>NC_090326.1:113110882-113726715 GCF_035084215.1 Heptranchias perlo | reverse complement strand
GTGGGGGGAACATGTGAAATTTTGCGAATCCCTTCACTCTGAGGAGTAGTGCATACGGAAGCTGAGAGAGTCGCCAGGTTGTCACAGACATCTGCGGCCTTCTTCATGTCGAGCTGCTCCCGGCTGGGCCTGATGGCGTCTCATTACCCGTCGCTGTCAAAGTCAGCAGTGCCCTCAACTTTTTCACCTCGGATTATTTCAGGGCGAAACCGGTGACATCGTCGGGGTCTCTCAGTCGTCTGCACACAAGTGCATAAGGCAGGTCACCGACGGCTTGTTTCGCAGGGCCTTGCAATACGTCAACTTCTCCATGGACGACCTCAGCCAGACAGAGAGGGCAGTGGGATTCCACCCTGTGACTAGCTTCCTACAAGTGCAGGGTGTAAGGGGTTTCTTTTTTTACTGTTTCTCGGGCTTATAATAGGTCAGCCAGTTATGTTTTCCTGAGCTGCCCTGCCCGCTGTGCGGTTGCGAATCGCTTACCCCTTCCTGATTCTGAGCTGAGGACTTATCGAGTGGTAACAAAGACAGACAAACAGACCAGTGGATTGGTACAAGGAAAACCAATGTTTATTAATAAGAAAACTAAAACTACAAAGTAAACAGTATAATACAGAAGATAAAAAAAGAAATCGCTATGGATGTAATACAGTCTTACGCTTAACGGGTTGGAAGAAACGGACACATCGAGGGAAAATTCTAAAATCACAAGTTTAGCAATATCCCCTTTAACCCCCACCCTTACACTTATGCTAGGTTGTCTTGTGGCGGCCAGAAAATTAATGCTCACCGGTGAAACAGATGAAAAGGCCTGGCCTCTGATGCCCTGCTGCTGCCGTCGACATGTGGTTGCGAGGTTTACTGGATGGCTTCCTTCTTAGTTGCTAGCAGACAGCAGGATGGGGCCAAGAGGCGAAGAGAGAAGAGAGAGAGAGATACTGGGCAGCCCCAGTTATACCCTCTTGGTAACAGGTTTTTTTCATACCTCATCAGCTTGCTTCATTGTTTGATTTAAGCACGAAACGTAAGACAAAGGACCCCATCTCTGGCCCATTTACATTAATGGCCAAATTCCTGTATTTCTGAGTTCCATAACTGCTTTAAGACAAAGGACCTAATTTCTGGCCCATTTACATAATGGCCGGTTCCTGTATTTCTGAGTTCCATAACTGCTTTACCATTGTTCCGAATGTACCTTGATGGTTCACCTTTGTCCTGCGATCACTTCCTGCTCGAATTTTGATGTGTTGGCCGGCCATGTTGATAGCTTGCCTCAGGGCTAGAATGCAGCTGCATTGTTTAAAGAAACCTGTCTGAAACACGAAGCCTGCCGAGTTGTTGAGAATGCAATTTCAAATCTGCCGGTCCTCGGCCATGTGTCTGACTGCAGCCATTTTGAGAGCCGTTGGATTTTTTAAAACAGTCACACCAGGGTTTCTTTAATAACTCCAATAAATCTTCGGGTGGGGGGAACATGTGAAATTTTGCGAATCCCTTCACTCTGAGGAGTAGTGCATACGGAAACTGAGAGAGTCGCCAGGTTGTCACAGACATCTGCGGCCTTCTTCATGTCGAGCTGCTCCCGGCTGGGCCTGATGGCGTCTCATTACCCGTCGCTGTCAAAGTCAGCAGTGCCCTCAACTTTTTCACCTCGGATTATTTCAGGGCGAAACCGGTGACATCGTCGGGGTCTCTCAGTCGTCTGCACACAAGTGCATAAGGCAGGTCACCGACGGCTTGTTTCGCAGGGCCTTGCAATACGTCAACTTCTCCATGGACGACCTCAGCCAGACAGAGAGGGCAGTGGGATTCCACCCTGTGACTAGCTTCCTACAAGTGCAGGGTGCAATCGATTGCACGCATATAGCAATCCGAGCACCTCCACACGAGCCAGGACTGATCATCAACAGAAAGGGGCATCACTCCATCAACCCTCAGCTCGTTTGTGACCACCGCAAAAGATTTCTTCACGTGTGCGCCAGATTCCCTGGCAGCTGCCACGATTCCTTCATTCTGAGGGAACCCAACAACCCGAGCCTCTTCCATGCACTGATCATCCTTAAGGGCTGGCTCCTCGGGGACAAGGGATACCTCCTGCACATTAAGCTCATGACACCACTGAGGAACCCCATCAGTGAGCAACAGCGTCGATACAATGACAGCCACATCGCCACCAGGTCTATTATTGAACATGCTATAGGGCTGCTGAAGATGCGATTTCGGTGCCTCGATCATTCTGGGGGAGCGCTTCAATACGCACCAGCGAGGGTGGGTCGCATTATAGTAATGTGTTGTGTCCTGCGTAACAGAGAGGGGTACCGATTGAAGAGGCCCCATCCACTCATCCACCATCCACATCTGCCATCCACATTGAGGAGGATCAGGAGGAGGAGGAGAACGAACCCATGGCCAGAGCAGCGGCTCACCTGGCTGCTCGTGAGGTTGGGGAGTCACTGATATGTGAACGGTTCTCGTAAGAACAGAAAGTGAGAAGAGTCTAGTCCTCACACCACCTGGAAAGACCAGTGCCAACACTAGCACTGCACCCCCCCAACTCCCTGCACCAAACAGTCCTGCAACTACACAAACACCCACTATAAAGTCACCCACTGGGTGGCATCAAATGTCGCCATTCATGGTGAAGCACATGAAAGGGCACTACCACAAAAGCCAGTCAAGAATGGGCAAGATGTGGCAGTAGTGTTGAGAATGATAACATTTATTGTGACTTTAGCAAAAACCAAATATAAATGAAAAACATGTACTGTTCCAGTACAACTACAACACTGGCATCTACCCAACAATGTGGAAAATTGCCCAGGTATGTCCTGTCCACAAAAAGCAGGACAAATCCAATTCAGCCAATTATCACCCCATCTGTCGACACTCAATCATCAGCAAAGTGATGGAAGGTGTCGTCGACAGTGCTATCAAGCGACACTTACTCACCACTAACCTGCTCACCGATGCGCAGTTTGGGTTCCGCCAGGACCACTCGGCTCCAGACCTCATTACAGAATAGTCCAAACATGGACAAAAGAGCTGAATTCCAGAGGTGAGGTGAGAGGGACTGCCATTGACATCAAGGCAGCATTTGACCGAGTGTGGCACCAAGGAGCCCTAGTAAAATTGAAGTCAATGGGAATCAGGGGGAAAACCCTCCAATCGTTGGAGTCATACCTAGTACAAAAGAAGATGGTAGTGGTTGTTGGAGGCCAATCATCTCAGCCCCAGGACATTGCTGCAGGAGTTCCTCAGGGCAGTGTCCTAGGCCCAACTACCTTCAGCTGCTTCATCAATGACCTTCCCTCCATCATAAGGTCAGAAATGGGGATGTTCGCTGATGATTGCACAGTGTTCAGTTCCATTCGCAACCTCTCAGATAATGAAGCAGTCCGTGCTCGCATGCAGCAAGACCTGGACAACATCCAGGCTTGGGCTGATAAGTGGCAAGTAACATTCACGCCAGGCAAGTGTCAGGCAATGACCATCTCCAACAATGATGTGGAGATGCCGGTGATGGACTGGGGTGGACAAATGTAAGGAGTCTTACAACACCAGGTTATAGTCCAACAGCTTTATTTGGAATCACAAGCTTTTGGAGCTTTCCTCCTTCGTCAGGTGTGTGTAGGATTCCGTAAATGCACAGCATATATAGTCAGAGAACAATGCCTGGTGATTACAGATAATCTTTCCAACTGCCCGTTATCACACCTCGGCATAGATATAATCAAAGCAATCAAACCTCAAACAGACCATCGTTCGCAGCAAATTACCCAGCTTTCAGGAGAACAGCGTCCACGACGCCACACAACCCTGCCACGGCAACCTCTGCAAGACATGCCAGATCATCGACACAGATACCACCATCACACGAGAGGACACCACCCACCAGATACATGGTTCATACTCCTGTGACTCGGCCAATGTTGTCTACCTCATACGTTGCAGGAAAGGATGCTCCGGAACATGGTACATCGGCGAGACCATGCAGACGCTGCGACAACGGATGAACAGACACCGCGCAACAATCGCCAGACAGGAGGGTTCCCTCCCAGTCGGGGAACACTTCAGCAGTCAGGGACATTCAGCCTCCGATCTTCAGGTAAGCGTCCTCCAAGGCGGCAACGACAACGCAAAATCATCGAGCAGAAATTGATAGCCAAGTTCCACACCCATGAGGATGGCCTCAACCGGGATCTTGGGTTCATGTCACGCTACATGTAACCCCACCAGCAAAAAAAAGTTATCTGTTTTTAATACAACTGGTCATTCTCTCTCTTTCTCTGCCTTTCGGGTGTCTCTCTCTCTCTCTCTGTCTTTGAGTTATGACCGCTTGTGTATTCAGTAGTCTGGGATGTAATGTTTCTCTGTCTGAACACCATCCACTCCTTTGATTGCTTCGATTATATCTCTGCCAAGGTGTGATAACGGGCAGTTGGAAAGATTATCTGTAATCACCAGGCATTGTTCTCTGACTATATATGCTGTGCATTTACAGAATCCTACACTCACCTGACGAAGGAGGAAAGCTCTGAAAGCTTATGATTCCAAATAAAGCTGTTGGACTATAACCTGGTGTTGTAAGACTCCTTACATTTGTCATCGCCAACAAGAGAGAATCCAATCATCTCCCCTTGACATTCAACGGCATTACCATCGCCGAATCCCCCACCGTCAACATCCTGGGGGTCACCATTGACCAAAAACTTAACTGGACCAGCCACATAAATACTGTGGCTACAAGAGCAGGTCAGAGGCTGGGTATTCTGCGGCGAGTGACTCACTAACTGACTCCCCAAAGCCTTTCCACCATCAACAAGGCACAAGTCAGTAGTGTGATGGAATACTCTCCGCTTGCCTGGATGAGTGCAGCTCCAACAACATTCAAGAAGCTCGACAACATCCAGGACAAAGCAGCCCACTTGATTGGCACCCCATCCACCACCCTAAACATTCACTCCCTTCACCACCGGCGCACTGTGGCTGCAATGTGTACCATCCACAGGATGCACTGCAGCAACTCGCCAAGGCTTCTTCGACAGCGCCTACCAAACCCGCAACCTCTACCACCTAGAAGGACAAGGGCAGCAGGCACATGGGAACAAGACCACCTGCACGTTCCCTTCCAAGTCACACACCATCCTGAATTAGAAATATATCGCTGTTCCTTCATCGTCGCACTGTGGGAGAACCTTCACCACCCGGATTGCAGTGATTCAAGAAGGTGGCTCACCACCACCTTCTCAAGGGCAATTATGGATGGACAATAAATGCTGGCCTTGCCAGCGATGCCCACATCCCATGAACGAATAAAAAAAAGGCTGTCAGGCACACTTGTGCATACCCTTTGTGGTCACAAAACCTTAGCCTTCCTCTTCCGACTACTTCTACGTGGTGCATCCCCTGTGGCTGCAGCAGAGGTAGTGGCAGTTTGCTCCTATTCATGCCCTGATTGCTTAGATGCTTTGGGCCTACGCCCTCTAGGGGTCTGGAGCCTGTGAGGGCCCTTCCATAGACGGCTCCATCTGCACCTGTGCAGGGGCAGACTCGGCCACATGGAGAGGAGGCAGCATTGTGGATACTGGTTGAGAGGGGAGCAACAGGTGAGACATTCTAGCGCTCTGAGTGGAGTCCTCACTTCCATGTCTCCTTTTGCCATCATCCCTCTCCTGGGCCAGGCCCACATCACTCCTACCACTCTGCAGGATAACAGTTTGGAGGACATGTGTGATGCCTTGGAAGGCCACTTCTAAAGTATCTGTCAGCCTGTTTAAGGTGGCAGAATGTTGTTCACCCTGAGTCCGAACGGCCGTTGTCAGGGCCTGAATGGACTCATTTGTGAGCCGTGCTTGAAGCTCAATGGAGGCTAGCCTTCTCTCCATCACAGACATTCCCACACTTACCTGCGATACTATCTCAGACATTTCCGCAGTTACCTGCGACACTATCTCAGACATTTCAGCAGTTACGTGCGACACTATCTCAGACAGTTGCTCACGTCCCTGTGACACTATCTTAGTGATTCCCTCCCGTACCTGTGCCACCATTCCACTCATGCAGGGGTTGAACTCCTCCATCCTCTGCGCTATTGTGGAGAGTGTGCGTGGCACCTGTTCCAAAGTGCTGCTGTCCCTCGATCATTCTCCTTTTGAAGGATTGCCCCCGGGATTCTGCATCTGCATCCAACTGAGCAGAGCCTGGAGAGGAGGGCTCCCACCGACACGGACTCTCCACAGCTGCCCCTGCCACCAGTGCCTGCTTGTGCTCACATGTGTGTGGTGACTCACCAGGTGCCAACCCAACTAACTGACTACTAGGATGAGGAGGCGGACATATGAGGAGAGTTTGAGTAGATTAGGACTCTACTCATTGGAGTTCAGAAGAATGAGAGGCGATCTTATTGAAACATATAAGATTGTGAAGGGGCTTGATCGGGTGGATGAGGTAAGGATGTTCCCAAGGATGGGTGAAACTAGAACTCGGGGGCATAATCTTAGAATAAGGGGCTGCTCTTTCAAAACTGAGATGAGGAGAAACTTCTTCACTCAGAGGGTGGTAGGTCTGTGGAATTTGCTGCCCCAGGAAGCTGTGGAAGCTACATCATTAAATAAATTTAAAACAGAAATAGACAGTTTCCTAGAAGTAAAGGGAATTAGGGGTTACGGGGAGCGGGCAGGAAATTGGACATGAATTTAGATTTGAGGTTAGGATCAGATCAGCCATGATCTTATTGAATGGCGGAGCAGGCTCGAGGGGCCGATTGGCCTACTCCTGCTCCTATTTCTTATGTTCTTATGTTCTAGGACCCACCGAGGTATGATTATTTGCGCTGGTGGATTGCTCACTAAGATGTGACGGTGCGCCCTCAGAGGCCTGGAGCTCTTCTGAGGAATCGCCCTCTGCAGTCACTGCGGTTGCGGAAGGGCCTGTAAGAGAACAGAAGGCAATATTATGCATCATCACAGATGTGTAATGTTGCGATGAGCATACAGAGATGCTCAACATGTCAATCATTGTTAACATCAACAGCTGAGAGGAGCGGATCGGAGCAGAGGGAACGTCCCATAAAAAGGCGGGATTTCAGAGCGCTGAGAACAGCTGAGAGGAGCAGATCGGAGCAGAGGAAACGTCCCATAAAAAGGCGGGATTTCAGAGCGCTGAGAACGGCTGAGAGGAGCGGATCGGAGCAGAGGGAACGTCCCATAAAAAGGCGGGATTTCAGAGCGCTGAGAACAGCTGAGAGGAGCGGATCGGAGCAGAGGGAACGTCCCATAAATAGGCGGGATTTCAGAGCGCTGCGAACAGCTGAGAGGAGCGGATCGGAGCAGAGGGAGCATCCCATAAAAAGGTGGGATTTCAGAGCGCTGAGAACAGCTGAGAGGAGCGGATCGGAGCAGAGGGAACGTCCCATAAAAAGACGGGATTTCAGAGCGCTGAGAACAGCTGAGAGGAGCGGATCGGAGCAGAGGGAGCATCCCATAAAAAGACGGGATTTCAGAGCGCTGAGAACAGCTGAGAGGAGCGGATCGGAGCAGAGGGAGCATCCCATAAAAATACGGGATTTCAGAGCGCTGAGAACAGCTGAGAGGAGCGGATCGGAGCAGAGGGAACGTCCCATAAAAAGGCGGGATTTCAGAGCGCTGAGAACAGCTGAGAGGAGCGGATCGGAGCAGAGGGAACGTCCGATAAAAGGCGGGATTTCAGAGCGCTGAGAACAGCTGAGAGGAGCGGATCGGAGCAGAGGGAGCTGCGACGGAGTTCGAAGTGACGTCAGGAATCAGAAAGGGACGCGACACAGGGGAGGCACCTGATTGTTGAGTAGGTTCAGGTGAGTATTTCTACTTTTATACAGCAACAAAAGTAAAAAGAAAGGTAAGGTCTGCAGGTCTTATAGAAAGTAGCGTTTTTTTTTTAGTGAATCAAGGTCTCCAGTGTCGTTAACATTCTCTAAATTAAGAATAATTTAAAGGAGTAAACTCCTGAAAGGGAGTGGAAAGTAGTTTTTCTTTCCTTTTCTTTTCTCTTGACATTGTAGTTGTTAAGCTAACTTAAGGGTTAAGTCATGGCAAGAGATCCCAGAGCCGTGTCATGTTCCTCTTGTGGGATGTGGGAATTCAGGGATCCTTCCTGTGTCCCTGATTCCTTCACCTGCGGGAAGTGTGTCCAGCTGCAGCTACTGTTTGACCGCTTGACAGCTCTGGAGCTGCGGATGGACTCACTTTGGAGCATCCGCGATGCTGAGAAAGTCGTGGATAGCACGTTCAGTGAGTTGGTCACACCACAGATAAAAATTACTGAGGGAGATAGTGAACGGGTGACCAACAGACAGAGGAAGAGTAGGAAGGCAGTGCAGGGGTCCCCTGCGGTCATCTCCCTCCAAAACAGGTATACCGTTTTGGATACTGTTGGGGGAGATGGCTCACCAGGGGAAGGTGGCAGTGGCCAGGTTCATGGCACCGTGGCTGGCTCTGCTGCACAGGAGGGCAGGAAAAAGAGTCGCAGAGCTATAGTGATAGGGGACTCGATTGTAAGGGGAATAGACAGGCGTTTCTGCGGACGCAACCGAGACTCCAGGATGGTATGTTGCCTCCCTGATGCAAGGGTCAGGGATGTCTCGGAGCGGCTGCAGGACATTCTGGAGGGGGAGGGTGAACAGCCAGTTGTCGTGGTGCATATAGGCACCAACGATATAGGTAAAAAACAGGATGAGGTCCTACAAGCTGAATTTAGGGAGTTAGGAGTTAAACTGAAGAGTAGGACCTCAAAGGTAGTAATCTCAGGATTGCTACCAGTGCCACGGGCTAGTCAGAGTAGGAATGACAGGATAGCTAGGATGAATACGTGGCTTGAGAGATGGTGCAAGAGGGAGGGATTCAAATTCCTGGGCCATTGGAACCGGTTCTGGGGGAGGTGGGACCAGTACAAATTGGACGGTCTGCATCTGGGCAGGACTGGAACCAATGTCCTAGGGGGAGTGTTTGCTAGTGCTGTTGGGGAGGGTTTAAACTAATGTGGCAGGGGGATGGGAACCGATGCAGGAAGTCAGTGGGAAGTAAAGTGGTGACAGAAACAAAAGGCAGTAAGGGAGAGTGTACAGAACATGACCGGACAGATGGTCTGAGAAAGCAGGGCAAAGACCAAGGGAAGTCTAGATTAAACTGCATTTATTTCAATGCAAGAAGTCTGATGGGCAAGGCAGATGAACTCAGGGCATGGATGGGTACATGGGACTGGGATGTTATAGCTATTACTGAAACATGGCTAAGGGAGGGGCAGGACTGGCAGCTCAATGTTCCAGGGTACAGATGCTATAGGAAAGATAGAGCAGCAGGTAAGAGAGGAGGGGGAGTTGCGTTCTTGATTAGGGAGAACATCACGGCAGTAGTGAGAGGGGATATATCCGAGGGTTCGCCCATTGAGTCTATATGGGTAGAACTGAAAAATAAGAAGGGAGAGATCACTTTGATAGGATTGTACTACAGACCCCCAAATAGTCAACGGGAAATTGAGGAGCAAATATGTAAGGAGATTACAGACAGCTGCAAGAAAAATAGGGTGGTAATAGTAGGGGACTTTAACTTTCCCAACATTGACTGGGACTTGGATGGAGAGAAATTTGTTGAGTGTATTCAGGAGGAATTTCTCATTCAGTATGTGGATGGCCCGACTAGAGAGGGGGCAAAACTTGACCTCCTCTTGGGAAATAAGGAAGGGCAGGTGACAGAAGTGATAGTGAGGGATCACTTTGGGACCAGTGATCATAATTCCATTAGTTTTAAGATAGCTATGGAGAATGATAGGTCTGGCCCAAAAGTTAAAATTCTAAATTGGGGAAAGGCCAATTTTGATGGTATTAGACAGGAACTTTCAGAAGTTGATTGGGAGAGTCTGTTGGCAGGCAAAGGGACGTCTGGTAAGTGGGAGGCTTTCAAAAGTGTGTTAACCAGGGTTCAGGGTAAGCACATTCCTTATAAAGTGAAGGGCAAGGCTGGTAGAAGTAGGGAACCTTGGATGACTCGGGAGATTGAGGCACTAGTCAAAAAGAAGAAGGAGGCATATGACATGCATAGGCAGCTGGGATCAAGTGGATCCCTTGAAGAGTATAGAGATTGCCGGAGTAGAGTTAAGAGAGAAATCAGGAGGGCAAAAGGGGGACATGAGATTGATTTGGCAGATAAGGCAAAGGAGAATCCAAAGAGCTTCTACAAATACATAAAGGGCAAAAGAGTAACTAGGGAGAGAGTAGGGCCTCTTAAGGATCAACAAGGTCATCTATGTGCAGAACCACAAGAGATGAGTGAGATCCTGAATGAATATTTCACATCGGTATTTACGGTTGAGAAAGGCATGGATGTTAGGGAACTTGGGGAAATAAATAGTGATGTCTTGAGGAGTGTACATATTACAGAGAGGGAGGTGCTGGAAGTCTTAACGCGCATCAAGGTAGATAAATCTCCGGGACCTGATGAAATGTATCCCAGGACGTTATGGGAGGTTAGGGAGGAAATTGCGGGTCCCCTAGCAGAGATATTTGAATCATCGACAGCTACAGGTGAGGTGCCTGAAGATTGGAGGGTAGCAAATGTTGTGCCTTTGTTTAAGAAGGGCGGCAGGGAAAAGCCTGGGAACTACAGACCGGTGAGCCTGACATCTGTAGTGGGTAAGTTGTTAGAGGGTATTCTGAGGGACAGGATCTACAGGCATTTGGAGAGGCAAGGACTGATTAGGAACAGTCAGCATGGTTTTGTGAGAGGAAAATCATGTCTCACGAATTTGATTGAGTTTTTTGAAGGGGTAACCAAGAAGATAGATGAGGGCTGTGCAGTAGACGTGGTCTACATGGACTTCAGCAAAGCCTTTGACAAGGTACCGCATGGTAGGTTGTTACATAAGGTTAAATCTCACGGGATCCAAGGTGAGGTAGCCAATTGGATACAAAATTGGCTTGACGACAGAAGACAGAGGGTGGTTGTAGAGGGTTGTTTTTCAAACTGGAGGCCTGTGTCCAGCGGTGTGCCTCAGGGATCGGTGCTGGGTCCGCTGTTATTTGTTATTTATATTAATGATTTGGATGAGAATTTAGGAGGCATGGTTAGTAAGTTTGCAGATGACACCAAGATTGGTGGCATTGTGGACAGTGAAGAAGGTTATCTAGGATTGCAACGGGATCTTGATAAATTGGGCCAGTGGGCCGATGAATGGCAGATGGAGTTTAATTTAGATAAATGTGAGGTGATGCATTTTGGTAGATCGAATCGGGCCAGGACCTACTCCGTTAATGGTAGGGCGTTGGGGAGAGTTATAGAACAAAGAGATCCAGGAGTACAGGTTCATAGCTCCTTGAAAGTGGAGTCACAGGTGGATAGGGTGGTGAAGAAGGCATTCGGCATGCTTGGTTTCATTGGTCAGAACATTGAATGCAGGAGTTGGGATGTCTTGTTGAAGTTGTACAAGACATTAGTACGGCCACACTTGGAATACTGTGTACAGTTCTGGTCACCCTATTATAGAAAGGATATTATTAAACCAGAAAGAGTGCAGAAAAGATTTACTAGGATGCTACCGGGACTTGATGGTTTGACTTATAGGGAGAGGTTTGATAGACTGGGACTTTTTTCCCTGGAGAGTAGGAGGTTAAGGGGTGATCTTATAGAAGTCTATAAAATAATGAGGGGCATAGATAAGGTCGATAGTCAAAATCTTTTCCCAAAGGTAGGGGAGTCTATAACGAGGGGACATAGATTTAAGGTGAGAGGGGAAAGATACAAAAGGGTCCAGAGGGGCAATTTTTTCACTCAAAGCGTGGTGAGTGTCTGGAACGAGCTGCCAGAGGCAGTAGTAGAGGCGGGTACAATTTTGTCTTTTAAAAAGCATTTGGACAGTTACATGGGTAAGATGGGTATAGAGGGATATGGGCCAAGTGCAGGCAATTGGGACTAGCTTAGTGGTATAAACTGGGCGACATGGACATGTTGGGCCGAAGGGCCTGTTACCATGTTGTAAACTTCTATGATTCTATGATTCTATGTTGTGTGTGATGAATGTTAAAGTTGTGTCACCAGACGTTTGTGGGGTGCCAATCTTGGCATCCCCGATGGACAGTCACTCGAGGGTGTGGCTGATCTGCAGGGCCTCCTCCTCTGCGCCTGTGAGGACCACTATTTGTTCTGGCCCCCCTTCGGTCCTCGCCTTCTCGCATGTATTTTGTGCTTTCTTCTAGAAGGGAAGAAAGTACAGATGTGTGAGTGAGTGATGGTGAAGTGGCCAACTGATGAATGCGTTGCTTTGGGTGAGGCTGACCGTGAAAGAGGTGCATCAGAGGTTAGTATGAGACAGAAACATCACATTGGATCAGGATTGGGGTGAGTGGTAGTGGTGGGGTCACAAATGGGGAGGTGAGGATGTGCTGAGGAAGTGAAGGAAAGTTAAGGACGAGCCTGAAGTGGGTGTGAGGAGTGATGTGATAGAGTAGTCTTGGCAGTGCAGAATGAGTTGGGGGGTGGGGGGTGGTGGTGAAGTGAAAGACGGAATGCAGGAGAATCAGTAATTGTATTCACTTTTACTGACTTAGTTTGGTCATTGAAACACTTCCTGCATTGGACCCATGTGCGGGATATGTTGCTCCTGCTGGGGACTTCCTCTGCCACCATGAGCCAGGCTTTCTTGGTGGTAGAGGCAGGGCGCTTCCTCCTGTCGGCCAGGTAAAATGGTTCCCTCCTTCTCCTCACCCCAGCCAGTAGCACCTGAAGTGAGGCATCATTAAATGTTGGAGCAGCCTTGCCCCTGTGCTGCTACATTGTGTCATTTTTGGTCTTTGTTTCAGCAAAAGCAATTGGAGCAATGGCCCTTTAAATAGTGCCGCTCCAGCTGACAGCCTGTCATGCGGGTGCGCAGTCCGCCCACTACGCAGCTTTCGGATGGCAAACCCAGAAGCCACGTTAATGGCCACCAATTAACTCGTGATCACATGGGGAAAGGTAAGTTTTTATTATCCAGGTTTGTTGCACGCCCATTGACCCCCCCCTGCTGCCATCCCACCGCCCTTTTAAAATTGAGCCCTATGTTTCTATGTTCTTAAGCGGGGGCCTAATTACAAAGGCAAAATTGCTGTCTGATGTGTACAGAATTTTGATTGCAGGTCAAATGAGGCCTGCACAGCCTCAGGATCAGACCAGAAGAGGCCCAGGCAAGTCTTAATTTTTACATTTTTTACGAGGCCAGGAAAAGCTCGCTAGTAACAATACTGATAGATAAAAAGAAAACTGTGATTGCTATATGAAATAGAGGCAGAAAATGCTGGCTATACATAGAAGGACAGTTAACGTCTGAAAGAGAAAGATAGGTTATCATTTCAGGTGGGGCCCTTGAACAGTTTGGGATGGTTACCCCTTTAAAGGGCTTTAACAATACAAAGCTAGTATTGGCTTAGTTTAAAATGAAAGAAGTCTGCATGTTTGATAAGCCTGTTACGTAATTCATTGTTTCTAAATTGATATTCACATCATAAATGGTCACATGACATTTCTAAGATGATGATTTCATAATAGGTAGTGGTTTCTTTTGATTGTTATATTGTTATCTACAGTTCTACACTAATGTTATATCGTCACCTAGAAATCTACATTAACCTTTGTTTGGGTTGCAAAAGGCAAATGCTTATCAAACGCTCCCTGGTATTTACCCACACTTGTTAAGTAATCCTGATGGATTTAGAAATTACTAATTTGTTTACTCAATTTATACCCAAATTATCACCACTTATCTTTAAAAGAAGATAAGCATGGAAAGCAGAATTTATATCGCGCACTGCTGGCCTACATGAAGTGTTTACAACTTTCCACAACTTGCCCTTGAACAAAGTTTCTTACGTAGTTTTAAAAAAAAATTAAAACAAACACTCTTATCGTTCCATTCAATTTGGCGGGTAGGTATTTTTCCTTGATTAAATGTAAATATTACAACCTCAATTCAGCTGTTCCACCAGGAGTTAGAAATCACCTCAGCGGCAAGTACAGTGACAGGCATACTAATGAACCTAACATGATTGCCACAGTCATATGTGCTGTCACACAAACGGATTCAAACTGCAAGAAGTGGAGTTGCCGAATCCACAGTTATTATAGATTAAAAATGATGGGCTCAGTGGAGAACTACGTATTTGTACTTAAAAATAAGTTGATTTTTTGAATACCACTAATATTAAAGTATGATGCTGGCCTAAAGTAGCATTTTTGTAGCACCTGATCTGTTACATCAATAGGTTTCTTTGTATAACTACTTCCCTTATTGTGTCCTCTGGCTGTACATCAGGAAAACATTCATTACAATATCATAGTATCATAGTAGGTACAGCACAGGAGGAGGCCATTCGGTCCATCGTGCCTGTGCCGGCTCTTTGAAAGAGCTAACCAATTAGTCCCATTCCCCTGCTCTTTCCCCATAGCCCTGTAATTTTCTTCCCTTCAAGTATTTATCCAATTCCCTTTCGAAAGTTACTATTGAATCTGCTTCCACCACCCTTTCAGACAGTGCATTCCAGGTCATTACAACTCGTTGCGTAAAAAAATGTTTCCTCATGTCGCCCCTGGCTCTTTTGCCGATCACTTTAAATCTGTGTCTAATGGTTACTGATCCTTCTGCCACTGGAAACAGTTTCTCCTTATTTACTCCATCAAAACTGTGATTTTGAACACATTTATCAAATCTTCCCTTAACCTTTTCTGTTCCAAGGAGAACAACCCCAGCTTCTCCAGAAATCTGAAGTCCCTCATCCCTGGTACCATTCTAGTAATTTTCTTCAGCACCCTCTCTAAGGCCTTGACATCCTTCCTAAAGTGTGGTGCCCAGATTTGAAAACAATACTCCAGCTGAGGCCTAACCAATGATTTATAAAGGTTTAGCATAACTTCTTCGCTTTTGTATGCCTCTATTAACAAAGCCCGGGATCCCACATGCTTTTTTAACAGCCTTCTCAACTTGTCCTGCCACCTTCAAAGATTTGTGTATGTGCACCCCCAGATCTCTCTGTTTCTGCACCCCCTTTAAAATTGTACCATTTAGATTATATTGCCTCTCCTCATTCTTTCTACCAAAATGTATCACTTCACACTTCTCTGCATTAAATTTCATCTGCCATGTGTTTGCCATTTCACAGTCTGTCTCTGTCCTCCTGAAGTCTGTTACTATCCTCCACTTCTGAGTTTTGTGTCATCTGAAAACTTTGAAATTATACCCTTTATACCCAAGTCCAGGTCATTAATATATATCAAAAAGAGCAGTAGTCCTAATACCGACACCTGTGGAACACCATTGTATACTTCCCTCCAGTCTGAGAAACAACCGTTCATCACTACTCTCTGCTTTCCGTCCCTTAGTCAATTTTGTATCCACACTGCCACTGTCTCTTTAATCTCATGGGCTTTAATTTTTCTAACAAGTCTATTATGTGGTACTTTATCAAATGCCTTTTGAAAGTCCATATACACAACATTAACCACAGTACCCTTATCAACCCTCTCTGTTCCTTCATCAAAGAACTCAATCAAGTTAGTCAAATACAATTTTCCTTTAACAAATCTGTGCTGACTTTCGTTTATTAGCCTATACTTTTCCAAATGCCAATTAATTTTGTCTCAGATTATCATCTCTCAAAGCTTTCCCACCACTGACATTAGGCTGACTGGCCTGTAATTGCTGGGTTTATCCCTCTTCCCTTTTTTGAACAGGGGTGTAACATTTGCAATTCTTCAGTCCTCCAGCACTATCCCCATATCTAAGGAGGACTGGAAGATTGTGGCCAGAGCCTCTGTAATTTCCACCCTTCCTTCAGTAACTTAGAATGTGTCCCATCTGGACCGGGTGACTTTTCTACTTTGAGTACTGCCAATCTTTTAAGTTCCTCTTCTTTATCTATTTTTATCCTATCCAATATTGCTACTACCTCCTCCTTTACTGAAGTATCCTCTTCTCTAGTGATGATGGATGTGAAGTATTCATTTAATACCTCAGCCATCCCCTCTGCCACCACAAGAAGATCTTTTTTTGTCCCGAATCGGTCTCACCCTTCCTTTCACTACCCTTTTACTATTCATATGTTTATAAAAGATTATGTAAGTCTTCTGTGCCAAAACATATAAGTAGAAGTTTTTGTGTTTGTGTGACTGTCAATTATAACATCTGCAGCATGTCTTACTGTTAGTAGCTCTGGAACTCAGCACTTCAAAACTGTTAAAAAAGAACTAGAAAATGAAACTTCTTCCAGTTCACTGTTTTACTAAACTTATCTGAAAAAGTGAAAACGCAACTGAAACTAGAACTACTGAGCAACACATTTGACATCTGATTTTTTTTCTCTGCTAGTTTTGTAAAAGATTTTTTTTTGATGTGCAGACAAGCTACATAAAAGGAGCAATCAAAGGGCAGCTTGGTAGTGCTATGCATTGATGTACCAATGTGCATTGTGCAGTGCTCGAGTAAGCTTGGACCCTGTGATTGCTACATGTCGAGTATTCAATACCAGCAGGACTGATGGGAAATAACATTGAGCACAGGTGTGGTCTTTCTCCATGGAGAAGGAGGAAAACTTGGAAGATAAGTGAACCAAGGTTACCCTTGTATATTTCCTGGTTTCTGGCTACAACACAGCATTGGTATAGTGGGGGGGTGGGGGGCGGGCAGTAACTGCAATCTTAGTCAAGGATGGTGTTCAGTGCTAATCTTTTATCTTATATATGATACAAAAGTTTTGCACTTAGTTTAAGTTGGATGTGTCCATAGCATATGGAAAAGTACAAATCTACAGAAATAAACAATATTAATTGGGTCATATTTCACATTTACTAAAAAGTGACTAATCAAAACAACAACTTTCATTTATACAGTGCTTTCATTTATACAGTGCCTTTAAGGTACTAAAACACATCCCAAGGTGTTTCACAGGAGCATTACCAAACAAAATTTCACACCGAGCCACATAAGGAGATATTAACACAGGTGACCAAAAGCTTGGTCAAAGAGGTAGGTTTAAAGGTACATCTTAAAGGAGGATAGAGAAGTAGAGAGGCAGGGAGGTTTATGGAAGGAATTCCAGAGCTTAGGGCCTAGGCACAGCTGCCAATGGTAGAGCGATGAAAATCAGGGATGCATAAAAGGCCACAATTGTTGGATTGCAGAGATCTCGGAGGGTTGTAGGGCTGGAGGAGGTTTCAGAGCCAGGGAGGGGCGAGACCTTGGAGGGATTTGAAAAAAAGGATGAGAATTTTAAAATCGAGGTGTTGCCAGACCAGGAGCCAGTGTCGGTCAGTGAGCACAGGGCTGATGGGTGAACTGGACTTGGTGCGAGTTAGGATATGGGCAGCAGAGTTTTGGATGAGCTCACGTTTACGGAGGGTGCAATGTGGGAGGCTGGCCAGGAGAGAATTGGAATAGTCAAGTCTAGAACACTTAAACACACATAGTGCTTTTTACCATCTCAAAAAATTCCTATTCCTAAAATGGACCGAATTGCACCACTCAAATTAAAGTGAGATAACTTTTGAACTCCATATTAGCTTTCCATTTCTTCCCCTTCATTTAATCCTCCCCTCCAGCATTTTGGAAACTCCTGGAATGGAAATGTTGATCCTTGACCTGCCTTTATCTTCTGTCTTCTACTGTCATATTTCTTCAGGAGCCATTATTGCCTTTCCTACTCACCAGCCTCCTCTCTCTTAGCAGCCTTTGCCCTGTATTTACTCTCTTCCTAGAATCTCCATTGTTGACTTAGATCTTCTTTTGCAATGTTAATGGGGACACTGCACATTTGCAATATTTCTGTGTTGTGTGCATGTTCTATTTTCCTATTACATTGAAAAGACTCCACTATTCACCCATAATGGTAATGGCATTCCCATCTTCCCGTATACTCATTCCTCACCTGTTACATACACCCTCTGTTGTTCTCACTTTGAGTGGACTTTGGTGCTACATTACTCCTGGCTGATCCATGCCCCCTGCTGGCATCTATTGCAGCAACCCTGTGTTCTTTTCGTGGCTACTGCAGGGTTTAGGCTTGTAAACTGCCATTGGTTCTGGTCCTTCACTGTGCTCCCACTCATTCCCTGGCATCTCTCCCATTCCCACCCCCACCCCAATATTGCTCCCAAGTCACAGCCTTTCCAAAATGCTCAAATCTTCACTCTCCCCACCAGATTACTCCAGATGCAGCACCTCCAAATGCCCCTTCCGCATCCTCCTTGTGCACCATTCCCCTGCCTTGGTGCTCCACTGGCCCCCAAAGTTCGAGACACCTTCCCCAAAAATTCTCAAACTCCCTTGAGCATTGATAGGCCCCTGCTCTGCTGAACTCACACACATTCAGAGTTAGTGTTTGTTTTTGTGGAACTTTCTCATCATTAGTCTATCTCTTAATAGTAGTCAATGATTTCTCCCAATCCAGCAGTTGAAATAATCAAGTCCAATACACTAGAGACATTAATCCATGACTGGAAAATATTTTTGCTGTACACGGAATTCCAGAGATGTCAAAGTTGGCAATGTTAGAGTTCACAATTCCAGCAATTTACAGAACACCTTGCATTTTGGCACCATTGAATCACACCACAATGGCAAATTAAAGATTTTGAGGCTGCAAGATTCAGGAGACCAATCAATAGTGTGTCTAGATTGCTTATTGGATGGTTTATCTTAGTAGCAATAGCTTTTGGTTTTCCTGCTTAGCTACCATGCCATGCCTCAATTCATAAGAGGGGAAGTAGCTGCAACAACTTTGTTCCATTGCAAATTGAGAATCACAATGCCTCATACTATCACTTCCAAGGGAAATAAGTCTACGAAGAAAGACTGCAACGTTAAGACAAAAATAAAGGAGTATGCCGATTGAAAACCACACACCAAACATAGTGAAATTAAATTTGGCGACCATGTCCTAGTGAGAAATAATGGGCAAGGAAAACTAATAGCCCCAAACAAACCACTCGTCTACACCATAATTCGCATGCTTGGTTTCATTATAACTGCTCAAAGACATTCCCAAATGACCAGAAATGTATTTTTTTCAAGAACATAAAACATTGCTAGAATCTCAACATGTCATGCAGATTGAACATGGTATCGACTTTAGTAGTTCTGAGCCAAAAATGAACATATGTACATACGAACATACGAATTAAGGGCAGCAACAGGCCATTCTGCCCCTCGAGCCTGCTCTGCCATTTGATAAGATCATGACTGATCTGATTGTGACCTCAACCCTACTTTCCCGTCTACCTACTATAGCCTTTGACTCTCTTGTTAATCAGGAATCCATCTAACTTAGTCTTAAAAATATTCAATGACCCTGCCTCCACCGCTCTCTGGGGAAGGGAGTTCCACAGACTCACGACCCTCTGAGAGAAAAAATTTCTCCTCATCTCTGTCTTAAATGGGAGACCCCTTATTTTTAAACTGTGGCCCCTAGTTCTAGTCTGTCCCACAAGGGGAAACATCCCCTCAGCATCTACCCCTTCTAGTCCCCTCAGGATCTTATATGTTTCAATAAGAGGAGTTTCTTCTAAACTCCAGTGTTTACAGGCCCAACTTGTCCAACCTTTCCTCATAAGATAACCCCCTCATCGCAGGAATCAGTTGAGTGAACATTCTCTGAACCGCTTCCAAAGCAATTATGTCCTTTCTTAAATAAGGAGACCAAAACTGCACACAGTATTCTAGATGTGGTCTCACCAATGCCCTGTACAACTGTAGCAAAACATCTCTACTTTTATATTCCATTCCCCTTGCAATAAATGACAATATTCCATTCGCCTTCCTAATCAACTTGCTGTACCTGCATACTAACTTTTTGTGATTGATGTACTAGGACAGCCAGATCCCTCTGTACCTCAGAATTCTGCAATCTCTCTCCATTTAAATAATATACTGCTTTTCTATTCCTCCTGCCAAAGTGGACAAGTTCACATTTTCCCACATTATACTCCATCTACCAATTTTTGGCCCACTCACTTAACCTATCTATCTTCCTTTGCAGACTCCTTATGTTCCCTTCACAACTTACTTTCCTACCTACCTTTGTGTCATCAGCAAATTTAGCAACCATACATTCGGTCCCTTCATCTAAGTCATTGATTTAAATTGTAAATAGTTGAGGCCCAAGCAATGATCCCTGTGGCATTCCACTCGTTACATCTTGCCAACCTGAAAATGACCCATTTATGCCTACTCTCTGTTTCCTGTTAGCTAACCAATCCTTTATCCATGCTAATATGTTACCCCCTACACCAGGAGCTCTTATTTTGTGTAGTAGCCTTTGATGTGGCACCTTGTCAAAAGCCTTCTGGAAATCCAAGTACACCGCATCCACAGGATCCCCTTTATCCATGTTGCTTGTTACTTCCTCAAAGAACTCTAATAAATTAGTCAAACACAATTTCTCTTTCACAAAGCCATGTTGACTCTGCCTGATTGCATTGAGATTTTCTAAGTGCCCTGCTATAACCTCCTTAATAATAGATTCCAGCATTTTCCCTATGACAGATGTTAAGCTAACTGGCCTGTAGTTTCCTGCTTTCTGTCTCCCTCCTTTCTTGAATAGAGGAGTTACATTTGCTATTTTCCAATCTGATGGGTCCCTTTCAGAATCTAGGGAATTTTGGAAAATTAATACCAATGCATCTACTATCTCTGCAGCCATTTCTTTTAAGACCTTAGGATGAAGTCTGACAGGACCTGGGGACTTGGCAGCTTTTAGTTCTAATATTTATTTCAAAACCCTTTCCCTGGTGATTGTAAATGTTTTAAGTTCCTCCCTCCCTTTCACTTCTTGATTCACAATTATTTCTGGCATAAAAATACATTATTAAAAATTACATTCTGTGATTTTATTGCAAAGAAAATGGCATCAAGGTTGACTATTTTGAAGAGGCAAAAGGTGCAGCTCTTAAGAAACAGGTCTGACACATATAAGGAAAAAAACAGTCCCTTCAAACATTGGAGAGCCCCCCTGAAATTATAAATATTATGATACCTTCCTGCACCTCATTATCAGCCTGCATTGCCTAGTCTGCTGACACTGGCGTGTTCTTCCTTGCCCTGGTGCTTTTGCATGCTTTTCCAAAGCCAGGCAATGTTGGTTCCATGTGTAGCGTATTGTAACAATTTTTCCACCTTTCACAGAGGAATATGGTAAGGCCTTAAGTGATCCAAGAATTGTAAGACTTTCTTGAGCATTCCATAAGCTTGTGCAAAGAATACTTTGCTGTAGTTGAGTTCAGGGGCTCACCAGAGGTGTCGCCAACCAATGATGCAGCATGTATACCTTTTCTCCTCAGACCAGGCCTTCCATGCAACCTTCCCCCTTCAGACAATTCAGTCACATTGGATTTGCTCAATATGAATGAATCAAGCATGCTGTTTGGGTAGCATGTGCTGATATACATGATTTTGAGTTAACCATCTGTACAATGAGGGAGTGGAAGGCTTTCCAATTATTATACCAAGGCGAGGTGTATGAATGGCAAGGTAGGGCAGCCATTAACACCTTGTAATGTCAACTGATAAAAGTCAAGCTTTATTTTCTCCTACTGCTCATGGCCCATACTGAACTCAGTGAACTGGTTTGCTTTCTGGTGGAGAACTTCAATCACATCACAAATGCAGCATTTGCTTTATAGTAGCTGATTCCAATCTAGTCTTTGGTGGGTGCCTGGATGGGGGTGGTTGCATTGAAATTGAGCACAGTGATTACCTTGTAGTCAGTCAACCATATTTTGAGTGCTGTGTCCATTTACCTATAGTATTTGCAAACTTTTGCTCATACGTCATAAATCACCTTGTTGACCTTCTTTCACAACACATTGTACAAAAGCACTGACTTGCAAAGCCATATACATTAATAACTAATCTCATGAAATGTAATCACCTATCATGTTTCAGCTGTGCACTTGCTGTGTATCTGTGCACTTCTACTACGGCCTTAATTTGACTGCAATCACAAAATGTTTGCCAAGCTGCTGTAAGTGCCAAATATAGCACCGCTCCCTGAATGAAAAGAACATTTAAAATATGATGGGCAAAATTTGTGAATCAAGCACACACTCAAATGCCAGTTCCTTTTAGTCATCTCCCTAAGCATCACTGACCAGAAAAACCAGGCAGCAATAATTAATAATCTCAAATATATTGCTATGAATAATTGATTAGCACTGATTGGTTTCAAGAAACCCAATTGCTGACTTTCATTTTTGCAATGGTCAACCATCTTCTTCACTACGGTATTTGAATGAAATTACACTATGTGAGGATTTATTTCACACAATAAAATGTTAAAAGTCAAAGCCACTCTCTTCATTTGTGCAGCATAATTATATCTGACACACAGGGCAGCTTGTAGCAATTCTTTTAATTGGAAGGAATAGTATTTAACAGATGGAACTGAAGATTTTGTGCATCATGTACTGGCATTCTTGTTTCCTGTCCATACTCACTAACAGCAGAAATGCAAGACCAGTTGTGGGCTATGAAATAATGCAAGAGCAGATGATGGAGAATGGAGAAAGGGAGCGTCAAAGGAATAGGTAGCTGTACACTGTGCCTACCATCAACCACTGGCTGAGATACATCTGTGGAAGGTAGATCTTACTAAGGAGCAGTGTCTGATGATGAGGCGCAAGACAAACAGATACATCCGACGTTAACACAAACAGTAACACTGACACAAGAACTGAATGTCAGAGGAGAAATCCTCTAAGCTGCACCTTTTCCTTTGCCCTTTATATCCTTCCTATAATGATGCCCAAAATGGTAAACAATACTCCAACTTGCAGCTTAATTAAGATTTTGTACAACTTCAACATTGCCCCCTTGCTTTTGTATACATTGCTAGATACAAAAGCAAGGATTCCATTTGTCTTTTTATGACATTATCTACTTATGCTGCCACCTTCAATAAGCTGTGTATATACATAGCAAGATCACTCAGCTCCTTTACTGCATTCAGTACTGTAGAACATAGGAACAGGAGTCGGCCATTCAGCCACTCGAGCCTGTTTCGCCATTCAATTAGATTATGGTTGATCTGTATCTTAACTCTATTTACCCGCCTTGGTTCCGTAATCCTTAATACCCTTCCCTAACAAAAATCTATCAATCTCAACTTTGAAATTTCCAATTGACATAGCCAAAACAACTGTGTTTGGGGTAGAAACATAGAAAATAGGAGCAGGAGTAGGCCATTTGGCCCTTCGAACCTGCTCCGCCATTCAATATGATCATGGCTGATCCTTTATCTCAATACCAAATTCCCGCTCTCTCCCCTCAATGCCTTTTGTGTCCAGAAATCTATCTAAATCTTCCTTAAATATATTCAGTGACTTGGCCTCCACAGCCTTCTGTGGTAGAGAATTCCACAGGTTCACCACTCTCTGAGTGAAGAAATTTCTCCTCATCTCAGTCCTAAATGTCCTACCCTGTATCCTGAGACTGTGACCCCTCGTTCTCCCCCCCCAGCCAGGGGAAACATCCTCCCTTCATCCAGTCTGTCTAGCCCTGTCAGAATTTTATATGTTTCAATGAGATCCCCTCTCATTCTTCTAAACTCGAGTGATTACAGGCTGAGTTGACCCAATCTTTCCTCATACGACAGTCCTGCCATCCCAGGAATCAGTCTGGTGAACCTTCGCTACACTCCCTCTATGGCAAGTATATCCTTTCTTAGGTAAGGAGACCAAAACTGCACACGATACTCCAGGTGTGGTCTCACCAAGGCCCTGTATAACTGCAGTAAGACATCCTTGCTCCTGTACTCAAAGTACTGGCAAAGTAAACTTGAATGAGTTGCCAAAGAGCTTCCAGTTGACTGCAATGGCGCACCATGAAGTTTTTTTATTCGTTCATGGGATGTGGGGATTGCTGGCAAGAACAGCATTTATTGCCCATCCCTAATTTGCCCTTGAGAAGGTGGTGGTGAGCCGCCTTCTTGAACCGCTGCAGTCCGTGTGGTGAAGGTTCTCCCACGGTGCTATTAGGTAGGGAGCTCCGGGATTTTGACACAGCGCCGATGAAGGAACGGCAATATATTTCCAAGTTGGGATGGTGTGTGACTTGGAGGGGAACGTGCAGCTGGTGGTGTTCCCATGCACCTGCTGCCCTTGTCCTTCTAGGTGGTAGAGGTCGCGGGTTTGGTAGGTGCTGTTGAAGAAGCGTTGGCGAGTTGTTGCAGGTGCAATACCATGGGAGACACTTCACAGATTCCACCTTATTCATGGATCTTCATGTGTAGTAGAATTCTTTGGAAATAGTTTCTGTGCGATATTGATAACAATGATTCTGCTGCTTTTGTCATTACATAAACATTCTTACCATTGTCCGATTCAGAAAACATTGGCAAAATAATTAAACATTAGCTGCACAAACAATAATAAATTAATGCACCTTCCAATTCCTGTACAATTTCAAATAGTAAATTCCTGTACAATTTCAAATAGTAAATGTACGTTCTTTAAATTAGCTATACCATTCAATATATTACAATAAAACACTTTATATTGGATGAAATTTTTTTTTTAAATCTAAAATTCCATAAAAATTTGGTTGGTTAGGAACATAGGAACAGGAGTAGGTCATTCAGCCCCTCGAGCCTGTTCCGCCATTCAATGAGATCATGGCTGATCTGCATCCAAGCTCCATTCATCCGTCTTGGCTCCACATCCCTTAATAACCTTAGCTAGCAAAAATCTCTCGATCTCAGATTTAAAATTATTAATTGAGCTAGCACCTACTGCTATTTGTGGGAGAATGTTCCACACTTCTACCACCCTTTGTATTAAGAAGTTCAGAGCAAATATGTTCCCATGAAGAGAAAGGATGGGAATGCCAAATCTAGAGCCCTCTAGATGTCAAGAAGCATACAGGGTAAGATAAGGCACAAAAGGGAAGCTTATGTCAGACACTGATAGCTCAATACTCCAGAAAGCCTAGAGGAGTATAGAAAGTGCAGGGGTGAAATTAAAATAATGGATAGCAAAGAGAGGGCATGAAAAAATACTGACAAGTAAAATCAAGGAAAACCCGAAGATTTTTAATAAATACATAGGGCTCGATATTGCCAGGGCTGCGGGTTCGCGGCAGGAGAGCTATCGCGCCCGGCGAAATCAGTCTGCCCCGCACGCGATCGCAGCCTAATTGGATCCACTTACCTGGTCTTCCGGGTTCCCCACTGCTGATCTGTGCGTCGGGCAGACTGCGCATGCGCAGTAAGCTCTGTCAGCTGGAGGAGCTCTATTTAAAGGGGCAGTCCTCCACTGACAGATGCTGCAACAAATAGGAAAAAATACAGCATGGAGCAGCCCAAGGGGAAGGCTGCTCCCAGTTTAATGATGCCTCACTCCAGATGGGGTTAGGAGGAGGGGAAGGACAGAGATCTTCCCCCCGACGGGCGGGAGGAAACGGCCTGCCTCTGCCACCAGGAAGGCCTAGCTCGAGGTGGCAGAGGAGGTCACCTGCACCACCAACATATCGCCCACCTGCATACAGTGCAGGAGGCGCTCCAATGATCTCAGTAGGTCAGCCAAAGTGAGTACACTTACTCATTCCCCTACACTCCGTCTGCCACATCACTGCCCCCACCCCACATCTCCTTCTGCACTGCCAACACTACTCTGTCACATCACCCCTCACACCCACTCAAACCTCATCCTCATCTTACCTGCACTTACTCACCTCGCCAGTACTCATCCCGCCACTACCACTCAACCCAATCCTCATACAATCTCATGGCTCTATCTCATAGTCACCCTCTCATGCATCTCTTTCACAGTCAGCCTCACTCAACCTGCCACTACCTGTGCTGCAGCCACAGGGCATGCATCACATATGTGCAGTAGGAAGCGTAAGGCAAACGTGTTGTGAGCATGAAGGGGATGCACAAGGGTGTTTGAGGGTTTGTCATGGTTTTTACTTATATTTCATTTCTGAGCAACTCACATCACATATTATATTGTCACCACTACTGCCACATCTTTGCGAATCTTGTCTAGTTTGTGCAATAATGCCCTTTCCTGAGGATCACAATGAAGACCCACACCTGATGCCACCCATTGTGTCACTGCAGAGTGGTGTAGGTGTATTTGCAGGGCTCTTTTGTGCAGACAACTGAGAGATGTCGGCGATGTCCCTGGTGGCACCCTGGAAGGATGCGGAGGAGAAGTTGTTGAGGGCAGTGGTGACTTTGACAGTGACAGGTAAGAAGATGGTGCTCGGGCCAGCCGGGAGCAGCTTGGCATGAAGGAGGCTGCAGATGTCCACGACTACATGTCGAGTGACTCTGAGCCTCCGTGTGCACTGCTGCTCAGAGAGGTCCAGGAAGCTGAGCTTCGGTCTGTGGATCCTGTGGCGAGGGTAGTGCCCCCTGCGATGCATCTCTCTCTGCGGTTGCCCTCCCACCTGCTATGCAGGTGGATGTGTCACAGCACTGTGTTGTGGAGCTCCACGTGTCAGAGGTAAACGGCTTGGCCAGCGAGGCTGGTGATGCTGTTCGCCTTCCGAGGAGGTCATGACTGCAGCTACGGCGGCCCCCATCCGGAAGATGTACATCTGAGGGGGTCCGCAAGGTAGGTACATGTCTCTGGACCCCGGGGTAAGTGTGCAAGTTGGTTAATTTTCTTGTCAGGAGGAGGGTGGTGGAGGCCAAACTTTGTCCCAAGTGACAGAGTGGCCTCCTGCAATGAGTGAGGGTCTCCCCCCCACCACCTGTCAAATGGCACTTTGCAGCTGCCAGAGGCTGAGAGCTACAACACGTCCATTTCAACTGGGAGTGTTTCCCCCAGTATGGGAAACAGTCCCAGTTGTTTCTAAAATCCCACCCCTCCTGACATATTCCCTTAATCAGGTCTGTTAATGACCTGAAATACCAAGCTAAATAGTCTCAAGTGGCACCCCGCTGGCTTTAATTGCCTGTGGGAGTCCCACATGCGGGGGCTGCGCGCACACGTCGGCGCGTCTGTGGGGAACCCGGAAGTGGGCGGGTTGGAGCCGGGCTCCCGACCCGCTCCGGGATTCCCCGATTTTCGGAGCCCCCCCACCAGGAACGCACCCGATAGCGGGTGCTAAAATAGAGCCCATAAAGAGCAAGAGGATAACTAAGGAAAGAGTAGGGCCTATTAGAGACCAAAAAGGTAACCTATGTGTGGAGGCGGAAGACGTGGGTATGGTTCTTAATGAATACTTTGCGTCTGTTTTCACAAAAAAGGGGGGCGATGCAGACATTGTAGTTAAGGAGGAGGAGGAGTATGAAATATTGGATGGGATAAACATTGTGAAGGAGGAACTATTAAGGGGATTAGCATCTTTGAAAGTAGATAAATCAGTAGGCCCGGATGAAATGTATCCCAGGCTGTAAAGAGAAGCAAGGGAGGAAATAGCGGAGGCTCTGACTATCATTTTCAAATCTTCTCTGGCAACAGGCGTGGTGCCATAGGATTGGAGGACTGCTAATGTTGTACTGTTGCTTAAAAAGGGAGAAACTTTCGACCGAGTAATTACAGGCCAGTCAGCCTTACCTCGGTGTTGGGCAAATTATTGGTAACAATTCTGAGGGACGGTATAAATCGTCATTTAGAAATGCACGGATTAATCAAGGACATTCAGCATGGATTTGTTAAGGGAAAGTCGTGTCTGACTAACTTGATTGAATTTTTTGAGGCAGTAACAAGGAGGGTTGATGAGGGTAGTAGTTTACATGGATTTTAGCAAGACATCTGACAAGGTCCCACATGGCAGATTGGTCAGAAAAGTACAAGCCCATTGGATCCAAGGGAGAGTGGCAAGTTGGATCCAAAATTAGCTCAGTGGCAGGAAGCAAAGGGTAATGGGCGACGGATGTTTTTGTGACTGGAAGGCTGTTTCCGTTGGGGTTCCACAAGATTCAGTACTAGGTCCCTTGCTTTTTGTGTATACATTAATGATTTAGTCCTAAATGTAAGGGGTATGATTAAGAAGTTTGCAGATGATACAAAAAATGGCCATGTGGTTGATAGTGAGGAAGAAAGCTGTAGTCTGCAGGAAGATATCAATGGACAGGTCAGGTGGGCAGAAAAGTGGCTAATGCAATTCAATCCGTGATTCAAGAAGTGTGAGGTAATGCATCTGGGAAGAGTAAACAAGGCAAGGGAATACACAATAATTGGGAGGATACTGAGAGGTGTAGAGGAACAGAGGGACCTAGGAGTGATCCCTGAAGGTAGCAGTTCAGGTATATAAGGTGGTTGAAAGGCATATGGAACATTTTCCTTTATTAGCCGAGGCATAGAATATAAGAGCAGGGAGGTTTTGCTAGAACTGTATAAAACATTGGTTAGGCCACAGCTAGAGTACTGCGTACAGTTCTGGTCGCCACATTACAGGAAAGACGTGATTGCACTAGAAAGGGTACAGAGGAGATTTACAAGAATGTTGCCAAGACGGGAGAATTTTAGCTAGGAGAAAAGATTGGATAGGCTGGGGTGGTTTTCATTGGAACAAAGGAGGCTGAGGGGTGATTTAATTGAGGTGTTTAAAATTATTATGGGCCTAGATAGAGTGGATAGGAAGGACCTATTTCCCTTAGCAGAGAGGTCAATGACCAGGTGGCATAGAATTAAAGTAATTGGTAGAAGGGTTAGAGGGGCGCTGAGGAGAAATTTTTTCACCCAGAGGGTGGTCGGGGACTGGAACTCACTGCCTGAAAGGGTGGTAGAAGCAGGAACCCTCAAATCATTTAAAAAGTACTTGGATGTGCACTTGAAGTGCTGTGACCTACAAGGCTATGGACACCAAGGGCTGGAAAGTGGGATTAGGCTGGAGAGCTCTTTTTTGGCCAGCACGGACATGATGGGCCGAATGGCCTCCTTCTGTGCCGTAACCTATGATTCTATGATGAAGTGTTTCCTAACTTCTCTCCTAAATGGCCTGGCTTTGATTTTAAGGTTATTTCTCTCTATCTTCCCTATTCGCTCCTTTCAAAATCATAAAACCCTCAATCAAATCACCCCATAACCTTCAATATTCCAGGGATTACAAACCTA
Organism: Heptranchias perlo; assembly: GCF_035084215.1. Taxonomy (NCBI): domain Eukaryota; kingdom Metazoa; phylum Chordata; class Chondrichthyes; order Hexanchiformes; family Hexanchidae; genus Heptranchias; species Heptranchias perlo. The sequence continues at coordinate 113,697,661 of NC_090326.1, read as the reverse complement.
AGTTTATGTAATCGCACCTCATAATTTAACCCTTGGAGCTCTGGTAACATTTTGTTGAATCTGCGTTGCACTCCTTCCAAGGCCAATATATCCTTCCTAAGGTGCGGTGCACAGAACTGTACACAATACTCCAGATGTGGTCTAACCAGGGCTTTGTATAGCTGTAGCAAAACTTCCTCCCCTTTATATTCTAGCCCTCTAGATACAAAGGCTAGCATTCCATTAGCCTTTTTGATTATTTTTCGGACCTGACCACTACATTTTAGTGATCTGTGTACATGGACCCCAAAATCTCTTTGGACCTCCACTGTTCCTAGCTTTTCACCATTTAAGAAATACTTGGACCTATCCTTTTCTGATCCAAAATGGATGACCTCTTTAAATGAGAACTGTAAGCTCCTTGTCTTTTCCATTTATTTATCATGGGTGGAAGCACTGCTGGGCAAGACTTCCACCCAAACACTGGAAACACAACAGGCCTGCTAAAGGCTGTCATTTACATCTGTGATGCATCATTAAAGAGGCTCTACTTCAGTAGTAGCAGGAGTTCATTACATGGATGTACAGTCAGATCAGAAATATCCTGTTGGCGCATCTGCAGCAAGGTACAGGTGGAAGTGCTAGCCACCCTTTTGACTGTCCCAGTGCATAACTGGCAGAAATTGCAGCTCATCCACAACTGGATGCCGGACAAGCTGTCTGACAGCAGAGAGTCAGTGGAGGGGTGGTTGAGAGATACAGTTGAGAGTTGTCTGTGTATATCTGGAGGCTGACCCCATGTCTCCAGATAATGTCGCCATGGGATAGCAGGTAGATAAGGAAGAGGAAGGGGGCAAGGATAGATCCTTGGGGGATTCCACAGGCAACAGTGTGAGAGGCTGGAAGAGAAGCCATTGCTGGAGATACTCTGGCTACAGCCAGATAAGGTGGCGGAACGTGGGAAGTAGTGTTCCACAGGGATCGATCGGTGCTAGGACTACTGTTGTTCACCATTTACATAAATGATTTGGAGTCGGGAATGGAAGTACGATTTCAATATTTGCGGACAACACCAAATTGGGGAGTATAGTTAATACTGAGGAGGACTGTGACAAAATACAAAAAGGCACCAATAAATTTGCATAATGGGCGTATAATTGGCAAATGAATTTCAATATAGATAAGTGTGAGATAAGAACATATGAACTTAAGAAATTGGAGCAGGAGTAGGCCAATCGGTCCCTCGAGCCTGCTCCGCCATTCAATAAGATCATGGCTGATCTGATCCTAACTTCAAATCTAAATTCATGTCCAATTTCCTGCCTGCTCCCCGTAACCCCTAATTCCCTTTACTTCTAGGAAACTGTCTATTTCTGTTTCAAATTTATTTAATGATGTCGCTTCCACAGCTTCCTGGGGCAGCAAATTCCACAAACCTACTACCCTCTGAGTGAAGAAGTTTCTCCTCATCTCAGTTTTGAAAGAGCAGCCCCTTATTCTAAGATTATGCCCCCTAGTTCTAGTTTCACCCATCCTTGGGAACATCCTTACCGCATCCACCCGATCAAGCCCCTTCACAATCTTATATGTTTCAATAAGATTGCCTCTCATTCTTCTGAACTCCAATGAGTAGAGTCCCAATCTACTCAACCTCTCCTCATATGTCCACCCCCTCATCCCCGGGATTAACCGAGTGAACCTTCTTTGTACTGCCTCGAGAGCAAGTATGTCTTTTCTTAAGTATGGACACCAAAACTGTATGCAGTATTCCAGGTGCGGTCTCACCAATACCTTATATAACTGCAGCAATACCTCCCTGTTTTTATATTCTATCCCCCGAGCAATAAAAGCCAACATTCCGTTGGCCTTCTTGATCACCTGCTGCACCAACATACTAACTTTTTGATTTTCTTGTACTAGGACCCCCAGATCCCTTTGTACTGCAGTACTTTCCAGTTTCTTGCCATTAAGATAATAACTTGCTCTCTGATTTTTCCTGCCAAAGTGCATAACCTCACATTTTCCAATATTGTATTGCATCTGCCAAATCTCCGCCCACTCACCCAGCCTGTCTATATCCCCTTGTAGGTTTTTTATGTTCTCCTCACTCTCCACTTTCCCTCCCATCTTTGTATCATCTGCAAACTTTGATATGTTACACTCGGTCCCCTCCTCCAAATCGTTAATATAGATTGTAAAGAGTTAGGGACCCAGCACCGACCCCTGCGGAACACCACTGGCTACTGGTTGCCAGTCCGAGAATGAACCATTTATCCCAACTCTCTGCTTCCTGTTAGATAACCAATCCTCCACCCATGCCAAAATATTACCCCCAATCCAGTGATTATTTATCTTGATCAATAATCTTTTATGTGGCACCTTGTCGCATGCCTTGAGTCCCATTAATTTACTGAGTACCAATTCCTTAGTGATTTTAATCGTATTTTGCTCCTCCACCCCTAGAGCCCCCTGTTTGTCTAGTGTTGGGATATTCTTAGTGTCCTCTACCGTAAAGACTGAAACAAAATATTTGTTCAGCATTTTTGCCATCTCCATGTTTCCCACCATTAATTTCCCGGTCTCATCCTCTAAGGGACCTATGTTTGCCTTAGCCACCCTTTTTCTTTTTATATAACTATAGAAACTCTTGCTATCTGTTTTTACATTTTTTGCTAATTTATTTTCATAATCTATCTTCCCTTTCTTAATCAATCCTTCAGTTACTTTTTGCTGTCTTTTGAAGACTTCCCAATCTTCTATCCTCCCACTAAGTTTGGCTACCTCATATGTCCTTGTTTTTCGTCGGATACTATCCTTAATTTCTTTACTTAGCCACGGATGGCTGTCATTTCTTTTACACCCTTTTTTCCTCAGTGGAATATATATTTTTTTGAAAGTTGTAAAATAACTCCTTGAATGAACACCACTGCTCATGTACCATCTTACCCTTTAATCTATTTTCCCAGTCCACTTTAATCAATTCCGCTCTCATACCATCATAGTCTCCTTTACTCAAGCTCAGTACGCTTGTTTGAGAACCAACCTTCTCACCCTCTAATTGGATATGGAATGTAACCATGTTATGGTCACTCATTCCAAGGGGATCCTTAACTAGGACATTATTAATTAATCCTGGCTCATTACACAGGACCAGGTCCAAGGTTGCTTGCCCCCTTGTAGGATCAGTTCCATACTGCTCAAGAAATCCATCCCTAATACACTCAATGAACTCTTCCTCATGGCTGCCCTGCCCTATATGATTTGTCCAGTTACTATGATAGTTAAAATCCCCCATAATTATAGCTGTTTCCTTATTACATGCCCAGACTATTTCCTGATTAATACTTCTTCCAGCAGAGTTGCAACTATTAGGAGGCCTATATACTACGCCCACGAGTGTTTTTTCCCCTTATTATTCCTTATCTCTCCCCAAACTGTTTCATTATCCTGATCCTTTGCCCCAATATCATTTCTCTGTATTACAGTGATTCCTTCCCTTATTAACATAGCCACCCCACTTCCCCTTCCTTCCTGCCTGTCCTTCCTGATTGTTAAATACCCTGGCATATTTAATTCCCAGTCGTTGTCACTCTGCAGCCATGTTTCTGTAATGGCCACAAGATCATACCCATACGTCGTTATTTGTGCCGTTAACTCGTCCATTTTGTTATGAATGCTACGTGCATTCAGATAAAGAACTTTCAAATATGTTTTGTGACACTTAGTTCCTGCTTTTTCCTTTTTTAACACTTTACCTTTTACTCCATACCTTCTGTCCCTTCCTGACACGCTTTCCTCTGTCTCCCTGCTCAGGTTCCCAACCCCCTGCCACAGCTTTGATGCTGGGTTGATCGCCTTACGCCTTCTAGTTTTTATTTTATCTGTCGTGCCTAAAGTATACTTTCTTTCCACTGCTCTACGCTTTTTCCTCTCACTTGTTCTTGAACAACTGTTTGTACTATTTGTATAGTAGATTTCCCCTGGGTCTTCCCCTCTCTTGCTGCTCTCAATTTTATTCCCTTCTGACTCCCCGCTCAGGTTCCCATCCCCCTGCCACTCTAGTTTAAACCTTCCCCAACAGCACTAGCAAACACCCCCACGAGGACATTGGTCCCGGTCCTGCTCGGGTGTAACCCGTCACGCTTGTACAGGTCCCACCTTCCCCAGAACCGGTCCCAATGTCCCAGGAATCTAAATCCCTCCCTCCTACACCATCCCTGCAGCCACGCATTCATCCTGTCTATTCTCTTGTTCCTATACTCACTAGCGCGTGGCACCGGTAGTAATCCTGAGATCACTACCTTTGAAGTCCTGCTTTTTAATTTATCTTCTAACTCCTTAAATTCACCTTGCAGGACCTCATCCCTTTTTTTACCTATGTCGTTGGTACCAATATGGTCCACAACTACTGGCTGTTCACCCTCCCCCTCCAGAATGCCCTGCAGCCGCTCCGTGACATCCTTGACCCTAGCACCAGGGAGGCAACATACCATCCTGGAGTCACGTTTGCGGCCGCAGAAACGCCTATCTGTTCCCCTTACAATTGAGTCCCCTATCACTATAACCCTGCCACTCTTCTTCCTCCCCTCCTGTGCAGCAGAGCCACCCGTGGTGCCCCGAACCTGGCTCTTGCTGCTTTCCCCTGATAAGCCATCTCCCCCAACAGTATCTGAAGCAGAATATCTGTTTGAGAGGGAGATGGCCCCAGGGGACTCCTGCTCTACCTGCCTAGTCCTTTTACTCTGCCTGGCGGTCACCCGTTTCCTTTCTGCCTGCGTAATCTTTACCTGCGGTGTGACCACCTCACTGAACATGCTAGCCACGATAGTCTCAGCATCGCGGATGCTCCACAGTGAATCCACCCGCAGCTCCAGCTCCGAAAGACGGTTAGCCAGTAGCTGCAGCTGGACACACTTCCTGCACACATGGTCGCCAGGGACACTGGTAATGTCCATGACTTCCCACATAGTGCAGGAGGAGCATATCACGGGTGCGAGCTGTGCTGCCATGACTTGCCTTAGACTCTCAGACTCTCCTCCCGCTCACGGTCTCTCCTTTTATACATTTCGAAGATGGTACATTTTGGTAGGAAGAATAAGGAGGCCACATACTCCTTGGAAAATAAGAGTCTAAATGGGGTAGAGGAGCAAAGGGAACTAGGGATGAAGATACACAAATCACCAAAAGTAGCGACACAGATTAATAAGGCCATTAAAAAGCAAACAATGCACTGCAGTTCATTCAAGAGGGATAGAACTGAAAAGCTGAGAAGTTATGTTAAACTTGTATAGAATCTTGGTTAGACCACACTTGGAGTACTGTGAACAGTTCTGGTCTCCATATTATAAAAAGGATATAGAGGACCAGAGAAGGTGCAAAAAAGATTTACAAGGCTGGTACCAGAACTGAGAGGTTATACCTATCAGGAAAGATTGAACAGGCTGGGGCACTTTTCTCTACAAAAGAGAAGGCTGAGGGGTGACCTGATCGAGGTCATTAAGATTATGAAAGGGTTTGCTAGGGTAAACGTAGAGTAGCTGTTTCCATTTGCAGGGGAGACCAGAACTAGGGGCCATAAATATAAGATAGTCACTAATAAATCCAATAGGGAATTCAAGAGAAACGTCTTTACCCAGAGAGTGATTAGAATGTGGAACTCGCTACCACCAGGAGTAGTTGAGGCGACTAGCATAGATGCATTTAAGGGAAGCGAGATAAGTACATGAGGGAGAAAAGAACAGAAGGATATGTTGATGAGGTTAGATGAAGAAGGGAGGGAGGCGGCTCATGTGGAGCATACACACCAGTATGGACGAGTTGGGCTGAATGGCCTATTTCTGTGCTGTACATTCTATTTAATTCAATGTAATGTTCTTTGAAGTATGTCATTTTCTCGTGCATCTATTCCCAAGTCCTGCAGATATTGTCTGCATTGAACCTGGCCATCAACTTCTGCCAGGCATTGTGGGGATCTTGTGGGGAGGGTATCCTGGTGTGCTGAATAGGGCAAGCCCTCCTTGTATTCACTTTATTGAGCACCATATCCACTTTGTCAGCCATCAAGCAGTGTTGGAGGCGATGCTCCTCTGCCACTTGTCCACTGATTCCACTTCGTGCATTAACATTGGGTTTGCCCTCTTTTATTTTTTTTGTCACTTTTTACTCCATCATATAGCCTTTGGAAAGGTGAATAAATATCTTGAGCTTTTCTAATGACTGAAAGAATTATTGAACCCCTCCCCCAATGGGGCTACTTGCCTTTAAGTGACTCTATTAATTTAAATGACCTGAACTCACAAACTTGGGTGAGGTCAGTGGCACACAAGAAGTAGCAGTCCACCTGTCACTATGACAGGAATGCAGAATTGACTCCTAACTTGCCACTTCCTATTCTCTTATTGCCTGAAATGCAAACATAATGTAGCTAAATAAGTGGAGTACTCAATGGGACATTGTCATCTTTGTGAAGCAATTGATTTGTTGATATGAAAACATGAGAAAGCACAGAATGAGAAAAGTTTGATAGGCCTATCAAGACTATTCCTTCATCAACCATGTAAAAATTTCTCTGAAATGCAATCTACTCAGCCCGTTAGCCTCCTAATTCAACATTCTGTAGTTCCTCTGAGCCTCTCATAAGGGAAATGTAGATAAAATTGCAGAATTCCTATCTAATCTTATATTCTACATTAAATATCCTAAGTCAATTTCTTTACTTGGTGGGACATCTCCATGGTATCAGCTTACATTAAGTAGACTCGTTATAATTAAATATAAAGGCTCAGTCCGAATGGAGCATGGCTGCGAGAGGCAGGCTGATGGGAAAAATACTGGTGATGGTTTCGGGAGGGAAGGTGGGTCGATGGGTGGATGGAGGACTGAATTGCACTCTGGTTTTAATGGAGAAAGGTGAGGGAGAGAAACAATTCCGGTAGCTGTCTCAAAGCTACGAACCTCCCTTCAATTGGGCAGGTGGTGAAGAAGCACAAAGGCACATTCAAAGGAATAGCAGATCAGTGGAGTGCCATGAGCTGAACAACGGCAGCAGTGGGAAGGCCAGGCAAGAATGGGCCACTGCAGGAACAGAAAGTTCCACATAATGGTACCAAATATTTAGAGTACCAGAAAAACAACAAGTGCTCCAAGGTTCAAGAGGGAAAACGGCTGGTGACTAAATGCCTGACAGCGGAGGTGATGCACGGGAGGTCAGCTGGCATAAGAAGCCCAATATAAATTTTCGAGGAACATCACCTGGAAGGGGAAAAATAAAATAAAAAGTGAGACATAAATATATAATCAATAAATGCAATTTAAAAAAAATAAGCACTGGCTTGGCAATGAGGAAATGCAACATGGCAGAAAGTTCTTCATAAATACATAACCAGCTCCAAGTGGCACCCAGTGGCCAGGGTGTGGAACTGCAGGCAAACCCAAACCAAGTTTTTTTTTAACGAGAACGGCACACTCACAGACATTTGTGACTGCAAAGTATGACGAAGGGCTGAGTGTTCTAAATGGGGTAGCTATTACAGTGCCACCCTCCATCATAAGGTCAGAAATGGGGATGTTCGCTGATGATTGCACAGTGTTCAGTTCCATTTGCAACCCCTCAAATAATGAAGCAGTCCGAGCCCGCATGCAGCAAGACCTGGACAACATCTAGGCTTGGGCTCATAAGTGGCAAGTAACATTCGCGCCAGATAAGTGCCAGGCAATGACCATCTCCAACACGAGAGAGTCTAACCACCTCCCCTTGACATTCAACGGCATTTCCATCGCCGAATCCCCCACCATCAACATCCTGGGGGTCACCATTGACCAGAAACTTAACTGGAGCAGCCATATAAATACTGTGGCTACGAGAGCAGGTCAGAGGCTGGGTATTCTGCGGCGAGTGACTCACCTCCTGATTCCCCAAAGTGTTTTTATAGCGAGCTGTTAAGTGAAGGTAGTCAATGAATATGTAGACAAGCTGTTGTGCCAAGTATATAACTGCCAACATGGTAGTCAGTGTTTCAAGACTATGTCATCATTTCAGGCAATTCAGCATTAACTGACAAATGTCTATAAACAATCTTTATCCATTCAATGTATTTAATCACATGGTAAAACATTCAAAGAACGCTTAACATAAAAGAAAGGAAAGAACTTGCATTTATATAGTGCCCTCAGAATGTCCCAAAGCACTCCGCAGCAAATGGATTACTTTTGAAGTGAATCACTGTTGTTTTGTAGACAAATGCAGCAGCCAATATGCGCACAAAATATCCCACAAAAAGCAAATGAGATAAATGACCAATTAATCTGTTTTGGAGTGTTGGTTGAGGAATGAATGTTGAACAGGATATAAATAATATGAGCAAAAATAAATGATCTTGACAGCTTCTTTGAATTGTGTCATGGAATTTTTACATTCCCCTAAACAGGCAGATGGGTCCTCAGTTTAATGATCTGACTCTTATGGCTTGTCCAAAAGACAGCACCTCAGACAATGCAGCACTCTCTCGAACTGCAATGGAGCTTCACACTAGATTTTACGCTCAACTGAGCATGATATAATCTTTCTGTATATCTTATTAAAAATCTTGCATGTGCATACACTTCCTGTCTGCACTAATTGACTTCCTATTGTCACATTTTTGGGTTAACTTTTTCCTCATTATAAATTCCTGTGCCCACATTTATAATGGGTTTTACCTATGTAACCTTGTCACAATTTGTAATTGTAAACAATTTTACAACACCAAGTTATAGTCCAACAATTTTATTTGAAATTCACAAGCTTTCGGAGGATTCCTCCTTCCTCAGGTGAATGTTGTGGAAATTCACCTGAGGAAGGAGGAAGTCTCCGAAAGCTTGTGAATTTCAAATAAAATTGTTGGACGATAACTTGGTGTTGTAAAATTGTTTACAATTGTCAACCCCAGTCCGTCACCGGCATCTCCACATCAGATGCAGTAATGAGTAATGAACCAGATCTGGTTAACAGCTTACCTGTGTGTGAACATGTATCCAATAGTGATCATAACATGATCGAGTTCAAGGCAGTGTTTGAAAGGAAAAAAATGAATCAGCTACTAAGATTCTAGACTTGGGTAAGGCCGACTTCATTGGGATGAGACAGAGACTGTCCACAGTAAACTGGGCAAATCTGTTAATGGGTAAAATAGAATCATAGAATCATAGAAGTTTACAACATGGAAACAGGCCCTTCGGCCCAACATGTCCATGTCGCCCAGTTTATACCACTAAGCTAGTCCCAATTTCCTGCACTTGGCCCATATCCCTCTATACCCATCTTACCCATGTAACTGTCCAAATGCTTTTTAAAAGACAAAATTGTACCCGCCTCTACTACTGCCTCGGGCAGCTCGTTCCAGACACTCACCACCCTTTGAGTGAAAAAATTGCCCCTCTGGACCCTTTTGTATCTCTCCCCTCTCACCTTAAATCTATGCCCCCTCGTTATAGACTCCCCTACCTTTGGGAAAAGATTTTGACTATTTACCTTATTTATGCCCCTCATTATTTTATAGACTTCTATAAGGTCACCCCTTAACCTCCTACTCTCCAGGGAAAAAAGTCTCAGTCTATCAAACCTCTCCCTATAAGTCAAACCATCAAGTCCCGGTAGCATCCTAGTAAATCTTTTCTGCACTCTTTCTAGTTTAATAATATCCTTTCTATAATAGGGTGACCAGAACTGTACACAGTATTCCAAGTGTGGCCTTACTAATGTCTTGTACAACTTCAACAAGACATCCCAACTCCTGTATTCAATGTTCTGACCAATGAAACCAAGCATGCCGAATGCCTTCTTCACCACCCTATCCACCTGTGACTCCACTTTCAAGGAGCTATGAACCTGTACTCCTAGATCTCTTTGTTCTATAACTCTCCCCAACGCCCTACCATTAACGGAGTAGGTCCTGGCCCGATTCGATCTACCAAAATGCATCACCTCACATTTATCTAAATTAAACTCCATCTGCCATTCATCGGCCCACTGGCCCAATTTATCAAGATCCCGTTGCAATCCTAGATAACCTTCTTCACTGTCCACAATGCCACCAATCTTGGTGTCATCTGCAAACTTACTAACCATGCCTCCTAAATTCTCATCCAAATCATTAATATAAATAACAAATAACAGCGGACCAAGCACCGATCCCTGAGGCACACCGCTGGTCCCAGGCCTCCAGTTTGAAAAACAACCCTCTACAACCACCCTCTGTCTTCTGTCGTCAAGCCAATTTTGTATCCAATTGGCTACCTCACCTTGGATCCCGTGAGATTTAACCTTATGTAACAACCTACCATGATGTACCTTGTCAAAGGCTTTGCTAAAGTCCATGTAGACCACATCTACTGCACAGCCCTCATCTATCTTCTTGGTTACCCCTTCAAAAAACTCAATCAAATTCGTGAGACATGATTTTCCTCTCACAAAACCATGCTGACTGTTCCTAATCAGTCCCTGCCTCTCCATGACTGATGATTAGTGGGAAATGTTTAAAGAAACATTTAACGTGATACAGAACCGGTTTATACCCTTGAGGGGCAAGAACTCTACTTGCCAAAAAAAACAGCCATGGACAACTAAAGAGGTAAGGGACAATATAAGATATAAGGAAAGGGCATACAAAAAGGCAAAAAATGGCACAGATCCTGGCGAATGGGAAAGATACAAAGATCAACAAAGGGTCACAAAACAGATAGTAAGAGCTACAAAAAGAAAGTATGAAAAGAAACTTGCAAGGGATACCAAAACCAATACGAAGAACTTTTATAGTTTTTTTTTTTCGTTCATGGAATGTGGGCATCGCTGGCAAGGCCAGAATTTATTGCCCATCCCTAATTGCCCTAGAGAAGGTGGTGGTGAGCCGCCTTCTTGAACCGCTGCAGTCCGTGCGTAGCAAGATTGTACAACTGAGTGGCTTGCTAGGCCATTTCAAAGGGTGATTAAGAATCAACACATTGCCATGTGTCTGGAGTCACATATAGGCTAGACCAAGTAAGGACAGCAGGTTTCCTTCCCTAAAGGACATTAGTGAACCAGATGGGTTTTTACGACAATCCGGTAGTTTCATGACCAACATTTCTGATACTAGCTTTTTATTCCAGATTTTATTTAATTAACTGAATTTAAATGCCCCAGCTGCCATGGCAGGATTTGAACTGATGACCCTGGATTATTAGTCTAAGTCTCTGGATTACTAGTCCAGTGACATAACCACTATGCTACCATACCCTGATATTTCGGAAAAAGAGGGTGGTCAGGAGCAGTGTTGGCTCCTTAAAAACTGAAAGTGGGGATATTGTCATTGACAATGGGGAAATGGGGGACATGTTGAATAATTACTTTGTGTCAGTATTTACGGTAGAAAAAAGAGGATAGGATGCTGGAAATCCCAAGAAAACTTATACTGAATCGGGGACAGGGACTCAATAAAATTAACATAAGTAAAACAACAGTAATGAAGAAAATAATAGCACTATAGAGTGACAAATCCCCAGGATCAGATGGTTTCCGTCCCAGGGTTTTAAAGGAAGTAGGTGAGCACATTGCAGATGCCCTAACTATAATCTTTCAAAGTTCTCTAGATTCAGGAACTGTCCTTCTAGATTGGAAAATTGCACGTCACTCTGCTTTTTAAGAAAGGAGAGAGAGGGAAACCAGGGAATTATAGACCAGTTAGCCTAACATCTGTTGTGGGGAAAATGCTGGAGTCTATAATTAAGGATAGGGTGATTGAACACCTTGAGAATTTTCAGTTAATCAAAGAGAGCCAGCATGGATTTGTGAAAGGTAGGTCATGCCTGACAAACCTGATTGAATTTTTTGAAGAGGTGACTAAAGTAGTGGTCAGGGGAATGTCAATGGATGTTATTTATATGGACTTCCAGAAGGCATTTGATAAAGTCCCACATAAGAGACTGTTAGCTAAGATAGAAGCCCATGGAATCAAGGGAAAAATACAGACTTGGTTAGGAAGTTGGATGAGCAAAAGGCGACAGAGAGTAGGGATAATGGGTAGGTACTCACATTGGCAGGATGTGGCTAGTGGTGTCCCGCAGGGATCTGTTTTGGGGGCTCAATTATTCACAATATTTATTAACGACTTAGATGAAGGCATAGAAAGTCTCATATCTAAGTTTGCCGATGACACAAAGATTGGTGGCATTGTAAGCAGTGTAGATGAAAACATAAAATTACAAAGGGATATTGATAGATTAGGTGAATGGGCAAAACTGTGGCAAATGGAATTCAATGTAGGCAAATGTGAGGTCATCCACTTTGGACCAAAAAAGGATAGAACAGGGTACTTTCTAAATGGTAAAAGTTAAAAATAGTGGATGTCCAAAGGGAACATAGGAACATAGGAATATAGGAACAGGAGTAGGCCATTCAGCCCCTTGTGCCTGCTCCGCCATTTGATAAGATCATGGCTGATCTGTGATCCAGCTCCATATACCTGCCTTTGGCCCATATCCCTTAATACCTTTGGTTGCCAAAAAGCTATCTATCTCACATTTAAATTTAGCAATTGAGCTAGTATCAATTGCCGTTTGCGGAATCCAGAACTGCCCCCCCTCTTGTTGGGCTTGCTATATACTGGCTAAAAAAATTCTCCTGTATGCAATTTAAGAATTCTGCACCCTCTATACCATTCACACCGTTTGTATCCCAGTTAATATTAGGGTAGTTGAAATCCCCTACTATTACTGCCCTATTGTTTTTGCACTTCTCAGAAATTTGCCTACATATTTGCTCCTCTATCTCCCTCTGACTGTTAGGGGGTCTATATTAAACTCCCAGTAGTGTGACTGCCCCTTTTTTTGTTCTTTTGCTCAACCTATAAGGCCTCATTTGATGCTCCTTCTAATATACCATCCCTCCTCACAACTGTAATTGTTTCCTTAATAAAAGTTGCCAACCCCCCCCCCCCCCCACTCCTTTTTATCCCCCTCTCTATCGTGTCTGAGAGCCTGAGATTATTTGAAGTTACCAATATTCCAAAATTCTCTGGACTCGGCAAAGGTCCCGGCAGATTGGAAAACTGCTAATGTAACACCCTTATTTAAAAAGGGTAGTAGGCAGGAAATTATAGACCAGTTAGCTTAACATCTGTGGTGGGTAAAATTTTGGAGTCTATTATTAAGGAGACAGTAGCAGAACATTTGGATAAACATAATTTAATAGGACAAAGTCAGCATGGCTTTATGAAGGTGAAGTCATGTCTGACAAATTTGCTTGAGCTCTTTGAGGACATAACGTACAGGGTGGATAAAGGGGAACCAGTGGACGTAGTGTATTTAGACTTCCAGAAAGCATTCGACAAGGTGCCACATAAAACATTATTGCTCAAGATAAAGAATCACTGGATTGGGGGTAAAATTCTGGCATGGTTGGAGGATTGGTTATCTAACAGGAAGTAGAGAGTTGGGATAAATGGTTCATTCTCGGACTGGCAACCAGTAGCCAGTGGTGTTCCGCAGGGGTCGGTGCTGGGTCCCCAACTCTTTACAATCTATATTAATGATTTGGAGGAGGGGAGTGAGTGTAACATGTCAAAGTTTGCAGATGATACAAAGATGGGAGGGAAAGTAGAGAGTGAGGAGGACATAAAAAACCTACAAGGGGATATAGACAGGCTGGGTGAGTGGGCGGAGATTTGGCAGATGCAATACTATATTGGAAAATGTGAGGTTATGCACTTTGGCAGGAAAAATCAGAGAGCAAGTTATTATCTTAATGGCAAGAAACTGGAAAGTACTGCAGTACAAAGGGATCTGGGGTTCCTAGTGCAAGAAAATCAAAAAGTTAGTATGCAGGTGTAGCAGGTGATCAAGAAGGCCAACGGAATGTTGCCTTTTATTGCTCGGGGGATAGAATATAAAAACAGGGAGGTATTGCTGCAGTTATATAAGGTATTGGTGAGACCGCACCTGGAATACTGCATACAGTTTTGGTATCCATACTTAAGAAAAGACATACTTGCTCTCGAGGCAGTACAAAGAAGGTTCACTCAGTTAATCCCGGGGATGAGGGGGTGGACATATGAGGAGAGGTTGAGTAGATTGGGACTCTACTCATTGGAGTTCAGAAGAATGAGAGGCGATCTTGTTGAAACATATAAGATTGTGAAGGGGCTTGATCGGGTGGATGCGGTAAGGATGTTCCCAAGGATGGGTGAAACTAGAACTAGGGGGCATAATCTTAGAATAAGGGGCTGCTCTTTCAAAACTGAGATGAGGAGAAACTTCTTCACTCAGAGGGTGGTAGGTCTGTGGAATTTTCTGCCCCAGGAAGCTGTGGAAGCTACATCATTAAATAAATTTAAAACAGAAATAGACAGTTTCCTAGAAGTAAAGGGAATTAGGGGTTACGGGGAGCGGGCAGGAAATTGGACATGAATTTAGATTTGAGGTTAGGATCAGATCAGCCATGATCTTATTGAATGGCGGAGCAGGCTCGAGCGACCGATTGGCCTATTCCTGCTCCTATTTCTTATGTTCTTATTAACAGCTATGTTATATATATTGTGCTTTTTTTTGATCCCCTTATTTCAAGCATCATTTTGCAGGATGGATCAGACTACAACTCCTAGGCCTCTACCAATGCGTTTCTGTAACAGGTGGCCTGAAAATGAAAATGGGTGCCTTGCCCAATAGTTTTTCCTTTTGTTGACGGCCTCAACTGATATCAGGAACTCATTAGAGTTAATTTTGTGATGGCCTGTGTCACCAGCAGACTCACATATAGCCAGCATTGATTGGATAACCTCATCTGCACGGCCTGTGATTCTTCATTCACTGATTTCAATATCTGCCCTATTGTGTGAGGAACAGTGGCATCTGACTACACTGTAGTGGACTGCAACTGCTTCATTATGTTAGTATGCAATACCACCAGATTACCTTATAAATGATTTGAAAAACATGATTCTTGGATGTTGAACAATGATTGATGCCGAATGTCCTCTGGATCTTATTGTAAAGGCTCCTTTGCTTAAAAGTCAAGGAAACACAGATGGAACTTTTGTGCTGAAAGTACTCCTGCAATCCCATCTGAAATTGCTGGTAGGGAGTCTTCTGGCATGGGGCAGAACCTACCCTATTCCAAAATTGTCTTTCCCATAACAGAGAATGAAGCTCCTCCAGGGCACAGATTGCCCTTTCCCCATAGGGGAGATGAGTGGGAAGGAGATCCTAATGGCATGCCTCTGTGAGCCGAAAGAAGCATATGCATAATATAGGATTTAAAAGAAAAAAAGCACTTGCACTTATATAGCCCTTTCACAATTTCAGGATGTCCCAAAGCACTTCACAGCCAATTAAGCACTTTTGAAGCGTAGTCATTGTTGTTCTGTAGGGAAACATGGCAGTCAATTTGCACATAGCAAGATCCCACAAACAGCAACGAGATAAATGACCAGATAATCTGTTTTAGTGATTTTGGTTGAAGGATAAATGTTAGCCAGGACACCAGGAGAGGATCAATACTTGAAGGGAAAAATTTTTAGGGCTATGGGGAAAGAGAAGGGGAATGGGACTAATTGGACAGCTGTTTCAAAGAGCCGGCACGGGCACGGTGGGCCGAATGACCTCCTTCTGTTTTGCATCATTCTATGATTCTAACTCACTCAGTACTGCACTGAAGTATCAGGAAAGATTATGTACTCAAGTCTCTGGAGTGGGGTTTGAACCCATGACTCTCTGACTCAGAGACAAGAGTTCTAATACTGAGCCAAGGTTGGCCATGTATTATGGAGTCTTGTTTAATTTATCCTTGAGATAAAACTTTTGTTCAGGTTAAATGGATTGGGCAGTGTTCAGAATAAGACACCTTGTATGTGTATTTATGATATCTAAATAAAAATTGGTTACAAATTGCAGGTTGAAGAATTAAAATTTTGAATTCTTCTGTTATTACTACCATGTAGAACATATATTTTGATGTGATATATGCTATATGATGGATAAAGAATGGAATAACCAGTTAACAACTTGCTGTTATGGGGTTGCATTTACAAATGAGAGGAACTGTAGTTTCCATACAATGGTTAGGATTAACATGCTAAGCCATCAGCTTCTTTCCAATTAAATAACCACCAAGTCCAATTCACTTACAGCATCTTTAGAATAACTGAATGCTGACTTGCATTCATACGCAACATAAAAGTTCTATTCCACCTTGGAGTAAAATTATAATACTAAATTATGGAACTGTACTTTGAAAGGACAATAAAAAGGACAATATAATAAAATTGTTGCTTTCAAGGTTGAATGTAGAAGTGTTTCCTAACTTCACTCCTGAAAGTCCTGGCTCTAATTTTTAGGCTATGTCGCCTAGTCCTAGACTCCCCAATCAGTGGAAATAGTTTCTCTCTATCTACCTTCAGTAGTGGTTATCAGGCTCTTTGAGTCCACCACATTTCCCATATGAGGAGAAAGTAACTGCCAGGGACATCCGTTTTGCTTTATATCTTTTAATGCTAATGCTAGTGCTGTTAGGAAGTTCAAAATATGAATGTTACTTATATTGCACTGATCATCAAATCGCTTCTCTCCTGCTCACCCTGATATATGTTGCTTATTCCTGACCTGAATCTGGAGCCAGCTCTTCATGCCCTCCTCCCCTTGCAGACTCAATGCACGTACTGCAGTGTGTGTGAGATGCTGGTAGCTCCCATTGACTTCTTGCTCAACTTCAGTACGTTGACTTCTGGTCTTTTCTTGTTTAATATTGGTATATGTTGTCTACTGGCTTCTCACCACCAACATGTATATATACGGTCAGTAATAAAAAAAACAAAAGTTGTTTCTAAACATAAGGATGTGTAGAGTACCTTAAATATACAGCAAGATGTGTAACCTGCAAAGAGTCCGTGGAAATTCAGGATGGTGGAAACACAAACAGAATCAACAGTAGAATCCTCACAGCAATAGGCAACCCCAAAGAATGAATCCCCAAAAAAATGAAACATAGAAGCCAACCAAAAATGACTGAAAAGGTTAGTTAACAAATCTACTTAAATTACATTTGTGGCTGGCGGCAGTCAGCAAACTTCTAACCTGCCGAAGAAACTACCAATTGTTGCTGAGTTCTTGGGAAGCACCAAGACACCCCATCCAGAAATCGGATAAATCTCCAGCTCCTGCCTCATTGCCCCTTCCCCAACTCGTCCCTCTCTCCCCCCCTCACTTGCTTCTCTCCTCTTCAACCTCCCATTCTACTCTCCCTCCTCCTGCTCTCTCTCTATTCCTCCCCATTTATTTCATTTTCCCTCTCTCCTCTCCCATGTCATCCTCCTCTCCCCTCATCTCCCTCTCACCCCACCCCTCCCCTATCCTCACCCTCTATCTGCCCTCTCTCCCCTCCCCCTCACTGCCTCTCCCTTCCCTACCCTTCCTCTCCCCCTCACTCAGTCTGCCTTCACTGTTCTCACTCCCTCCTTTTCTCTCACCCGTCCCCTCCCTGTCTTGGTTCATTTAACTCCCTTGGTTGATCTGAAAAGTTTCACTGGTTTTGACTCCCCATGTGCAATGCCATGGGAGATCAACTCGCAAAAACTGCAACCAATGAAAAGAAATCTCTCCTCCGCAGCACCACCGTTGCATCAATTTCTACATTCCCCAGTAGAATAATACATGGCCCACTCAACTGAACACAAAAAAAAAATTGCACCCCACCCACTGAGTAAAACTTGGGAACCAAGCCAATAAGTATATATCCGAAAACCACCCCGCAACAAATGACCATAAGCCCAAATGCATCCCCACAGCAAAGAACCACAAACACATAGCAGAAATTCCAAGATAGGACAACAAACCTTCTCCTCCCCACCACTAAGCAGAAATTCTGGCATAGGATCACAAACTCTCAATCACCCCCAACCACCCCTATCTCAGAAATTCCTGGTTAGGACATAAAACCAACATTCACCCCTCTCCAGTGAACAACAATTCTGAGATTAGAAAAAAATCACATTCAACACCATCCCCCCCACCCACCTACCTACACTGAGCATAAATACTGTGATTGCATCCAAACCCCTCACATTAGATTTCCTCCTCCCCACTGAACAGGAAACATGATTCCCCTCCCCCCACCCTCAGCTTCGATTCCTCCCTTCCAGTGGGGGAAAAATAATGGTACTTCCATTTCCTAGTGAGGATCTACAAAGTAAATGGTATTCTCAAAAGTGAATTAAAACTTTG
Source organism: Heptranchias perlo (assembly GCF_035084215.1). Taxonomy (NCBI): domain Eukaryota; kingdom Metazoa; phylum Chordata; class Chondrichthyes; order Hexanchiformes; family Hexanchidae; genus Heptranchias; species Heptranchias perlo. Next base: position 113,679,457 of record NC_090326.1, on the reverse strand, counting down.
AAAGACTGACCTCTGTTTTACAAGAATCAATGAGGTGCAACAGCATCAATCAAATTCAAGGCACTCTGGGTTTGTCAACTAGGAGGCAGTATGAATCTTTAGATGCTAATGTGGAGGATTAGGAGCAATGTAACAGAATAATAGGACTAATTGAGTAACATTATGATTTATAAAGGATTAAACTCAAAGAATTTCTTGTCAAAATTCTTCATGAGCTATTAGACTTATGGGTAAATGTACCATATGATGTGGTAATGAGCCATTCAGACCATGAAGGTCCCAGTTCTGATTTGACTTACCCAATTTCAACCTGGTCACTGTGGAGCCAGAAAAAGCATATAGGGCATTGGCCCCAAGACCCGGTCTCAAGACACTATTAGGTTTCCAAGTAGCAAATGGGATTTGAATTTTACAAGAAGGAAACAGGACATTACCTAAGAAGACAAAAGGTTACACTTTTCCCTAATTACTTTGTAGATCCTCACTAGGAAATGGAAGTACTCCTTGTTATAACCAGCAGTGTTTTTTTTTTGATGGCACAAAGTTGAATGCAGATACTCTGGTCTTTTTGCAATTGAATTTAAGCATTTTATACTTAATGTAGTTAAGTAGAATAGCAAGTATTGTGTGGAAGATTCCTGAAACAAAAAAAATATGTATGATGTGCTGGTCGCAATTTTTGGATGTTTTTTAGGGTTTTGTCAGAATGCATACATGGTATTTTCCTGGAAATTTAGGAGTCCCAACAGCATACTGCCCTACTGCAGTTTGAATAATTCTTATTCTAGAGTGGACCCTATATTTCTTTCTAAAACTCCGATATTGATTTTTTAAAAATTCATTCATGGTATGAGGGCGTCGCTGCCAAGGCCAGAATTTATTGCCCATCCCTAATTGCCCTTTAGAAAGTGGTGATGAGTCGCGTTCTTGGACCACTGCAGTCCGTGTGGTGAAGGTACTCCCACAGTGCTGTAGGTAGGGAGTTCCAGGATTTCGACCCAGCGACAATGAAGCAACAGTGATGTATTTCCAAGTCAGGATGGTGTGTGACTTGGAGGGGGAACGTGCAGGTGGTGGCGTTCCCAAGCGCCTGCTGCCCTTGTCCTTTTAGGTGGTAGAGGTCGCGGGTTTGGGAGGTGCTGTCGAAGAAGCCTTGGTGAGTTGCTGCAGTGCATCTTGTAGATGGTACACGCTGCAGCCACAGTGCGCCGGTAGTGAAGGGAGTGAATGTTTAGGGTGGTGGATGGGGTACCAGTCAAATGGGCTGCTTTGTCCTGGATGGTGTCGAGCTTCTTGAGTGTTGTTGGAGCTGCACTTATCCAGGCAAGTGGAGAGTATTCCATTACACTCCTGACTTGTGCCTTGTAGATGGTGGAAAGGCTTTGGGGAGTCAGTTGGCGAGTCACTCGTCGCAGAATACCCAGCCTCTGACCTGCTCTTGTAGCCACAGTATTTATATGGCTGATCCAGTTAAGTTTTAACATATGAACATAAGAAATAGGAACAGGAGTAGGCCAATCGGCCCCTCGAGCCTGCTCCGCCATTCAATAAGATCATGGCTGATCTGATCCTAACCTCAAATCTAAATTCATGTCCAATTTCCTGCCTGCTCCCCGTAACCCCTAATTCCCTTTACTTCTAGGAAACTGTCGATTTCTTTTTTAAATTTATTTAATGATGTAGCTGGTCAATGGTAACCCCCAGGATGTTGATGGTGGGGGATTCGGCGATGGTAATGCCGTTGAATGTCAAGGGGAAGTGTTTAGACTCCCTTGTTGGAGATGGTCATTGCCTGGCACTTGTCTGGCGCGAATGTTACTTGCCACTTATCAGTCCAAGCCTGGATGTTGTCCAGGTCTTGCTGCATGCGGTCACTGCTTCATTATCCGAGGAATTGCGAATGAAGCTGAACACTGTGCAATCATCAGCGAGCAGCCCCACTTCTGACCTTCTGATGGAGAGAAAGTTATTGAGGAAGCAGTTGAAGATGGCTGGGCCTAGGACACTAACCTGAGGAACTCCTGCAGTGATGTCCTGGGGCTGAGATGATTGGCCTCCAACAACCACTACCATCTCCCTGTGTGCTAGGTATGGCTCCAGCCACTGGAGAGCTTTGCTCCTGATTCCCACTGACTTCAATTTTACGAGGGCTCCTTGATGCCCCACTTGGTCAAACACTGCCTTGATGTCAAGAGCAGTTACTCTCACCTCACCTCTGGAATTCAGCTCTTTTGTCCATTTTTGGACCAAGGCTGTAAGGAGGTCTGCAGCTGAGTGGTCCTGGCGAAACCCTAACTGAGCATCGGTGAGCAGGTTATTGGTGAGTAAGTACCACTTGATAGCACTGTCAACGACACCTTCCATCACTTTGCTGATGATTGAGAGATTGATGGGGTGGTAATTGGCCGGATTGGATTTGGTTATCCAACAGGATGCAGAGAGTTGGGATAAATGGTTCATTCTCGGACTGGCAACCAGTAGCCAGTGATGTTCCGCAGGGGTCGGTGCTGGGTCCCCAACTCTTTACAATCTATATTAACGATTTGGAGGAGGGGACCGAGTGTAACATATCAAAGTTTACAGATGATACAAAGATGGGAGGGAAAGTGGAGAGTGAGGAGGACATAAAAAACCTACAGGGGGATATAGACAGGCTGGGTGAGTGGGCGGAGATTTGGCAGATGCAATACAGTATTGGAAAATGTGAGGTTATGCATTTGACAGAAAAAAATCAGAGAGCAAGTTATTATCTTAATGGCGAGAAACTGGAAAGTACTGCAGTACAAAGGGATCTGGGGGTCCTAGTGCAAGAAAATCAAAAAGTTAGTATGCAGGTGCAGCAGGTGATCAAGAAGGCCAACGGAATGTTGGCTTTTATTGCTTGGGGGATAGAATATAAAAACAGGGAGGTATTGCTGCAGTTATATAAGGTATTGGTGAGACCGCACCTGGAATACTGCATACAGTTTTGGTGTCCATACTTAAGAAAAGACATACTTGCTCTCGAGGCAGTACAAAGAAGGTACACTCGGTTAATCCTGGGGATGAGGGGGTGGACATATGAGGAGAGGTTGAGTAGATTGGGACTCTACTCATTGGAGTTCAGAAGAATGAGAGGCGATCTTGTTGAAACATATAAGATTGTGAAGGGGCTTGATCGGGTGGATGCGGTAAGGATGTTCCCAAGGATGGGTGAAACTAGAACTAGGGGGCATAATCTTAGAATAAGGGGCTGCTCTTTCAAAACTGAGATGAGGAGAAACTTCTTCACTCAGAGGGTGGTAGGTCTGTGGAATTTGCTGCCCCAGGAAGCTGTGGAAGCTACATCATTAAATAAATTTAAAACAGAAATAGACAGTTTCCTGGAAGTAAAGGGAATTAGGGGTTACGGGGAGCAGGCAGGAAATTGGACATGAATTTAGATTTGAGGTTAGGATCAGATCAGCCATGATCTTATTGAATGGCGGAGCAGGCTCGAGGGGCCGATTGGCCTACTCCTGCTCCAATTTCTTATGTTCTTATGTTCTGCTTTTTGCGGACAGGACATACCTGGGCAATTTTCCACTTTGTCGGGTAGATACCAGTGTTGTAGCTGTACTGGAACAGCTTGGCTAGAGGCGTGGCTAGTTCTAGAGCACAAGTCTTCAGCACTATAGCTGGGATGTTGTCAAGGCCCCTAGCCTTTGCTGTATCCAGTGCACTCAGTCGTTTCTTGATATCACATGGAGTGAATCGAATTGGCTGAAGACTGGCTTCTGTGATGGCGGGGATCTCGGAAGGAGGCTGAGATGGATCATCCACTCGGCACTTCTGGCTGAAGGTGGTTGCAAACGCTTCAGTCTTGTCTTTTGCACTCACATGCTGGGCTCGGCCATCATTGAGGATGGGGATGTTCATCTTGCCTCTTCCTCCTGTTAGTTGTTTAATTGTCCCCCACCATCCACGACTGGATGTGGCAGGACTCCAGGGCTTTAATCTGATCCATTGTTTGTGGGATCTCTTAGCTCTGTCTAGAGCATGCTGCTTCCGCTGTTTAGCATGCCTGTAGTCCTGTGTTGTCGCTTCACCTGGTTGGCACCTCATTTTTAGGTACGCCTGGTGCTGCTCCTGGCATGCTGTACTACACTTCTCATTGAACCAGTGTTGATCCTCTGGCTTGTTGGTAATTGTAGTGAGGGATATGCTGGGCCATGAGGTTACAGATTGTGCTGGAATACAATTCTGCTGCTGCTGATGGTCCACAGCGCCTCATGGATGCTCAGTTTTGAGCTGCTAGATCTGTTCTGAATCTATGCCATTTAGCACGGTGGTAGTACCACACAACACGATGGACAGTGTCCTCTCCGTGAAGATGGGACTTCGTCTCCACAAGGACTGTGCAGTGGTCAATCCTACCAATACTGTTATGGACAGATGCATCTGTGACAGGTAGATTGGTGAGGACGAGGTTAAGTAGATTTTTCCCTCGTGTTGGTTCTCTGACCACCTGCCGCAGGCCCAGTCTGGTAGCTATGTCCTTCAGGACTCGGCCAGTTCAGTCAATAGTGGAGCTACCGAGCCACTTTTGGTGATGGACATTGATGTCCCCCACCCAAAGTACATTCTGTGCCCTTGTTAGCCTGAGTGCTTCCTCCAAGTGGTGCTCAACATGGAGGAGGAATGATTCATCAGTTGATGTGGTGATCAGCAGGAGGTTTCCTTGCCCATGTTATAGAGCTAATAAGAAACAGATAAACAAAGAGGATTAAGTGGGAAGAACTAGAAAATAACATAAGAAAATATTAAAATTGTTTTAAAGATAACTGAAGTAAAAAAAAGGCAGAACAATACATATACCACAAATAATGAGGATAATACTAGCCTAAGGGCCAAGCAGAAATATTTTAAAAGGTAGAAGGAAAGAAAAAGGCAGTAAGGACAGAGAATAACAAAAGGGAGGATAGTAATGTAGTCGTTATGTTCCTGGACTAGTAATCCAGAGAACATGAGTCAAATCCCAACGTGGCACCATGAGAATTTGAATTCAGCTTAAAAAAATATGGAAAGAAAAAGCTGGTAAAAGTGATCATGAAGCTGGTGGATTGTTGTAAAACCCCAATTGGTTCACTAACCTTCTTTAAGGAAGAAAACCTGCTGTCCTTACCCAGCCTGGCCTATATGTGACTCCAGTCCCACACCAGCATGGTTGACTCTTAACTGCCATCTGAAGTGGCCTAGCAAGCCACTCAGTTATATTAGGCCGTTAGATCAGGGCGACTAGGGATGGGCAATAAATGCTGGCCTTGCCAGCGACGCTCATATCCCAAGAATGAATTTTAAAAATGAATATTAAAAGAGGTAAGAAGGCCACAGAAAAGCAGATTGTTGATGGCAGCTCGAGGGATCCAAAGCAATGTTTCAGCTATGTTTGTAGTAGACACAATGTTGAAGACCAGATAGGTCCTTTAAAGAATAAAATTGGTTAGAAATATTGCAGAGAAGCAGGAAATGGCAGGTATATCTCTAATATATCAAAGGTTTTGCACATACATGCATTTCCTGTCAGTCTGACAGATACATTCCATCACAATTTTTTCGACATATTATGGTAATTATTCTATTTCTGTCCTGTTTTGCTGTGATGCTTGAATTTTCTTAAATTTGCCATTGATTTTAATGCAGCACAGTGTTCGGCCTCTTTGCTTAATTTCCAAGGCAGTACTGTGGCAGTATGGCATTACTTATACTTACTTCTCATTGGCTGGAGGATCATATGGCATCAAACAAAAATTAATACTATAAACTAATTTAATTTTTAACACTAAGGTCAGGTTGAATTGAAGAAAACGTGTCATGCAGTGAATCAGCATACCAGAGTCACGTACTGAAGATAAATCTGTTAAACCAACTGATGGCCTAAGATAATGGTAATTGCATGACATTTTATTCAATTTCTCCTAACTTTACTGTTAAAATTTAAATTAGTTTAAGATGTTGTTAAATTTTATTTAACATCTCAATTTGAACAGGATCCATTTCAAATGTTATTAGTGTTGTTTCTAGAAAAGGATGCAGAGATAACTTTTTCACCCAGTTCATATTCGATGTATCCTAGTTTTCAACTCAGTGATTGGTAGAGAAAAAGATAGGACGAATGATCCTGTCAGACCATGCTCCATTTTAGACTGATCTGATTGGAAACAGATATTCCCAATCACTGGAGCTGATGGTTGAATGCAGCTATTATCAGGGGATTCATTCAACCAGTGTAATAGAAAGAACTTATGTCACCATATGACAGAAAATGACATTCCAGTTATGTTTAGTTCCTATGATTGTAAACAATTTTACAACACCAAGTTATAGTCCAGCAATTTTATTTTAAATTCACAAGCTTTCGGAGGCTCCCTCCTTCGTCAGGTGAACGATGTGAAAAATGTTCCTATGAAATTGACTTTCACAGTGTACATTGCTTTTTTTGTTTTATATAAGAAAATTAAGAATGCTTCTATATATGCCATTGAAATTAATTGCATGGAGCTCATCCATTCTGGAAGATTTAATTGTAGGGCCAGTGATAACTTAAGGAGTTAGTCTGGTGAACTAGCCCATAATCTTTTGTATCATAAAGGAAATATCTGCTACTTACCGGTGGCTCTCTTTTGTCCTTCATTACTGTCACATATCGGATTTGTATGCTAGATATTTTCTTGGGTATAGCTTCACCAACCACTCCCATAAGTGAATTTCACATTCCCTATGATCCAGAGTACACTTTTCCTGTCCAACATCTAGGCAAATAGTAGCAAGATCTGAGGATCATGACAGAAAACTCTTAGTCTGAGTACATTGGCTGCTGGCAAGTATCATGTGTCTCGTGTAATACTCTTCAAGATGCAGGCTTTAAACCAACTGGTGCCTTTATTTACATAAAATAGGCGAGTGAACTGTAACAGAATAATGCAGTGAAATATATCTTTTTCTACACTTCTCAAAAATATAACAATAATACAGACACCACTTGCTTACTCTCTCATACTTTAAACAGAGACTTTAAACAGTGGTTTACTTGCCGCAGCCACAATCTAGCCAAGTTTCCCTTTGCTAAGCTGGCACTGACTTTTTAAAACACAGCCTTGCATCTATTACATAAGAAACATAAGAAATAGGAGCAGGAATAGGCCATACAGCCCCTCGAGCCTGCTCCGCCATTCAATAAGACCATGGCTGATCTTCTAACTCAACTCCACTTTCCCACCTTATCCTCATATCCCTTGGTGTCCAAATATCCATCGATCTCAGTCTTGAATATACTCAACGACTGAGCATCCACAGCCCTCTGGGGTAGAAAATTCCAAAGATTCACAACCCTTCGAGTAAAGAAATTTTTCCTCATCTCTGTTCAAAATAGCCGACCCCTTATCTTGAGACTATGACCTCTAGTTCTAGACTCTCCAGCCAAGGGAAACAGCCTCTCAACATCTACCCTGTCAAGCCCTCTAAGAATGTTATACGTTTCAATGAGATCACCTCTCATTCTTCTAAACTCCAGAGAATATTGGCCCATTCTACTCAATCTCTCCTCTTTGGACAACCCTCTCATCCCAGGAATCAATCTAGTGAACCTTCATTGAACCCCCTCTAAGGCAGGTATGTCCTTCCTTAGGTAAGGAGACAAAAACTGTACACAGTACTCCAGGTGTGGTTTCACCAGAGCCCTATATAACTATTGACTGTGTGATTCATTTACTGATTGCAATTGGTTGCGGACTGCCAATATAATTCTAGAAGAGGCATTTTCTGATCTGAACCTTTCTGACAGAGTGCTCCCAGCCAATAACATGCTTCCAGCCCTTTAAACATCTTCCATTTCTGACGAAAGGTCTTTGACCTGATACGTTAACTCTGTTTCTTTCTCCACAGATGCTGCCTGACTTGCTGAGCTTCTCCAGCATTTTCTATTTTTATTTCAGATCTCCAGCAGTATTTTCCTTTCAATAAATGGCCCTGTTCCCTTCTCAAACGGTCTCAGAAATAGCTGTCAATCAAAATCACTACCCCCAGACTGGGAGCTATTCCTTGGTCTGTACCCAGGTGGCTTGTGAACATCCCCTGCAGCTATGTTGACACAACTGCAGCATCTCTCAGAAATACATTAACACTTTTAGCCATTTATCAATATTGAATGAATGTGATAATGGCAAGGCTGTTTATGACTGGAAATAACAACTCTAGGTTGATTACCAATTATCACTGCGAACAACCATTGTATGGGCCATATAAAATTCATACCTTGTGGTGGCCTTTCCCAGACAATTCATCTGCTCTAAGCTAATGGTTTTCTATTGACAAGATGCTTTGTGTGACTTTGGGTGTGAATCACCTACATACTGTTTCTAACAGTACAAAATGTAAGTTAAAAAATTCAGCACAGACAAAGTGATACATTTTTGCCAGTTACCTTGCTTCATGATTTTGAACTGGTGGTAGTCTATAAATAGACATCTTACATAGCACTTCTCCTGCAGTGAGAAATAAATGGGGATAGTACATTGTTGAAATGAGGATGCTACACAAAAGTTCTGCTGCCAGACAATAGTTCAAGAGCGTAAAACAAAGATGGCAGAAAGTTGGTGATAAATATACAGCTATTTCTCTTCATAACACTTACAATTCAATAAATATATACTTATTTATAAAGAAAAGCTTAAATTCATTCTGCTCTTCAATAATTGAAATAAGACAAAAAGATTCTAATCAAAACAATTCTAATCAAACAGTTGAGATACATGTAGGCAACATGAGATTTCCCTGCCATTATAAACTTAACATTTCTTATATGAAAGTATATAAAATCTCTAACACCTTGCGCAACCCGATCTCCGGTGATGGAGGACTTTTTTCCCAGATTTTTTGGTTCCAAAAGATGATTATTTAGATTTTAAAAAAAACCCTCAACCAGACTATCTCTAAGACAAAAATCATGGGACCTATTGATTTTCATCTTGCCAACAAGGCTTCAAGGATGGTGAGTGTACTGGAGGCTCACACAGATTTAGCCCTTTGAGCATCATAAATTAACTTACTTGTTTGGGTGTGGGTGCTACTCACTGTTATCAACAGCCCACTTACTAATTGCTACCTGCCAAAATGTGACAATCATAATTGTACCTGTGCCAATCTTTTGAATTTGGGCTTTCAATTGGAAAACGTTTTAAAGCTGGTTTTCTGGCAAATGTATCTTTTTCTTTAAAAAAAAGCTTTCTTCGCCTTAACAAATGGACAGTAAGGAGGTGGTAGAAATGTAAGAACACAACAAAGGACTGAAAAAGATTATGCAGTACATCTGGCTGGTCCCAAAGATATTAAGATTAATTAAGGGCAAGTTTATGTAAAATAGAGTATACTAGTTGGAGCAATTAAAAAACAATGAGTTAAAAATAACACTGGTGAAGGTTCATTTTATTTTTACATATAATTGTGTCTGGTGCAGATTTTATTGAAGATTACAGTAATAAAACAATTCCCAGTATTTAAGTAGCTTTATTATGGTGGTATTAGTGTGTAACTTGTTACAGAAACGGGCCAATCCAAGTGTCTCCCTAAACTTGCTGGCAGTCTAAGAGTTAACAGACACACCTTGCCACTCCAACTTTCAACCAAATGCCGCAATACTAGTAACCCATTTCTGTGGCCTGGATGAGTCCGTGTTTTATTTATTCACAGGGTATGAGAGGCTGCAGCCCCTGTTCCACTATCTAAGGGGGCTACTCCTCAAGTTTTGGCTATATTTCAGTCCCACGCTCCTGATCTTTGGCTGCCTGGTGCGGAGGGGGACGGGCAAGTCGGAGGATGTCCTCGTGGGTGTCTAAGGTGGCTATCCACAGGTCCAGGCTAGATGTGCCCTTGGGGACGGTCGCTCCAGCTGTCTGTCTCTCTTTCTCCACGTCCGGGTGGCCCTGGAGAGGGAGCACGCGGTGTCTGCTGGTATGCTTGAGGCTTTTTGCGACCGGTAGGCACCGCAGGGGCTGGAGTGCATCCTGGATCATTATAATAAAATTATTATACGACTGTTATTTGGTTTATGATTTGTTTTAAATAAAACATACTCGAACACCCACCCCCCCTTTCTTATAAAAGGGAGCCTAAAGCACACACACAAAGACAAACCTCACTTATAAAAGGGGGCTTAAAAAGTGAAAAATACCGGTAACCTGAAAACGTGTCTTTTACTGTACGACCTCCCATTACCAGTGCTCTCCATTCAACATTGTCTTTTATGCAGCTCCCTGATGTGAGCATTAAGACCTATTAATTTAGCCAAAGTTGCAACATCACCAAACTGAGAGACAACATCATCAAACCACCAATTGTTCTTCCAGTACACATAGAAAGCAACAAGGTTTATAAATGTGTGGTATAAACAAACATATCAGGTAAATTATCCTGTTGGGTAAACGTGATTCATTTTCCCTAACCAAGTGTTTTCAACATGCAGGGATTGTATATCGAGGAAGTGAATGCAACGACTCGCCAAGTGTCGAAGGTGCGAGCTGTACCCAAAATTTAGGCGGTGTTTTAGGCCCCAGAATCTGTTTAGCCAGAAACCCCTCATCTAGTCCGATGAATGCAAACTCAGTTAATTATTTATAAAAAAAAACAGGGCTTCACTTTTGAAATTAGACTGAGCTGGACATGTAACACCCACACCATACATGACACCTTCACATCTCAGTTCTAACTGTATACCTAATAATTGTTAGTATTTTAATTGCAGCTGGATGATTTCAATCCTCATAATTTCCAACTTCAAAATTAGGGTGAACTTTAACCATTAACTCAGGATCCCGCACCAACCACACTAAATCCAGTGCTGCTACCGAGTATGTTCTATCACCAACTCCATTTTTGAACTTTGAAATATTTTTGGGCGTTAAACGGTTCCTCTTACTACAAAATGGCGGCCTTTGAGGGTCACGCGCCGAGCGGGCGGAATCTCCTCAGCGTGAAAACGGGCTGGCTTGGACTCTACCATCATCCATCCGTACAGGATACATCGAAAATATACTCATTTCCACAGTTATGATTTTGCCTCGATGTGATGGTGCTTCTAATCACACCAACAAATATTGCACGTAATATTAGCATAGTGACTATTTACCGAAAAGGGTAAATGGTTATTATACGACGGTGACTTTTCAAAAGCCCTTATGCTACCCCTTCTCGATGAAAATGAACGCTGTTGATTGGACCGCGAATATAAATAGTGCGCGCGGCGGAGGCGCGTGTTGCTAGTAGTTCGGTGGTAGGAAGCTAGCTGATGGTGGTGAAGAGAATGGCCGAAATGGTAAAAGCAGCAGGCGGGAATTAACGCGGGATTAGTCTCCATGTTTTGTGTTCACGAGGCGGTTTGAAAAATGTGTTTCGTTATTTTTTGATAAAGTAAAATTAAAACCCTAAACCACGTGCCGTGTTCCCCAGAGCCGCCGAGGGCGGCGTGGGGCTCTCGACGCCTGCAATCTACACAGTTAAATGACTGTTTCGACGCGTAAACATTTCCAAGTTTCATGGAGCTTAAGAGCTGTGAGGGGAGAAAGGGGTTTGCTTTTTACACGTTATATGTCCCACCTCGTCGCCTTTCAGTTTACGAGTTAAGTGTTGAAGCCGGGTGTTCTTTGGTTTCTTTTTGTAAATGCTCACCTTTCTTTATAGTTCGCCCAGTTAGCCGATGCCCTGCCTGCCGCGAACACAACCACTAAATGAGTTTCTAGCTTCGCAAATACTTACAAATTTCAGGACCCCATTATCTTTACAAATGTGGTAATGCTTAAAGATCGATTTATGGTGGCCAGGAACGGCAGCCAGAGGGGAAAGGGTGATAGAAGGAGTGGAGGCTAAGTTTATTATTAGAATCGAAGTTCGATAATGTTGGTGGACATTCACGTTTGATCTGTTCCACTATCCACATCGCTGTTTTTAAAAAGAAATTAATTAAACCGTGTTAATAAAACCTCAAGGTGGCATCACTTGAATTCACAAAATAGATTCATATGAGAAGCTATTTGTCCCATCTCAACTCATCCATCCAGAATGGACGACCTACGTTATTATCCAACACGTCATGTTGAATGAACCAAAGGCTTTGCCTCCAGTCCACGTGGAAGGCCAAAGTGTTGGCTTACTCTTTTATGAAAAAGTTATGTCATAGATGTTCTTTTCACCATTTTTTTATACTGCCATATCTCAAGTGGTGCTGTGGATCAACCTGATCAATGCCAAATAATTCCCTTAGTGTCAAACTGAACAATGTGTTCAAGGTGTTATCTGACCAAGGCACTGTTCAGTCTTAGCATAACATCTTTTGACGTGTACTCAACTGACCTAGCAATATAGTTAAGCTTTTACCTTGTTTTTTTGGTGTTGGGCACTGATTTGACATGTTAAGTGCCAAATCTATTATCTTGCTTAGGTACTTCTCAGTTGTCCTTTTAGCTATGCTTAGTATCTTTCACTAATTTGTATTGAATTTCATCGGTTACTGATTTGCCCAATTGCAGATTTTATTTGATTTTATAGATTACTTTCTATGCCTTGGCTGCGCCCAGGTACAATGACAGCTATATGGTATCTTTAACATACAAGACATCCCAAAGTGCTTTACAGAGGAATAGTATGTAGAACACACACTGCGCCTTAGCAGAGACGTGAGTGGAGCTGACTGAAGGGTAGGTCAGAAGGTAGTATTGGAGGGTAGAGAAGCAGAGGGAGTTTCACAACACGTGAAAAATTGCCATCAATGATGAAATGGCGACTCATCTAAGACTTGGTCGGATGAACAACGCGGAAGCAATTGTGAGGTCAAGAGAAATCAGATACGGCAAGGTGTCATCAGCATACATATAGAAGTTGATCCCATGCTGGAGATGATGTTGCCAAGGACCAGCAGATGGATAAGAAAGAAGCCACAGATGGATTTTTTGAGGACTTCGAGGTGACAGCACAGGAGGGCGAAGCCATTCTTGGTGATCGTAGAATCGTACAGCACAGAAGGAGGCCATTCGACCTGTCGTGCCTGTGCCGTCTCTTTGAAAGATCTATCCAGTTAGTCGTGCTCTCCTGCTCTTTCTCTATAGCCCTGCAAATTTTTCCTTTTCAAGTATTTATCCAATTCCAGATCATAACAACTCAGTGTGTTTTTAAAAAAAAAATCTCATCTCCCCTTTGGTTCCTTTGCCAGCTATCTTAAATCTGTGTCCTCTGGTTACCAACTGTCCTGCTAGTGGAAACATTTTCTTCTATGTACTCTTATCAAAACCCCTCATAATCAAATCTCCCTGTAACCACCTACATTGGAACAGGAGTAGGCTGTTTAGCCCCTCGAGCCTATTCCGCCATTCAATAAGATCATGGCTGACCTGTGACCTAACTCCATTTACCCGCCTTAGCCCCATTTCCCTTAATACCTTTGGTCAATGGAAATCTATCAATCTCAGATTTAAAATTAAAAATTGAGCTAGCATCAACTGCAATTTGCAGAAGAGATGTCCAAACTTCTACCATGCTTTGTGTGTAGAAGGGTTTCCTAACTTTACTCCTGAACGTCCTGGCTCTAATTTTTAAGCTACGTCCCTTAGTCTTAGACTCCCCAACCATAGAATCATAGAAAGTTACGGCACAGAAGGAGGCCATTCGGCCTATTGTGCCCATGCTGGCCGAAAAAGAGCTATCTGGTTTATTCCCATTTTCCAGCACTTGGTCCGTAGCCCTGTAGGTTACGGCACTTCAAGTGCACATCCAAGTACTTTTTAAATGAGTTGAGGGTTTCTGCCTCTACCACCCTTTCAAGCAGTGAGTTCCAGACCCCCACCACCCTCTGGGTGAAAAAATTTCTCCTCAGCTCCCTTCTAATCCTACCAATTACTTTAAATCTATGCCCCCTGGTTACTGACCCCTCTGTTAAGGGAAATAGGTCCTATCCATTCTATCTAGTACATTCATAATTTTATATACCTCAATTAAATCTCCCCTCAGCCTCTTTTGTTCCAAAGAAAACAACCCCTGTCTATCCAATCATTTCTCATCGCTAAAATACTCCAGCCCTGGCAACATCCTCGTAAATCTCCTCTGTACCCACTCTAGTGCAATCACATCTTTCCTGTAATGTGACCAGAACTGTGTGCAGTACTCAAGCTGTGAACTAACCAATGTTTTATACAGTTCTGGCCTAACCTCCCTGCTCTTACGTTCTGTGCCTTGGCTGATAAAGGAAAGTATCGCATATGCCTTTTTAACCACCTTATCTACCTGTCCTGCTACAGGGATCTGTGGACATGCACTCCAAGGTCCCTTTGTTCCTCTACACTGCTCAGTATCCTCCCATTTATTGTGTACTCACTTGCCTTGTTTGTCCTCCCCAAATGCATTACCTGAAACTTCTCTGGATTGAATTCTATTTGCCACTTTTCTGTCCACCTGACCAGTCCATTGATATCTTCCTGCAGTCTACAGCTTTTCTCCTCATTATTAACCACATGGCCAATTTTTATCATCTGCAAACTTCTTGATCAAACCCCCCACCAGCAGAAATAGTTTCTCACTACCCTATCAGTTCCCCATAATATCTTGAAAAGTTTGATCAAACTTTTCGAGTATTAATCTTCTAACTTCCAGGGAATACAACCCTAAATTGTGTAATCTCGCCTCGTAGTTTAACCCTTGGAGTCTAGGTATCATTTTAGTAAATCTATGCTGCACTCCCTCCAAGGCCAATATATCCTTCCGAGGGTGCGGTGACCAGAACTGAACACAGTACTCCAGATGTGGTCTAACCAGGGTTTTGTATAGCTGTAGCATAACTTCTACCCGCTTCTCTGCTCTACGGAGAACAATTCCAACTTCTCTAGTCTCTTCACATAACTGAAGTCCCTCATCCCTGGTACCATTTTAGTAAATCTCTTCTGCACCCTCTCCAAGGTCTTGACATCCTTCCCAAGGTGTGGTACCCAGAATTGGATACAGTACTGCAGCTAACGCCTAACCAGTGATTTATAAAGGTTTAGCATAACTTCCTTGCTTTTGTACTCTATACCTCTATTTATAAAGCCAAGGATCCTGTATGTTTTTGTTAACAGCTGTCTCAACTTGTCCTGCCACCTTCAAAGATTTGTGCACAGGTCTCTCTGTTCCTGCACCCCCTTTAAAATTGTACCATTTATTTTATATTGCCTCTCCTCATTCTTCCAAAATGCATCACTTCAGCTTCTTTGCATTAAATTTAATCAGTCATGTGTTTGCCCATTTCACCAGTCTATGTTCTGAAGTCTGCTTCTATCCTCCTCACTGTTTACTCCAGATGTGCTGGCTGTGTCCAGACTGGTAGAAATAGAACCATGCAAGGCCAGTTCCATGGAGTTGTGCAACTGAGGAGAGCAGTGAAGGAGGGCGGCATTGTCAAATGATATGACAGCTCAAGGTGGATAAGGCGGAATAAAGCATCATGGTAATGGTTGCAGAGGGTGTCGTTGGTTAGGGCCATTTCCGTGTTTTGCAAGGGATTGCGGTAGAGATGGGCATGGAGCTGGGAGGTGGCGATGCATCTTATGATAAAAGATGGTGCTACAGAATGGATGGATAGATCCAGGGTGGGTTAATAGTCTTAACATCTGAACTTCACCAGTTTGCATTGGGTTTTAGGTAGCTGCACGATATTTATACAGACTCAGTTCATGGGTACCACAGGAATCCTTTGTACACTGGAAAACCTATTTAAAATTTGCACAGCTCACATCTCCTACCTCATCAGGTTGATCTGAGAATGCATCCAGCATTGTTTGCTTAAGCAGTATGCTGCATGTCCAGTAAGGAAGGTTGTAGTTCTGTGTGACAAAGCAGGTAAGTGACCTGAAGATAGGAAACAATAGGAGCAATAGTAACCATAAGCTTATTAGATTCACATTGAACACTGATGGTTTTTCTTTGCCAGTCTCGTGTCTGCATGCAAAGAAGCCCATCACATTTGAGTCTCTAAATCAAGCTATTGAGAAATTGGTATATGTAGAATTTCTGTTTTCTTGATATGGAATGTGCACACTCTTAAGGGACAACCCAGCCCCCCCTCCCCCGGGCCTTGTCTAAGTACACAGTGCTTAAGTGCAGGTTGGTAAGATCCCCAAGTATGTGCATGAGTGAATCTGAAGTTTAATTGACTAAAACTGCACTAGATGCTAATATAGATTACTTTGATTTTTTCCACTTATCAGCTGGTTTCATCTGCATTGTAATAAGTGCATTACTTCCTGTTGCCTGATTTGTTTTAGTATGGCAAGACTTATTTGCTGCTGTTGCTACAACAGTCTTGCTTGCAGCTGCAATTTCGCTTGCAGCAAAGTGTTCAGGATGGGAATTCCTTTTGTAGTTCTCATGGTGCTCCCAAGATTTTGAGAGAAAGATGAATTCATGATGAGACAAGAAAGACAGATGTGATTGCACCTCAAGTTTATGTTAGCACCTGTCCTTAGCCCAGGACCTGAATTTACTGATGTAGGCAGTCCAACCTGGCATCTTGCATGAGACCTCTTTGCTACCACTGCATCACAAGGGAGGTTGTCATTGAGCTATGCCATCTTCTGGAGGCTGACCTACAAAAAAAAGTCACAGGGACAGCTCCTCTCTGTGTGAAAGTCAATACTGCATCAAGCTGCTATGCTACCGGATCCTTCCAATCTACCACTGGCAACGTACATCACATTATCAAGCAAGTGAGAGCCCTTGTTTGCAAGGAGAAATGTATTCGTCAAGGCAAAAAGGCATCAGCTCACCAGGGCACAGAATGTTCCTTGGGTGCCAAGGTTCCCAAGAATGCAGAATATTGTAGATGGGACTCGTAGTCACCTGACTTCTTTACTCTTCCTCACCCATGCACTCAGCTTCACTTGCTACTGGCTCCTCAAGTTCACTAATATCCTCTGGAATGTTTATAGGTATGTTGATATTTGAAAACTTCAGAGAGGGATGTAGTGTGCTCTGGGCCACTGACAGCAGTATTTCAGTGCTTTCAGACCTACAATTTAAAAAAAAAAGACAAATATTAGAAAGCTGGTTCTCCTGACGCACCTTCAAAAGAGTTTGCATTTCAAGATACTTTTTTGTGATGTTTGTATGGTTGTGTCTGAGTGAGCAAGAGGAACAAGACACAAGCAAGATGGTACTGGTCCTGAGCTTGTCAGGCCTGCTGCTTCACTTTTTCCGATCGTCTCCATGCTCTGATATGCCTAGGTTGGTTTCCTCCAGCAGCAGCACCAAGGGGTCGGATCTTTGAATGTTGAGTGCCGAGACTTTCCACCTAAGGGATATGGAGCCAAGGCGGGTGGATGGAGTTAGTCATGATCTCGTTGAATGGCGGAACAAGTTTGAGAGGCTGAGTGCCCTACTCCTGTTCCTATGAGACTTGAAAAGTGGATTCTGCATGCAGCATTCAAACTGGGAAAATGGCAGAGGCAGTGTTTCCCTCATTTTCTTGTCATCTACATGTGACTGCCCACATTCGGGCTGGTGCATTTAATGCAACTCGTACTGCAGTTTGAAAAGGGGGGGGGAAGTGGGGATGTGGTGGAATGTCTCTGAAATCTAGAATAGTTTTCTTTGTATAATTGCTAAAATCAAAAGTACTGTGATTTTTATCATGAGTGACAAATCTAATTGTGTATATAGCACCTGGCTGAAGGCTTTTGATTCCATTCATGTTCCCTTCTAGTTATTTGGCCCCCATGTTAGTTATCTATGTCTGAATTATTTATTCATGCTAGCTGAGAACCAATATAAAGCATTTGGATATAATTTGCAAATCCGCCCAGTTAACTTAATTTAGATAGGATCACCTCTTTAAGTTGTACCATATTTAATTCCTTTGTACAGTATTGAGTGTTAATAATTTATCTGCTTCAAGTCCTTTTAGGCTCATCATCCTTAGAGCTTCAGTAGCTGCTGTTTTAAAATAGTGAGCTGTGGTGGCTTTCTGGCTGTACTATGGTAAACTGTATCCCATTATGGGAGACTTTTTAAAGTATATTTTCCTGAAGGAACAGATCAGCAAAGGCTCTCAAGTGTTGACAGAGGTTGAGCAAGTGCTTTTACTTGTGATCTAATGCTGAAAAGTTACTAACTAATCTTAAAAAATGTAATCGAGTACTAGAGTGTTGGAAAGAACACTCAGTGAGGGTAGAATTGCCGTGATTTGAAACTGACAGAAATAGCATTTTTCTCCTAGATTATTTATTTGGATTGTTTATCACTAGTAAAAGCACATGGGTTTTAAAAATTCAGGTTTGCACAGAGAATATCCAGCCTTTTTGATATACATTCAGCTCAGAATCCAGACATGTCTTTGGACATCGATAAGACGTGCAAATGTAATGATTGATTCTGTGGTTGATGGCCAGGCATTTGTGTACCAAATCATCATTGTTGACTGGTGACAATTAGACTTTTATAGCAACAGTTCAGTCTAAGGGCTGGTATCTTTTTTAATGTATTCCAATAATTGTGTGCTATACTGTGTAGCTCTCAATTATCTTTTTGTTCTGACATGTTTTCAAACATAACAGGTCGGTCAAGTCATCTGGCACTGATTAAAGAACTGGGTCATCTTGGAATGGTGGTTTTGATTGACAGTGGTGTCTTGGGTGACATGGGTCAGACCTGTAAGAAGGGGTCGGATCAGTGATTGCCTGTAGTCCTTCTGTGGCCAGAAGTTTCTAGTGTGGGCATGTCTGTGATTGTGGGTGCCAAGGTCACCAGTTAGTTTATAGCCAGCAGAGGGCAGGGATATTCCAACTCCATATCAGCGTTCCATCGCGTAGGGGTGAGAAACTGTTTTCAAAGATTGATGTTTGCAAGCTATTGTACTGAATACTGTTCGTTTCCCTGTTTTATGTTAAATAAACTGTCTGTTGGTCAATACTCTGGACCTCAGTCTAATAGAGTAACTCTGCTAATAGAAGTTGAGAATCATGTGCCAGAACATGATACATTCCATTAAGCACTAGTGTAGTGGCAAGGGATCTCTGTTTGCTTTTTTTGCCTACATTTTGGGCAGGTGAAGGCACACTCCAGTTTGTAGGGAACACGAGAGCTGCTATGGGAGTGGTTAGCGATGCTGGAGTTGAGTAGATGCTCAAACTGAAAAATGCAATTCATTGTGGAGTATAGATATCCTTCCCTTTGCGAACTTGAATTGACAGCATTCTGCTATTGGCCATAGTTTCATTTTTAGAATGTAAGTTTGGGCTTGATTTCATGTTCTTAACATGAGAATCTAGCTTGGAACTAGATGAGCATTTTGTTTTGATAACATTAAAGGGACCAATTATAGATGGGTCTGTTTATAGAGGTATTTGATAAAGTACCACACAATAGACTTGTTAGCAAATTTAAAGCCCATAGGATCATAGGGACAGTGACAGCATGGATACAAAATTGGCTAGGGGACAGAAAGCAGAGAGTAGTGGTGAATGGTTGCTTGTTTTTCAGACTGGAGGGAATTATACAGTGGTGTTTCCCAGGGATCAGTATTAGGACCACTGCTCTTTTTGATATATATTAATAATCTGGACTTGAGTATAGAGGGTATAATTTCAAAGGTTGCAGATGATGCAAAACTCAAATGTAGTGAATAATGTGGATGATAGTAACAGACTTCAGGAGGATGCAGACAACTGAAATTTAATGCAGAGAAGTGTGAAGTGATGCATTTTGGTAGGAAGAATGAGGAGAGGCAATATAAACTAAATGGTACAATTTTAAAGGGGGTGCAGGAACAGAGAGACACATACACAAATGAAGGTGGCAGGACAATTGAGAAGGCTGTTAAACCCAGGATCCCATATGCTTCTTTTGTTAAGAGGCATAGAGTACAAAAGAAAGGAAGTTATGCTAAACCTTTATAAAACTCTGGTTAGGCCTCAGTGGAGTAAGCACATAACATGAGAAATAGGAGCAGGAGTACGGCCCCCCAAGCCTGCTCCGCCATTCAGTAAGATCATGGCTGATCTTCTACCTCAACTTCACATTCCCACCCTATACCCATATTCCTTGATTCCCTTAGTGTCCAAATATCCATCAATCTCAGTCTTGAATATACTCAATGATTGGGCATCCACCGCCGTTAGAGAATTCCAAAGATTCACAACCCTCGAGTGAAGACATTTTCCTCATCTCTGTCCTAAATGGCTGTCTCCTTATTCTGAGACTATGCCCCCTAGTTCTAGATTCTTCAGCCAGGAGAAACAGCCTCTCAGCATCTACCCTGTCAAGCCCTCTCAGAACTTTATGTTTCAATGAGATCACCTCTCATTCTTCTAAACTCCAGAGAGTATAGGCATTCTACTCAATCTCTCCTCATCGGACAACCCTCTCATCCCAGGAATCAATCTAGTGAACTGTTGTGCACCCCAATATTATGTTCAATTCTGGGCACCACACTTTAGGAATGATGTCAAGGCCTTGGAGAGGATGCAGAAGAGATTTGAGAATGGTACCATGGATGAGGGACACCAGTTATGTGGAGAGACTGGAGAATCTGGGGTTAAGGGGACATTTGATAGTGGTATTCAAGATCATGAACGGTTTTGACAGAGTAAATAAGGAGAGACTGATTCCAGTGGCAGAAGGTTCGGTAATGAAAGGACACAGATTTAAGGTGATCATCAAAAGTGCTAGAAGTGACTAGGAAACATTTTTTTTAATGCAGTGTGTTGTATTGATCTGGAATGTACTGCCTGAAAGGGTGGTGGAAGCAGATTCAATAGTAACTTTAAAAAGGGAATTGGATAAATACTTGGGAAAAAATTTACAGGGCAATGAGGAAAGGAGCTGGGGAATGTGACTAATTGGATAGCTCTTTCAAAGAGCCAGCACAGGCACGATGGGCTGAATGGCCTCCATGTGCTGTACCTACTATGATATGCACATTTTCAAAATGGCTTCAAGAAAAATTGTCTGCAATTTTGTCCTCTGCTGTTACATGTGAACAGTGACGGACAGGAAAGTCCATCTGGCCTGTCCAGTGTTGCATATGATAAATTCGTGGGGAAAGAAAGCATCCATTCAGAATTCATCTGATGTGTGAATTGAACATGTTCATCTAGAGCCACTTGACCTATACAAAAACTTTTTCTCTTCTTCACAAGTAGTCATATCTGGTGTAGAGAGTTGTATCTGTTGTAAACATGAGGCAGAAGCCAGTGTTTTAGTCTCATTGAAAATACTTATTAGTTTATTAAATGCCAGTTTAAGTGATTGGTATATTGTTACAAAAATGTGCTAACAATGTATCTAAAGTTACTGCAGAAAGTGCATCCATGACCTATTCTGAATAGCTGGCAAAAGAGTTCCAACAAAAGATTCATTTTGAAAGGCCCAAGGGAAAAAATGATTTGAGCTGAATTGAGAATGACCAACTATTCCTTTCACCTACTGAAATAGCAACTTGATCCCTTTGATTCCACTGATTCTGATAGGTTTTGCTTCTGAAAAACCACTCCAGCTTTTAACACCTTGTACTATAGTCTTAGCAATTGTTATTACATGTAGTGTTAGCTAGCATGAATTGCATTAATGCAAATCCTATGAATCATGTGTAAATGTTTTTGATCCATAAATTAGTTTCCTTTGAATAAGTTCAAGAGTTGCCTTTGGTTCAGATCTCTGCAAAAATTTCTATTTTCCATAAGAGCGCTTCAGTTAATATGTAATGGCAATGAATTTCATCTCCACGGATAAATTGTCCTCAAGATTTGAAATTATAATCTCTAAGGAGGATATCTCTACTCAACATGAAAAAGTGTTACTGAGGAGTGCTTAGAAACAGAGAATGTGAAAGCCATCTATGGGTGACAGGTGCTGTATACATTTAAATTTGAAAGTACCTTCCAAAGGTCATCTGAGGTATTTAATCTGCATTACTCTTCAGATAATAATCCTTCAGTTTTTTCAGTCCCTGAGTACATAAAGGGGGAGGATATTAGGCCCGTATATCAGATGCTTGTCACTGTGCAGTGTGGCTTCGTGAATATTGATGGAATTTCATCATTCAAGTTTCCAGTGAGTTATTTGAAACATGGATTGTTTGTAGATCTCCTGTAACTTAGAAACAACTAAAATTGTGTTGCACACTTGAAGGTAATTGAGCTGTAGTACCAGTTTTCTGGTTAAGGAAGTTTCTTTGATCTTCAACATTTTCTCTTGTACTCGAGATCTGGATAGAGAGAACAGTGATCTTGAAAGGTGCCTGACAAATCAAACTCCTTTGCTTTTTTTGACACATTTGTCAGATTTATTCAAAACTGTTTTTTCTTGTCCTAAATTTCTTTTAGGGCTATGATAGTGCTCTTGCCTCAGTTCCTAAAAGGAATAGTTTGTTTAGAAACTTCACATTCTGTGTAGAAGAATTGGAGCTATTTGCCAATCTAGGCAGGTTGGTATACCTCATAAAACAAATTCTAAATATTTAGTAAACTTAGTAGCACAATGTATCAATGTATCTCATTATGTTAGATCTTCCGCTTGTGATCCAGAAGGAAAAGTTAAAGTTTATTCTTCTCTCATCATAGCTATAGGGTAATATGCAAAGGGGCTCTTGGTACCATCTGCCAGACAGCTAGAGAGTAACTTTTATGATTTTAATCCATAACCCTGGTATAACTTGACAACTGAATCTGACTGGAGATAGGAACAATGTTAGGTTTCCTACCATAAGTGTTCCTCATTCTTTGAATGCTCAGTCTCTACATACAAAGCTCCTTGCTCCTTGGTTCTCTGTCCTGGTGCCCTTAAATTTGTACCTGTTTTAATTCCTGTATCAACTCTGTCTTATTTTGAAAAATTGGGGATACATGATCGAAATGAAGACTGATCAAGGTTACTGCTCTGTGTTCCCATATTCTTAAATGAGTGCCATTTTCACAATCCAACTATATGAATGGAGAGATTGAACTGCATCCAAAGAATGTGGAAAACCGTATCTGTATAGGTAATGTAACATGATCTACTTTGTATATTTTTATTCAAATAGAATCAATTACCTCCAACTGTTCCATAGTTCCTGCCCTTTTACCCCATCATCTTTCTCTGGCAGTGCAAGTTGTTGCCCTTGGTAGGGGAATCCAAGATCTCCGTGAGGTCCACTCTGAATAAGAAGTTTAGTTGTATGAAAATGTGGCATAGAATCTTACAGTAAAGGAGGCCATTTGACCCTTCGTGCCTGTGCCGGCTCTTTAAAAAAGCCGTCCAGTTTAGTCC
The DNA here is from genome assembly GCF_035084215.1 of Heptranchias perlo. Lineage (NCBI taxonomy): Eukaryota > Metazoa > Chordata > Chondrichthyes > Hexanchiformes > Hexanchidae > Heptranchias > Heptranchias perlo. The sequence goes on along the minus strand of NC_090326.1, from coordinate 113,656,183 downwards.
CACACCCCAGCCTTTTCTCCATAACCCTGCAAATTAGTCCTCTTCAAGTACATGTCCAAGTGCTTTTTGAAAGTTCCTATGGAATCTGATTCCACCACCCTTTCAGGTAGTGCGTTCTAGATCTTAACAACCCTCTGGAAAAAAATTCTCCTCGTTTCCCTTCTAGTTCTTTTGCCAATTATTTTAAATTCATGACCTCTGGTTACTGACCCATTTCCCTTGCTCTATCAAAACCCCTCATAATTTTGAATAGTCACTGCTCTAAGAACAACAATCCCAGCTTCTCCAGTCTCTCCACGTGACTGAAGTCCTTCATCCATGGTATCATCCTGGTAAGCCACCTCTGTCCCCTCCAAGTTCTTGACAGTTTTTTTGCATAATTTTTATGCTTGAGGTGACAAATGTTGAGGCTAGGGCATGGAACCTCTTTTTGGTACCTGTGTTAAAGTTGAGTACTCCTAGGTTGCATAGATCTCTGGTTGAATTCAGAGTATAGATCCCACCTGTGTGGCCTGAGAATTCTCTTGAAGGTTTTGGGGAAGTACTTTTAATATAAAATAATACCAGTAAATCTATATAATACATTTTTTAATAGTCTTGCAGGAGTTAACACTGGTTCCTTTTGTGGAGACCAGCCATTTTTGGTTCTGTCCTTAACACTAATGATGATGCGTCAGACAGCAGGTTCATAAGGAAATCTGGAAATTGCTATTTAGCATGGTCTTGAATGTTGAACTGAATGTATCTAAGGTGGTAAAAGTGATTACTGGCTGGGCATAGAAGTATCTAGTCAGTATTGAGCTTTTCCTGGCTTGGATTTAACTGAACCCAAATGCTAATTTATTTATGGAACTTTGAACCACGTGACCTACAACATTTGAGTACTTCTCTGTTTGGAGAGCAAGAATATTAATTCAGTGCTAATTGGTGTTGAATTAGAGTAGTTTTGCATTTTGGACATATCCTTAGTAAGTGGGTCGAGCCTGCAGAAACGTTTTTCTTTACTTCAGTTTTTCCTTGAATCAAGCCCTAGTCCAAGAGGTGAAAGGACTTCCTTTGCACCACCCATTCTCCCTGTAGATTCTGAAAAGTTATGAAGGTAGAAACTAAACCTGAATTGTTAGTTGAGGATTCTTTTGTGCATTCCTAAACATTTCCCTTATTTGCAGTCCGGAAGAATCATTGAAGCCCAAGATAGCGATGTCAGTCAGGAACTGGAGAGTCAGTCTTCTGCAGCACCCACAGTGAATCGAAGATATGTCTTGCCAAGTGGAAGAATCATGCCAAATACAATTTTTGTTGGTGGAATTGATTTTGAGGTATGCTGTGATGTAATGCTTTTGTTAATATTTTGGAATTTTCATCTATGTGGAGGTTGTAAACATGTTTGGATTGCTTTATGGAACAATCTGCACTACCTCTTATCCACAGTGTATCATATGTAGTAGATTAGAAAGTTAGTGTGTCTGCTCAACCCATCCATATGTAAAATGGCAGTATGGCAGGGTAGCAGAACTGCTACTTTACTGGTAAAGTAATTGAGGAACAATAGAACATTGAAAAATATATTAGCATCTTAAAATGTGTGTGTTCCATGTAAATACATGTAGCATTAAACCTACAGATGTAAAAAGCTATGGTGATAACTACACAGTACTCTTCATTCACGTAAAAAAATATACATTGAAATTTATTCCGGGACGTTCATTCCGTTTGAATTTGAGTTTTTCATAGGTTACTTTTAGGTAAGTTTCCTCCTTTTTAGCATAACTTATTTCTTAACCACTCAATTTTGCACCTCTACAGCCAAGAGGCCAATGGTATCAGTGCCCCTCTTTCTAACTACTAGGAAATGCTATGCCCTGACTTTTCCTCTCGCCACTGCTGGAAGAAGCCACAGCCTTAACTTAGCAGTAACCTGATTAAGGCTCCAGTTGGGAACAGAGTAGACCTGTAGTTTTCTTCACTCCATGGCATTGAGCGTTACTGTGCTAATTGTGCTGCCCTACTGTTGCATGAATATTAGTATGCTGATGGTCATGGCATTGCCCTGCTGGAACATTCCATTTTAAGAATGCAACTTCTACCACCTAGAAGGACAAGGGCAGCAGGCACGTGGGAACAACACCACCTGCACATTCCCCTCCAAGTCACACACAATCCCGACTTGGAAATATATTGCCGTTCCTTCATCGTTACTGGGTCAAAATCCTGGAACTCCCTACCTAACAGCACTGTGGGAGAACCTTCACCACACAGATTGCAGCGGTTCAAGAAGGTGGCTCACCGCCATCTTGAGGGCAATTTGGGATGGACAGTAAATGCTGGCCTTGCCAGCCACGTCCATATCCCATGAACGAATTAAAAAAAAGACACAGCAGTATGATGGAACTGTATGGGGGGAGGATTTGTAACTCGGTCATGCTCGTTTTACCTTCAAAAGTGAGCACCGTGACCCCAAAAACCTGGTTGCAGTCTCGCACGCCTGTTCCATGCTGAAAATGTTGGCATTTGGGTCGGGCCACCTTTTAGGTCTTTAGCGCACCCGTCTGAACTCGGCAGCACCCATTTAAGCATGCACACTTGTTTAAGGACCCAAATGCAGTTTTAAATAGCTACGGCGTCCAATTTGTAAATTCTAAAACAGTCAAAAAAACACGAGCGGGAACAGCCAGTGTACCCCATTTTTAGCAGAATTTAAAAGGATCATCAGCTGCTCTCTGGTAAATCACTGGTTTGTTTATTTTGACTGCTAGTGTGCTGCTTTTGCTTTTTTAGGAGTTAGGAGGGGTGTCTGGCAAATTTCTGTTTGGATTCATTGGAATGCCATTTTGGCTGGAGGAGGAGGAGGTGCAAGCTCGAGTTCAGGGACCTGTAGCTGCAAAGGGAAGTTGCACAAGGTGGGAAGCTTGCAGGATGCTTTTTTCCACGAGAGTATACTGGCCAAGAACTTCATATCACAGTTCAGTGAGGACCAGTGTGTGAGGACGTACCACTTTACCAGGGAGGCCGTCACCGAGCTATGTCATTAGCTGCAGCTGAGCACAAGTTTCATGTACATCCTTGCCTGTGGCTGTGAAAGTCGCTGTGGCCTTTTGACTAACGTTGTAGATCTTACTTGCTATAACTTGCTATCAGCTGCGCATGCCTGCATCAGGTAGGTGATGAATGTGCTCCTTACCAGAGCCAATCTAGAGTAATCTCCTTTCCTGTGGATGCCATGAAGCAGGTAGGTGGGTCTCTGGGATTTGCAAGAATTGCAGGCGTCCCCCAGGTGCAGGGCATCATTGCACGCACAACACAGTCTTGTGTGCTCCAGTGCAAGAGCCTGGAGTGTACACCAATAAGAAGGGATTCCAGTTGCTGAACATGCAGTTGGTGTGCGACGTATTTGCCATGATGCTTTACTGTTTTACAGTAAAGTGGTGCAGGACTATGCTGAAAATGATTTAAAACTGCATGGCTGTCTTACCTTAGCAGCCCTGGTCAGGTCATTGAACATTTTCCTGCACTGCTTCCAGGTCCAAGGATCTAAACTTCTGGCATTGATACACTTTGCCAATTCAAACAATCCTTGCCTGATAATGTGCCAGGGCACCTTTCATCTATCTGATGAGTAGAAAATGTCTACTCCTGTATTAAAGCTTCCAGGGCACTATCAAAAAATCTGAGCGCTCTTCCAATAGACATTTTTGCAGCCTATGAAGAAATAGCCTTCAGTTGAGCTCCACAATGAGCACTGCACCTCCCCTAAGAGGTGCAGACCAGCTGGAAGTGCCGTCGAGCCTGTCCAAAATCCTTCCTGTAATGGGTGAGCTGCCCAAATACCAGCATGATTTGTGTTGACAGCTCGTCCTTCCTAGTAAAGTGAAGCACAAATCTGATGGTTCATAATTCACACTGACGTCATCGGGCGAGTGACTTGGTTGCCTTGATCACTTTGTGCCCTTTTTGGACGTAACCTGAAAATCTTCCCCTATGTTTTTTAATAGTTAATTTCCACTGGGGTTGGGGGGGCGTAGGTGCGCTGTTTCAGGATCAATGACAACAGCAGAACTGTCCCTTTTTTAAATCTGAAGAACGAGCAAAAAGGAATCTGTACAAAATTTGCCATCTGAATAGAACAGTTGTGGAGAAGCAGAGCAATGTCTGATAGAAATGCACTGGTATGGTGCTGTGACTGGGTCCACTGTCTTCAGTGAAATTGCTAGGAGAAAAGCCACCCAGGATGGAAATCTGAGGGAAGATTTGGGATGAAAATTAAGATTAGCATACAAAATGACCCCTCCCTCCACTTAACCCCAAACTGAGACACAATTTCTACATTTATACTGTAGTATATATGAGCTGATGTTTTCCATTTATGCACTCGCCAGCCTGTGATTGTCCACCCATTCACCTGAATGGGCAGAAAATTGTGGACTGGTGACCGTAGAAGCAAAAAACCCTGGCTGTCATATTTTAATTCTATGTACCTTTTTTGTACTAACATCCCTCTTCCAAAATCCTGAGGTTTTTTTAGCCTACAGTGTTATTTGTTATCATGTGTTCTGACCAGAATGCACTTTTCTTTTGCTATTCTCCAGATTGAATTCAATACTTCTGTATGTTCCTGGCCTTGCCTGCATTCTGAAAGTCACCTTTTCCAAATGTGTGCAAAATTGTAATTCCATTGCCTTATAGAAACATAGAGAATAGGAGCAAGAGTAGGCCATTCAAAATGATCATGGCTGATCGTCTAACTCAGTACCTTGTTCCCGCTTTTTCCCCATATCCCTTGAGCATTAAGAAATATATCTATCTCCTTCTTGAATACATCTAATGACTTGGCCTCCACTGCCTTCTGTGGTAGAGAATTCCACAGGTTCACCACCCTTTGACTGAAGAAATTTCTCCTCATCTCGGTTCTAAATGGCATACCCCGTATTCTGAGACTGTGACCCCTGATTCTGGACTCCCCAGCCATCGGGAACATCCTGCATCTAGCCTGTCTAATCCTGTTAGAATTTTATATGTTTTGATGAGATCACCTCTCATTCTTCTAAACTCTAGTGAATATAGGTCGAGTCGACCCAATCTTTCCTCATACGTCAGTCCTGCCATCCCAGGTAACCTTTGTTGCACTCCCTCCATGGCAAGGACATCTTTCCTCAGATAAGGAGACCAAAATGGCGCACAATACTCTAGATGTGGTCTCACCAAGATCCTGTATAACTGCAGTAAGACATCCCTGCTCCTGTACTCAAATCCTCTTGCAATGAAGGCCAACATACCATTCGCCTTCCTAACTGCTTGCTGCACCTGAGTGCTCGCTTTCAGCGACTGGTGTACAAGGCACCTTTTCCCAATCTATCACCATTCAGATAATCTGCCTTTGTTTTTACAACCAAAGTGGATAACCTCACATTTATCCACGTTATACTGCATCAGCCATGTTCTTGCCCACTCACCCAACTTGTCTAAATCACATTGGAGCCTCTTTGCATCCTCCTCACAGCTCACATTCCACCCCAGCTTTGTGTCGTCTGCAAACTTGGAAATGTTACATTTAATTCCTTCATCCAAATCATTGATATATATTGTGAATAGCTGGGGCCCAAGCACTGATCCCTGCGGTACCTTAGTCACTGCCTGCCACCTGGAAAAAGACCTGTTTATTCCTACTCTCTGTTTCTTGTTTGTCAACCAATTCTCAATCCATGCCAGTATATTCCCCCCAATCCCATGTGCTTTAATTTTGCACACTAACCTTGTGTGGGACCTTATCTGTGTGAGCCTTCTGAAAATCCAAATCCACCACATCCACTGGTTCTACCCTATCTATTCCACTAATTACATCCTCCAAAAACTCCAGTAGATTTGTTAAGCATGATTTCTCTTTCATAAACTCATGCTGATTTTGTCCAATCCCGCTAATTCCCTCCAAGTGTTCTGTTATCACATCTTTTATAATAGACTCTAGCTTTTTCCCCACTACTGATGTTAGGCTAACTGGTCTGTAATTCCCTGTTTTTTTTTTCTCCCTCTTTTAAATAGTGGGGTTACATTTGCCACCCTCCAATCTGTAGGAACTGTTCCAGAGTCTATAGAATTTTGGAAGATGATCACCAATGCATCCACTATTTCCAGGGCCACTTCCTTTAGTACTCTGGGATGTAGATTATCAGGCCCTGGGGATTTGTCAGCCTTTAGCCCCATTAATTTTCCTAGCACTTTTTTTTACTAATACTGGTTTCCTTCAGTTTCTCCCTCTCACTAGACCCTTGGTTCCCTAACATTTCTGGGAGTTTATTTGTGTCCTCCATTGTGAAGACACAACCAAAGTATGTGTTCAATTGTTCTGCCATTTTTGTTCCCCATTATAATTTCCCCTATTTCTGACTAAGGGACCTACATTTGTCTTCACTTATCTTTTTCTCTTGACATTTATAGAAGCTTTGAGTCAGTTTTCATGTTCCCTGCTAGTTTATTCTCATACTCTATTTTTCCCCTCTTAATCAATCTCTTTGTCCCCCTTTGCTGAATTCTAAACTGCTCCCAATCCTCAGGCTTGCCGCTTTTTCTGGCAATTTTATATGTCTGCTCTTTGGATCTAATACTATCCTTAATTTCTTTTGTAAGCCACGGTTGAGCCACCTTTCCTGTTTTATTTTTGCATCAGACAGGAATGAATAATTATTGTAATTCCTGCACACGTTCTTTAAATATTAGCCATTGCCTATCCACCGTCATCCCTTTTAGTAAAGCTCCCCAATCTATCATAGCCAACTCGCACCTCATACTTTCATAATTTCCTTTATTTAGATTCAGGACCCTCGTTTCGGATTCAACTACTTCACTCTCCATCTTAATGAGGAATTCTATCATGTTATAGTCGCTCTTCCCTAAGGGACCCCACACAACAAGATTGTTAATTAATCCTTTCTCATTGCACAATACCTAGTCTAGAATCGCCTGTTCTCTAGTTGGTTCCTCGACGTATTGGTCTAGAAAACCATCACGTACACACTCTAGGAATTCCTCCCCCACAGTATTATTGCTAATTTGGTTTGAAGAATCTTTACGTAGATTAAAGTCACCCATGATTATAGTTGTACCCTTCTGGCATGCGTCTCTAATTTCCTGTTTAATGCCCTCCCCTACATCTCCACTACTGTTTGGGGGCCTATAGACAATCCCCACTAACGTTTTCTGCCCCTTGGTGTTTCTTAGCTCCACCCATTTGGATTCCACATTGTGAGTTTCCGAGCCAATATCCTTCCTCACTATTGCATTGATTTCCTCCTTTACCAAAAACGCTACCCCTTTCCCTTTTTGCCTATCCTTCCTAAATATTGAATACCCCTGATTGTTCAGTTCTCATCCTTGGTCATCCTGCAGCCATGTCTCCGTAATCGCAACTATATCATAACAGTTAATATCTATCTGCGCTGTTAATTCATCTAACTTATTGTGAATGCTCCGCGCATTAAGACACAATGAGGGGAAAATTGGATAGGGCCTATTTTTGGGTGGGAGTATCACCCCCCGCCCAATGGTCCCTGCGCAGGCAGGATGAGATTTTCGCCAGGCCAGAGGACTCACCTGCAATCAGCGTTGAATGAGGATTCCATGCAATTCGCATATTCCATCTGCAGGGGGAGCTCCCATCTCTGAAAGGCAGGCTGTCTGTTAGAAATCTCTTAAAGATAGCTGGTACCTGTTATTTGCTGAATATAACAGCCTGCTGTGTGAACGGAGATCAGACATTGCACACGTAAAGCACAGATGCAGGTCCCATCCCTATATTTACATAGTAATGAGTTATGTTTGAATAAAGGTTGCACACCACTAAATCCCACATCCTCCAATCTGCATGCCAGGCCTCGCCTATGTGAGAGTCCATGCATCAAAGTTCTCTGCTGCTGCACCAGAGGTGGACAGAAGGAGGGACATCCTATATCTGCGGGGGGGCAGCAAAGCAAGAGGCCCTCCAGACATACACCCAAAATGCAGTGGGAGGCAGTAGGGGATGAAGTCAATTCCAGGCGCACAGGATCATGAACATGGATGCAGTACAGGAAGAAGTTCAATGCTTTGACATGAGTAGTCAAGGTGATTGAGGTCAACTGGCATCTCCTACCAACTGCACCATTAGCCGCATCCACTCCTCCACGCACTAAACCCCCCAACATCCACCTACCAACAATCTCTTTCCATCAGTACTCAACACTTCCAAGCAGATGCTTCCTCTCACCTTCACACATTACCACTGTTGCAAGTCACCAACCCACAACTCACAGGCCACACACACTGGCAGCTATTCATACATGACAGGCACGTCGCCCAGACACATGTCCCACTTTCTTGCAGCAGAAGGTAGCGCATATCAGTAGCAGCAAGTGGCAGTGTCATTCCACCCCTCGAGCCTGTTCCTCCATTCAATGAGATCATGGTGGACCTGTGACCTAACTCCATATATCCCCCTTAGCCCCATTTCCTTTAATACCCTTGGTTCACAGAAATCTATCAATTACAGATTTAGAATTAACAATTGCGCTAGCATCAACTGCCGTTTGCAGAAGAGCTTCCCAAACTTCTCCCACCCTTTGCATGTAGAAGCATTTCCTAACTTCACTCCTGCACATCCTGGCTCTAAATGCTAGGCTATACCACCTAGGCCTGGAATTCAAGTATAGGAGACCTCCAAAAACAGTTATAAATGTCTCGGCAGCCAGAAGCAATAATCCAGCCACTAATCTAAATCCTGCATGGCCCCTTTAAATAGCGCCGGTGGGGGGTGGTCCTCCAGGCACTCTTAGGACACGTTAAGATGGTCGGGGTTAAGACTGCGTTGTTGAGCGTTAAGACCCAAAATGGTGTCTATTGCTCTAAATCAGCGTTGTACACTGATTGAAGCCATTTTCTACCTACTTTACATGACTCCAGCATTAGTTATCTGCGCCTGCGCTAACTCCTATACCAAGATGGTATCTGGCGCACGTCACGCTGGAAACGTGCGTGTGCATCTAAGACGCCACCTTGAATGTCAGAGAGGCCATGTAGCCCTGAAACAATGGGCGCTACATAGCCCAATTTAGCGCCCAATGCCTTTAGACTTGTCTTTTTAAGATTGCTCGTCATCTTCGTTTTATTTTGCACTATGGCCCTATCTGTTTTTTGCCCTTGCTTTCTCTGCCTTCCACTACTGCTTCTTCCCTTTTCTGTCTTTTATTTCTTCTCTGGTGTAACCCATCCTGCTTGTTCAGGTCCCACCTTCCCCCCAGAACCGGTCCCAATGTCCCAGGAATTTAAATCCCTTCCTCCTACACCACCCCTGCAGCCACACATTCATCTGGTCTATTCTCCTGTTCCTATACTCACTAGCACGTGGCACTGGTAGTATTGCTGAGATCACAACCTTTAAGGTCCTGCTTTTTAATTTATCTCCTAACTCCTTAAATTCACCTTGCAGGACCTCATCCCTTTTTTTAAACCTATGTCGTTGATACCAATATGGACCACGACTGCTGGCTGTTTACCCTCCCCCTCCAGAATGCCCTGCAGCCGCTCCGTGACATCCTTGACCCTAGCACCAGAGAGGCAGCATATCATCCTGGAGTCACATTTGGGGCCACAGAAACTCATATCTGTTCCCCTTACAATTGAATCCCCGATCAAAATAGCCCTGCCACTCTTATTCCTCCCTTCCTGTGCAGCAGAGCCACCCATGGTGCTATGAACTTGGCTCTTGCTGCTTTCCCCTGATAAGCCATCACCCTCAACAGTATCCAGAGCGGTATATCTGTTTGAGAGGGAGATGGCCCCAGGGGACTCCTGCTCTACCTGCCTAGTCCTTTTATTCTTCCTGGCGATCACCCATTTCCTTTCTGCCTACATAATCTTTACCTACGGTGTGACCACCTCACTGAACGTGCTATCCATGATAGTCTCAGCATCGCGGGTGCTCCACAGTGAATCCACCCGCAGCTCCTGCGCTGCAATGAGGTTAGCCAGTAGCTGCAGCTGGACACACTTCCTGCACACATGGTCGCCAGGGACACCTGTAGTATCCATGACTTCCCACACAGTGCAGGAGGAGTATATCACGGGTGCGAGCTCTGCTGCCATGACTTGCCTTAGATTTACACTGCATTCACCTCTCAGACTCTCTTCCCGCTCTCAGGACCCTCCTTTTACACTGCGCTCGCCTCTCGGGACCCTCCTTTTACACCGCGCTCGGACTCCTGACATCCTGGCTTTGCATTATTTAGTGATGTTTTCTTTACAACCAACACTGTTAGGTGTATCTGAGTCTGGCTATGTTTAGAAGAGGTATTTTTATTTCTCGTTTTATACATATCTCAAACATCCCACCAAAACTGGCACCTCATAACACATCCAGTTGCCTTTCAATGGAGCAAAGCATGATGGGGACAACGAAGCTATTGTAATTGGATTGTGACATTATCCTGCTGTTGGCATTTTTTTCAAGTGTTACTCAACTCTAGCATTTGCTTGTTGCCTTCCATTTCCAAAGCCTTTTTTTGCATGCCTTTTCTAACCTGTGATTGTGTTGCTCTTCTACAGGTAAAGTTCTTGTTTCAGCTTTTTTGTTTGTAGCCATAGTTTCTGAATTTTGGCCCAGATTAAGCTGGATTATTGACTATTTTTCTCAATAGCTTTAAGAACATAAGAAATAGCAGGAGTAGGCCATACGGCCCCTCTAGTCTGTTCCGCCATTCAGTACGATCGTGGCTGATCTTCGACCTCAACTCCACTTTCCTGGCCGATCCCCATATCCCTTGATTCCCTTAGGAGTCCAAAAACCTATCGATCTCAGCCTTGAATATACTCAACGACCAAGCATCCACAGCCCTCTGGGGTAGAGAATTCCAAAGATTCACAACCCTCAGAATGAAGAAATTTCTCCTCATCAGTCCTAAATGGTTGACTCCTTATCCTGAGACTATGCTCTCTAGTTCTAGACTCTCCAGCCAGGGGAAACAACCTCTCAGCATCTACCCTGTCAAACCCCCTCTGAATCTTATCTGTTTCAATGAGATCACCTCTCATTCTTCTAAACTCCATAGAGTATAGGCCCATTCTACTCTATCTCTCCTCATAGGACAACCCTCTCTTCCCAGGAATCAATCTAGTGAACCTTCGTTACATCGCCTCTAGGGCAAGTATATGCTCCCTTAGGTAAAGAGATCAAAACTGTACACAGTACTCCAGGTGTGGTCTCACCAGTACAATTGCAGCAAGATTTCCTTACTCTTGTACTCCGACCCCCTTGCAATAAAGGCCAACATGCCATTTGCCTTCCTAATTGCTTGTTGCACTTGCATGTTAACTTTCTGTGTTTTGTGTGCAAGGACACCCAAATCCCCCGGTATACCAACATTTAATAGTTTCTCACCATTTAAAAAAATATTCTGTTTTTCTTTTCTTCCTACCAAAGTGAATAACCTCACATTTCCCCTCACATTATACTCTATCTGCCCCATTCTTGCCCACTTGCTTAACCTGTCCATATCCCTTTGCAGACTCTTTTTGTGTCCTCCTCACAGCTTAATTTCCCACCTAGCTTTAAATCATCAGCAAACTTGGATACATTACACTTGGTCCCTTCATCTAAGTCATTAATATAAATTGTAAATAGCTGAGGCCCTAACACTGATCTTTGTTGCACCCCACTAGTTACAGCCTGCCAACCTGAAAATGACCTGTTTATTTCTACTACTGTTTTCTGTCCGTTAACCAATCCTCTATCCATGCAAATATATTACCTCCGACCCCTTGAGCCCTTATCTTGTGTAACAACCTTTTGTGTGGCACCTTATCGAATGCCTGTGAAAATCCAAATATACTGGTTTCCCTTTATCTACCCTGCTAGTTACACCCTGAAAGAACTCTATTTGTCATACATGATATCCCTTTCATAAAACCATGTTGACTCTGCATAATGATATTATGATTTGCTAAGTGCCTTGTTCCTGACTACTGATGTCAGGCTAACTGGCCTGTTTTTCCCTGTTTTCTTTCTTCTTCCTTTCTTGAATAACGGTGAATAACGGACTGCAGCGGTTCAAGAAGGCGGCTCACCACCACCTTCTCGAGGGCAATTAGGGATGGGCAATAAATGCCGGCCTTGCCAGCGACGCCCACATCCCGTGAACGAATAAAAAAAAATATTTGCTACCTTCCAATCCACTGGGACCGTTCTAGAATTTAGGGAATTTTGGAAGATCACAACCAATGCATCCACCATCTCTGCAGCCACCTCTTTCAGAACCCTAGGATGTAGGCCATCAGGTCCAGGGAATTTGTCAGCTTTTAGTCCCATTAATTTCTTTAGTACTAATCTTAATTACTTTTAAGTTCCTCACTCTCATTAGCCCCATAGTTCCCCACTATTTCTGGTATGTTTTTTGAATCTTCTACTGTGAAGACAGATACACAATATTTGTTTGCGCCTCTGCCGTTTCCTTATTCCCCATTATAATTTCTCCTGTCTCCGCCTCTAAGGGACTCATGTTTACTTTTGCTAAGGGTGGGGGGGGTGGCCCTGATAACTAAGGATGACATACCAACAAGTGAGAAAGGGTCTTGGCTCGGTAGATCAGGAAGTAGAATCAGTATGGGTGGAGATAAGAAATAACATGGGGCAGAAAACACCAGGGGGAGTAGTTTATAGGCCATCTAACAGTAGTTATACCGTTGGACAGAGTATTAATCAAGAAATAAGAGGAGCTTATAACAAAGGTAATACAATAATCGTGGGGGGACTTTAATTTTCATACAGACTGGGCAAATCGAATTGGCAAAAGTAGTTTGAAGAACAAATTCATGAAATGCATTTGAGACAATTTCCTAGAACAATAAGTCGTTGAACCAACTAGGGAACAGGTTATTTTAGATCTTGTCTTGTTAGGGTTAATTAGTAATCTCATAAGTAAGGGATCCTCTGGGGAAGAGTGATCATAATATGGTGAATTTCATATTGAGTTCAAGAGTGTTGTATTTAAATCTGAAATGAGAGTCTTAAACGTAAACAAAGCCAATTACATAGGTATGAGGGACGAGTTGGCTAAGGTTGATTGGGAAATTAGATTAAAAGATATGACTGTAGATAAGCAATGGCAAACATTTAAATAAATATTTCATAATTCTCAACGAATATACTTTCCATTGAAAAATAAAAACTCCATGGGAAAAGTGATCCATCCGTGGTTAACTAAAGAAGTTAAGGATAGTATTAAGTTAAATGAAGAGGCTTATAACATTGCCAACAAGAGTAAGCCTGAGGATTGGGAGAGTTTCAGAAACCAAAGGATGACCAAGAAATTGATAAAAAGGAGAAAACAGAATAAGAGTAAACTAGCAAGAAATATAAAAAACAGATCGTAAGAGCTTCTACAAGGCATTGTCTGTCAGCCATTCATGTTTCATGTATGTTGCATGACTGAAATTACAGTTCTATGTTCCTCAGCGAACTTGTATGATCCGCATGCCACATCAAGAGCTTCTACAAATACATGAAGGGCAAAAGAGTAACTAGGGAGAGAGTAGGGCCTCTTAAGGATCAACAAGGTCATCTATGTGCGGAACCACAAGAGATGGGTGAGATCCTGAATGAATATTTCACATCTGTATTTACGGTTGAGAAAGGCATGGATGTTAGGGACTAATTAGGAACAGTCAGCATGGTTTTGTGAGAGGAAAATCATGTCTCACGAATTTGATTGAGTTTTTTGAAGGGGTAACCAAGAAGATAGATGAGGGCTGTGCAGTAGACGTGGTCTACATGGACTTCAGCAAAGCCTTTGACGAGGTACCGCATGGTAGGTTGTTACATAAGGTTAAATCTCACGGGATCCAAGGTGAGGTAGCCAATTGGATACAAAGTTGGCTTGACGACAGAAGACAGAGGGTGGTTGTAGAGGGTTGTTTTTCAAACTGGATGCCTGTGTCCAGCAGTGTGCCTCGGATCGGTGCTGGGTCTGCTGTTATTTGTTATTTATATTAATGATTTGGATGAGAATTTAGGAGGCATGGTTAGTAAGTTTGCAGATGACACCAAGATTGGTGGCATTGTGGACAGTGAAGAAGGTTATCTAGGATTGCAACGGGATCTTGATAAATTGGGCCAGTGGGCCGATGAATGGCAGATGGAGTTTAATTTAGATAAATGTGAGGTGATGCATTTTGGTAGATCGAATCGGGCCAGGACCTACTCCGTTAATGGTAGGGCGTTGGGGAGAGTTATAGAACAAAGAGATCTAGGAGTACAGGTTCATAGCTCCTTGAAAGTGGAGTCACAGGTGGATAGGGTGGTGAAGAAGGCATTCGGCATGCTTGGTTTCATTGGTCAGAACATTGAATACAGGAGTTGGGATGTCTTGTTGAAGTTGTACAGGGCATTGGTGAGGCCACACTTGGAGGACTGTGTACAGTTCTGGTCACCCTATTATAGAAAGGATATTATTAAACTAGAAAGAGTGCAGAAAAGATTTACTAGGATGCTACCGGGACTTGATGGTTTGACTTACAGGGAGAGGTTAGACAGACTGGGACTTTTTTCCCTGGAGAGTAGGAGGTTAAGGGGTGATCTTATAGAAGTCTATAAAATAATGAGGGGCATAGATAAGGTAGATAGTCAAAATCTTTTCCCAAAGGTAGGGGAGCCTATAACAAGGGGGCATAGATTTAAGGTGAGAGGGGAGAGATACAAAAGGGTCCAGAGGGGCAATTTTTTCACTCAAAGGGTGGTGAGTGTCTGGAACGAGCTGCCAGAGGCAGTAGTAGAGGCGGGTACAATTTTGTCTTTTAAAAAGCATTTGGACAGTTACATGGGTAAGATGGGTATAGAGGGATATGGGCCAAGTGCAGGAAATTGGGACTAGCTTAGTGGTATACACTGGGCGACATGGACATGTTGGGCCGAAGGGCCTGTTTCCATGTTGTAACTTCTATGATTCTATATCATCATCTTCGTCGTGGAGCTTTGTGTCTTTGAACTTACATTTTCTCTGGCAGTTCTTATATCTTCATTTTATTCATCTTGTACACTAGAAATGGAACAACATTTAGATAGCAGAAATAGCAAGTGAGCTTTGTCTTTTCAAATTGACAGGACTAAGCCAAGTTGTAAATCAAAACTGATTGCATGCCCTTGCAATTCAGATTTCTAAACAAAGTTGCCATGTTTTGAGTCAGACTCCGAAGGGCTGATTATTACTGCAGACTGCTTTTGGGCCAGCGGTGGGTGGGGTGATCTGTCTGAGACCCACAAAGTGTTGATGGTTGGGCCTCATTTATATTTCATTGGCAGGTTGCCCACTTGGAGGGGGTGGTTTCTGGTGGGTGTGCTGTCCACTTTGAGTGAATGCACCTCTTAAAGTGAAGTGTCATTCTGCTCAGTTGAAGTAAGTGCTGCTGGGAGGTTTCTCTCAGGTAATATGCCTCGCTTTTCAAATACAGTGATGGAGGTGGTAGTGGAGCAGGAGGGGACACGCAAGTAGGTCCTGTTCCACTCATGGCAGGAAGGTGCCCAAATAGATGCTGCAGAAGGCCTGGAGGGAGCTGGCAGACATTGTCAACACCATCATCATCATCCCTGGATGTGGGTTCAATGCCAAAAGCGCTACGGTCACCTGACGCAGACAGCAAGGGTGAGCATAATGACTTCCTATCTCTGGCTACAGCACTATCCCCCCTCCCCCCCCCCCCCCCCCCCCCCCCCCAAACCCCTCATTTCACTCTAAACATTTCCTTCCCCTGCACTATATGCTTCTCCATCAGTCACAAGGAGACACTGTATCAACTCTCCTCATCCCAATCACTCACTCATCTGTTGCTGGCTTCACAACAGGCGCTAGCAACATTCTGCTTTTACCTGGTAGCAACTGCTGAGCATTTCATTACTCTGCTGAGTGGTTTCACTTTCTTGCATATAACTACCTCCCCATTCTGTTTGCAACTTGCTGCTTTTCCCTCACAGCATGCACAGAATATGAGCTGCCCCACACACCTGCACAGCCCATGCAGATGAGTGCCTCTTTAAATACAGGTTCTAGTTGCTGTTTCATGCCTTACTGCCCAGTAGTATTGGGCGGGTCTAGTGCTGCACGCTACTTCCACCTTTGTGTTAAAATGGTCTTACTGATGCTATGGGACCTTGAAATTACATACTTCAGTGAGGCTCATTCCTGCTTCAGGTGGGCGCCTGGGCAGTACTTGTAAAGGCCCCGAGCAAAATGGTGGCAGGCAGGACCGGAGCGCAAACAGGGCAGTAAGTACATCAATCTGATTTTAGGAACACTCACCGGGTGGAATCGGCCCTAAAGTATCTTTTAAAGCTGCAACTTAGAGTAGCCATGTTGTACCAAATAATGTTTAGCTATTGTAGGTAAGGGGATTTGTCTTCTAGTAGGTTTGTTTTGGATGCAGATCTCAACAAACCTTTCAAAAAAAAATCACCTCCCTCCTGAAAATGTGACTGAACCAGAATCTTAATATTAATAAATAGTCCTCTTGATGTTTGGTTTTTAAATTTTCTTGGAATTTGGTCAAAAAATCATCTGAAATTACAATAACTGGTTTCTCAGGTGAAAAATAAAGCAAAGAATGTAATTACAAAATTTAGTTTAATAGACAAAACAATTCTGGAAGAAAAATAAAAAAATGATTCCAGTAAATAATAAATGCTCACAATCACATTCACAAAATATAACACTAAAAGGAGTTGTCTGGCATCATTATCTGCATCCTCAGCGCTGCTTCCACTTTACTCAGCCATCTAAATGTGACACAGATGACTGAAGGTGCGCACTATGTCACTGCTGTCCATTAGTATGATGAGAAGATAGTGTTCCCTTTGCCAAACAGGGAACGTGGCTGCATTCATCACATCAGAGCTGCAGGATACTGACATTGATATTTGCAGGTGTCAGTTCTAATCCTAATTTTGGAATTGTTCATCTGGGAGTTAATCAGATTTTACCCTAAAATCAAAAAACTTACTAATAATGAAACCTTAATTAACTACCTGGTGAGATCTTCATTGTTCCAATGCAGTATTCTTTTTTGTATTGTCTGTCTACCTATCCATCTCTTTCTGTTACTATCTCATGCACTGAAAATAACTGCTGGAAGATTTTAGGTGCTCTTGCTGGGATTGAGGATCACTAATTGGTACTTTTCTGGAAAAGAACTGAGGATCAAGGCCAGAGTGAATTTCAGTCAGGAAGCCTGAATCAACTCTACCTTGAAGAGTTGAAGGGACATTGTCTTTGGGAATGGTTTTGTCAAATAGGATGCAGGGACTTTCCAGTTTGTATTGGAGATTGAGCTTTATTCGAAGAATGAGAGAGGCTCCCTACAGTAGGTAATGTACCATTATTGCTAACTGGGGTAATTTCCACAACACATCTTCCAATCCTTCTTAGATATGGGGATGTTGCTGGAGGATTGCAAATGTTACATCCCTGTTCAGAAAAGGGGAGAGGGATTAACTGGCAATTTCAGGCCAGTCAGCCTAACGTCGGTGTTGGGAGACTTTGAGACAATAATCCAGGACAAAATTAATTGGCAGTTGGATAAGTATGGGCTAATAAATGAAAGCACAGATTTGTTGAAGGAAAATCGTGTTTGACTAACTTGCTTGAGATCTTTGATGAAGGAACGGAGAGGGTTGATGAGGGTATTGTGGTTAATGTTGTGTATATGAACTTTCAAAAGGCATTTGATCAAGTACCACATAATAGACTTGTTAGCAAAATTAAAGCCCATGGGATTAAAGGGACAATGGCAGTGTGGACACAAAATTGGCTGGGAACAGAAAGCAGAGAGTAGTGGTGAACAGTTGTGTTTCAGACTGGAAGGAAATATACAGTGGTGTTCCCCAGGGGTCAGTATTAGGACCACTGCTCTTTTAATATATATTAATGACCTGGACTTGGATATAGAGGGTATAATTTCAAAGTTTGCAGATGACATGAAACTCGGAAATGTAGTAAACAACTTGGAGGATAGAAACAGACCTCAGGAGGGTATAGACTGGTGAAATGGGCAGCCACACGGCAGATGAAATTTAATGCAGAGAAGTGTGAAGTGATGCATTTTGGTAGGAAGAATGAGGAAAGGCAATATAAACTAAATGGTACAATTTTAAAGGGGGTGCAGGAACTGGGAGACCTGGGGGTGCACATGCACAAATCTTTGAAGGTGACAGGACAAGTTGAGAAGGCTGTTTTTAAAAAAAAAGCATATGGGATCCTGGGCTTTATTAATAGAGTACAAAAGCAAAGAAGTTATGCTAAAAACACTGGTTAGGCCTCAGCTGGAGTATTGTGTTCAGTTATGGGCACCACACTTTAGGAAGGATGTCAAGGCCTTAGAGAGCATGCAGAAGAGATTTACTATATTGGTGCCAGGGATGAGGGATTTCAGTTGTGTGGAGGGTCTGGAGAAGCTGGGGTCCTTCTCCTTAGAACAGAGATGATTAAGAGGAAATTTGATAGAGCTGTTCAAAATCATGAACGGTTTTGACAGAGTAAAGAAGGAGAATGTGTTTCCAGTGGCAGATGGGTCGGTAACCAGAGGACACAGATTTATGGTGATCGGCAAAAGAACCAGAGGCGACATAAGGAAACATTTTTTTAACGCAGTGAGTTGTAATGATCTGGAATGCACTGTCTGAAAGGGTGGTGGAAGCAGATTCAATAGTAACTTTCAAAAGGGAATTGGATAAGTATTTGAAGGGGAAAAAATGTACAGGGCTATGGGGGAAGAGCAGGGGAATGGGACTAATTGGATAGCTCTTCCAAAGAGCCAACACAGGCATGATGGGCTGAATGGCCTCCTCCTGTGCTGTACCTACAATGATACTATAATATTCACCCATTCTGATTGCACTTTAGCACTACAGCACAGTTACATATGGCTATCTGGAAAAGAATAGAAGTTTCAGTAACTCCCCCTCATTGGTGTCGAGCAAAATCTACTAGAATGCCAGCTGCACTACAGTACCTGTGTTTTCTGTGATGCACCTCATAATACCAATATGGATAACAAGTGTCAACATATGCACACACTAACAGACATTGGGAACTGCAAGTTGCCATTTATTAAACCTCGCTGGGCAAGAGGTATCTGATGGTGATTCATAGAATGATACAGCACAGAAGGAGGCCATTTGGCCCATCGTGCCTGTGCCGGCTCTTTGAAAGAGCTATCCAACTAGTCGCATTCCCCTGCTCTTCCCCCATAGCCCTGTAAATGTTTTCCCTTCAAGTATTTATCCAATTCCCTTTTGAAAATTACTATTGAATCTGCTTCCATCACCCTTTCAGGCAGTGTATTCCAGATCTTAACTCGCTGTGTTTTTTAAAAAAATTCTCCTAATCTCCCTTCAGTTCTTTTGTCAATTACCTTAAATCTGTCCCCTCTGGTTACTGACTCTCCTGCCAGTGGAAAGAGTTTCTCCCTGTTTACTCTTAATTTTGAACACCTCTATTAAATCTCTCCTTAACAGTCTCTGCTCTAAGGAGAGCAACCCCAGCTTCTCTAGTTTCTCCACATAACTGAAGTCCCTGATCCTTGGTATCATTCTAGTTAATCTCTGCACCTTCTCCAAGGCCTTGACAGCCTTCCTAAAGTATGGAGCCCAGAATTGGACACAATACTCCAGCTGAGGCGTAACCAGTGATTTATAAAGATTTAGCATAACTTTCTTGCTTTTGTACTCTGTTTCTGTTTATAAAGCCAAGCCAAATGCCAGTATGCTTTTTTAACAGCTGTATCAACTTGTCCTGACACCGTCAAAGATTAGTGTCTTTGTTCCTACACCCCCTTTAAATTTGTACCATTTAGTTTATATTGCCATCCTGAGCTTGTTCTAATGTAGGCAATTATATAAAGTAACTGTAAAGACTGCAATGTAGGTATTCAAATCTCTTTTCTCAGATCACTCCTAGAGGAGCTTGGCTTAAGAAAAGCTCCTCTCAGTCAAAAGAAAAATTATGTAACTAGGAAATTAATTTGCTAAATTATTGAATGAAAATGCCTTCAAAGGTATAAGGTCTTGTTATGGCTCAAATTATAAGTTAGTGAGACAGTTTGGGGGCGGGTGGGGGGGGGAGATAAAATCCCTGCCACCAAGCTGAATGTTTGCAGAGTGAGTAATATGGTTGGACTCTCCCAACTGGCTAAATCTAGAGGCCGTATTGAGAAAATTCCTGTTAATGGATGTATTTGGATTGTATCAAGCAGGATAACTATAACACTAAAAAAAAAATTCAACACACCTTTTGTCTTTTTAAGATATCTTGCAAGTGTCGGAAACTTGAAGGTTTGCTTCATGTCTCCTCCACAACGGGGAGAAAGATCCCCTGCACAGTGCATCCCCCATCTTTGAGATATGCCATCACTTGGTTCAACTCCTACTTGTCTTAATGTAGCCAGCAAATTACCATCAATGGCTTCTCCTGCCCTTGCATGATCAGAAGAGTAGCCCAGTGTTTCATCTGTGACGTCCTCCCTTGTTTACTTGTTAATCCTTGGAAACATCATCTGCTTTGGCTTGTCAATCATCCCTGGCTCCCTGTCACTCAGTGCATTGACTTCAAAATCTTTGTCCTTGTTTGCAAATCCTTCCACAACCCACATTACCACTGCAATATCTTCTAGCCCTATCATCCAGCCTGTATCCTTTAGTCCTGATTCTGGCCTCCTGTAAGTCATTTTCCCCAGCCCCATCCCTCTTCTACTCCACTATTAAATGGTAGAGCGTTCAGCTGTCTTGTCCCCACTTTCTGGAGCTCCCTCCCTAAATTCCTCTGATTTTCTGTTTTCCTCCTGACCTTTAAAAGCCTCCTCAATGTTTTTTTTTTGAACTGCTACCAATCATCTCTTTTAACTGTTTCACGACAGCTCAGCATCTAACATTTCTTATGTGAAATGCCTTGGAATATTTACTGTGTTAGAGACATTCTAGAAATGTTTTGTTATAGATCTATTAATTGTGATTTATAAACTAGTCAAGATTTTGGCTACTCTGTTTAATTCTCTTGTAGCTGATAGGTCCCTCTCACACATCAGTGTTGATCAGAAGTGCATCTTTTTATCTGTTTATTCTGAGAATATACAATTTCTTTGTACATGAAACTGCCTTACCAAGGCTAGCAAACAATTCCTAGCACAGTGTAAATGTTTCACTGGAATTCAGATTCAGACCATTTAGTAAGTTACTCTAATATTGGAACTACTGGATGGATACAATTTTTTTTTCTCAAAAAAACAACCAGGTGGCAAGTTGTACTTTCTTTTGAGAGGGAAGAGAAGAGAAGAAATCATGCTATACTGAAACATGCTTTCCACGGAGGGAAAGTCTAAGGGATAGTTGCTCTCTGCAGCTTTAATAGTTATAGTATCATTTTAAGAGGTCTGTGAGCAGTTTCTCTGCTTGACTATTTGGTGGGGGAAGTGGTGACATGGACCTAAAAGGAGTGGGGATGAAGAAAATGTAATACAAAAGGCACTAAACTGGAATGCATAATCAGTTATTTTGGCCTGGCAAGCAGCGCAGACCCAAAGTAAATGTTGAGATTGCTTAATTTTTTTTTGTTAGTGAAGCACAAGTATTTATACTATATTTTTAAACAAGTATTGTAGAGTCTTTAGGTCAAACATCTACTAACTTTTTTCCTATTATAGATGGGCGAAGATGAAATGCGAGGCTTCTTCACAAGGTATGGTGCTGTGAAGCAGGTTAAAATAATCAGTGATGGAGGTGGTGTTTCCAGAGGGTAAGAAGTTTATCACCTAATCAAGTGGACTTTTACAGAATATAAATTTGCTGTCTATGCTTTTAAAATATAATTCTGTGATTAGTTTGGTCAAAAGTCCTTGAGACTAAGCCCCATCTTCACACTGAGGACACCATCCAATGTGTTGTGTGGCACTACCGCTGTGCTAAATGGGATAGATTCAAAATAGATCTAGCAGCTCAAAACTGGGCATCCATGAGGCGCTGTGGGCCATCAGCAGCAGAATGTATTCCAGCACAATCTGTAACCTCATGGCCCTGCATATTCCACACTCTACCGTTACCAACAGGCCAGTGGAACAATCCTGGCTCAATGAGGAGTGTAGAAGAGCATGCCTGGAACAGCACCAGGCATACCTTTTTAAAAAAAACCTAAAAATTAATTAGGTGCCAACCTGGTGAAGCTACAACACAGGACTACATGCATGCTTAAACAGTGGAAGCATCATACTATAGACAGAGCGAAGCGATTCCACAACCACCGGATCAGATCAAAGCTCTGCAGTCCTGCCACATCCAGTTGTGAATGGTGGTGGACAATTAAACAACTAAACGGGAGGAGGAGGCTCCATGAACATCCCCATCCTCAACGATGGCGGAGTCCAGCACGTGAGTGCAAAAGACGAGGCTGAAGCATTTGCAACCATCTTCAGCCAGAAGTGCCGAGTGGATGATCCATCTCTGCCTCCGCCCGATATCCCCACCATCACAGAAGCCAGTCTTCAGCCAATTTGATTCACTCCACGTGATATCAAGAAACGGCTGAGTGCACTGGATACAGCAAAAGCTATGGGTCCCGATAACATCACGGCTGTAGTGCTGAAGACTTGTGCTCCAGAACTAGCTGTGCCTCTAGCCAAGCTGTTCCGGTATAGCTACAACACTGGCATCTACCCAACAAAGTGGAAAATTGCCCAGGTATGTCCTGTCCACAAAAAGCAGGACAAATCCAATCCGGCCAATTACCGCCCCATCAGTCTACTCTCAATCATCAGCAAAGTGAGGGAAGTGCTATCAAGCGGCACTTACTCACCAATAACCTGCTCACTGATGCTCAGTTTGGGTTCGGCCAGGATCACTTGGCTCCAGTCCTCATTAGAGTCTTGGTCCAAACGTGGACAAAAGAGCTGAATTCCAGAGGTGAGGTGAGAGTGACTGCCCTTGACATCAAGGCAGCATTTGACTGCGTGTGGCACCAAGGAGACCTAGTAAAATTGAAGTCAATGGGAATTGGGGAAAACTCTCCAGTGGCTGGAGTCATACCTAGCATGAAGGAAGATGGTAGTGGTTGTTGGAGGCCAATCATCTCAGCTCCAGGACGCTGCTGCAGGAGTTCCTCAGGGCAGCGTTCTAGGCCCAACCATCTTCAGCTGCTTCATCAATGACGTTCCCTCCATCACAAAGTCAGAAATGGGGATGTTTGCTGATGATTGCAGAGTGTTCAGTTCCATTCGCAACTTGTCAGATAGTGAAGCAGTCTGTGCCCGCATGCAGCAAGACCTGGACAACATCCATGCTTGGGCTGATAAGTGGCAAGTAACATTCGCGCCAGATAATGACCATCTCCAACAAGAGAATGTCTAACCACCCCCCCTTGACATTCAACGGCATTACCATCGCCGAATCCCCCACCATCAACAACCTGGGGATCACCGTTGACCAGAAATTTAACTGGACCAGCCATATGAATGAATTTTTTTTTTATTCGTTCATGGGATGTGGGTGTCGCTGGCGAGGCCGACATTTATTGCCCATCCCTAATTGCCCTAGAGAAGGTGGCGATGAGCCGCCTTCATCAACTGCTGCAGTCTGTGTAGTGAAAGTTCTCCCACAGTGCTGTTAGCCAGGGAGTTCCAGGATTTTGACCCAGCGACGTTGAAGGAACGGCGATATATTTCCAAGTCGGGATGGTGTGTGACTTGGAGGGGAATGTGCAGGTAGTGTTGTTCCCATGTGCCTGCTGCCCTTGTCCATTTGGGAGGTGCCGTCAAAGAAGCCTTGGCGAGTTGCTGCAGTGCATCCTGTAATTGGTACACACTGCAGCCATGGCGAGCCGGTGGTGAAGGGAGTGAATGTTTAGGGTGGTGGATGGGGTGCAGATCAAGCGGGCTTCTTTGTCCTGGATGGTGTCGAGCTTCTTGAGTGTTGTTGGAGCTGCACTCATCCAAGCAAGTGGAGAGTATTCCATCACACTCCTGACTTGTGCCTTGTAGATGGTGGAAAGGCTTTGGGAAGTCAGGAGGTGAGTCACTCGCCGCAGAATACCCAGCCTCTGACCTGCTCTCGTAGCCACAATATTTATATGGCTGGTCCAGTTAAGTTTCTGGTCAATGGTGACCCCCAGGATGTTGATGGTGTGGGATTTGGCGATGGTAATGTTGTTGAATATCAAGGGGAGGTGGTTAGACTCTCTCTTGTTGGAGATGATCATTGCCTGGCACTTGCCTGGTGCGAATGTTACTTGCCACTTATGAGCCCAAGCCTGGATGTTGTCCAGGTCTTGCTGCATGCGGGCTCGGACTGCTTCATTATTTGAGGGGTTGCGAATGGAACTGAACACTGCAATCATCAGCAAACATCCCCATTTCTGACCTTATGATGGAGGGAATTTAAAAAAAAAAGTAGTAATTTGAAAAATGTGGACTTTTAATAAAATGTATTATTGGAACAATGAGGTAGATTTCCTGATATGGTGCTGTTTGGACAAGTAGGAGTCAGAAGCTGTGGCACTGTATTTCACCTGATATTTAAGATATGTGACTTCCTGGCAAGAAAACAAAAATGGGGGCAGGCGCTTGGTATAGAACTGCTAGCGTTAAAGTCCCAAATGTAATGGAGATTTATTTGTTAATTGCTGATTTCCTATGCTTTTTGTGGAGAATGCACTAGATGTATTGTACGCCCATATTAATGTTTGCTGGAGGGAAGGCACATTCTAGACTTTGACAGTTGGTTTCTTAAATGTGTTATACTGTTCCCTGTAGAAGTGTATTGCTGCATTCTTACTGTGGCATTTTGTACTTTTGGCTCTTTCCAATCCATTACCAGTGATATCTCTCAAATAAGCCACTGTGCTGAGGCGCCAGGCATGTGGCTTGAAACCTTATTTGCCAGGGGTAACTCTCATCACATTCCCTATGAAAAGACAACAGCTCTCAAGGGCACAACACTTTTAGCAGGTGTCAGGTTTTCCTGAAATGCAGAGCATGATAGATGGCTTGCTGATGTTCATCCAGGTCCTTACTACCAACCCTGTGGTGTACATGATCAAAGGGGATTGAATCAATTAAAGTTTGACTGCATTATGCTGTCTCAACCTTTCCGAGGCATTTGTTATGGTTGCCCGTGCCATCTTTCTCGAGCACCTCTTATCCATTATCCATCTCCCTGAAACTGTCTAGGCATGGTTCCATTCCTGCCTAACCAAATGTTCCCAGCACATCTCCAGCAACCACTTTGCTTCTCTACTCTACATCATCACCTCCAGGATTCCACTTGGCTCTGCCCTTGGTCCTGTCCATTTCCTTATCTACCTGCTGCCCCTTGGCGGGATCATCTGCAGGTATGGGGTCACTTTTGATAATACCCAGCTCTATCACTCCATCACTTCTTTCCTAGATTGGGTATTGTGCAATGAGAAGGGGTTAATTACTAATCTTGTGCAGGTCCTTTAGGGAAGAGTGACCATAACATGATAGAATTCTTCATTAAGATGGAAAGCGAAGTCGTCCAATCCGAAACTAGGGTCCTAAATCTAAAGAAAGGAAACTACGAGGGTATGAGGAGTGAGTTGGCTGTGATAGATTGGGAAGCTTCATTAAAAGCATGATGGTGGATAGTCAATGGCCATCATTTAAGGAACGAATCCATGAATTGCAACAATTATACATTCCTTTCTGGTGCAAAATCACAATAGGAAAAGTGTCCCAACCATGGCTAACAAAAGAAATTAAGGATAGTATTAGATCCAAAGAGGGGTTGTATAAAGTTGCCAGAAATAGTAGCAAGCCTGAGGATTGGGAGCAGTTTAGAATTCAGCAAAAAAGGACCAAGAGATTGATTCAGAGGGGAAAAATAGAGTATGAGAGTAAACTTGCAAGGAACACAAAAGTGGACTGTAAAAGCTTCTACAAGTATGTAAAAAGAAAAAGATTAATGAAGACAAATGTAGGTCCCTTACAGTCAGAAACGGGAAAATTTATAATGGGGAACAAGGAAATGGCAGAGCAGTTAAACAAATACTTTGGTTTTGTCTTCACGGAAGAGGACACAAATAACTTCCCAGAAATGCCAGGGAACCAAGGGACTAGTGAGAAGGAGGAATTAAAGGAAATTAGCATTTTAAAACAAACAGTGCTGGAGAAATTAATGGGGTCGAAAGCCGATAAATCCCCAGGGCCTGATAATCTGCATCCCACAGTACTAAAAGAGGTAGTCATGGAAATAGTGGATGCATTAGTAGTCATCTTCCAAAATTCTATAGATTATGGAACAGTTCCTGCAGATTGCAGGGTGGCAAATGTAACCCCACTATTTAAAAAAAGGAGGGAGAAAGAAAAGAGTGAATTACAGACATCAGTAGTAGGGAAAATGCTCGAGTCTATTATAAAGGATGTGATAACAGGACACTGAGAAAATATCAACGGGATTAGACAAAGTCAGCATGGATTTATGAAAGGGAAATTGTGTTTGACAAACCTACTGGAGTTTTTTGAGAATGTAACTGGTAGAATAGATAAGGGAGAACCAGTGGATGTGGTTTATTTGGATTTTCAGAAGGCCTTTGATAAAGTCCCACATAAGAAGTTAGTGTGCACAATTAAAGCACATGGAATTGGTGGTAATATACTGGCATGGATTGAAAATTGGTTAACAGATAGGAAACAGAGAGTAGGAATAAATGGTTTCTTTTCAGGGTGGCAGGCAGTGATTATTGGGGTACCATAGGGATCAGTGCTTGGGTCCCAGCTATTCACAATATATATCAATGATTTGGATGAGGGAACCAAATGACACAAAACTAGGTGGGGATTGTGAGTTGTGAGGAGGATGCAGAGAGGCCTCAAGGCGATTTGGACAAGTTGAGTAAGTGGGCAAATACATGGCAGATGCAGTATAATGTGGATAAATGTGAAGTTATCCACTTCGGGAGGAAAAACAGAAAGGCAGAGTACTATTTAAATGGTGATAGATTGGGGAATGTTGATGTACAAAGGGACCTGGGTGTCCTTGTACTGAAAGCAAACATGCAGGTGCAACAAGCAGTTAGGAAGGCAAATAGTATGTTGGCCTTCATTGCAAGAGGATTTGAGTACAGGAGCAAGGATGTCTCACTGCAGTTATACAGGGCCTTGGTGAGACCACACCTGGAGTATTGTGTGCAGTTTTGGTCTCCTTACCTAAGAAAGGATATACTTGCCATAGAGGGAGTGCAGCGAAGGTTCACCACACTAATTCCTGGGATGGCAGGACTGTCATATGAGGAAAGATTGGGTCGACTCGGCCTGTATTCACTCGAGTTTAGAAGAATGAGAGGGGATCTCATTGAAACATATACAATTCTGACAGGGCTAGACAGACTGGATGCAGGGAAGATGTTTCCCCTGGCTGGGGGGGTCCAGAATGAGGGGTCACAGTTTCAGGTTACGGGGTAGGACGTTTAGGACTGAGATGAGGAGAAATTTCTTCACTGAGGATGGTGAACCTATAGAATTCTTTACCACAGAAGGCTGTGGAGGCCAAGTTACTGAATATATTTAAGAAGGAGCTAGATAGATTTCTCGACACAAAAGGCATCAAGGGGTATGGGGAGAGAGCGGGAATATGGTATTGAGATAGAGGATCAGCCGTGATCATATTGAATGGCAGAGCAGGCTCAAAGGGCCGAATGGCCTACTCCTGCTCCTCTTTTCTGTGCTATCAAACTGCTGGATGAATCTCAATTTCCTGCAGCTCCACCCCAACTACAAACTCTACTTGATTGCCACTAACTATAATCCCCCTCCCCAACCCCTGTCTCGGGCTGAACTGGATGGTTCGCAGCCTTGGTGTCCTGTTCAACTTGAAGCTGAGCTTTAGCCTCCATATGCTATCTATCACTAGGACCACTTACTCCCACCTTTGCAACATTCACTGCTTCCATGGTTACCTCAACCCTCTGCCACTGAAATCCTTGAACATGGCTTTGTCACCTCTAGACTTGACTACCCTACGTTAAAGGTGCTATATAAATGCAAGTTGTTGTACTCTAACGCTGTCTTTGCTGGCTTCCCATCATCCACTCTTCTTAAACTGTAACTTGTCTAACACTCTGCTATGTCTATTCAGTCCGATTCCCACCAGCCCGATTCTCACTGACCGACTTTACAACAGTGACTAAACTTCAGAAGTAATTCATTGGCTGTAAAGTGCTTCTGGATGTCCTGAGGTCATGAAAGGCGCTATATAAATGCAAGTTTGTCTTTTACGCTGCCTACATGTTCCCTCACTCATTTGAATTCAAAATTCTGAACCTCATCTATACATCCCTCCAGAGACTTCAAGAGGAGTCAGGTGCTGCAATTGTGCAGCTGATACTCAGCACAATTCAGGAACTCTGTTATATAGTCAATGATAAATGTGTGCTGCAACTCTGAAGCCTATACCTAACACCTTTGGGGACATTACAAAGTATCCAGCAGAAGGTCTTTCTGCCTCTGGACTGGTTTGCAGTACTTCAAAATCAGTTCTCTTCTGGAATGGGGTTATACATTCCAGTCAGAAATTATTCTATGGATGCTCAATCTGATGGGTTCAACCATTTTCATGACCCCTAGTGCTCATTGGATGCTAAGATTACAAGTTGAACCTACTTAGTGGTCTCCCTGCAGATCTCAGTTTGCCGAGCTGGTAAGGTTTAATCAAGCTTTGTCTCTGGCTGTCATGGCAGTCACAAGATGACAATGTTTTGCCAGGCTGCCTCTGCAGTTGTCACTGATCTACGAATATATGAATTAAGAGCAGGAGTAGGCCATTCGGCCCCTCGAGCCTGCTCTGCCATTTGATAAGATCATGGCTGATCTGATTGTGACCCCAACCCTACTTTCCCGTCTACCTACTATAACCTTTGACTCCCTTGTTAATCAGGAATCTATCTAACTCAGCCTTAAAAATATTCAATGACCCTGCCTCTACTGCTGTCTGGGGAAGGGAGTTCCATGGACTCACGACCCTCTGAGAAAAAAATTCTCCTCATCTCTGTCTTAAATGGGAGACCCCTTATTTTTAAACTGTGGCCCCTAGTTTTGGTCTCTCCCACAAGGGGAAACATCCTCTCAGTATCTATCCCTTCTAGTCCCCTCAGGATCTTATATGTTTCAATAAGATCATCTCTCATTCTTCTGAACTCCAGTGTATACAGGCCCAACTTGTCCAACCTTTCCTCATAAAATAACCCCCTCATCACAGGAATCAGTCGAGTGAACCGCCTCCAAAGCAATTATGTCCTTTCTTAAATAAGGAGACCAAAACTGAACACAGTATTCTAGATGTGGTCTCACCAATGCCCTGTACATATGAGGCATATTCCTCACTCTACCATTACCAACAAGCCAGGGGATCAACCCTGGTTCAATGAGGAGTGTAGAAGAGCATGCCAGGAGCAGCACCAGGTGTACCTAAAAATGAGGTGCCAACCTGGTGAAGCAATAACTCAGGACGACATGCATACTAAACAGTGGTAGCAAAACAACTCTATTTTTATATTCCATTCCCTTTGCAATAAATGACAACATTCCATTTGCCTTCCTAATCACTTGCTGTACCTGCATACTAACTTTGTGATTCATGCACTAGGACACCAAGATCCCTCTGTGCCTCAGAGTGCTGTAATCTCTTTCCATTTAAATAATATACTGCTTTTCTATTCCTCGTGCCAAAGTGGACAAGTTCACATTTTCCCACATTATACTCCATCTCATGAAATCTCATGGCATCAGGTCAAACATGGGCAAGGAAACCTCCTGCTGATTACCACCTACCGTCCTCCCTCAGCTGATGAATCAGTCCTCCTCCATGTTGAGCACCACTTGGAGGAAGCACTGAGGGTAGCAAGGGCACAAAATGTACTCTGGGTGGGGGACTTCAATGTCCATCACCAAGAGTGGCTCGGTAGCACCACTACTGACCAAGTTGACCAAGTCCTGAAGGACATTGCTGCCAGACTGGGCCTGCGGCAGGTGGTGAGCGAACCAACACGAGGGAAAAACCTACTTGACCTCGTCCTCACCAATCTACCTGTCGCAAATGCATCTGTCCATGACAGTATTGGTAGGGATGACCATCGCACAGTCCTCGTGGAGATGAAGTCCCGTCTTCGCACTGAGGACACCATCCAACGTGTTGTCTGGCACAACCACCGTGCTAAATGGGATAGATTTAGAACAGATCTAGCAGCACAAAACTGGGCATCCATGAGGCACTGTGGGCCATCAGCAGCAGCAGAATTGTATTCCAGCACAATCTGTAACTTCATGGCCCGGCATATTCCTCACTCTACCATTACCAACAAGCCAGAGGATCAACCCTGGTTCAATGAGGAGTGTAGAAGAGCATGCCAGGAGCAGCACCAGGCGTACCTAAAAATGAGGTGCCAACCTGGTGAAGCTATAACTCAGGACTACATGCATGCTAAACAACGGAAGCAACATGCTATAGACAGAGCTAAGCGATTCCACAACCAACGGATCAGATCAAAGCTCTGCAGTCCTGCCACATCCAGTCGTGAATGGTGGTGGACAATTAAACAACTACCAGGAGGAGGATGCTCTGCAAACATCCCCATCCTCAATAATGGTGGAGTCCAGCACGTGAGTGCAAAAGACAAGGCTGAAGCGTTTGCAACCATCTTCAGCCAGAAGTGCCAAGTGGATGATCCATCTCGGCCTCCTCCCGATATCCCCACCATCACAGAAGCCAGTCTTCAGCCAATTCGATTCACTCCACGTGATATCAAGAAACGGCTGAGTGCACTGGATACAGCAAAGGCTATGGGCCCCGACAACATCCCGGCTGTAGTGCTGAAGACTTGTGCTCCAAAACTAGCTGCGCCTCTAGCCAAGCTGTTCCAGTACAGCTGCAACACTGGCATCTACCCGACAATGTGGAAAATTGCCCAGGTATGTCCTGTCCACAAAAAGCAGGACAAATCCAATCCGGCCAATTACTGCCCCATCAGTCTACTCTCAATCATCAGCAAAGTGATGGAAGCTGTCAGTCGACAGTGCTATCAAGCGGCACTCAATCACCAATAATCTGCTCACCGATGCTCAGTTTGGGTTCCGCCAGGACCACTCTGCTCCAGACCTCATTGGTCCAAAAATGGACAAAAGAGCTGAATTCCAGAGGTGAGGTGAGAGTGACTGCCCTTGACATCAAGGCAGCATTTGACTGAGTGTGGCACCAAGGAGCCCTAGTAAAATTGAAGTCAATGGGAATCGGCGCAAACTTTCCAGTGGCTGGAGTTATACCTAACACAAAGGAAGATGGTAGTGGTTGTTGGAGGCCAATCATCTCAGCCCCACGACATTGCTGTCGGAGTTCCTCAGGGCAGTGTCCTCGGCCCAACCATCTTCAGCTGCTTCATTAATGAGCTTCCCTCCATCATAAGGTCAGAAATGGGAATGTTCGCTGATGATTGCAGTGTTCAGTTCCATTCGCAACTCCTCAAATAATGAAGCAGTCCGTGCCCGCATGCAGCAAGACCTGGACAACGTCCAGGCTTGGGCTCATAAGTGGCAAGTAACATTCGCGCCAGATAAGTGCCAGGCAATGACCATGTCCAACAAGAGAGAGTCTAACCACCTCCCCTTGACATTCAACGGCATTACCATCACCGAATCCCCCACCATCAACATCCTGGGGGTCACCATTGACCAGAAACTTAACTGGAGCAGCCATATAAATACTGTGGCTACGAGAGCAGGTCAGAGGCTGGGTATTCTGCGACGAGTGACTCACCACCTGACTCCCCAAAGCCTTTCCACCATCTACAAGGCACAAGTCAGGAGTGTGATGGAATACTCTCCACTTGCCTGGATGAGTGCAGCTCCAACAACACTCGAAGCTCGACACCATCCAGGACAAAGCAGCCCGCTTGATTGGCACCCCATCCACCACCCTAAACATTCACTCCCTTCACCACCGGCGCACAGTGGCTGCAGTGTGTACCAATTACAGGATGCACTGCAGCAACTCGCCAAGGCTTCTTCGACAGCTCCTCCCAAACCCGCGACCTCTACCAGCTAGAAGGACAAGAGTAGCAGGCACATGTGAACAACACCACCTGCACGTTCCCCTCCAAGTCACACACCATCCCGACTTGGAAATATATCGCCGTTCCTTCATCGTCGCTTGGTCAAAATCCTGGAACGCCCTTCCTAACAGCACTGTGGGAGAACCGTCACCACACGGACTGCAGCGGTTGAAGAAGGTGGCTCACCACCACCTTCTCAAGGGCAATTAGGGATGGGCAATAAATGCTGGCCTCTCCAGCGACGCCCGCATCCCATGAACGAATTTTTAAAAATCTGCCAAATTTTTGCCCACTCGCTTTATCTATCTATCTCCCTTTGCAGACTCCTTATGCCCTCTTCACAACTTACTTTCCTACCTACCTTTGTGTCATCAGCAAATTTAGCAACCATACATTCGGTCCCTTCATCCAACTCATTGATATAGGTGACGTTGTACAGAGCCTACCTGCAGTGGATTTGGGCACAGAACAAGTGGAATTGGAACAGTGTACCTGGCATTGTCAACTGATTGCAATTGAAGGTGGTAAGACTTTCATAAGAACATAAGAAATTGGAGCAGGAGTAGGCCAATCGGCCCCTCGAGCCTGCTCCGCCATTCAATAAGATCATGGCTGATCTGATCCCAACCACAAATCTAAAGAACACAAGAAGTCGGAGCAGGACCCGGCCACATAGCCCCTGGGCCCTCTCCGCCACCCACAGGGCATTGACCGATCCGAACTCAGCTTCATGTCCAATTTCCTGCCCGCTCCCCATAACCCCTAATTCCCTTTACTTCTAGGAAACTGTCTATTCTGTTTTAAATTTATCTAATGATGTAGCTTCCACAGCTTCCTGGGGCAGCAAATTCCACAGACCTACCACCCTCTGAGTGAAGAAGTTTCTCCTCATCTCAGTTTTGAAAGAGCAGCCCCTTATTCTAAGATTATGCCCCCTAGTTCTAGTTTCACCCATCTTTGGGAACATCTTTCAAATCTGACTGCTTTGTGAAGGACAGCCCTATACTGATTTGAAATGACACAATACAGAGAAAGATTTGTTCCATCTGTTGGAATCACTAAATGACATTCTGGAGTCAACATGCAGCTTGGGCAACGTCGGAAATCCAGACAGTGTAACAGATGGTTTGGAGTTTGTTTGGCAGGGCTGTTGAATCTTTGCTCCTCTGAGGAGGTTGATGCTGGGAAAGTAGGATACAGTGAATCTATAGAACAGTGGGGGAGGTATACATTTTGAATGCAGATGTTGCGCCTCGTTCAGAAGGACCACTCCCACCTTTGGCAGTGCTGCAAAATCAGTATCCTAGTAGTGTGTACAGAGGACTGAAATGAGAAACAATGCGATTGTGTATCTTGTAAATGCATTCGTTTTCTAATTCAAGTGTTCTCCAGAGATAACTGTTTCACTTGGCTTCTGTCCATTTTGGAATGATCAGTTATGTATAGTGTTACAATATTTTTCTTCCAGGATTATTTCTGAAGTAAGTGAAGTATTTCTTTGGGGGGATGGGGGCTGAAACTGGCAACCCAAGGGAGGTATGTGTACTGCATCTGTTTGGAAGGGTACAAAATATGGGCAAAATGACCATCAAATGTTTCAGTGGGGTATTGGCGTCCTGATTCTCCCAGTTGGTAACTTGGGGTTAGTTCTAATGGCATATGGATGTTTCTATTTCAAGAATGAAGACTGCACAAGATAAATGTAAAAATTAAAGATAGAAAGGATTGATTTGAATTTGCAAACTTTTTGTCAGGTACGTCAGCCTTGGCTCAAATAGTCATAGAGTTATACAGCACGGATAGAGGCCCTTCGGCCCATCGTGTCCGCGCCGGCCATCAAGCCCAGTCTAATCTAATCCCATATTCCAGCATTTGGTCCGTAGCCTTGTATGCTATGGCATTTCAAGTGCTCATCCAAATGCTTCTTGAATGTTGTGAGGGTTCCTGCCTCCACAACCCCCTCAGGCAGTGAGTTCCAGACTCCAACCACCCTCTGGGTGAAAAAGTTCTTTCTCAAATCCCCTCTAAACCTCCCGCCTTTTACCTTGAATCTATGCCCCCTTGTTATAGAACCCTCAACGAAGGGAAAAAGCTCCTGAGTATCCATCCTATCTGTGCCCCTCATAATTTTGTACACCGCAATCATGTCCCCCCTCAGCCTCCTCTGCTCCAAGGAAAACAAACCCAATCTTCCCAGTCTCTCTTCATAGCTGAAGCACTCCAGCCCTGGTAACATCCTGGTGAATCTCCTCTGCACCCTCTCCAAAGCGATCACATCCTTCCTGTAGTGCGGCGACCAGAACTGCACACAGTACTCCAGCTGTGGCCTAACCAGTGTTTTATACAGCTCCATCATAACCTCCTTGCTCTTATATTCTATGCCTCGGCTAATAAAGGCAAGTATCCCATATGCCTTCTTTACCACTTTATCTACCTGTTCCGCCGCCTTCAGGGATCTGTGAACTTGCACACCAAGATCCCTCTGACCCTCTGTCTTGCCTAGGGTCCTCCCATTCATTGTGTATTCCCTTGCCTTGTTAGTCCCTCCAAAGTGCATCACCTCGCACTTTTCCAGGTTAAATTCCATTTGCCACTGTTCTGCCCATCTGACCAACCCATCTATATCGTCCTGCAGACTGAGGCTATCCTCGCTATTTACCACCCTACCAATTTTTGTATCATCAGCGAACTTACTGATCATACCTTTTACATTCATATCCAAGTCGTTAATGTAGACCACAAACAGCAAGGGCCCCAGCACAGATCCCTGTGGTACCCCACTGGCCACAGGCTTCCAGTCACAAAAACAACCTTCGACCATCACCCTCTACCTTCTGCCACTAAGCCAGTTTTGTATCCAAAGTGCCAAGGCACCCTGGACTCCATGGGCTCGTACCTTCTTGACCAGTCTCCTGTGTGGGACTTTATCGAAGGCCTTACTGAAATCCATGTATACCACATCCACTGCGTTACCCTCATCCACACGCCTAGTCACCCCCTCAAAAAA
This sequence comes from Heptranchias perlo, assembly GCF_035084215.1. NCBI lineage: Eukaryota > Metazoa > Chordata > Chondrichthyes > Hexanchiformes > Hexanchidae > Heptranchias > Heptranchias perlo. Next base: position 113,621,074 of record NC_090326.1, on the reverse strand, counting down.
TTCAATGAAATTAGTTAGACTGTCGTGGGTTCAAGTCCCACTCCAGAGACTTGAACACATAATCCAGGCTGATACTTCAGTGCAGTACTGAGAGAGGTACTGCACTGTCGGAGGTGCTGTCTTTAGGATGAGACGTTAAACTGAGGACCCTTATGGCCCCTCGGGTGGATTTAAAAGATCCCAAGGCCCTATTTAAGGAAGGGCAGAGGAGTTCTCTTGGTGCCCTGGCCAGTATTTATCCCTCAACCAACATTACTTTTTTAAAAGAAAGACAGATTATCTGGTCATTGTTGTTTGTGGGATCTTTCTGTGCTCAAATTGAGTGTCACATTTCCTACATTACAACAGTGACTATACCTCAAAGTACTTCATTGGCTGTAAAACATTTTGGGATGTCCTGAGATTGTGAAAGGTGCCTAATGAATGCAATTCCTTTACTTTTACGTAGTACGAGTATTTGTTACGCTTAGCACGGTCTGTCATGAACTTTTTTTTTTCCAGATATGGCTTTGTCTCATTTCATAATGATGTGGATATACAGAAGATTATTTCTGAAGTAAGTGAAGTTTGTCCATTTAAAGATAATCAGGGTATTAATGTTTAACTCTGGGAAAGTGTCTACAATCCGTTAGGTTTTTCAACAAATTATTGTAACATTGTTCAACCAAGAAGTAAATAAGCATTACGATTAATTTCCCAGTAAAGTACTATCCTCATCTAGATAAGATTTAAAAACTTTTTGATGCTTAAAACTTGAGCTCACTTTGCCTCCCTACGAAGGCTTGCTAATTCAGTTCTCCAGATTCAATAGAGTTTCTTGAGATTGGATGCCAAAAATGGGCACCATGATAGTGGGGAAATAAAATTGATCCCTTGTCTTTTATATTAAAAAAAATCTTAATTCTTAATTATTTTTCTATGACTAAATCCAGGTTGGAATTTTCTAAATTTTTTTTAATACATTATCCTAGATACATTGGTGAGGGAATATTTGTTACAAGTTCACTTCCACATTTTTAAAGGAACTAGGCTTTCTCAGATTTGAATTGAGAATAGGAATTCAGGTTCCTACAATCCAAAACTAGAGAGAGAGCCAGTGACTCAGATTTCTTCCTTCCATATAGATTTAAACTGCACGTTGTGTATATCTGGCAAACATAGAAACTTAGATTGAGCATGAATAGTTCTTCCTTACTTCCTCTTAGTCTTGACAGTAAGCTGACTTTTCATTCATTCACAGAATTTATGCCCAATTTCATTACATTAGGCCTTGCCTCATCAGTTTCTCTCTTCCTTCTGCTTGTTGTCAAATGTTTCTCTTTGCTCTCTGTCTAATGTTTAAACCCAGTCATAGCACACGTGAAGTTCAGCAGCTGGATGAAGCCAGAAATATTGTGCTGGCCTGACCTGATGGTGTTGCAGGTTACAAAAGTGATTTAAGATACGGGAACTCAATCTATAGTAAGAAGTAAGGAATCTTACAACACCAGGTTATAGTCCAACTGTTTTATTTGAAAATCACCTAAAAGTTGGACTATAACCTGGTGTTGTAAGATTCCTTACATTTGTCAACCCCAGTCCATCACCGGCATCTCCACATTATAGTAAGAAGGTTAGAAAAGACCTAAAAACGTAATTGATATTTTTCTGTATGCAATGAGTATATATAATGTCTGTACCAGTTCTATTATGTTAGTGGTGCCTGCACACTTAATTTCCTGCTAGGGGCCAAAACAGAAGACTAATATAGGTAGAACTGAGCAGAAGAGGCTAATATATTACATGGAGCCCTGGGGGACCAGTGTAAGGTGTGGCAGATGTTATAGCAAAAATGTTCCTCTCAGTTGTAGCAGGAACTGAGGTTACCTGCAAAGAACCGGCACCAATGTGTTGTATAGATCCTGTGGAAATTTAGTAATTTTAAAAATGCATTGTTAAGAATATAAAGAATAATTTACTTAAAAAGCCAGTAAAATTGCTTGGCATCTGAAGTAGTAAATTACAAGAAGCCTGAAATGTTGCAAGCCCTTGTGACCTTTTATTTGTTCATCTTTAAAAATGGGTTTGCTGCAGAGCTGATTGTGCAAGTCACAAATTACTTGCAATGTCAAAATCTTGCTTGGTCTTTGAATCTGTAGAATCTTGTACATCTGTTTTACATCTTAAATCTTGACTGTATACTACATAAAACTTGACTAATCTACCAAGGTAATCTGCCTTGACTGCCAAGGTAAAATAAATATTATGTTTTTAAAAACAGATCTCTATCCATTCCTAGTGTAATGCCATGTTTCATGCTGCAAGTTGACATTTTGTGAGTAAAATTACACCATAGTTTCCCCATTAATTATGTCACTGAACTAAAAGCATCTTTTCTATCCCATCCTTCACACATGATAGCAAACTACTTCCGTCACATTAACCTAAAAGTATGCTGGGATTGGAGTATCTTCCCCAATTTAAACTATTGTATAACACGTTTAGGCCACTGAAGTTAATAAATGGCAATTGGATAAGACATGTTTGGTTTCACTTCACAGTCACAGATCAACTTCAAAGGGAAGAAATTGAAGATAGGACCTGCAATCAGGAAGCAGCAGGATTCATGTAAGTGGAATTTTAGTTCATGAACGTGCTCAAGTTATCTAAATTGTATGTTTTATTTAAAATAAGCTAAGACTGACAGTTCTTCATGAGGGTGAGATGATTCAGTGAGAGTGGTAATTTTGATTGACCACTCAGTGGCCAAATCCCCACCTCACGATCTTAAAGGGACTCTCACTCTAGATCTTTGTAACAGAGAATGGGCTACTGACCCGAAGCAGTTTGTAACAAAATCATGGCATGTTAACTTCAGAGTAGATATCATGAAAGTGGGCGTATGCCTAGAATGTCAGTAAGATGTCTTATTTTTCTTAAAACAAGGAGTGCAAAAGAGTATTTTGTTCTTTTGCATATTTTATGTGAAATAAATGTGTGCCTGTTTGCATTTGTGTCTCGTCTCAGAAGAGTGCTTTTCAATCCTCCTTCGGTAATGACAGGAGAATTCACAAGGTGGCATGTGTGGTATTACGGTAGCTGGTATACACAGCAAGGGTTCTGTATTACAATCCCTCAGTTACTCTATCATTTAATTAGACAGTGGGTATTAAAAGGTGGACTCTGACTTGTAGGGGATGCCATGCCTTTTTAAGGGATTGGTTAATGGTGCTAAACCTGTGAAAATATTTTGTGCAAAACATGAAAATTGTGAGGCTGCTAAAAAGAGACACTTTCCTACACCTTGTTGATCTTGAGTTGCTGTGGGTGTACCAGACTCTTTAATCCAGCTGTGTTCCAGTTGCTAGATAAGCAGTCAAATAAAATAAATCAAACTAACCAAGATAAATTTCTGAGAGCCTGAGATTATTTGGAGTTACCAATATTCCAAAATTCTCTGGACTTGGCAAAGGTCCCGGCAGATTGGAAAACTGCTAATGTAACACCCTTATTTAAAAAGGGTAGTAGGCAGAAGGCTGGAAATTATAGACCAGTTAGCCTAACATCTGTGGTGGGTAAAATTTTGGAGTCTATTATTAAGGAGACAGTAGCAGAACATTTGGATAAACAAAATTTAATAGGACAAAGTCAGCATGGCTTTACGAAGGGGAAGTCATGTCTGACAAATTTGCTTGAGTTCTTTGAGAACATAACGTACAGGGTGGATAAAGGGGAACCAGTGGACGTAGTGTATTTAGACTTCCAGAAGGCATTCGACAAGGTGCCACATAAAAGATTATTGCTCAAGATAAAGAATCACTGGATTGGGGTTAATATTCTGGCATGGGTGGAGGATTGGTTATCTAACAGGAAGCAGAGAGTTGGGATAAATGGTTCATTCTCGGACTGGCAACCAGTAGCCAGTGGTGTTCCGCAGGGGTCGGTGCTGGGTCCCCAACTCTTTACAATCTATATTAACAATTTGGAGGAGGGGACCAAGTGTAACATATCAAAGTTTGCAGATGATACAAAGATGGGAGGGAAAGTGGAGAGTGAGGAGGACATAAAAAACCTACAAGGGGATATAGACAGGCTGGGTGAGTGGGCGGAGATTTGGCAGATGCAATACAGTATTGGAAAATGTGAGGTTATGCACTTTGGCAGGAAAAATCGGAGAGCAAGTTATTATCTTAATGGCGAGAAACTGGAAAGTACTGCAGTACAAAGGGATCTGGGGGTCCTAGTGCAAGAAAATCGAAAAGTTAGTATGCAGGTGCAGCAGGTGATCAAGAAGGCCAACGGAATGTTGGCTTTTATTGCTAGGGGGATAGAATATAAAAACAGGGAGGTATTGCTGCAGTTATATAAAGTATTGGTGAGACCGCACCTGGAATACTGCATACAATTTTGGTGTCCATACTTAAGAAAAGACATACTTGCTCTCGAGGCTGTACAAAGAAGGTTCACTCGGTTAATCCCGGGGATGAGGGGGCGGACATATGAGGAGAGGTTGAGTAGATTGGGACTCTACTCATTGGAGTTCAGAAGAATGAGAGGCGATCTTATTGAAACATATAAGATTGTGAAGGGGCTTGATCGGGTGGATGCGGTAAGGATGTTCCCAAGGATGGGTGAAACTAGAACTAGGGGGCATAATCTTAGAATAAGGGGCTGCTCTTTCAAAACTGAGATGAGGAGAAACTTCTTCACTCAGAGGGTAGTGGGTCTGTGGAATTTTCTGCCCCAGGAAGCTGTGGAAGCTACATCATTAAATAAATTTAAAACAGAAATAGACAGTTTCCTAGAAGTAAAGGGAATTAGGGGTTACGGGGAGCGGGCAGGAAATTGGACATGAATTTAGATTTAAGGTTAGGATCAGATCAGCCATGATCTTATTGAATGGCGGAGCAGGCTCGAGGGGCCGATTGGCCTACTCCTGCTCCTATTTCTTATGTTCTTATTAAATGATTGAAATAATGGTGGACTGGATCGATTTCTATTCCAATCCATCACCAGGAGTGTTCATACCTAATCTAACTCTGTTGCCATTGCCTTTGGCTCCTCTGATCCTTCACTCTCCCAGCCTTTCTCCCTGCTCAATCACCTCACCTCACCACCCCGCCCCCCCAAACTCTGCAGGCTCACCTCCCCCATTGTCACTGTACTTAATCAAGTCCATGGCAAAGCAGCTGCTTCAAAATGCTCTTGAGCGCTTTAAAGAACATTAATAAACATTGGGTATTGAAGAACCTCAGTAGGGTAGAAATATAAGAGCGCTACTGATTCCATTGGGAGCTACAATCAACAAAGCTAATGGGATGTTGAACTGCATTGCCAAAACAGTAGAATACAAGTCAAAGGAGGTAATGATCAAACTTCATAGTGCTCTGGACAGACGGCATCCTGAATGCTGCATTCAGTTTTGGTCGCCAAGAGATAAGAGAGATGTTTAAGCGCTAGAGATAGTGCTAAGAAGAGCCACGAGGCTGATCCCCAGTATCAGGGATCTGAGTTACAAAGAATGACCGAAGAAGGTTGTTTCTTTGGCCTATAAAGGAGCCATCTGAGAGGTATATCGATTGTTAAGCATATAGAAAAAGTTAACAAGGAATATTACTCTAAATTAAATTGCCGAAGGAGAACTAGGGTACAAGGTTCAAACTAGTAAATAGCAATTTTGGAGTGATACCAGGAAATTCTTCTTCGTACAAGTATTGATCAACGTGTGGAGGCAAAACTCCCTGGAATCATTTAAGAAACAATTAATGCTACAATAGGGAGATGTTAGGATTCTTCTGGATGGATGAACTAAGGTGGCTCCCTTCATCTCATTATCTTGTGGTCTGAAGGGACAATTTGCATGTTAAGGCTATCCATGATTGGTAATGATCAGTTGACCAGTGAATCATCCTTTAGTCCATCTGTTTCTAATTTAGTTGATTCCGTTGCATTCTTCTGCTAAATTGTCCCAGATGAAGAGGAAATGGACGGCGATGATGAGGGTGTGCTCAAGAATAATACAGAAACCACTGCTACGTAGCACAGAGCCTGGATGACGATACTCAGTTCTGGGTGCCCTATCTTCAAATACCTCACAGGGCTAAGCCTGTTGCGTCTAATGGATTTCTTATGCCCTCATCCCTTTGAGAAAAAGTTACAGCAGAGCTAGGTTTCACCCTTGGGTTAGAGTGGTTGTGTAGGACACATCCCGGCTTACCAGACCCTTTAGATCAAGTGCCAGTACTGGACTCTGCTCAGTCTCCTGAGTCCTTCATCTTTATGTAAATTAAGTTGCTCTGGAGGCTCATTCTTTACCACCTGCATGAGATTAAGAATTAATGGACATTCTAGGATGCAGAATGTATGTGCAAGGGGCCCTCCAAGTACTTAAAATTGAGGGTCTCTTTGGGGAGCAATTCCTGATGAAAGATGCAATTTGAAGTTCAGTAGCAGCCGATGCTGCAAGCCCTTGCCTTGTTGTCTAAGTCCATATTTCATGATTCTGCCTTTTTATTCTGGTTTGGAAGTTGCAACGTTAACTAATTTAGTTTCCATTTGAGGGAGAAAAGAAATGTTTTGTGACCAGGTGGAAGCATTTTTGGCAATCTCTAACTAGAAGTATTAGAGCTGATTCTTCAATTGGGCATGGCCACTAATTTTAATGGACAAAAAGAAATCAGTTTTCAAGCCTGTGGTTTCCCTACCTGCCTTTCCTGAGACTGAAATAAAGCTTTCAGAATCCAGTTTGTTTCATAGTCTTGGAAAAAGCGAAGAAGTCATCAAATCCTTACAGGTTGATGGGAGGTGCTGAATCCTATCATTGCATGCTGGGAAATTCTGAAAATTGCACATGCACAGATTGCTTGCTGGGAAATTCTATACATGCTCAGTGCATGGATGTGTTTGGTAACTCCTTCAAATGTTGTGGGGGGAAAATATATAATCAAAGCTTAAGTTTTTTTGAGACATTTGGAGATTTTAATGTTAACAACTTTAAGATATTGAAATACATGACAATTCATGGGTAAACTTAATTATGTTAGGAAATTTTTTTTTAAAAATTAAAATTTTGTTTAAAACCTTATTTTGGGCATTGAGATTTCAGTTACTGAAGAAAAAATGGCTGATTTTTTTTCAAATGTATTTTAAGTGATCAATTAGTTCTTTCTTGTATTTCCTTCTTAGTGGCTTCTAGGAATTTTATTTTCAGTTTTCTAACCACTCTCCTTGGTCTTGATTTGTGCATTTCCTACCTCTTCCATTCTGATTTGAGTAAATAACAAAATGTGACAAGCAGGAACTGTGCTCTTGATGCAAGACTTTTACTATATACTAGTAGATCTATGATATTGTGCATGTTAAGTCAGGGAATAGGATCTCTCTCATCTGCCTCTGTTGTTTTTGCATTGCTGTTTCTGTTTCGCCTCATGCTTCTCTTGCCCGAACTTGTTGCTTCTGTCTTTGTTCTCTTCTGCTTCTCTCCCTTCTTTCGACTGTGTATGTAGCTGTTTTCATTTCATCTTTCCACTACCTCCCTACCCATCCGACCAACCCATCACTCATTGCTGACCCTACCGTTTCTCTTTCAAATTACCTGTTGAACCCCTTTATCCTCCTCCCGCTTGCTCCATTGTTGATCACTTCACCCTTCAATCTCCATCCATTTCCGCCCCTCACTGCCACTAGTAGCCCCCAACGGTAGGTGGACCTCATGGAGATGATGAGGTCTAGCCATATTGTCTGGCCACAATCATTGTTCTTTTGACTACTTGTATAAAGAGGTATTTCTTCCTTGAGCCCCAAAGCAGTGGTGAAACTGCAGTTGGTCAAGATTGGAATTTGATTTTCCTTCCTGGTCAATCTGCAGCATTTATTCTGGCTATCTGGCTGCTTTATCAAGTATATAAAAAGTGAATATTCTTGAGTAGCTTTGTAATGAAGATTTGCGTTAAGAGAATCCCTCTGAAGTAAGTATTCTGTTAGAACTTTTCACAAGTCATATGTATACGCAATGTAAAAGTAGTTGTGCCATTATTCTCCAGTTTTTGTTTGAATGTGCCTGGGCAAATAGTTTTAACTAAAAATTATATTTTAAATTCCTAATGACCTTGTTGCACTTTTTTCATCCCTTTTGTTTCATGTATATAACTAGATGGCCCAGTCTTTTGTGGACTGAAAGGAATGACCTTTATGGCATAAATAGGTTAGTAGGCCGGGGTTGAAAAATTAACCTCCAATAGAAGTGTATTGCTCAATGGCGAATGCATGGGATATGCCCATTGTGGTCTCCTATCTTTTCTATGGTATCATGCCATTAGAGTATGTTATTGTTAGTGTATACAAACTAAGATTACTTGGTCATCTTCATGATTGAAATAACAGAAACAAAAACTCAAAGCAAGCTACTCAAAACAGCAAAGCTTTTTTTAAAACTGAAATCTGTCCTCAAGGGGTCAATATACCCTTTTCACAATGGTTTGTTGCAGACTTGGACATGCAACAGCAACTTTGGATGAAAGTCAGGTTTGTTTCTTGGTAGATTTTCAATGAGAAATTGTACGCTTATACCATAAGACTTCTTTCAGATGAGATGTTAAACCGAGGCCCTGTCTGTTCAGGTAAAAGATCTCATGACACTATTCAAAGAAGAGCAGGGTATTTTTCCAGTGTTCTGCCAACATTTATCCCCTGACCAACATCATTAAAACATGTATCTCAGTGCTGTTTGTGTGTAAATTGGCTGCCGCTTTTGCCTACATGACAACAATAACTACACTTCAAAAGTACAGCATTAGCTGTGAAGTGCTTTTGGATGTCCTGAGGATGCAAAAGATGCTATATAAATGCAAGTTTGTTCTTTAAACTAGTAAACAAACAAGCTTAGAAGTTGAAAGCCACTCTATCTTGTGAGATGAGATGTCCATGTGCCTTGAAACGAATTGGAAAGCAAGAAAAGCAAATATTGAGTGAATTTGGAAGAATATATCCTGTGCACTAGGTGTACCTCAACATAAAGCTATTTATAGAGAATTGACGCTACATTCAGGTGAGGTTTCCTATGTGCACTTTTGTATGTTTGGTACTTTAACTTTCTTTGTGTTCTGTTATCAAGATCCAATTCATTTGGTTCAGGCAAGACCAGCTCCGCTAATTACATCACCAACTCCTTGTGTGTGCCAAAATACAGACACCTACTTTCAATCACCTGGATTTCCTGGGTCAGCTCTTCAGTATGTACAGGTAATTTAAACTGAGAGCCATTTTTATTTGTATACAAATTTTATCTCTCTTTTAAATACTGCTTTAGATTAGTATTGTTTTTTGGCAGTGTATTTTCAAGGGAAGAATTTCTGCTATGGGCGGGTTGGGGTTAGAAAATTCAGGAGAGACTCTGTCCTCGAAATGTGCCAAGAGAATGCTCTGATGTTTTATGATTGGGTTGCACTGGTAATTCAGGAGCCTTTCTAAATGGGGCAGATTTCATCCAGTTAACCTGCAGATTCAATCTGTCCTAATGCAACATCAACAATGTTTGAGTAGGTTATTAACAGTAACTTGTGTTTTAAAGTCCAGGGTAGGTTTGAGCAGCTAATTATAGGAAAACATAACTGTTAGCTTTGGGTAGTCTTAGAGTAATAACTCATGTACTTCATCCCATATCAATGTTGAATTGCCGTACAACCCTTTAGGGGCCATTAATTATATGTGAAGGTGTTTATTCCAGCAAAAATTACTTTCAATATTAACAGTGGGTATATGCCATTCTTACTCATTTTGTTAATATCAAATAATATTTTATCATGCCAAATCATTTCACACAATTAATTACATTTTTGGAAGTGTATTGACTGTTAAGTAAGCAAATGTATCAGTTCTTCTACACCAACAGTGTCCTGCAAACAGTAGTGGACAAGTGACCGTTAACATCCAAGCTTGGGCTGATAAGTGGCAAGTAATATTCACGCCAGGCAATGACCATCTCCAGCAAGAGTGCCTAACCACCTCCCCATGATATTCAACGGCATTACCATCGCCGAATCCCCCACCATCAATATTCTGTGGGTCACCATTGACCAGAAACTTAACTGGACCAGCCACATAAATACTGTGGCTACAAGAGCAGGTCAGAGGCTGGGTATTCTGCGGCGAGTGACTCACCTCCTGACTCCCCAAAGCCTTTCCACCATCTACAAGTCAGGAGTGTGATGGAATACTCTCCACTTGCCTGGATGAGTGATGCTCCAACAACATTTAAGGAGCTCAACATCATCCAGGACAAAGCAGCCTGCTTTATTGACACCCCATCCACCACCCTAAACATTCACTCCCTTCACCACCGGCACACCGTGGCTGCAGTATGTACCCTCCACAGGATGCACTGCAGCAACTCGCCAAGGCTTCTTTGACGGCACCTCTCAAACCTGCGATCTCTACCACCTAGGGCAGCAGGCATATGGAAACAACACCACCTGCACTTTCCCCTCCAAGTCACACACCATCCCGACTTGGAAATATATCTCCGTTCCTTCATCGTCACTGGGTCAAAATCCTGGAACTCCCTACCTAACAGCACTGTGGGAGAACCTTCACCACATGAACTGCAGCAGTTCAAGAAGGCGGCTCACCACCATCTTCTCGAGGGCAATTAGGGATGGGCAATAAATGCTGGCCTTGCCAGTGACACTCACATCCCATGAACGAATTTTAAAAAAACCTGCTTTTGGTATTTCTCCAGAGGAATGTTGGGTTAGGAGAACTCTTTGCTCTTGGACTGGTGTCATAGGATCTTTAATATCCCGGGGGACACATAAGGGCTCCTTTTTAATATCACAATTTAAGCACGATTGTTTAATGTCCCTGTACAATTTGGACTTTTTTCTGATTTTACTGGTGTTATATGTTTTAAAAAATTGTTTATGGTAAGTGATCTCTTCATTCCTCCAAAAACTTCTATATCATTGCCTTTTTTTTGTTGTCAGCAGCAGCCATGTCTTTTTGTTGACTATAACAAAAATGTTCTTACCAGGTTAACTTGTCCAGCTTTAAACAGTCTTGGTGTTTTTCCCTGAAGTTCTCTGAATTCAAAGGACAGTTACCGTTTATTTTCCTAGAGCTATTGTCAAATTTAGTGATGTTCCACTTTGGTGTTATTTGACTGCCATTGCCAATTGTGACCAACAAAGCCTTACAGACTGTTATGACCTGGATTGTCATAGTATTTCTATGGCCACAGTTGATGGACTTGGCTTTGAGTTGCATTGAGTGTTGCAGGTTCATTCTGGTGAAGCACTCATGACATCTGCCTACATTTCCTCTCCATCAAACAACGTTACCAAATATGAAGCCTGTTCCATACATGCACCTCAGGTTTGAACAGATCACTTCAACTGGAAAGGAAACCTGCCCTCCAGAATACCCAAGCTCGAATTTGTTTTGCTGCACTTAGAAGCCAGGTCTTTTTGGGGATCGCTTCCAGGTACAGGAGTTTAATAAAGCAGTCATGGAATGAACATTCATTTTGTTTCTCCATTCCTCTCAACATAAGACTAAATCTTGCTTTGAATAAATTGATGTTAAACTGTTAGCTTACTGGCCTTTGTGTCACAGCAAGGGATCAGTGAAATTGTTGGTAGACTCATTGTACTTCTAGCATCCGATTAGGTTGGTGTTGACCTGTCTTTTTAGTAGTGTTGTTAGTGAGAAGAATGTTGGCCAGGACACAAGACGTACTCCCTGCTCCTCTTCAAATAGTGCCATGGGATCTTTTATGTCTGCCTGTACAGGAAGATAGGGGTCTCGGTTTAACATGTCACTGATAGACTACAAATTTTACTTGCTGGGACAGGACCCACCAAGGAAAGTTGGAACTAATTGGCACTGTGGGATCATAGTCTCCAACGAAACCCTGCAAGCGATCTTGGAAGGAAACTAAATTGGAGCAATCTGCATGTGATTTCAAACTATTACATTGCCTGTCAGTTCAAGATGACTGAACACTTTGGCACTGCTGTGCTTCAAGTTGACCTGGGAGATATCAGTTCTTATGTTGTAGAATTTTTTTGACCATTTTCCACAGAAAGGATGTGGAAAAGGAATTAATTTTAATGCTGGGTTTTTAAAAGTGATCTACATTCGTACGAGTTCAACAAAAAAGCACATAGTTGAAGATAGGTTAATATGCAAAATGGAAGTTGTTCTTCCCAGAGACTAAATAATGAATAATTCATTGGCTTGTCTATGTAATTGGAAAACACGTCTCAACCGTTGTGTTGAAAAACCTTTTGATCTCTGTCTGAGGTGGGAGATGTGAAGACAGAGACAAGACACCTTTGGAGAGATTGAAGAAATACATGTGGAAAGATGTGGATACTGGTTCAGGTCACAAGGCTTCTGTTGTTATGCGCCTAGGTCCTTCTATCATACAAGTAGATATTGGGCAGTGAGTCAACTCCTATAAAAGTACAGTGCTCAGACCGATTGACAGGATTGACTGACACCACTGAACCCGAGCAGGTATCTGTGGCAGACCAGAATTTGTCCTCCAAGCATGATTTTTTTGTGGTGTACTTGCATAATGTGTGTAGAAGTTGAAAATCCCTCAATGCTGTTCTTTTGAGTGCCGTACAATTTTACTGGAAATAACAAAACAGGAATATTTTTTTTTACTGTGCTCTGAAGCAAATATTGCCTCCTCCCTTTGCCCCACCCACCCCCAGCATATAGTCTTACTCTGTGAAGGTCAGCCTTCACATATAAAGTTTCCTCCTGGTCAACCCCTAGTTTCTTTATCCTGCTGTGATTTAAAACTATGCCTTACTGTTTGTTTTATTATTTCATGACATTTTATGTTTTACACTTAGTGCTAGTTATTTGCGTCTTTTATTGGAACTTGTTTTGCACCAAATTCTATTCTTACTGGCATGTTCTCTCAAGTCTCGTTGCTTTTTCCTCAGGAACTGTTCTTGTAAATGACTATATATGGTGAGAAATATAGCTCATTGGGGGTTGAAAATGGGCACGTGGTTGTCTTATACACAAGTTTACTTCTGCCCTCTCGGTCTTTGCCCTCGATCCAGTTCTATGATTGTCTTAGTACGAAACGTTGAATACGTGCATTAAATCAGATTTTCCACTCTCTGGAATTGCCCTGACAGCCAACTGTGCTCCACGAGACTTAAAATTTTATGTTAATGTACATGCTGAATGTAAAATGTTTCTGCTTGTTTGCACCAAGACTAGGTGAGATTGGGAGATCAAAAACAATAACTTGCATTTATATAGCATCTTTTAAGGTAGAAAATTTCCCACGGCACTTCACAGAAGTGTATTCAGACAAAAATGGACACCAAGCCAAAGGAGGAGATATTCAGTGGGGTGAGTAAAAGCTGGAAAGAGGTTGGTCTTAAGGGAGAGAAGGATATGGAATAACCAATGGTGGGGAGAGGGGAACGCACGAGAGGCCAGAGGTAGAGGAACGCAGAATTCTCGGGGGAGTGGGGGGAGAAGAAGAGATGTTTTAGGGCTAGAGGAGTATATAGAGATGGATCAAAAACAAGTGAGAAAGGGCAGGGTAGCCGAGGATCCAGAGAGAGAGGGAGGGGGCAGGGGAAGTGGGAGCCAGAGAAAGCAAAGGGACAAGGAATATTAGGAACTGGAGAGGATGACTGGGAGCCAGAAAGCTAAGCAGAGATATTAGGATCTGGATAGGAGAGAATTTAATGTTGCAATTAGAACTTTTGCAGAAATTTAAATCTGCTGCAGTTTAAAGGTAGAGAAGTAAGGGAACTTGCATTATAGACAAACATACACAGTAAGACCTACTTCAGAATGAACCTGTGATGCAGAAGAGTGGGGGGGCATATTATCTGGTGGTAGTAGTTTGATTTATTTTCAGAAAGGATGGAGGTCGTCCCTGGGTAGTTTGTTTTTATTCCATGACATGTAGGTATATCCACTGTATAAAAGGCCTAACTTCAATGAGGGAACGAAGAAAAACTATACTCATTCTATCATTATAATATCTAAGACAGTGTGTTGCATAATTATCAGTCCAGTATGTCCATTTTCATATGTACATCCACAGGAAAACATTCCTGCACATGGATACTGCAAGTACATCTTTGATTTTCCAAGCTTGAGTTGCTGCATACTTCTTTTGTAAAATTGTTCACATTTACGTTTAACCTTTTTATATTTTGCTTTATGCCGTAAGATCATATGCCTCTTATATTACTTGTTGAAATTACTGATTTCTGTCTCACTAGTTGATAACTAATTGAAGTAGTGAAATTTATGTACAAATTTAGTCTTTCGCAGGATCTTCTGAGGTACTGCGTATTTTCCTTAGTGAATAATACTTTAGATTGTAAAACAACTTAAATATTGGTGGTCTTGAGGTGAGTCACATTTGAATTATCTTGTTCCATAGGTAGGGCTAACTAAGGATTTTTTGATCTTTCGATGATCCTGGAAGCAAATCTGTTAGAACTCTCTTGTGAAGGGAAATGTTCCTCAAAGATCCAAGTTGAGGAAATCATGAAGTTTTTGAAATGTCTGAACCATCCCAGAAATCGTCACTGAGAGGAGGCTAATGCCAAAAACAATTTTGCTGTCTGCTCTGTTGCTGACAGTGTGCCTATCTAAAATGAATGGTTAATAAATGTTAAAGAATAAGGAAAACTGTAGAGAAATTTAGGTAAAGTATCAATATGCCCTAATGCTGTGATCTTTCAGTATGTTTTTTAGGGTGTGGGGAAGAGATCATTGATGGAGGCATTGACTTTCTAGAGTCCTGTACTTTTTGTTTCTGTCTATACGGATAGTAAACAATATGTTGCATTCTAAGACCTAACCTTTCACCAGAGTCAAAATATGCTTTTCCCATTAATTTTTTGGTGATCATCGTCTCAATTATCTCTTAATTACAATGTTGTGATCACTACCTACTCCATTGAAATTGTTCTTTTGCACGTAGAAGATTGGATTCAAAGTGTGATTTTTGTTTCTATTCTGCAGACATATTCATATCCCAATCCTCCCGCTGTGGCATTACCACAAGTCCAGATGGGTTATCCACATCCTGCATATAGTTATCAGGTAAAGTTTCACATTGTACAGTATGACTTGTTTGTTTCTGTCTCGCTTAAATAATATTCATTGCATGGAGTTACCAATAATGTTATAAACTTCAAACAATGAACTAAAGATGTTTTCTTTAAAAAAAATATCAAGTTGACACAAAATCAGCTTAAAAACTGATTCAGTGGAGGATTTACTTGATTGAGAACATTAGCTAGTGCTTGATGTGGGTGGGAGAGGGAGAAGACTAGATATAGTGACATTTTCAATGATTCAACCACAGTTGTAATTAATAGTAAATTGGTTGCAAAATACTAACCTATTTGAATTTAAGATTTGAACAGTTATATAATAACAAAATGAGTTTATGCTGTGTAGCTAAATTACAGATAAGCTGGAAAACATTTTTTTCTGTTAAGATAGTACTTGCAAAGCTGTTATTGGTTTAAAAAAAGACATGAATTGTGGACAGTTAAAATTCTGGGTTTACAAGGTTCTAGTAGAATCATAGATGTTTACTCCACAGAAGGAGGCCATTCGGCCCATTGTGTCTGTACCGGCTCTTTGCTAGAGCAATTCACAGCTAACTCCACTGCCCTGCTCTTCATAGTTTTGTACCTTTCTTGGCTTCAAATATTTATCCAATTTTCCCTTAAGAAGCATCGGTCTGTGTCTCAACCGCCTTCTGTGATAAAGTGATCCATGCTTCAAGAATCCTCTGTGAAAAGAAATTTCTCCTAACTCCTCACTTGTGGCCTAATCGATATTTTGTACAAAATTATGTTTATTTCTTTTTGTACTATATGCCCCAATTAGTAAAATCCCAAATTCTATTTTTATGGCTTTCTCTACCTGCACTCGCACTTCCATAGTAGCTTATATTGGAACCCTTGGGTCTCTGTTTAGTCACACTTTTCAGTAAGTGTATACTTCCTTTTTTTTCCCCCAAAGTATTACATCAAATTTATCCATATAAAATTGTATCTGTTATATCTTCCTGATGTGTTTAGCAGTTCTCCACATTGTTTGCATATCATGCTATGTCCTTGCTATTTCCAATTACATTCTCCTTTTCTCCCCATTCCCAATAATTTGGGCAATCCACATAACTTAGTGTGGAGGATCTCATTAAGGAAGGAAGATTGTACATGAAAATATGTGCTTTTTGGTGGGGTGAGAGCAGATCTGTAGAATAACAGCTTAATAATAAGCTTTGGTTGTCAAATATTTAGGAAAATTATGGAGTATTGTATCTGACTAAATATAGAAAAATGATAGCTGGTGTTTTTTCAGAAAAGTAAAAACCTTTGGAAAATATCTTGTTTTGTGTGATAATTACAGGCAGCAACACAGTGGTCACCAGGAGGTCAGTGGAGATGGATGATGCCTCAGGTGATATGAACAGATAAATCTGTTAAATCTCTAATAAAGTTGCACTTGTTCACTTTAGGAGGGTAGCATAATGCAGCTTTTCTTTCCTGTATGCTTAGCTTATGATAGGAAATTATTGGTTAGGTCAGTTAAGTTAGATGCCAACAATTGCAAGCTAGTAAGGGTTATCTAATTTATACTTGTTAATGTATGAAATTTCCTTTACATGTATTTCATTTTTATGATGGTAAACATTGTCCATTTAAGTTGGTGTTAGCAGTTGTTAATAGTCCCCCACATTACAACAATGACTACATTTCAAAAGTAATTTGTTGGCTGTGTAGTGCTTTGGGAGATGCTGAATTATGAAAGACTATATAAATGCAAGTTTGTTCTTTGTAAAGCGAACCCTGCATGTAATGCACAGTTCTTTGAGAAAATGTCAAATACCAGTAAAAGTATTGTTTGTATGTACATAGTATATATAACAGCGAAGGAAACTACGTGTGTGATTTTGAGGGTGTGAGAATCAAAACTGGATGCGACACTCCCAAGTGCGGCCGTATTAAAAACAAAAAAAATTAGAAACACGCACTATGCTAGTCAGCATCTGTAAATTTATACACATGCCTGCAGTTTCTCAAACCCAAATGCATAGCACTACACTTATCCACGTTGAAGGACACGGGCCCATTCCTCTCACTTATCTAAATTATAACCTACAAATTTGATCTAAATTCCAAACTGCAGTACACATTTTTGTCATCTGCAAGCTTGTGAATAGTGCTAATAGTGCCTTTGTCTGAATCTTTAATGAAGGTGATGAACAGCAATGATCCCAAGATGGAATCTGTGGGACTTCACTCATGACCTCACTTCACTATAACCTCTTTTAAGATTTCTGCCTGCACCTACATCTTAATTTTCCTCCTGAGCAGCCTATTTTATTCACTTGTTTTACTAGTTTTTTTTTTCCCCCCCTGTGTTTGTTTTAACTTCCTTCCACAGTCTGTGATAACCTTCCTGTGAGAGATTGGTCTCAATTCGTACCAGATGTAGGCTGTTCCATCGTTACTGTTCACTTTTCCCCAGAACTGGTCTCAAAACTCAGAAATCTGAACTCTTACCTCCTACACCTTCTAACCATACATTTACCTTCCTACAAACATACATTTAGCCATTCCTGTACTAATTCTGAGATGATTATCTTTAAGGTACTGTTTTTTTGATGCCGACATGAACCATCACTTCCTACTGATTTTTCTCCCACCTCTCATTTCCTGCCCCCTTGAATCCTTGCCGAGGTATCTTGAAGGCAACACACCATTTGGGACACAAGTCTATGCTTATAGATGTTTTTATCTACTCCCCTCACTACTGAATCTTCCACTATCACCGTTAATTCTCCCCAATGCTACATGGTGCTGCGGCACAACTTGTGCCTTCCTCATCTGTGTCATACTCTATACCCATCGAACAGCTTCAGACACCCAGGTATTTATTGTGCCACCTGAATCCTACCCTTGCCTCTCATCCTCCCCGGGCAGTGGTCACCCAGTTTCCTTCCTCTGCCTCCCTATTTTAGTTGTGGGTCACTACTTCCTTCACTCTGGGTTTTACTATTTCCTGCAGTGTGTGTTCCTTTATCGTGCGGAACGCCTCCAATTGTTTTTCAAGCTCAGTAACCTTTGAGCTTGACCAAGTACACTTGGTGATGCTTTTCATCCTGTGGTTGTTCTGAACAGTTGGAATTTCCTGAAACTCCCACATCCTGCAAGTTCTGCCCAGCACAGGTCTCCATTGCCCTGCCATAATACTTGGACTCAAAAGGACTCAAACTCAAGTAACTGAAAGTAGCTTCAAGCCAGCTAAATTTTAGTGAACTCTGTTCAGGCTAATCTGCCTGTACTCACTCAGTTGCTGCCTTGTTCCACTGGACCCTGGTATCTCAATTGCCTCTCACTTCTGCAATCCTTTCAAAACAACGTACTTATCTGCATTGTCTTGCAGTTTCAGGCTCGCTTTTTCAGTGTTAATCTCCTGCTTAGGCCAAATTTATTTCCTTATGTTAGGTGAAACGTTCACTTACTCAGCCTCTGGCAGCTTAAGAGCTAACTCAAATTAGGATCTCAAACTAGTCCTACACAATTAATGTACTCTCAACACGTGATCACAAATATCTGCCATGGAAGACTGCACTGATGGTTTGCTGATTTTGGTGAGATCCTGGTCCTATATGGCAATCAGACATAGTTAATTTGCAACTCAAATTGAGCCGTCTTTGAACACACCTGGGTTCATGCCAAAAATAGTTTGCCAATTTGCTTTAGGACAAGAAATGATCACTTCTGTTTCTTCACATCTGGAATGTATTTTCATTATGTGGATGCTATAGCGCTTTGGCCTGTTATAATGCCCATACGAAATACTCTTATCTGTTCAAAGACTGCTGAATGGGCACCCTTAAATCTGATGTCAATTGGCAATATTAGCTCCATGAAGCAACTCTTTCACCATCACTAAACTCTCTACTGTTTGAACTTTGCAGTTGTGGATATTTCTGCTTTTTGCTGATCTGTCCGAGTGTTTGGGGTTACTGCACTCTTCCCCCACGCCCAAACTTGGGATGTCTTTCTCCCTCCTCATTCTGCATACTTGGTTAGCCTCCATTGTTGTATGGAGGATACCAAATGAAGGAAAAAGAAAACTTTAGGCAGGTTCACAAGGTACTTTTTCCTCATCCTTTAAGAACATAAGAAATAGGAGCAGGAGTAGGCCATACAGCCCCTCAAGCCTGCTCTGCCATTCAATCAGATCATGGCTGATCTTCAAATTCAACTCCAATTTCCTGCCCGATCCCCATATCCCTTGGATCCCCATGAGTCCAAAAATCTCTTTTATCTCGGCCTTGAATATACATAGGAACAGGAGAAGGCCATTCAGCCCCTCGTGCCTGCTCCGCCATTTAATAAGATCATGGCTGATCTGTGATCTAACTCCATATACCTGCCTTTGGCCCATATCCCTTAATACCTTTGGTTGCCAAAAAGCTATCTATCTCAGATTTAAATTTAGCAATTGAGCTAGTATCAATTGCCGTTTGCAGAAGAGAGTTCCAAACTTCTACAAACCTTTGTGTGTAGAAATGTTTTCTAATCTCGCTCCTGAAAGGTCTGGCTCTAATTTTTAGACTGTGAGCCCTACTCCTAAAATCCCCAACCAGCGGAAATAATTTCCCTCTATCCACCCTATCTGTTCCCCTTAATATCTTATAAACTTCGATCAGATCACCCCGTAACCTTCTAAACTCGAGAATACAACCCCAATTTGTGTAATCTCTCCTCGTAACTTAACCCTTGAAGTCCGGGTATCATTCTAGTAAACCTACACTGCACTCCCTCCAAGGCCAATATGTCCTTCCAAAGGTGCGGTGCCCAGAACTGCTCACAGTACTCCAGGTGCGGTCTAACCAGGGTTTTGTACAGCTGCAGCATAACTTCTGCCCCCTTGTACTCTAGTTCTCTCGATATAAAGGCCAACATTCCATTTGCCTTCTTGATTATTTTCTGCACCTGTTCATGACACTTCAATGATCTATGTACCTGAACCCCCAAGTCCCTTTGGACATCCACTGTTTTTAACTTTTTACCATTTAGAAAGTACTCTGTTCTATCCTTTTTTGATCCAAAGTGGATGACCTCTCATTTGTCTACATTGAATTCCATTTGCCACAGTTTTGCCCATTCACCTAATCTATCAATATCGCTTTGTAATTTTATGTTTTCATCCACACTGCTTACAATGCCACCAATCTTTGTGTCATCGGCAAACTTAGATATGAGACTTTCTATGCCTTCATCTAAGTCGTTAATAAATATTGTGAATAATCGAGGCCCCAAGACAGATCCCTGCGGGACTCCACTAGTCACATCCTGCCAATGTAAGTACCTTCCCATTATCCCTACTCTGTCTCCTTTCGCTCAGCCAACTTCCTAACCAAGTCCGTACTTTTCCCTCGATTCCATGGGCTTCTATCTTAGCTAACAGTTTCTTATGTGGGACCTTATCAAATGCCTTCTGGGAGTTCATATAAATAACATCCGTTGACATTCCCCGACCACTACTTTAGTCACCTCTTCAAAGAATTCAATCAGGTTTGTCAGGCACGACCTACCTTTCACAAATCCATGCTGGCTCTCTCTGATTAACTGAAAGTTCTCGAGGTGTTCAGTCACATTATCCTTAATTATAGACTCCAGCACTTTCCCCACAACAGATGTTAGGCTAACTGGTCTAAAATTCCCCGGTTTCCCTCTCCTTTCTTAAAAAGCGGAGTGATATGTGCAATTTTCCAATCTAGAGGGACAGTTCCTGAATCTAGAGAACTTTGAAAGATTATAGTTAGGGCATCTGCAATCTGCTCACCTATTTCCTTTAAAACCCTGGGATGGAAACCATCTGGTCCTGGGGATTTGTCACTCTTTAGTGCTATTATTTTCTTCATTACTGTTGCTATACTTATGTTAATTTTATTGAGTCCCTGTCCCCGATTCCATATAAATTTTCTTGGGATTTCCGGCATGCTATCCTCTTTTCTGACGCAAAGTAATTCTTCAACATGTTTGCCATTTTCCCATTGTTAATGACAATATCCCCACTTTCAGTTTTTAAGGGGCCAACACTGCTCCTGACTACCCTCTTTTTCCTAATATAACTATAAAAGTTCTTCGTATTGGTTTTGATATCCCTTGCAAATTTTTTTTCATACTCTCTTTTTGTAGCTCTTACTATCTGTTTTGTGACCCTTTGTTGATCTTTGTATCTTTCCCATTCGCCAGGATCTGTGCCATTTCTTGCCTTTTGTATGCCCTTTCCTTATGTCTTATACTGTCCCTTACCTCTAGTTATCCATGGCTGTTTTTTTTGGCAAGTAAAGTTCTTGCCCCTCGGGTATAAACCGATTCTGTTTCACGTTAAATGTTTCTTCAAACATTTCCCACTGATCATCAGTCATTTTACCCATTAACAGATTTGCCCAGTTTACTGTGGACAGTCTCTGCCTCATCCCATTGAAGTCGGCCTTGCCCAAGTCTAGAATCTTAGCAGCTGATTCACTTTTTTCCCTTTCAAACACTACATTGAACTCGATCATGTTATGATCACTATTGGATAGATGTTCACGCACAGTTAAGCCGTTAACTAAATCTCTTCATTATTCATTACTAAATCTAGTATGGCTTGCCCCCTTGTTGCCTCTAGGACATACTGCTGTAGAAAACTATCCTGAACACACACAAGAAATTCACTACCTTTCTGACAGTTGCTGGTCTGCTTTTCCCAATCTATGTGAAGGTTAAAGTCCCCCATTAAGACCATTATGCCTTTCTTACACGCTTATCTAATCCCTGCATTTGTACAATCTAGCACTTCAGAGCTGCTGCCAGGGCTCCTATATACAACTCCCACTATAGTCTTAGATCCTTTCCTATTTCTCAATTCAACCCATAAGGTCTCTGGCTGCTTACCTCTCGTTATATCCCCCTTTATCATTGAAGTGATTTCATCTCGAATCATTAAGGCTACTCCTCCCCCTCTTCCATTTTCCCTATCTCTCCTGTAGACCTTATAACCTGGTATAATTAGTTCCCAATCCTGACCATCCTGCAGCCAAGTCTCAGTAATAGCTATCATGTCATACCCTCCAATTTGAATTTGAACCTGTAGTTCATTTAATTTATTCCTTATACTCCGTGCATTTGTATATAGAACTCTTAGTTGGGCCACACACCCTAGCCTGACCTTCAGCTTTGATGCTGGGTTAATCGCCTTACGCCTTCTAGTTTTTATTTTATCTGTTGTGCCTAAAGTACACTTTCTTTCCGCTGCTCTATGCTTTTCCCTTTCGTTTGTTCTTGAACTACTATTTGTATTGTAAATTTCCCCTGGGTCTTCCCCTCTTGCTGCTCTCCACTTTATTCCCTTCTGACTCCCCGCTCAGGTTCCCATCCCCCTGCCACTCTAGTTTGAACCTTCCCCAACAGCACTAGCAAACACCCCCGCGAGGACATTGGTCCTGGTCCTGCTCGGGTGTGTAGGGGGTGGTGGTGTGTGTCAGCTTCACCTCTGACTTCTGAGCCGTCCGAATCGTTCCCACTCCCTGGGTTCTGGACCTTGGACTTATTTGGGGGTTGTGACAAAGTGCAGCAGACAACTGGTTTTGGTGCAAGAAAAAAAAACTGGGTTTATTGAAGTCACAAATGAGCTTATAACATTAGGATAACACTGAGATTATACAGACATACAAAGTATACTTAGTTAAGAATGGGGAACACACGGCATAACGAGGGAAAATCACCCTACTAATCCCCTTACCCTTGTCCCACCCCCAAAACCTAACTAAATTGAACTAGGAGAGATCAGGGATCATGCTCACCAACCAGGGTTCCTTGACAGTTCGAAATCCAGCCAGGTAAGCCGGTTGCAGTTTTGGGGTACGCTCTTTGTGTCCTCTGGGCCCTGCCGTCCCCACGTGGTCCTGGTCTGTGGAATCTGCGAAGGTTCTTCAGTTGGATAGAGTCTGTTGGTGCGGTAAGGCCCAGTTGTGGGTGGGCGATCTTCGTGGAGGGCTGTGGTTGCCTTGTTGCTGCTCCAAAACTGCTGTTTAAAAAACCTGTTTCAAAACCAACTTAAAACCTGCTCCAAAACTGAACTGCTTAGAACCTGTTCCAAAACAACCCCCCCCCCCCTCCGTAACTGGTGGCCCAGTTAATACTGTGTTTCGAATTTCTTATCTGAATCCAAAACAAGGTTAGTTCTTTGTCTGATTATGGTGGGCTGCTTCAGGTGATTGTTGGCTTTCCGTCCCCGTAACTAGTCTTGAACTGAAAGCCATTGTATTGATGGGTTTGCATAGTTGCATAGATTGCTACCTTCCTGCTTTTAGTAGTTAGTAGCGATAATTTATGCAAGGTTTTGATGGGCTTTAGTTTTGTGTAAGCTGAAGTCTTTCTCAATGTAGATTGTTTTAAAGGGAAGAATGCGTATTCTGTCTTCTCTCGTTGTCTGGTTTCAGGCTACAATCCACACTGCACCCAACAAGCCCGGGCATGTCCAGTCCCAGGCCCTCATGGGCCTAATCTCCTGTCTGCAGGGATCCACATTTAACCCAGCAGTTGGGTCCTCTGCCATAAAAGTCCAAAAGTCATATCCTCGTTGATGATATGAAAAATGGGAATTTTGAGAACCCTTCAGTCCCCCCTGTGATACTTAAACCTTGCTTCAAGTATCATAATGGAAAAAAAAGTGAGCAAAATTCCCGACCCTCCATAGTCTATCTTCCCCTGTAATTACCTATCTCATGACACATACATTCCCCACTCTTTAAAACGTGGTGTACGTAAACATGCATAGGCAAAAATACTGTTATTTGCATACATCCAAACATTTAGGGGGGTCCAACACCCATTTGGTGCACATACATCTTTATTAAAAGAAAACAACATGTAAAAGTCTTTCTTAAAAATAACCAAACATAAAAAAAAAACAACAATCTTTATTCAGGAACACAAAAAAGTTCAAACAGGTGTGTCTCTCTCCACCTTAGCATAATGCTTCTTCCAGGTCCTTTCGTTTTGGAACTCTAGGATTTTGCCTTTTCCCTTGCACTGAGAGCACAACAGGTGCAACACTATTCCCAGCTGGCAAACCACGAGGATGTGGGAAGCCATTCTGACCCATGAAGGGACCTCTTTGTTTTTGAAAATGTCCCACCAGGGCGGGACTGTGATACCTTGAATCTCTCCCTCTATCTCGTGTGTTTTCTGTTAGTCATAGTCATAGAGTCATAGTCATACAGCACGGATAGAGGCCCTTCGGCCCATCGTGTCCGCGCCAGCCATCAGCCCTGTCTACTCTAATCCCATATTCCAGCATTTAAGTATAGAAATGCTTTTGTGATAACTCTACAGCTTTTAGTAGTTTAGTAGGATGTTCTGGTAGAGGGGGAATTTCGTAACCGAAATGTGTGACATAGCTCTGCAGGTAGGTAATGTTTTCCCTAACAGTGAGGTGAACAGTGGAGGGTTCAGGAATGGGGACAATCCGTTCCTGGGCCACTTGAACTTCTGCCTCGGTTTTAAAACAAAAACTGCTGTCACTCACCGGACACCAGGAGTTCGATTTTACCGGCGGGTTTCCTGTGCGTTTCCCGCGGGGGGGCCCCGAAAATCCCGATATCCAAGCACGTGACCGGATCGCGCCACGATTCCGCCCACTTCCGGGTTCCCCGATGACGTGCGGGGGTGCGTGCGTAGCCCCCGCTGGTGGGAATCCCGCAGGCAATTAAAGCCAGCGGGATGCCACTTGAGCGTATTTATTTTGCTTGTTCAGGTCATTAACTGACCTGATTAAGGGACTGTGTGTGATTTTGGAGAAACATGGGAGTGTTTCACACACTGGGGGAAACAGTCCTAGTTGAACTGGACGTGTTGCAGCCGTCAGCCTGTGGCAGCTGCAAAGGTCCATTTGACAGGTGGTGGGGATGAGACCCTCAGCCATTGCAGGAGGCCGCTCTGTCACTTGGGACAAAGTGTGGCCTCCACCACCCCCCTCCTGACGGTCAAAGTCACCAACCTGCACACTCACCCAGGGGTCCGGAGACATGTGCCTACCTTGCGGACCCCCTCAGATGTACATATTGCGGATGGGGGCCGTCGTAGCTGCAGTCATGACCTCCTCGGAGGGCGAACAGCATCACCAGCCTCGCCATCCACGCCGTCCACCTCTGACACGTGGAACTCCACAACAGAGTGCTGTGACACATCCACCTGTACAGCAGGAGGGAGGGCTACCGCAGAGAGAGACGCGTCGCAGAGGGCACTACCCTCGCCACAGGGTCCACAGACTGAGGCGCAGCTCCCCGGACCTCTCCGAGCAGCAGTGCACACGGAGGCGCAGATTCACTCGACGTGTAGTCGTGGACATCTGCAGCCTCTTTCATGCTGAGCTGCTCCTGGCTGGCCCCAGCACCATCTGCTTACCTGTTGCTGCCAAAGTCACCACTGCCCTCCACAACTTCTCCACCGCATCCTTCCAGGGTGCAGCCAGGTACACCGCCGATGTCTCTCAGTCGTCTGCGCGGAAGAGCCCTGCAAATACACCTGCACCTACTCTGCAGTAACACAATGGGTGGCATCAGTGGTGGGTCCTCATAGTGATACCCAGGAGCGGGCATTATTGCACAAAACAGACAGGATTCGCAGAGACATGGCAGTGGTGGTGCCAATATAATGTGTGATGTGAGTTGTTCTGAAATTCAATATAGGTAACACCCATGACAAACCCTCAAACACCCTTGCGCATCCCCTTCATGCTCACGACACGTTTGCCTTACGCTGCCTACTGCACATATGTGATGCATGCCCTGTGGCTGCAGCACAGGTGGTGGCAGGTTGAGTGAGGCTGGCCGTGAGGGAGATGCACGAGAGGGTGAGTATGGGATAGAGCCATGAGATTATATGAGGATTGGGTTGCGTGTTCGTGGCGGGGTGAGTACTCGCGAGGTGAGTAGGTGCAGGTAAGATGAGGATGGGGTTTGAGTGGGTATGAGGGGTGATGTGACAGAGTAGTGTTGGCGGTGCCGAAGGAGATGTGGGGTGGGGGCAGTGTTGTGGCAGACGGAGTGTAGGGGAAAGACTACGTGTTCTCACTGTGGCTGACCTGCGGTCATTGCAGCGCCTCCTGCACTGTATGCAGGTGGGCGATATGTTGGTGGTGCAGGCGACCTCCTCTGCCACCTCGAGCCAGGCCTTGGTGGCAGAGGCAGGCCGCTTCCTCCCGCCCGCCGGGTGGAAGAGCTCTGTCCTCCCCCTCCTCCTCACCCCATCTGATGATACCTTGGGTAAGGCATCATTAAACTGGGAGCAGCCTTCCCCCCTGGGCTGCTCCATGCTGTAATTTGTTCTATTGGTTGCAGCATCTGTCAGTGGAGGACTGCCCCTTTAACTAGAAAGCCTCTAGCTGACAGATCGTACTGCGCATGCGCAGCCCGCCCGACGCGCAGACCAGCAGCGCGGAGCCCGGAAGAGCAGGTAAGTGGTTCCAATTAGTGGTTCGCCTGCTACGATCGCGCGGACAACCCACTAATTTCACCGAGCGTGTTGACCACGCTCCCGAAACCCAACCCGCCGGAAACCCGCAGGCCTGGTAAAATCGAGCCCCAGATGTGCTGTCCAAGCTGGTAGTGGGGTGCACTTGTGGTGACACAATATGTCCCACCCCCGAGATATGCTACCTGTGGGAGAACATGGCCTTGTGCCATTACCTCCATGGTACAGTTATAGGTCGTGCACCAGCAGTTTTAAACTCGCACTGTGGTCTGGAATTGGCATTCAAGTGCTGAGGACATAGTACTACATGTGCACCCCGGCTCCGGCACCCAGAGAGGTCTGTACGTGTCATCATGTGCTCCCACTTTATGACGTAAGGTGGGACAGCTGCGAAATGGACATGTGCACCCCCTTGAATGACTCCAATGTTCTCCACCCTATATATCGGTGCTGTCCCTGCATGCTAACTTTTTGTTTCTTGTACCAGGACACCCAAGTCTGTCTGGACACCAACATTTAATAGTTTCTCACCATTTAAAAAAAAAATTCTGTTTCTATTCCTACCGAAGTGAATAGCCTCACATTTCCCCTCACATTATACTCCATCTGCCACCTTCTTGCCCACTCACTTAACCTGTCTATATTCCTTTGCAGACTCTTTTTGTGTCCTCCTCACTGCTTACTTTCCCACCTAGCTTTGTATCATCAACAAACTTGGATACATTACACTCAGTCCCTTCATCCAAGTCATTAATATAGATTGTAATTAGCTGAGGTACAAGCACCGATCCTTGCGGTACCCCACTAGTTACAATGTTGGTGTCCAGAGAGACTTGGTTGTCCTGGTACAAGAAACACAAAAAGTTAGTATTCAGGTACAGCAGGCAATTGGGAAAGCAAATGGCATGTTGGCCTTTATTGCAAGGGGGTTGGAGTATAAGAATAAGGAAGTCTTACCACAATTGTACAGGGCTTTGGTGAGACCTCACCTGGAGTACTGCATACAGTTTTGGTCTCCTGCCAACTTGAAAATGACCCGTTTATTCCTACTCTTGTTTTCTGTCCATTAACCAATCCTCTAGCCATGCTAATATGTTACCCCCAACTCCATGAGCCCTTACCTTACGTAACAACCTTTTATGTGGCACCTTATCGAATGCCTTTTGAAAATCCAAATATACTACATCCACTGGATCCCCTTTATCTACCCTGCTAGTTACATCCTCAAAAAACTAATAAATTTGTCAAACATGATTTCCCTTTCATAAAACCATGTTGACTCTGCCTAATCATATTATGATGTTCTCAGTGCCCTGTTAACACTTCCTTAATAATGGATTCCAGCATTTTCCCGACTACTGATGTCCGACTAACTGGCCTGTAGTTCCCTGTTTTCTATCTTCCCTCCTTTCTTGAATAGCGGTGTTATATTTGCTCCCTTCCAGTCCGCTGGGACAGTTCTAGAATCTAGGGAAGTTTGGACGAGCATAACCAATGCATCCACTATCTCTGCAGCCACCTCTTTTAGAACCCTCAGATGTAGGCCATCAGGTCCAGGGAATTTATCAGCTTTTAGTCCGATTAGTTGCTCAAGTACTTTTTCTCTACTGATAATTACTTAAATTCCTTACTCATTAGCCCCTTGGTTCCCCACTATTTCTGCAATGCTTTTTGTGTCTTCTAATGTGAAGACAGATACAAAATATTTGTTTAATATATCTGCCATTTCCAGATTCCCCATTATAATTTCTCCTGTCTCCGCCTCTAGGGAATGAACTTTTACTTTTGCTACTCTTCCTTTTTACATACTTGTCGAAGCTCTTACAATCCATTTTTATATTTCTTGCTGGTTTACTTTTGTATTCTATTTTCTCCCTGTATCAACTTTTTGGTCGTCCTTTGTTGGTTTCGAAAACTCTCCCAATCCTCAGGCTTGCTACTCTTGACAGCATTATAGGCTGCTTCTTTTAATCTAATACTCTCCTTAACTCCTTTAGTTAGTCACGGGTGGATCACTTTTCCAGTGGAGTTTTTATTTCTCATTGGAATACATATTTGTTGAGAATATTGAAATATTTCTTCAAATGTTTGCCATTGCTTTTCAACTGTCATACCCTTAAATTTCATTTCCCAGTCTACCGTAACCAACTCGCCCCTCATATCTATGTAATTGGCTTTATTTAAGTTTAGTACTCTAGTTTCGGACTTAAGTACGTCACTCTCAAAATTTCACATTGTGTTTATCATGTTATGATCACTCTTCCCCAGAGGATCCTTTACTGTGAGATTACTAATTAACCCTGTATCCTTACACAATACAAGGACTAAAGTAGCCTGTTCCCTGGTTGGTTCCATGACATATTGCTCTAGGAAACGTTTTACTTTGGTATAAGTTAGAAATGAGTTAACAGTGGAGGCTTATAATTGGGGAAGAGGGAAGAGACGACTTCCTGATGATATATACAGCTGCTAGAAGAAATTTGCATTCTGGGCATTTAAAACAGCTTTAAACACCGAAGAACAATATTTTGTATGCCTAGGGCTTGATTTTAAAAGGGGGGTAGGAGGGAGATCAGTGTGCGCGCGGCAAACCCGAATAATAATAACTTACCATTCCCCATGAGATCGTGACTTAATTGGTGCCCCTTAACCTTGTTTCCGGGTTTGCCGCCCAAACACTGCGCAGTTGGGCGGACTGCGCACCCGCATGACAGGCTGTCAGCTGGAGCGTCTGGATTTGAAGGGCTATTGCTGCAATGGATTTTGCTGGAGCAAAGAGCAAGACGACCCAATGGAGCAGCACGAGCAAGGCTGCTCCAAGATTCAAGGATGCCTCACTTGAGCTGCTACTGGCCGGGGTGAGGAGGAGGAGGGGGGATCTATTTTACCCAGCCGACAGAAGGGATTGCCCTGCCTCTGCCACCAAGGCCTGGCTTGAGGTGGCAGAGCAGGTCACCAGCAGTAGCAACATCTGCTGCACCTGGATCCAGTGCAGAAAGCATTTGTGACCTAACTAGGTCAGCAAAAGTGAGTACACTTACTGATTCTCCTGCATTCCGTGGTGCACATCACTCACCCACCCACCCCCGCCAACTCAATCTGCACTGCCAAGACTACTCCATCACGTTACTCCTCACACCCACTTAATGCTGTTCCTCGCCTCCCCATTTGTGACCCCACCACTACCACTCACCCCAATCCTGATCCAATGTGATGTCTCTGTCTCATACTCATCTTCTGATGCACCTCTTTCGCGATCAGCCTCACCCTAGGCAATGCATTCTTCGGTTGGTCAGTTCACCATCACTCGCTCTCACGTCTGTACGTTCTCCCCTTCTAGGAGAAGAGAGCGCAAAACGTGAGAGGGTGAGGACTGGAGGGGGGCCACAACAAATTGTGGTCCTCACAGACATGGATGAGGAGGCCCTGCAGATCAACCGCACCCTCGAGTGCCTGTCTGTCGGGGACGCCAAGACTGGCACCTCACAAACGTCTGGTGACAGAACTTTAACATTCATCTCACACGTGAATTGATGTTAATGCTTGGCATGTTGAACACCTGAGTATACTCATCGCAAGATGACACATCTGTGATGATGCTTAATATTGCCTTCTGTTCTCTTACAGGCCCTTCAACCACTGCAGTGATTTTTTTATTCGTTCACGGGATGTGGGCGTCGCTGGCAAGGCCGGCATTTATTGCCCATCCCTAATTGCCCTTGATAAGGTGGTGGTGAGCCGCCGCCTTGAACCGCTGCAGTCCGTGTGGTGACGGTTCTCCCACAGTGCTGTTAGGAAGGGAGTTCCAGGATTTTGACCCAGTGACAATGAAGGATCGGCGATATATTTCCAAGTCGGGATGGTGTGTGACTTGGAGGGGAACGTGCAGGTGGTGTTGTTCCCATGCGCCTGCAGCTCTTGTCCTTCTAGGTGGTAGAGGTCGCGGGTTTGGGAGGTGCTGTCGAAGAAGCCTTGGCGAGTTGCTGCAGTGCATCCTGTGGATGGTGCACACTGCAGTCACAGTGCGCCGGTGGTGAAGGGAGTGAATGTTTAGGGTGGTGGATGGGGTGCCAATCAAGCGGGCTGCTTTATCTTGGATGGTGTTGAGCTTCTTGAGTGTTGTTGGAGCTGCACTCATCCAAGCAAGTGGAGAGTATTCCATCACACTCCTGCCTTGTGCCTTGTAGATGGTGGAAAGGCTTTGGGGAGTCAGGAGGTGAGTCACTCGCCGTAGAATACCCGGCCTCTGACCTGCTCTCGTAGCCACAGTATTTATATGACTGGTCCAGTTAAGTTTCTGGTCAATGGTGACCCCCAGGATGTTGATGGTGGGGGATTCGGCGATGGTAATGCCGTTGAATGTCAAGGGGAGGTGGTTAGACTCTCTCTTGTTGGAGATGGTCATTGCCTGGCACTTATCTGGCGCGAATGTTACTTGCCACTTATGAGCCCAAGCCTGGATGTTGTCCAGGTCTTGCTGCATGCAGGCTCGGACTGCTTCATTATCTGAGGGGTTGCGAATGGAACTGAACACTGTGCAGTCATCAGCGAACATCCCCATTTCTGACCTTATGATGGAGGGAAGGTCATTGATGAAGCAGCTGAAGATGGTTGGGCCTAGGACACTGCCCTGAGGAACTCCTGCAGCAATGCCCTGGGGCTGAGATGATTGGCCTCCAACAACCAGAAGGCGATTCCTCAGAGGAGCTCCCGACCTCTGAGGATGCACCATCACATCTTAGCGAGCCATCCACCAGCGCAAATACTCCCACCTCAGTGGGTCCTAGTAGTCAGTTGGGTTGGCACCTGGTGAGTCACCACATACGAGAGCACGAGCAGACACTGGTGGCAGGGGCAGCCTTGGAGAGCCCGCATCGGTGGGTGTGCTCCTCTTCAGGCTCTGCTCTGCTGGATGCAGATGCTGAACCCCGGTGCAATCTTTTAAAAGGAGAATGATCGAGGGACAGCAGCACATTTGCGAGGTACTGGAACAGGTGCCATGCACATTCTCCTCAATAGCGCAGAGGATGGAGGAGTCCAACTCCTGCATTAGTGGAGTAATGGCACAGGTACAGGAGGGAATCTCTGAGATACTGTCACGGACGTGGGCAACTGTCTGAGATAGTGTCACAAGTAAGTGCAGGAATGTCTGCGATGGAGAGAAGGCTAGCCTCTGTTGAACTTCAAGCATGGCTCACAATTGTGTCGATAAAGGCCCTGACAGCGCCTGTTTGGACTTGGGGTGAATAACATTCTGGCGCCTTAAACAGGCAGACAGAAACTTTCCAACTGGGCTTACAAGGCATCATATATGTTCTCTAAACTGTTGTCCAGCAGGGTGGTAGGAGTGATGTGGGCATGGTCCGGGAGAAGGATGACGGCAAAAGGGGACATGGCAGTGGGGACACCAGTCAAAGCGCTCCCGTGTCTCACCCGTTGCCCCCTTCTCAACCAGTACCCGCAATGCTGCCTCCTCTCCAGGTGGCCGAGTCTGCCCCTGCACAAGTACAGGTAGAGCTGTCATTGGAGGACCCCTCACGGGCTCCAAAACCCAGAGGGCATATGCTGTAAGCATCTAAGCAGTCAGGGCATGAACATGAGCAACCTGCCGCTGCCTCTGCTACAGCCACAGGGGATGCACCATATAGAAGCGGTAGGAAGAGAAAGGCTAAGGATTTGTGACCATGAAGGGTATGCATAAGGGTATCTGACGAAGTGTCATGTTTTTCATTTCTATATTTGGTTTTTGTTAGTCACATTAAATCTTATCATTCTCACCACAACGGCCACGTCTTGCCCATTCTTGACTGGCTTTTGTGATAGCGCCCTTTCATGTGCTTCATCATGGACGGTGACACTTGATGCCACCCAGTGAGTGACTTTATAATGGGTGTATGTGTAGTTGCGGGACTGTTTTGTGCAGTTGTGGTGGTGGGGGGGGGGTGTTGGCGCTGCTCTTTCCAGGTGGTGTGAGGACTGGACTCTTGTCACATTCTGATCTTATGAGAACCGTTCACATATGAGTGACTCCCTGCCCTCACGAGCAGCCAAGTGAGCTGCTGCTCTGCCTGTGGGTTCGTCGTCTCCTCAGTGTGGATGGCAGATGTGGATGGTGGATGAGGGCATGGGGCCGATCGAGGCACCACAATCACATCTTCAGCAGTCCTATCGCATGTTCAGTTATAGACCTGGTGGCGATGTGGCTGTCATTGTATCGACGCTGTTGCTCGCTGATGAGGTTCCTCAGAGGTGTCATGAGCCACATGTGCAGGGGATATCTCTTGTCCCCAAGGAGCCAGCCCTTAAGTGTGTTCGGTGCGTGGAAGAGGCCTGGGATGTTGGATTCCTTCAGAATGAACAAATTGTGGCAGCTGCCAGGGAATCTAGCGCACACCTGAAGAAATCTTTTGCGGTGGTCACAAACAAGCTGAGCGTTGATGGAGTGACACCCCTTTCTGTTGATGAACCGTCCTGGCTCGTGTGGAGGTGGTCGGATTCTGCCAGGCCCAGCCGGGAGCAGCTTGGCATGAAGGAGGCTGCAGATGTCTGCAACCGCCTGGTGACTCACTCTCAGCCACTGTATGCACTGCTCCTCAGAGAGGCCCAGGAAGCTGAGCCTCGGTCTGTAGACGCTCTGACAAGGGTAGTGCCTCCTGAGTCATCAGTCCCTCTATGCTCCTGTGCAGGTGCCTGTGGCGCAGCACTGTGTTGTGGAACTCCAAGTGGCAGAAATGCACGCCGTGCCTGGTGAGGATGGTGATGTTGCTTGTCCTTGGATGTACCAGTGAATGCAGCCATCGCGCCCCCCCCCCAATCCTGATGACGTCAGTTTGAGGGGGTCCGAAAAGTTGGTAAATGTGTGTAAACAGAACAATTCTGAGTGAAAACCAAGAATTTTCAGTCTAAACACAAAGATCTCCCAGCCAAAGGTTTGTCTGAGAGAACTGAGTGCCCTGCTACAGTAACTCCCCTTTTATCCCCATTTGTCAAACAGGCATTTAAATGTCCAAATGGTTGCCGGCTAAATTACGACTTGTTCCCTATGACTTATTACAAACAGCACAGGAAACATGCTGAGGCAGTGTTGAAATAGCTTGCTTTCATTCTTAATTAGATTTATGTACATTTTAAGTACTTGAATTCCTTGTTTAAATGTTGCCCCGCCGGCATTAATTTGCTGGTTCGGGAACGGCGCGCACACTCAGATGACTGGGTCGTGCGCGTTCTTAGGCGTGTTGGAGCCGGGAATTCTGCCCACCCCTGGAAATCGCGATTTTCTTCGCCCCCAGCGCACCTGCAGTTCTGGTTTAAAATCGAGCACCTAGTAACCGTGGAGAAATAACTGTTGAAAGGGTTTATATTTTTGATTTTTTTTTTAGTGAATGATGCACTGAATGTATATCAATTATTATGCACTTTCCACTGGAAGAGAAGTTGTAATATTGACCTATTAAAGAGGAGAGTGTTGTGCTTCATAACTGGGTTGCTGTATTTAAATTAAATTGTTACACTACACCTTGATTAGGTGATGAATTTTAGTTCAAGTAGTGCAGGACAGATACTAACTTACAGGGGAAAATATCACTTTTCCATTACTTACTAAATATTACATTTATATTTAAGCTGCCAAATCTAGTTAGTTGTTACACAGATCTGTCTGGTAGGCACATTGCTATGGAACAGCAATGCTAGCTTAACAGGCATGGATTTAGGAACTGTTTACGGTTATGAGAGTTATCTTCAAAGTCTATACTTTTCCAGATGTTTCATATAGAAAACAAAGTTGCATATAAATTTGTGTCGAGTTGCCACCTGTCAAATTTTGGACCACACCATCTGATTTTTCTTTTTGGTTGCCTGGAAATTTCTCAGATGTAACCTAAAATAGAGTCTTGCGTCTCACGTTGTGGGCATCCTTACGGTTTTGATGTAAGGGCGCTCTTTTTTTTGTCGGTTTGCCGTCCTACTGACCGGCCTGATTGACAGATTGGCCTCGGTCGGACGGGAGAGCAGCCAGGGAGGGGACATGCTCAGGTAAGTCTTTGATTGTATGGTTGGAGGGGGTGTGTGGGGG
This sequence comes from Heptranchias perlo, assembly GCF_035084215.1. Taxonomy (NCBI): domain Eukaryota; kingdom Metazoa; phylum Chordata; class Chondrichthyes; order Hexanchiformes; family Hexanchidae; genus Heptranchias; species Heptranchias perlo. The sequence goes on along the minus strand of NC_090326.1, from coordinate 113,586,466 downwards.
CATGGGTGAGCACGGGGGCACCGGTGGGCATGGAGGGGTGGGTCAGTCTTGGGGGGAGGGATTGGGGCTTAGTCACCCGGGGGGGGGGGTTCGGATCGGGATCGGAGGTCATCTTGGGTTTCCCGGTTGTTGGGGGAGGGGTGGCTGGGGGGGGGGGGTCGTTGCAGGTAGGCTCGTTGGGCCTTGGGGAAGCACTCCTGCTCCTCAAGGCCCACAAGCTGTGCCAGAAAGGCACTTCGCTACAGTTTCGGGCCTTCTCTCCTCCTTTCATGTGACGTGAAGGAGAAGGCCCGGGAATCCGGGCCCCCAGGGGTTGAAATTGCAAAAATGGAGGCCCACTTCCTCCTTGAAAGGTTTTAGTCACCAACCCGCCTCCAACCCACCTGTTTTTTCAATGTTAAAATCATGCTCATTGTTTTTATTTAGGTTTTTAATTAATTTTCATTAGCAGCAAAGAAACATTGGCACCAAAGCCATAGTTCCAAATTTTTCTCTCCCATGTTCTTGTCCAGTTTTGGGCTTGGCAAAGGTGACAACTCTGATAGTTTAACTTATGAGTATGGAGTCCTTTCTTAAATTAACTTTGTGAAATGACCTTAATTTAGATGAACTTAACTTGATGTATTTGAAATAACTCATCACTTTTTTTTCCATTTTATCACACAGGATAGCTATATTCTATAAGTAAGAGTTCTTTGCACTAAAGTATTAACATTTATTTAATTTTATTTGTAATCAGCCTACCACAGGGACATATGTAAATTCCCCATACCCTGAAATGATTAACCCAGGAGCTGTGTTTGTACAGAGGGAATGTGATGCACAGCAAACTCCATCTTCACCTTTAGATACTGTGGAAAAGGTAATAAACTAATCTACAAAGACTGTTTTGTGAAACTGTATGTCAATCCTTCTGTGTAAAAATATCAATTATGTGGGGAAAGTTGATGCAAAATTTATAATCATATAGCTCTTTTGACTCTGCCTTATTGGCCTGAATCCTCAGTTCCTTTCCTTCCATGTATCATAGTCATCTATTGTCTCACACAAAGAAAAGTTACTTTTCTGCATGGTAGTGATTTTAGAATTAGTTTTACGTAAATTTGGCATTTTTTTCTTAATTTTTATATATATTTCATGCTAGTAATTTTTAAGTCTGGGCCACTGTGATATTTGAAATGAGTATTAATTTACTTGGATTTGTTTTTGGGATGTGGGTGACACTGGCATAACTGCATTGAATGCCTATCTCTAGTTCCCTTGAGGTTGGGTCGTGGGCCTTCTTGAACGGCTGCAGTGCTTGTGGTAATGGTGCTCCTGCTATGGTGTTAGGTAGGGAATTCCAGGATTTTGACTCCATGATAATGAAGAAACAGTGATGTACATTCAAGTCATGATTGTGTGTGATATGGAGGTGATATGCCGAGGATATTATAGCCCTTGATTGTTTCGGTGGTAGATGTTGTGGGGAAGGGAGGTGCTGTCGAATTAAGTTTGATGAGTTATGTATCCTTTTTTCCATTTACTCTCAGGATGTGGGTGATGCTGATGAGGCCGAATTTATTACTCATCCCTAGTTATCCAGAGAAGGTAGCAATGGGCATTCTTGAACCGCTGATATAGCCATACTCTCAGAATCATACCTTTCAGCTAATGTCCCAGACTCTTCCATCACCATCCCTGGATATGTCCTGTCCCACCGACAGGACAGACTCACCAGAGGTGGCGGTACAGTGATATACAGTCAGGAGGGAGTGGCCCCGGGAGTCCTCAACATTGACTCTGGACCCCATGAAATCTCATGGCATCAAGTCAAACATGGGCAAGGAAACCTCCTGCTGATTACGACCTACCGCCCTCCCTCAGCTGATGAATCAGTCCTCCTCCATGTTGAGCACCACTTGGAGGAAGCACTGAGGGTCGCATGGGCACAGAATGTACTCTGGGTGGGGGACTTCAATGTCCATCACCAATAGTGGCTCGGTAGCACCGCTACTGACCGAGCTGGCCGAGTCCTGAAGGACATAGCTGCTAGACTGGGCCTGCGGCAGGTGGTGAGCGAACCAACACGAGGGAAAAACTTACTTGACCTCGTCCTCACCAATATACCTGTCGCAAATGCATTTGTCCATGACAGTATTGGTAGGAGTGACCACTGCACAGTCCTCGTGGAGACTAAGTCCCGTCTTCGCACTGAGGACACCATCCAACGTGTTGTGTGGCACTACCACCGTGCTAAATGGGATAGATTCAGAACCGATTTAGCAGCTCAAAACTGGGCATCCATGAGGCGCAGTGGACCATCAGCAGCAGCAGAATTGTATTCCAACACAATCTGTAACCTCATGGCCTGGCTTATTCCTCACTCTACCATTACCAACAAGCCAGGGGATCAACCCTGGTTCAATGAGGAGTGCAGAAGAGCATGCCAGGAGCAGCACCAGGCGTACCTAAAAATGAGGTGCCAACCTGGTGAAGCTACAACTCAGGACCACATGCATGCTAAACAGCGGAAGCAACATGCTATAGACAGAGCTAAGCGATTCCACAACCAACGGATCAGATCAAAGCTCTGCAGTCCTGCCACATCCAGTCATGAATGGTGGTGGACAATTAAACAACTACCAGGAGGAGAAGGCTCTGTGAACATCCCCATCCTCAATTATGGTGGAGTCCAGCACGTGAGTGCAAAAGACAAGGCTGAAGCGTTTGCAACCATCTTCAGCCAGAAGTGCCGAGTGGATGATCCATCTCTGCCTCCTCCCGATATCCCTACCATCACAGAAGCCAGTCTTCAGCCAATTCGATTCACTCCACGTGATATCAAGAAACGACTGAGTGCACTGGATACAGCAAATGCTATGGGCCCCGACAACATCCCGGCTGTAGTGCTGAAGACTTGTGCTCCAAAACTAGCTGCGCCTCTAGCCAAGCTGTTCCAGTACAGCTACAACACTGGCATCTACCCGCCAATGTGGAAAATTGCCTAGGTATGTCCTGTCCACAAAAAGCAGGACAAATCCAATCCGCCCAGTTACCGCCCCATCAGTCTACTCTCAATCATCAGCAAAGTGATAGCACTGTTGACGACACCTTCCATCAAGCGGCACTTACTCGCCAATAACCTGCTCACCGATGCTCAGTTTGGGTTCTGCCAGGACCACTCGGCTCCAGATCTCATTGCAGCCTTGGTCCAAACATGGACAAAGAGCTGAATTCCAGAGGTGAGTTGAGAGTGACTGCCCTTGGCATCAAGGCAGCATTTGACCGAGTGTGGCACCAAGGAGCTCTAGTAAAACTGAAGTCAATGGGAATCAGGGGGAAAACTCTCCAGTGGCTGGAGTCATACCTAGCACAAAGGAAGATGGTAGTGATTGTTGGAGGCCAATCATCTCAGCTCCAGGACATTGTTGCAGGAGTTCCGCAAGGCAATGTCCTCGGCCCAACCATCTTCAGCTGCTTCTCTCCATCATAAGGTCAGAAATGTGGATGTTCGCTGATGATTGCACAGTGTTCAGTTCCATTCGCAACCCCTCAAATAATGAAGCAGTCGGAGCCCGCATGCAGCATCCAGGCTTGGGCTGATAAGTGGCAAGTAACATTAGTGCCAGGCAATGATCATCTCCAACAAGAGAGAGTCTAACCACCTCCCCTTGACATTCAACGGCATTACCATCGCCGAATCCCCCACCATCAACACCCTGGGGGTCACCATTGACCAGAAACTTAACTGGACCAGCCATATCCTGTGGCTACAAGAGCAGGTCAGGCTGGGTATTTTGCGGCGAGTGACTCACCTCCTGACACCCCAAAGCCTTTCCACCATCTACAAGGCACAAGTCAGGAGTGTGATGCAATACTCTCCACTTGCCTGGATGAGTGCAGCTCCAACAACACTCAAGAAGCTCGACACCATCCAGCACAAAGCAGTCCGCTTGATTGGCACCCCATCCACCACCCTAAACATTCACTCCCTTCACCGGCGCACAGTGGCTGCAGTGTGTACCATCCACAGGATGCACTGCAGCAACTCCCAAACCCGCGACCTCTACCACCTAGAAGGACAAGAGCAGCAGGTACATGGGAACAACACCATCCCGACTTGGAAATATATCGCCGTTCCTTCATCGTCGCTGGGTCAAAATCCTGGAATTCCCTTCCTAACAGCACTGTGGGAGAACCTTCACCACACAGACTGCAGTGGTTCAAGAAGACGGCTCACCACCACCTTCTCGAGGGCAATTAGGGATGGGCAATAAATGCCGGCCTTGCCGGCGACACCCACATCCCATGAACGAATAGAAAAAGAAATGTCCTTGTGGCGATGGTGGTCCCACAGTGGTGTTGGGGGGCATATTCCAGTAGGTTGACCCAGCAATGATGAAGCAAAACGAATATATGTCCAAGTCAGGATGGTGGGAAACTTGGAGGTGATTGTTTTCCCACAATATTGCTGCTCTTGAGCTTCTCGATGGTAGAGGTCTCAGGAGAGGGACATGCTGCCGAAGTGAACTGCGTATCTTAATGCAGCAACAATCACATTAAAAACTACACATGTAAAATATCGAATTTTTAAAAAATGGTAAGACTGTACATCTTACAGCCCCAGTGAGCCGATCGTGGAGGGGGTGGATATTGAGTCCAGTGGTAGGGGCACCAATCAAGTGAACTGCAGTGCCTTGGATGATGTTGAACTTCTTGGGTGTTGTTACGGCTGTGCCCATCCAGTAGAGTGTTCCATCACACTCCTGACTTACGCCATGTAGACGGTGGTAAGGCTTTGATGGGTCAGGAGGTGAGCCACTCATTGTAGGGTACCCAGCCTTTACCCAGCTCTTGTAGCCATGATTTTGATATGGCTTCTCCAGAACAGCTTCTAGTTCAAGATGTTGATGGTAGGGGACACGGCAATGGTGGTGCCATTAAATGTCGTGGGGAGATAGCTATGGTTTCCCTTGTACAAGATGGTCATTACCTCGCACTTATGTAGCGCAGATATATTACCTGCCGCTTGTCAGGCCAAATCTGGATGTTATCCAGGTCCTGATGTATATTGGCATTGGCTGCTTTGTTATTGAGTTGCGAATGAAGCTGAACACTGTATAATCATCAGTAAGCAGCTGCACTCTTTGACTTTGAGGGAGGGAGGACATTGAAGGAGCTGAAGATGGTTGAGCCAAGGATGTTTCCCTGAGGAACTCCTGGAGAGAGAGATCCTGGGGCTGTGATGACCACGCCAGGATCTCTCTCTCAACCACAATCATCTACCTTCGTATCAGGTACGACTCCAGCCACTATTGGGTTTTCCTTTGACTTCCGTTGACTTCAATTTTGCTAGGATGGCAGCATACTAAGTTGAGTGCTATCTTAATATCAAGGGCAGCTACTCTCTCCTCTCCTCTGGCATTCAGCTGTTGTGTCCATGTCTCCATGAAGGTGGTGATGAGGTCTGGAGTGATCAAGTTATTGGTGTCACTTGATGGTATTATCGACTCCTTCCATCACTGCTGATTGGGAGGAGGCTTTTAGGGTGGTAATTGGCCGGGATAGCCTCATTATTGCAGATAGGACATACCTTGGCAATCTTCCACATTGTTGGGTAGATGCCAGCGTCATCAACGTACTTGAACAGTTTGGATAGGGGAGTGGCTAGCTCTGGTGCATTTCAAATAAAATCGTTGGACTATAACTTGGTGTTGTAAAATTGTTTACAATTGTCAACCCCAGTCCATCACCGGCATCTCCACATCATGGTGCATAGGGATTGAGCACTACAGCCGGAATGTTGTCAGGGCCCATAGCCCATGTCCAGTCCATTCAGCTGCTTCTTGGGGGGAATTTTAACCTTCCCCGCCCCCCCCCCCCCCACCATGGCAGGGCGGGAGAACGCAAAGGATTTCATTCCATCAATGTTCAGCTAGTGTGCAACCACAAGAAAAGGTTCATGCAAGTTCCCTGGGTTAATTTAGTCACTCACTGGACCCAACTAACTGCCACATCCCCCAACCTGTTCGCACCTGGAAGTACCCTTAAGGGTTGGCTGCCAGGTGACAAAGGATTCACCCTTCAAACCTGGCTGATGATGCATCTGAGGAACACCACCATTGAACCCCAAGAGCGCTTCAGCGACAGCCATATGAAAACCAGATGTGACATCGAGCAAGCCATCGGCATACTCGATGCACTTTGGGTATCTGGACAGGTCTGGAAGTGCCCTTCAGTACTCTCCAGCGAGGGCTTCTAGGATAATCATTGTGTGCTGTGTTCTGCACAACATGGTGCAGCAGCGAGGACTAGAGGTGGAAGAGGAACAAGCCGCTCATCACATCATCTGATGAGGATTCCAGTGAAGAGGAGGAAGATAAAGATGGGGCACCCAATGCCAGACCAGCCGCTCACTGCTGCTCGGGATGCCAGGGGTTCCCTAATAGCTCAGAGGTTAAGTATAATTTGATTTTAAAAAAAAGGAAACTTAATAACATTTTCACAAACACCCATGTGCATACCCTTGGTGAACTAGTGTTTTTCTTTCCCTTTCCCTACCACTGTGACGTGATGCACCCCTGTGGCTTCAGCAGAGGTAGGGACAGGCTGCTCAGATCCCTGCACAGACTGTTGAGATGCTCTTGGCTGAAGATCTCTGCGTGTTGGAGCCCGTGAGGGCCCTGCCAAAGACTGCTCCACATGTATGGGGCAGACTCTGCCATTGGAAGAGGAGATAGCTGTCTGGTACTGGTTGTGGTGGGGGCGGGGGACGCAACGGGGGAGACGTAGGAGCGTTTTGAGTGGAGTTCCCACTTCCATGTCCCCTTTTGCCATCATTCCTCTCCTGAGCCAGCACCATATCACTCCTACCTCTGCGGGGGAGCAGCTTGGTGCAAATCAGTGATGCGTTGTAAAGCTCACGGCTAAGGTGTCTGTCATCCTGTTAGGCGATAGATATGTTGGCCTCCAAAGTCTGCACGGTCATAGTCATGGCCTGCATGAACTCATTCGATTGCTGTGATTGAAGTTCAATGGTGGAGGCCCGTCTATCCACCCACGCAATGGCCTGCGACATCAGTCCATTAATACTTGAGCTGGACTCCTCCATCCTCTCTGCTATTAAGGACAGTGTGCGTGGCATGTCTGCCAGTACCTCGCAGATTTGCTGCTCTCCCTCTATGATTATCCTTCTCTTAGATCGCCCCCGGGGTTCAGCATCTGTGTCCAGCTGAGCAGAGCTTGGAGAGGAGTGCCCCCTCCGATGTGGACTCTCCACAGCTGTCCCTGCTACCAGTCTCTGCTCATGCTCAATTGTGAACTGAGTCACCAGGTGAAAAACCAACAAACTGTCTAACAGGACTTAACCGAAGTTCATGTATCTGCATTGGTGCCTGGCAAGCATATGTCCTGTGACAGTGCACCCTCAGAAGGAATAAGCTCCTCTAAGGTATAGTCATCCGGAAAATCCACAGACTGCTGTTTAATGCGTGAAGGCCTTGGAGGTACAATTTCTAAATTTGCGGACGGCACCAAATTGAGGGGATGTAGTTAATACAAAGGAAGAATGTATCAAAATGCAAGAGGACCTTAATAAGCTTGCAGAGTGGGCGTGCAATTGGCAAATTAATTTTCAATATAGGTGTGACGTGGTGCATTTTGGTAGGAAGAATAAGGAGGCTACACATTGCTTGGATAATAGTCTAAATGGCATAGAGCAACAAAGGGATCTAGTGGTACAGATCCACAAATAACTTGCATTGCCACTTTTAGTAATCGAACACTGAGGTTCATTTCTAGAGGGATAGAATTGAAAAGCAAAGAAGTTATGTTAAACTTGCATAGAACCTAGGTTAGACACACTTGGAGTACTGTGCACAATTCTGGCCTCCAGAGTGTGAAAAAAGGTTCACAAGGATGATACTAGAACTGAGAGGATATACATAGCAGGAAAGGCTTAATAGTCTGGGGCTCTTCTCTCTGGAAAAGAGAAGGCTGAGGGGTGACCCAATAGAGGCCTTTGAGATAATGAAAGGGTTTGATAAGGTAGCGGTAGAGAGAATGTTTCCACTTGTGGGGGAGTCTAAAACTAGAGGTCATAAATATAAAATAGTCGCTAATAAATCCAATAGGGAATTCAGGAGAAACTTCTTTACCCAAAGAGTGGTAAGAATGTGGAATGCGCTACCACAAGGAGTAGTTGAGGCAAATAGCATAGATGCATTTAAATGGAAGCTAGACAAGCACATGAGGGAGAAAGCAATAGAAGGGTATGCTGATAGGGTTAGATGAAGTAGGGAGGGAGGAGGCCCATGTGGAGCATAAATGCCAGCATAGACCAGTTGGGCTGGATGGCCTGTTTTTGTTATAGTTTCAATGTAACTCTATGTAAGAGACGGATGTGAATTGGTACTGGCAGTGTAAAGATGTTGCTACTTAGCATAATTAAGATGATCATATTTCACTTGTTGTTGAAATCAAGTTAACATGACTGAGTCTTGTATGAGATGTGGGTCTCATTTCTATCACCAGGCATCTGCGAAGTACCAGTCTCTCCATCTCTGATGGTCAGGGATGCAGATGTGCTACTGATCTCCGCGGCCTCTTCTGATGATGTCAGCTGCAGCTGAGGAGTAACATGATGAAGTACGCTTGACAAGACAGAGTGGGGGGGGGGGGGGGGGAGAGGACCACTACATGATGTAGGTGAATCTGCAACTGTACTCACCTTTTCTGACCTGGTTAGGTCATTAAACCGCATCCTGCACTGGATCCCGGTACGGGGCACACACTCCTGTTGCTGGCCTCAGTCACCTCTAAGCATGCTGCCTTGGTGACAGCAGCAGGTTTCTTCTTCCAATTGCTGGGGAAGATTACCTCCTTCCTTCCTTCTCTTTACTGTACCCAGCAGTACATCAAGTGAGGCGTCATTGTAACAGGGCACAACTATTGAACGTCCTGACTCCATGTTCCAAGTTTATCATCTTTTTCTAAATGCTCCCAACTCCTTTGAATTGGTCCTCTAAATACTTGAGTTGATACTGCGTCATGTGGGTGTGCATCACGCCTGCTGACTCATATTGGAGATGTGAAACCCAGAAATAAAATGATGATTAGGTATCCACTTCTGGGTTTCGCACCCGCCCCCACTGGCTCAAAAATCAACTCTGCACTGTTATCAGGCCCTTAGTGTCATGGAGTGAACTGAATTGGCTCGACAGTGATGGCGGGGTTCTTGAGAGGAGGCCAAGTAGGATCACCACTTAGCACTTTTGGCTGAAGACACTTGCAAACCCTCCAACCTTGTATTTTGCTCTTGTGCTGACACCATGGTTGAGGATGTTATATTCATGGAGGCACCTCCTTGTTAGTTGCCTAGTAGTTTACCACCATTGTCAATTGAATGTAGTATGTCTACAGAGCTTTGTATTGATCTGTTGGTATTTGAACCGCTTAGCTCTGTCTATACCCTTTTCTTTTTGGTGTTTAGAATGTAGGTAACCTTGTGTAGTAACTTCAGGTTAGTGCCTCATTTTCAGGTATGCCTGGTGCTGCTCCTGGCATGCTCTTTACTCTTCATTGAACCAGGGTTGGTCATCAGGCTTGATGGAGGAGTGAGGGAATATGCCAAGCTATGAGGTTACAGATTGTGATGGTATACAATTGTGTTTTGGCCCACAGCTCCTCCATAGATACCCAGTTTTAGGTTTCCAGTCTGCCTTTATTCTGTCCCATGGAACAGCGATAGTGAAGATGTCCTCACGTTGAATACGAGACTTTGGCTCCACAAGGCCCATGCAGTGGTCACTTCTATCACTACACTTGTGTCTGTGTTAGGTGGCCAGGTACCATAGAAAAGATACAGCACAGAAGGGGGCCACTCGGCCCACCGTGTCCATGCCGGCTCAAAGAACAACCAGGTGCCCATTCTAATCCCACCTACCAGCGCTCGGTCCGTAGCCCTGCAGCTTACAGCACTTTAGGTGCAGGACCAGGTACTTTTTAAAGGTCCCTGCCTCTACCACCAATTCGGGCAGCGAATTTCATACACCCACCACCCTCTGGTGGAAGGATTAGAGGGGACATGAGGAAAAGCTTTTTTACCCAATCAGTGTAAATCTATATCCTCTAGTTCTTGAAATTTCCGCTAGGGGAAACAGGTACCTCCTGTATACTCTATCTGGGCCCCTCAATCTCTCCTCGTAGCTGTAATTTTCAAGGTAGGTTACTTCTTCATGTTGGTTCCCTCACCATTTGTTACAGGTACCATCTGGTAGCTGTAACCTTTGGAGCTTGGTTAGTGGTATAACCAGGCCACTCTTTGTAGTGGACATTGAGAGCCCATATCCAGAATACATTCTGTGCCAGTGCTTCCCTCAGCTGCCTCAAAGTGATGTTCAACATGGAGGAATAGTGATTCATCAGTTGAGTGGACATGATAGATGGTGATCAGCAGGAGGTTTCCTTGACTTTGTTTGACCTGAATGCAGAAGACTTCATGTGGTATGGAGTCCCCTGAGGACCCCCAGGGCCACTCCCCAACTCTGGTGGGTGTGTCTTGCTGGTAGCAAAGGACATACCCGGAGATGGTGATGGAGGTGTCTAGGTTGTTAACTGATAGATATGATTCTGTAAGTACGAATATATTAGGCTGTTGGTTAACTAGTCTGGGACAGCTCTCCAAACTTGGGAACCAGTCCCCATGTATGAGAGTGGAGCACTTTCCATGGTTGGCTGGGCTGAGATTGCCAGTAGGATATGGTAGCCTAGTGGTATGTCACTGGACTAGCAAACCAGAGACCGTACCATAATAAGACCATAAGAGATAGGAGCAATAGTCGTCCATTCGGCTCTTCTAGCCTGCTCCGCCATTCAATGAGATCATGGCTGATCTGATTTTTACCTCAACTCCACTTTCCCGCCTTTTCCCCATATCCTTTGACTCCCTTGCTGATCAAAAATTTGTCTAACTCAGCCTTGAATGTATTCAATGACTCAGCCTCCACAGCTTTTTGGGGAAAAGAATTCCAAAGATTCACGACCCTCTGGGAGAAGAAATTCCTCCTCATTTCTGTCTTAAACGGGTAACCCCTTATTCTAAGACTATGCCCCCTAGTTTTAGATTCCCCCATGAGGGGTAAGATCCTCTCAGCATCTACCCTATCGAGTCCCCTCAGAAGTTGAGAATTCAAATGTCATTACGGCAAATTGTAAAATTAAATTGAACAAATCTGGTAATTTGTAGGCTATCACCAAAACAATAATCATGAAAGCTTTTGGATTGTTAAAAATCCAACTTGATCCGTAAAGTCCTTCAGGGAAAGGTGCCTGCCGCATCTATCCGGTATGACCTACGTGAGTGTCCAGATCCACACTGTGGTTGACACTCGATACCCTTTGAAGTGGCCAAGCAAGGCATCTAGTCGCAAAGAATCATTACATACGAAGGTCAATAATATGATAGTACATACTGCAGCCACAGTGCGCCTTTCGTGGAGGGGATGGATATTGAGTCCAGGTGCTGTTCAAACAAACTGCTCATCCCTGGATGGTGATGAGCTGTTTGAGTAGTGTTGTGTTTGCATCCATCCAGGCAAGTGCTGAGTATTCCATCATACCCCTGACTTGAGTCTTTTAGTTGGAGAGGTTTTGAGAGGTAAGGAGATGTACCACTCATTGCAGGGTACCAAGTCTGTACTGTGCTCTTGGAGTCATGTTGTTGACATGGCTGGTCCAGTTGAGCTTCTGATCACTGGTGACCCCCAAGGTGTTGATGGTGGGGAACTTGGGTGATCATAGTGCTATTGAATGTCAGGAGAAATGGTTGAGCTTTTTTTTTATTGGAGATGGTCATTGCCTGGCATTTATGTGGTGCAAATGTTACCTGCTGCTTGTCAACCCAAGTCTGGATGTTGTCCCTGTCTGGCCTTAGGCTAACATGGACCACTTCACTATCTGAGGAGTTGTGAATGGAGTTCAAATGACTTACTCCTGCCCTTAGTGATGGGGTGAATGTCATTGATGAAGCTGCTGAGCCAAGGATGTTGCCCTGAGGCCCTCCTGCAGCATTGTCCTGCGCTATGATGATTAGCGTCTGACAGCTATGCCATTTTCCTGATGACAGGAATGACTTCATTCACAGGAGGGTTTTCCTTTTGAGCCCCATTGATGTCAATTTTTCTAGGGCTCTTTTGTGCCATACTTGTTTAAATGCTGCCTTGATGTTGAGCGCAGCTACTCCCCCCGCACCCTCTTTCTCCCCCCCCCCCCCCCCCCCCCCCCCACCCTTTCTGGCATTCAGCTCTTGCATCCATGTCTGCACAAAGCTGTGATGAAATCTGAAGCCAAAGTTATGGTTGAATCTGGACTCTTCGAGTAGGTGCCTTTTGATGGCACTATTAAGAACTCCTTTCGTACTTTACTGATGATTAGGAGAAGCCTGATTGGGGGTAGCGGGTGATGGTATTTGGACAGGTTAGATTCATCTTGTTTTTGTATGGCTAGGACATACCTGGGCAATTTTCCACATTGTTAGGAGGTGTCCATGTCATTGCTATGCAGGAACAACGTGACCCGGGGGTCGAGTGCAGCTAATTCTTGTACACAGGTCTGCAGCACCACAGCTGGGATGTTATTGAGGCTGTAAGAAAGCTGAGTTTCAGTATCCTGACTAATATATGTCAAGGAACCAGACAATCCTTAATTTCTTCCTTTTAACTCCTCATCAATTAACCATCTAGGGTTTTACCTCCCAACGAAGGTCTAGGGACGAGTGATGCCTGACTCAGCTCCTGAACTATCTTACATTTAACAAAGTTAGGATCAAAATGAATTTAATTTACTAACCCTCATTTAGGCTACCCTCAAGCTGCTGAGTGAGTGAATTAACGCTCACTTGCCAAATCATGAAGGAAAAAGCCAGACCACAAGTCATGCACTAAACAGTTTATTGGTTACAAATCACAACATAAAAGTTTAAGTTGGGTACACCGACGTTTAATAGACACGCATAAGTGTAACCAGAGTTATCTAGCAATTGAGCGGCAAATCATTAATGGACAGTTACTTAACGTGTAGCAACGGTTACACAGGCAATTCAGTGTATCACTGTAAATCAGCACTGACTGATGCTGAGCATTAACTTTGGCTGCAACAACTTGAGGTTATAAATTCGTGAGATAATTACTCTTAATTATCTACGGAATTAAGAGTAATTCCGTAGATAACCGACAAGTTAACAGCTTTAAATAGCCAGCCTATTAAATAGCTCAAGTCTTTGTGTGATTAACAAAATTTAGAGCTTACTCAGCCTCACTCTCATCAGCGGTGTGCTTGAGTCAACCTCCTTTCTTCCTTGGGATGGAAGCGTTAGCTTCTGGAGTGTTGACTCAATGAGCCTCATTTCGGCAGCGGGGTTGTTACTTCCACTTGGATCTTCGTTGCCAACTGAACCCACCTTATGCATAAGTGACTATACCTGAGCTGGCTTCACTGACGTCAGGCACTTATAAAGTTACATGACACTTTTATTTGCCTGCAATTGACTGGTACAACCTACAAGTTAACTTGGTGTTTTACTCCTTGTCCTAATACCCTGGACCTGTAAAGGTACCTTTCTGCATCATCTAGGTAACAGTTCTAAAAGAACAAAGATAACCTTAAGTGAACTAAGAGAGACACTAAAGCTCACTCCTACAAAGACAAAGGGAGACCGCTTTCTCTCTCTAGAAAAATGTTATTACAGACTGTCTACTACTGACTACCAATTGCCTAACACTGATCAATCTGAGGGGTGCAGAATCCTTTTTTTTAATGTATATCTTAATTTTAAAGGAACGTCTCCCTACATCCATATAATCAATCAGGATGACGTTGGCGCCAGAAGGTCTCGCCATCCCCACCCCACGCCAATCAAACCTGTTAAATGTGGAGTCTCAGGCGCATGGCTTTTCCCCCAGCAAATCAAACTTGTGTCTGATTTTTACACTCTGCTCCCCCTCCCCAATGATCTTGCATTTCTCGAGTTTTTTTTCACACAAATGGGAAAATGTAACATCTTTATGTTCCATTAGGTGTTATCTAAGTTGTTTGAGTTGGGGATATGACTCCTCATACTAGTAAGTGATGGCTGTAGTATAAACCAAGATCTTCTTGGTACAATTAACCTAGAAGTTTTATGGCTTTAATTAGATAGTGGCCAGACTATCTGGGAAGCTTCATGGTCAAAAGCCTGGGTCATAGTTTGAACTAACTGAGAAACTTGTATCAACCAAAAGCCTTTTCCTAACATTCAATTCCACAATTGAACTCCATTTTGTGTGGACAGCTTTCTAGCTAAACCTCCATTTTAGGGCATTTCCCCCATGAACCTTCAGCAGTTTACGTGGCACTGTTCCTACAAGACCTATAGCCCTCGCTGTATCCAGTGCACTCATTTGCTTCTTAATGTTACTTGAACCAAACCAATTTGGCTTAACTGGCATTGTTGATGGTGCAGACATTGAGAGGAGGCCGCTCTATACTTGGCTGGAAACACTTCAGCTTTGTCTCTTGGACTCGTGTACTGCTTACGCTGTGGTTGAGGATGGGGATGTTGACGGAGCCTCCTTCTGTTAGTTGCCTGATTATCCACTACCATTCTTGACTGGATGTGGTATGGCTACAGAGCTTTGCTCTGATCTATTGGTTGGAGGACCGCTTAGCTTTGTCTGTAGCATGCTGTCTTGTATGATATGCCTGGTGCTGTGCCTGGCAACCATCTACTTTCCATTGTTTTCAGTACCACAAAATCTTTTTGCTATTTTGGACACCACCCTTCTAAGTCATAATTTTAACACTAAAATTGAACTTGGTGACTACAAGTACCACAAAGATGATTTGAAAAGGATTCCTGGCTTCTCAGTTGTTTATACTTGACTCAACCTGGCACAGGGAAACCACACAATTCAGTTCAGTAAGACTCATTTGAGCGCCAACGTGGAGTAGATTTTGTGTTGAGCAGTCTTAATAGAGAGCTCTGTTTCTGTATCATCGAAGACCCATTTGGTAGGAATTGAAGGCCTTACTGCTACTTCTCCAATATTAGCTAACCTCTGAGCTGATACTGGTTTTGGTGGCCAGGTATTGACCAATGTCTAGACAATTGCTTTGGCATTACTAGTGCAGCCCTTGTTGCTGATCAAACATGTACCTCTATACTGACCACCTAACCAGCACCTGTCCAGATTGCATCCAAAGAAATGTTTGTATGGAACATCATCAAGCAAATGTTTTCCTCTGGATCATGGCCATAAACCAAGAATACAGATTAGTCATAGAGTTATACAGCACGGATAGAGGCCCTTCGGCCCATCGTGTCCGCGCCGGCCATCAAGCCCTGTCTAATCTAATCCCATATTTCAGCATTTGGTCCGTAGCCTTGTATGCTATGGCATTTCAAGTGCTCATCCAAATGTTTCTTGAATGTTGTGAGGGTTCCTGCCTCCACAACCCTTTCAGGCAGTGAGTTCCAGACTCCAACCACCCTCTGGGTGAAAAAGTTCTTTCTCAAATCCCCTCTAAACCTCCCACCTTTTACCTTGAATCTATGCCCCCTTGTTATAGAACCCTCAACGAAGGGAAAAAGCTCCTTAGTATCCATCCTATCTGTGCCCCTCATAATTTTGTACACCTCAATCATGTCCCCCCTCAGCCTCCTCTGCTCCAAGGAAAACAAACCCAATCTTCCCAGTCTCTCTTCATAGCTGAAGCGCTCCAGCCCTGGTAACATCCTGGTGAATCTCCTCTGCACCCTCTCCAAAGCGATCACATCCTTCCTGTCGTGTGGCGACCAGAACTGCACACAGTACTCCAGCTGTGGCCTAACCAGTGTTTTATACAGCTCCATCATAACCTCCTTGCTCTTATATTCTATGCCTCGGCTAATAAAGGCAAGTATCCCATATGCCTTCTTTACCACCTTATCTACCTGTTCCGCCGCCTTCAGGGATCTGTGAACTTGCACACCAAGATCCCTCTGACCCTCTGTCTTGCCTAGGGTCCTCCCATTCATTGTGTATTCCCTTGCCTTGTTAGTCCCTCCAAAGTGCATCACCTCGCACTTTTCCGGGTTAAATTCCATTTGCCACTGTTCCGCCCATCTGACCAACCCATCTATATCGTCCTGCAGACTGAGGCTATCCTCCTCGCTATTTACCACCCTACCAATTTTTGTATCATCAGCGAACTTACTGATCATACCTTTTACATTCATATCCAAGTCGTTAATGTAGACCACAAACAGCAAGGGACCCAGCACCGATCCCTGTGGTACCCCACTGGCCACAGGCTTCCAGTCACAAAAACAACCTTCGACCATCACCCTCTGCCTTCTGCCACTAAGCCAGTTTTGTATCCAAAGTGCCAAGGCACCCTGGATTCCATGGGCTCGTACCTTCTTGACCAGTCTCCTGTGGGGGACTTTATCGAAGGCCTTACTGAAATCCATGTATACCACATCCACTGCGTTACCCTCATCCACACGCCTAGTCACCCCCTCAAAAAATTCAATCAAATTAGTCAGACATGATCTTCCCTTGACAAAGCCGTGTTGACTATCCCTGATTAATCCTTGCTTCTCCAAGTGGAGACTAATTTTGTCCTTCAGAATTTTTTCCAATAATTTTCCTACCACTGATGTTAGGCTCACTGGCCTGTAGTTCCCTGGTTTTTCCCTACTCCCCTTCTTGAATAATGGTACTACATTAGCGGTTCTCCAGTCCTCTGGCACATCCCCTGTGGCCAGAGAGGTTCTGAATATATGTGTTAGAGCCCCCGCAATCTCCTCCTTTGCCTCACACAGTAGCCTGGGATACATTTCGTCCGGGCCTGGGGATTTATCCATTTTTAGGCCTGCTAAAACCGCCAATACCTCCTCCCGCTCGATGTTAATATGTTCGAGTATATCACAGTCCCCCTGCCGTATTTCTATGTCTACATCGTCCTTCTCCATAGTGAAAACAGATGCAAAAAATTCATTTAGAACCCCTCCTACATCTGCCGGCTCCACACACATTGCCATTTTTGTCCCTAATGGGCCCTATTTTTTCCCTAGTTATCCTCTTACCCGTAATATACTTATAAAACATCTTAGGATTTTCCTTTATTTTGCTCGCCAGTGTTATTTCATGGCCCCTCCTTGATCTCCTAATTTCTTTTTTAAGTATCCCCCTGCACTTTTTGTACTCCTCTAGGGCTTCCTCCGTCTTTAGCCTTTTGTATCTGCCAAAAGCCCTCCTTTTTTTCCTAATCCATTCTCGTATATCCCCTGACATCCAAGGTTCCCTGGAGTTCTTGGAACCACCCTTGACCTTTACGGGAACATGTTGCCATTGTATGGTCTCAATCACCCTTCTGAAAGACTCCCATTGCTCCGATGCGGATTTTCCTACAAGCAGCTGATCCCAGTCCATTTTGGCCAGATCCTGCCTTATCCTATTAAAATCGGCCTTCCCCCAATTTAGAACCTTTATTTCCGGTCCCTCCCTGTCCTTTTCCATGACCACCTTAAATCTCACCGAATTATGGTCACTGTCACCAAAGTGCTCACCTACTAGCACTTCTTCCACTTGGCCGGCCACATTCCCTAGAATTAGGTCCAGTACCGCCCCTCTCTTGTAGGACTTTCTACATGCTGGCTCAAAAAGCTCCCCTGGATGCACGTTAAGAATTTTGTACCCTCTAAGCCTTTTACACTCTGAGTATCCCAGTTAATATTGGGGAAGTTGAAATGCCCCACTATTATTACCCTATTATTTGCACAATTTTCTGAGATTTGCCTACATATCTGTTCCTCTATCTCCCCCTGACTGTTTGGGGGCCTATAGTACACTCCCATCAAAGTGCTTGCCCCCTTTTTGTTTTTAAGCTCCACCCATATGGCCTCATTAGAGGAACCTGCTAATATATCATCCCTCCTTATGGCAGTAATTGATTCTTTAATTAATATTGCGACCCCCCTCCTCTTATACCTCCCCCTCTGTCTCGCCTGAAGATTCTGTACCCCGGAATATTGAGCTGCCAGTCTTGCCCCTCCCTCAACCATGTCTCTGTGACAGCAACAATATCATACTCCCATGTGTTTATCAACACCTTCAGTTCATCCACCTTATTCGCAAGACTCCTTGCATTAAAATAGATGCCATCCAGCCTTGCCCTCACATATTTGCCCTGTCTTCCAAGCTGACTTTTTTTCTCTATATTTGGCTGCACATCACCCCCTATTGTAGCTCCACTCTGTATCCCATCCCCCTGCCAAGTTAGTTTAAACCCCCCCCCCCAACAGTGCTGGCAAACCTCCCCGCAAGGATATTTGTCCCGCTCTGGTTCAGGTGCACCCCGTCCGACTTGTACAAGTCCAACCTTCCCCAGAAGCAGGCCCAGTGATCCAGGAAACTGAAACCCTCCCTCCTGCACCAACTCTTTAGCCACGCATTCATCTGTTCTATCCTCCTATTTCTATACTCACTAGCCCAACTAGTCTGGCCTAAGCTGGCCTTTCCCAGCATTTGGTGATTCCAATGCCAGCAAAAGCCAATGTTGGGTTTTAACTACTTTCAAGATATTGTGGATAAGTGCACTAGCACTGTCTAAGTCACTCCTGCATAAAATGATCTGCAGGCTTTTCATCTTTTTCAGGAAAGGAGATAAATGAGGATGAAGCAGGGGGGATTCTTTTCCCAGAAGGTCCTTGAACCTTGGCAGTGGACTTTGGGCATGACACCCACAGTCTGCTACCAAGTACTCAATGAATGTAATGCCTATATTCTCAGCTTGGGTGGTGGAAACAAAAGGAGGACTTTACCTTCCATTTTCAGGGACCCCTCCAAAATTCATTGGGATGGATTTCTTGAGACAGTCCAATATTAGTCTGCATGAAGGCAAGGAGGGGGAATCCTGAAATGTACACGAGAACTATCTTGATCAGTAAGTTTCCAGCCCAACGAGGAAGGAAACCGTGCTGGATCTCGTTCTAGGAAATGAAGTGGAGCGTATTTCAGCGGGAGAGCATTTGGGAAACATTAATCGCAATATCATTCGATTTAGAAAAGTTACGGAAAAGGACAAGGAACAATCAAAGATGAAGATATTCAACTGGAAGAGGGCTAATTTTAGTGAGCTGCCAATAGAACAGTATAGGAGGAGGAGGGAGAGAAATTGGATAGGATAAAAATAGTTAAAGAGGCGGTACTTAAAAGGTTGGCAATGCTCAAAGTAGAAAAGTCACTCTGTCCAGATGGGATGCACCCTACGTTGCTGAGGGAAGCAATGGTGGAAACTATGGAGGCTTTGGCCACAAAGTTTCAATCCTCCTTGGATATGGGAGTGGTGCTAGAGGACTGGAGGGTTGCAAATGTTACACCTATGTTCAAAAAAAGAGCAAAATCAGGTAACTGTAGGGCAGTCAGCCTAACGTCAGTGGTGGAGAAACTTTGAGACCATAATCCGTGACACAATGGATTGTCACTTGGAAGAACATGGGTTAATAAATTACAGCCAACGTAGATTTATTAAAGGCAAATTGTGTCTGACAAACTTAATTCAGTAGTTCAATCAAATAACAGAGGGGGTTGATGCAACATCAACTGCACTATTTTCGTGTATGGACTTTCAGAAGGTGTTTGATGAAGTGCAACATAATAGACTTGTTAGCAAAATTGAAGCCCATGGGATTAAAGGGGCAGTGGCAGCATGGATACAAAATTGGTGAAGAGACAGAAAGCAGAGAGTAGTTGTGAACAGTTGTTTATCTGACTGGAGAGAAGTATACATTGGTGTCCCCCAGGGTTCTATATTGGGATCACTGCTCTTTTTGAAATATATTAAGGACCTGGACTTGGGTATAGGAGGCATAATTTGAAAGTTTGCAGATGACAATGAAACTCTGAAAAGAAAACAGTGAGAAGGATAGTAGCAGACTTCAGGAGGATATGGACGGACTGATGAAATGGGCAGACACATGGCAGATGACATTTAACAGAGAAGTGTGAAGTGATACATTTTGGAAGAAAAAATGAGAGGCAATATAAATTAAATGGTATAATTTTAAAAGGGGTGCAGGAACACGCATAAATCTTTGTCAAGAATGTCAAGGAGCATACAGAGTCGGATACGGCAAAAAAGGGAAGCTTATGTCAGACACAGAGAGCTCAATACTGCAGAAAGCCTAGAGAAGTGTAGAATAACAAATAACGACGTATGGGTATGATCTTGTGGTCATTACAGAAACATGGCTGCAGGGTGACAATGACTGGGAATTAAATATGCCAGGGTATTTAACAATCAGGAAGGACAGGCAGGAAGGAAGGGGAGGTGGGGTGGCTATGTTAATAAAGGAAGGAATCACTAATACAGAGAAATGATATTGGGACAAAGGATCAGGATAATGAAACAGTTTGGGTAGAGATGAGGAATAATAAGGGGAAAAAAAACACTCGTGGGCGTAGTATATAGGCCTCCTAATAGTTGCAACTCTGCTGGAAGAAGTATTAATCAGGAAATAGTCGGGGTATGTAATAAGGGAACAGCTATAATTATGGGGGATTTTAACTATCATTAACTGGACAAATCAAATTGGGCAGGGTAGCCTTGAGGAAGAGTTTATTGAGTGTATTAGGGATGGATTTCTTGAGCAGTATGTAATTGAACCTATAAGCGGGCAAGCAACCTTGGACCTGGTCCTGTGTAATGAGCCAGGATTAATTAATTAATGTCCTAGTTAAGGATCCCCTTGGAATGAGTGACCATAACATGGTTACATTCCATATCCAATTAGAGGGTGAGAAGGTTGGGTCTCAAACAAGTGTACTGAGCTTGAATAAAGGAGACTATGATGGTATGAGAGCGGAATTGATTGAAGTGGACTGGGAAAATAGTTTAAAGGGTAAGACGGTACATGAACAGTGGTGTTCATTTAAGGAGTTATTTTACAACTTTCAAAAAATATATATTCCACTGAGGAAAAAAGGGTGTAAAAGAAATGACAGCCATCCGTGGCTAAGTAAAGAAATTAAGGATTGTATCCGACTAAAAACAAGGACATATAAGGTAGCCAAACTTAGTGGGAGGATAGAAGATTGGGAAGTCTTCAAAAGACAGCAAAAAGTAACTAAAGGATTGATTAAGAAAGGGAAGATAGATTATGAAAATAAATTAGCAAAAAATATAAAAACAGATAGCAAGAGTTTCTATAGTTATATAAAAAGAAAAAGGGTGGCTAAGGCATACGTAGGTCCCTTAGAGGATGAGACTGGGAAATTAATGGTGGGAAACATGGAGATGGCAAAAATGCTGAACAAATATTTTGTTTCAGTCTTTACGGTAAAGGACACTAAGAATATCCCAACACTGGACAAACGGGGGGCTCGAGGGGGGAAGGAGCTAAATACGATTAAAATCACTAAGGAATTGGTACTCAGTAAATTAATTGGACTCAAGACGGATAAATTCCCTGGACCTGATGGCTTACATCCTAGTGTCTTAAGGGAAGTGGCAGTAGGGATTGTGGATGCTTTGGTAATAATTTTCCAAAATTCTCTGGACTCGGCAAAGGTCCCGGCAGATTGGAAAACTGCTAATGTAACACCCTTATTTAAAAAGGGTAGTAGGCAGAAGGCTGGAAATTATAGACCAGTTAGCCTAACATCTGTGGTGGGTAAAATTTTGGAGTCTATTATCAAGGAGACAATAGCAGAACATTTGGATAAACATTATTTAAAAGGACAAAGTCAGCATGGCTTTACGAAGGGGAAGTCATGTCTGACAAATTTGCTTGAATTCTTTGAGGATATAATGTACAGGGTGGATAAAGGAGAACCAGTGGACGTAGTGTATTTAGACTTCCAGAAGGCATTCGACAAGGTGCCACATAAAAGATTATTGCTCAAGATGAAGAATCACTGGATTGGGGGTAATATTCTGGCATGGGTGGAGGATTGGTTATCCAACAGGAAGCAGAGAGTTGGGATAAATGGTGCATTCTCGGACTGGCAACCAGTAGCCAGTGGTGTTCCGCAGGGGTCGGTGCTGGGTCCCCAACTCTTTACAGTCTATATTAACGATTTGGAGGAGGGGACCGAGTGTAACATATCAAAGTTTGCAAATGATACAAAGATGGGAGGAAAAGTGGAGAGTGAGGAGGACATAAAAAACCTACAGGGGGATATAGACAGGCTGGGTGAGTGGGCGGAGATTTGGCAGATGCAATACTATATTGGAAAATGTGAGGTTATGCACTTTGGCAGGAAAAATCGGAGAGCAAGTTATTATCTTAATGGCGAGAAACTGGAAAGTACTGCAGTACAAAGGGATCTGGGGGTCCTAGTGCAAGAAAATCAAAAAGTTAGTTTGCAGGTGCAGCAGGTGATCAAGAAAGCCAACTGAATGTTGGCTTTTATTGCTCGGGGGATAGAATATAAAAACAGGGAGGTATTGCTGCAGTTATATAAGGTATTGGTGAGACCGCACCTGGAATACTGCATACAGTTTTGGTGTCCATACTTAAGAAAAGACATACTTGCTCTCGAGGCAGTACAAAGAAGGTTCACTCGGTTAATCCTGGGGATGAGGGGGTGGACATATGAGGAGAGGTTGAGTAGATTGGGACTCGACTCATTGGCGTTCAGAAGAATGAGAGGCGATCTTATTGAAACATATAAGATTGTGAAGGGGCTTGATCGGGTGGATGCGGTAAGGATGTTCCCAAGGATGGGTGAAACTAGAACTAGGGGGATAGCCTCAGTCTGCAGGACGATATAGATGGGTTGGTCAGATGGGCGGAACAGTGGCAAATGGAATTTAACCCGGAAAAGTGCGAGGTGATGCACTTTGGAGGGACTAACAAGGCAAGGGAATACACAATGAATGGGAGGACCCTAGGCAAGACAGAGGGTCAGAGGGATCTTGGTGTGCAAGTTCACAGATCCCTGAAGGCGGCGGAACAGGTAGATAAGGTGGTAAAGAAGGCATATGGGATACTTGCCTTTATTAGCCGAGGCATAGAATATAAGAGCAAGGAGGTTATGATGGAGCTGTATAAAACACTGGTTAGGCCACAGCTGGAGTACTGTGTGCAGTTCTGGTCGCCACACGACAGGAAGGATGTGATCGCTTTGGAGAGGGTGCAGAGGAGATTCACCAGGATGTTACCAGGGCTGGAGCGCTTCAGCTATGAAGAGAGACTGGGAAGATTGGGTTTGTTTTCCTTGGAGCAGAGGAGGCTGAGGGGGGACATGATTGAGGTGTACAAAATTATGAGGGGCACAGATAGGATGGATACTAAGGAGCTTTTTCCCTTCGTTGAGGGTTCTATAACAAGGGGGCATAGATTCAAGGTAAAAGGTGGGAGGTTTAGAGGGGATTTGAGAAAGAACTTTTTCACCCAGAGGGTGGTTGGAGTCTGGAACTCACTGCCTGAAAGGGTTGTGGAGGCAGGAACCCTCAACATTCAAGAAGCATTTGGATGAGCACTTGAAATGCCATAGCATACAAGGCTACGGACCAAATGCTGGAATATGGGATTAGAGTAGACAGGGCTTGATGGCCGGCGCGGACACGATGGGCCGAAGGGCCTCTATCCGTGCTGTATAACTCTATGACTCTATAATCTTAGAATAAGGGGCTGCTCTTTCAAAACTGAGATGAGGAGAAACTTCTTCACTCAGATGGTAGTAGGTCTGTGGAATTTGCTGCCCCAGGAAGCGACATCATTAAATAAATTTAAAACAGAAATAGACAGTTTCCTAGAAGTAAAGGGAATTAGGGGTTACGGGGAGCGGACAGGAAATTGGACATGAATTTAGATTTGAGGTTAGGATCAGATCAGCCATGACCTTATTGAATGGCGGAGCAGGCTCGAGGGGCCGATTGGCCTACTCCTGCTCCTATTTCTTATGTAAAAGGGTAGTAAAAGTATGGAAGTCTCACCACAAAAAACAGTAGGTGCTAGCTCAATTAATAATTTTAAATCTGAGATCGATAGATTTTTGCTAGTCAAGGGTATTAAGGGATATGGAGCCAAGCTGGGGAATTGGAGTTATGATACAGATCAGCCATGATCTCACTGAACGGCCTACTCCTGTTCCTATGTGCTTGGCTCCACTATTCTATCTGGAAGTTTATTCCACACATTGATCATCCTTTATGTGAAGAAGATGTTAAGCTAACTGGTCTATAATTTCCAGCCTTCTGCCTACTATTTTTAAATAAGGGTGTTACATTGGCAGTTTTCCAATCTGCCGGGACCTTTGCCGAGTCCAGAGAATTTTGGAAAATTATTACCAAAGCATCCACAATCCCTACTGCCACTTCCCTCAAGACCCTAGGATGTCAGCCATCAGGCCCAGGGGATTTATCCGCCTTGAGTCCCATTAATTTACTGAGTACCAATTCCTTAGTGATTTTAATCATATTTAGCTCCTCCCCCCCCCCCCCTCCCAGAGCCCCCTGTTTGTCCAGTGTTGGGATATTCTTAGTGTCCTCTACCGTAAAGACTGAAACAAAATATTTGTTCAGCACTTTTGCCATCTCCATGTTTCCCACCATTAATTTCCCGGTCTCATCCTGTAAAGGACCTACGTTTGCCTTAGCCACCCCTTTTCTTTTTATATAACTGTAGAAACTCTTGCTATCTGTTTTTATAGTTTTTGCTAATTTATTTTCATAATCTATCTTCCCTTTCTTAATCAATCCTTTTGTTACTTTTTGCTGTCTTTTGAAGACTTCCCAATCTTCTATCCTCCCATAAGTTTGGCTACCTTATATGTCCTTGTTTTTAGTCGGATACTATCCTTAATTTCTTTACTTAGCCACGGATGGCTGTCATTTCTTTTACACCCTTTTTTCCTCAGTGGAATATATATTTTTTGAAAGTTGTAAAATAACTCCTTGAATGAACACCACTGCTCATGTACCGTCTTACCCTTTAATCTATTTTCCCAGTCCACGTTAATCAATTCCGCTCTCATACCATCATAGTCTCCTTTATTCAAGCTCAGTACGCTTGTTTGAGAACCAACCTTCTCACCCTCTAATTGGATATGGAATGTAACCATGTTATGGTCACTCATTCCAAGGGGATCCTTAACTAGGACATTATTAATTAATCCTGGCTCATTACACAGGACCAGGTGCAAGGTTGCTTGCCCCCTTGTAGGTTCAGTTACATACTGCTCAAGAAACCCATCCCTAATACACTCAATAAACTCTTCCTCAAGGCTGCCCTGCCCAATTTGATTTGTCCAGTTAATATGATAGTTAAAATCCCCCATAATTATAGCTGTTCCCTTATTACATGCCCCGACTGTTTCCTGATTAATACTTCTTCCAGCAGAGTTGCAACTATTAGGAGGCCTATATACTACGCCCACGAGTGTTTTTTTTCCCCTTATTATTCCTTATCTCTACCCAAACTGTTTCATTATCCTGCTCCTTTGTCCCAATATCTTTTCTCTGTATTACAGTGATTCCTTCCCTTATTAACATAGCCACCCCATCTCCCCTTCCTTCCTGCCTGTTCTTCCTGATTGTTAAATACCCTGGCATATTTAATTCCCAGTCGTTGTCACCCTGCAGCCATGTTTCTGTAATGGCCACAAGATCGTACCCATACGTCGTTATTTGTGCCGTTAACTCGTCCATTTTGTTACGAGTGCTACATGCATTCAGATAAAGAACTTTCAAATATGTTTTGTGACACTTAGTTCCTGCTTTTTCCTTTTTTAACACTTTACCTTTTACTCCATACCTTCTGTCCCTTCCTGATATGCTTTCCTCTGTCTCCCTGCTCAGGTTCCCAACCCCCTGCAACAGCTTTGATGCTGGGTTAATCGCCTTACGCCTTCTGGTTTTCATTTTATCTGTTGTGCCTAAAGTACACTTTCTTTCCGCTGCTCTGTGCTTTTCCCTTTCACTTGTTCTTGAACAACTGTTTGTACTATTTGTATTGTAGATTTCCCCTGGGTCTTCCCCTCTTGCTGCTCTCAGCTTTATTCCCTTCTGACTCCCCGCTCAGGTTCGCATCCCCCTGCCACTCTAGTTTAAACCTTCCCCAACAGCACTAGCAAACACCCCCGCGAGGACATTTGTCCCGGTCCTGCTCGGGTGTATCCCGTCACGCTTGTACAGGTCCCACCTTCCCCAGAACCGGTCCCAATGTCCCAGGAATCTAAATCCCTCCCTCCTACACCATCCCTGCAGCCACGCATTCATCCTGTCTATTCTCCTGTTCCTATACTCACTAGCACGTGGCACCGGTAGTGAGTATAGGAACAGGAGAATAGACAGGATTTTCCAATCCTCTCTGGCTACAGGTGTGGTACTGGAGGACTGCTAACGTTATACCGTTGTTTAAAAAGGGAGAAAGGGATAGACCGAGTGATTACAGGCCAGTCAGCCTAACCTCGGTGGTGGGAAACTTATTGGAAACAATTCTGAGGGACAGTATTAATCATCATTTAGAAAGACATGGATTAACCAAGGACAGCCAGCATGGATTTGTTAAGGGAAGGTCATGTCTGACTAACCTTATTGAAGTTTTTTGAGGAGGTAACGAGGAGGGTCAAAGAGGGTAGAGCGTTTGATGTAGTCTACATGGATTTTAGCAAGGCTTTTGATGAGGTCTGCATGGCAGACTGGTCAGAAAAGTAGAAGTCCAAAGGAAAGTGGCAAGTTGGATCCAAAATTGGCTCAGTGGCAGGAAGCAAAGGGTAATGGTCGATAGGCGTTTTTGTGACAGGAAGGCTGATCCAGTTGGGTTCCACAGGGCTCAGTACTAGGTCCATTGCTTTTTGTAGTATATATAATGATTTAGACTTAAATGTAGGGGGCATAATTAAGAAGTTTGCAGATGATACAAAAGTTGGCCGTGTGGTTGATAGTGAGGAAGAAAGCTGTGGACTGCAGGAAGGTATCAATGGACTGGTCAGTTGGGCAGAAAAGTGGCAAATGGAATTCAATCCAGAGAAGTGTGAGGTAATGTATTTGGGGAGGGCAAATAAGGCAAGGGAATACACGATAAATGGTAGGATACAGATAAATGTAGAGGAACAGAGGGACCTTGGAGTACATGTCCACAGATCCCTGTGGCCTGGAACTCACTGCCTGAAAGGGTGGTAGAGGCAGAACCCCTCTGCATTTAAAAAGTACTTGGATATGCACTTGAAGTGCTGCAACCTACACGGTTACGGGCCACGAGCTGGAGAGTGGGATTCGGCTGGATGGCTCTTCTTGATAAAATCATAGAAAGTTACGGCACAGAAGGAGGCCATTCGGCACAGACACGATGGGCCGAATGGCAACCTTCTGTGCTGTAAATTTCTAAATTAATGGTAGGATACTGAGAAGTGTAGAGGAATAGGGGGACCTTGGAGTGCATGTCCACAGATCCCTGAAGGTAGCAGGACAGGTGGTTAAGAAGGCATATGGGATACTTTATTAGCTGTGGCATAGAATATAAGAGCAGGGAGGTTATGCTAGAACTGTATAAAACATTAGTTAGGCCACAGCTAGAGTATGATTCTATGATTTGAAGATGGCAGGTCAAGTTGATAAGGCCGTTAAAAAGGCATACGGGATCCTTGGCTTTATAAATAGAGGCGTAGTACAAAAGCAAGGAAGTTATGCTAAACCTATATAAATCTCTGGTTAGGCCTCGGCTAGAGTATTGTTCAATTCTGGGCACCACACTTTGGGAAGAATGTCAAGGCCTTGGAGAGAGTGTAGAGGAGATTTACTAGAATGGTACCAGGGATAAGGGACTTGTGGATAGATTGGAGAAGCTGGGATTGTTTTCCCTATAGCAAGAAGGTTAAAGGGAGATTTAATAAAGGTGTTCAAAATCATTAGTTTTTACCACAATGCTCCTCCTACTCTAACAAGAAAGGAAGTACTACTTGAATTGGTTTCTAGCTAGCTAGTAAGGGGAGAAAGAAGATTACCTAAAGGTAGAGGAACATTTGGGGAATAGTGATCAGAGTATAATTGAGTTTAATGTAAGAACAGAAAAGTCAAGGACAAGTATACTTTACTGGAAAAGTTATATTAAGATTGAAAATAAGGATCTTGCCCAATTTAAATGGAAGAAAAAAACTGGCAAATAGAACTGTAGTTCATAAATGGGAAAATATTAAAACAGGAGATGGAAAGGGTACAAATTGTCAGTAAGGTAACAAGGGAGCGTGTTGAATGCTGGGATTCCATAGATGAAAGGGATACTTAAAGCAGGAGGGTGGGATTCAACTAAGTAGTTAATAGGGGGGGGGGGGGGGAAACACCAGCACAGATTTTATAGATCAAATGGCCTGATTATGTGCAGTAACATTCTAGATAAGTTTCTGATGAAAGGTCGTCGGCCTGAAACTTTAACTCTTTCTCTCTTCAGATGCTGCCTGACCTGCTGAGTGTTTCCAGCATTTTGTTTTTATTTTATATTCTACATAAGTTTGTTGTGTAGTGCTGGAAAGCTATTCCCATTTACTTTGGTTACTTCTGGGTGTTAGTGAGAAATGATACAAACCTTTCTCTTAGAAGGTTAAATAGGTGGGGCAGAGCCTATAATTTTAGTAGATTGTACATAGTGTGTGGAGGATGCAAGCTTGATGAGCTGAATGGCCATTTTCCTCAATCTACAGCTTATATTCTTAAGCATTCCCAAGAAATAAAAGTCTGAAAGGGTTTCTGAACATCCTTTGCAAGTTTATATATTTCAAGTCTTTCAATAATAGAAAAAAGTTTTATATTAAACATATTACAAGACTAAGACCATTATTCCTTAAAATAATAGTATGGCTAAAACAGCTTTAAAAGAAAACCCGCACTACATTTCAGTTTGTGTAGAGACTAGAGCAGCTGGGATTGTTCTCCTTAGAGCAGAGAAGGTTATTGGGAGATTTAATAGAGGTGTTCAAAATTATGTAGGGTTTTGATAGAGTAAATAAGGAGAAGCTGTTTCCACTGGCAGGAGGATTGGTAACCAGAGGGCCCAAATTTAAGATAATTGGCAAAAGAACCAGACGGGAGATGAGAATTTTTTTAATGCTCTGGAATGCACTGCCTGAAAGAGTGATGGACACAGATTCAGTAGTAACTTTCAAAACAGAATTGAATATATACTTGAGAAGGAAACATTTTCAGGGCTATGGGGAAAGAACAGGGGAGTGAGACTAATTGGATAGCTAGGTACGATTGGCCGAAAGGCCGCTTTCTGTGTGAAAGAAAATAAAGTTTTATACCTTCTGACCTTTTATGAAAACTGAGTGGCATGTGTCCCTGGGACACAGTTGTTTATGAAGGTTAAATTTCTTCTAAAGAATGAGAAAAGTGCCACCTACAATAAATAATCTATCATTCTTTCTGTTTGCTAGGTATATATTTTGTTCAGTATTGTCCATTCTCTACAAAAACAGACACCAGCTGCTGTCTGGTCGAGGATCAAATGCTCCTTGATGGAATCAGTATTTGTTTTGTACTTGTTTTACTTCAATACCAGAAAGATGCTCTTTGTCTTTACACTCCACCCAAAAATAAGTGCTTTGCTCTAAACATTTATTTTTCAGAACTATGTTGATCGTGGGGTGCAAACGCAGTCTTGGACATATTTGCCAATGAATAGGCACAGAACCCATCGTCGAGCATCAGATGATTATGTAAAGGCATGTTGTATTTACAATGTGATGTATAGACCTTCTGTTTTTAATCTGTATATATGGAGAATCTTAATTTTCTTATCATACCTTTGTGTAACTACAGAAGTTTCATAAGACTTTGCCACAGCTGTTAAGGTAATGGCTCTGTCTTAGTATCTTGTCCTGATTTACTTAGTTTCATCAGAACCTCGATTAATATCGACACCCTGAGCTGTCTTGTTTCTTGTCAATTACTAATTTGATTAAAAATCCAGCTGAAATGTTGATACTTTCCTGTTCAGCTATAAATTGCTGGATCTACCTTGAAGAGCCTCACCCTGATGAAATTTATATTTGTGTTCTATTGCATGCTGTTGGGCTAGGGTGTTGTGATGTTTAATCAGCTGTGAAAAGGAGGTAGATAAGGACTTACGAGCAAGTTTAGAATCATACTGCACAGATGGAGGCCATTCGGCCCATTGTGCCAGTGCCGGCTCCTTGAAAGAGCTATCCAATTAGTCCCACTCCCCTGCCCTTTTCCCATTGCCCTGCAAATTTTGCCACTTCAAGTATATGTCCAATTCCCTCTTCCAAGTTAGTATTGAATCATCTTCCACCATACTTACGGTCAATGCACTGCAGATCATAACTAGCTGCATAAAAACATTTCTCCTCTGGTTCTTTTGCCAATTACCTTAAATCTGTGTCCTCTGCTTACCAGCCCTTCTACCAGTAGAAACAGTTTCTCCATATTTACTCTATCAAAACTCTACATACTTTTGAGCACCTCTATCAAATCTCCCAATAACCTTCTCTGCTCTCGGGAGAACAATCCCAGCCTTCTCTAGTCTCGCCACGTAACTGAAATGTAGTACGGGTTTCCTTTTAAAGTCGTTTTAGCCACACTATTATTTTACGGCATAATGGTCTTAATCTTGTAATATGTTTAATATTACATTTTTTTATTATTGAAAGACTTGATATACATGCAGAGGATGTTCTGAAACCCTTTCAGACTTTCTTGGGAATTCTTAAGAATATAAGCTGTAGATTGAGGAAAAAAGACCATTCAGCTCATTAAGCTCGCATCCTCCACACACTATGTACAGTCTACTAAAATTATAGACTCTGCCGCACCTGTTTAACCTTCTAAGAGAAAGGTTTGTATCATTTCTTACTAACACCCAGAGGTAACCAAAGGAAATGGGAATAGCTTTCCAGCACTACACAACAACAAACTTACATAGAATATGAAATAAAACCAAATGCTGGAAACAGAGTTAAAGTTTTAGGTTGACCTTTCATCAGAAACATATATAGAATGTTACTGCACGTAATCAGGCCATTTGATTTATAAAGTCTGTGCTGGTGTTTTTTCCATATGAGCTACTTAATTGAATCCCACCCTCCTGCTCGAAGTATCCCTTTCATCCATGGAATCCTAGCCTTCAACATGCTCCCTTGTTACCATACTGACACAATTTGTACCCTTTCTGTCTCCTGCTTTAATATTTTCCCAGTCATTTCTGAACAACAGTTCTATTTGCCAGTTTTTTTTCTTCCATTTAAATTGGGCAAGATCCTTATTTTCCATCTTCATATTTTTCCAGTAAAGTATACTTGTCCTTGACTTTTCTGTTCTTACATTAAACTCAATTATACTCTGATCACTGTTCCCCAACTGTTCCTCTACCTTTAGGTAACCTTCTTTCTCCCCTCACTAGCTAGCTAGAAACCAATTCAATAGTAGTTCCTTTCTTGGAGTAGGAGGAGCGTTGTGGTATAAACTACAGAGTAATAAAAGGTTAGGGCTGATGGGTTGGGTATGGCGTAAGAGGTGAAGATAGGCTGAAGCAGCTTCGTGGATGGTCTCGTTCTTGGAGACAAAGTTCATGTATGTGCTTTGCTCACTTGTTCTCCATTGAGGGCATTTTCTTGGTCCTGGCACTAAATTAAACTTTTTCCATGAATATGACACTCTTTCTGTTATACTTATCTCTGACTTCCAATCCTATTCCTAACCGGAGTAAAATTACATTTAACAAAATATATATATTGACACATCCTTATGAACCTTGTGTCCTAAATCTCTCAAAGGCACCAGTAACCCAAAATATTATTACCATAAAAAAACTTCTTATTCGTGCTACTGGATGTCCTGTGGTTTTGCTTATTGGGAGTCAGAGGCTTTACTGTTTTATAACAGTGCTGTTTTATAATGAGTTGTTTATGCCATTTAGAGGATAGTATCAGCGCCACTGATTTACAGTCAGCCAAATTGCTGTACCTATGTATTTAATTATTATCCCCTAAAATTTTAAAGCTGAGACTATGCAGCAAGATGTACCATTTGGAGACAGATATCTGGTATTCAGCAGTATTGGGGAGGGAAATGGAATTTCACTGCACTTGTGGCCAGTCCTGGACATGGTAGCACTGGCAATAGTCCTGGGCTTTAGTAGCACTGAGAAGGAAACGGTCCTTGAATTTGGCAGTGCTGCTGGAGTCTCGCAGCAAGGGAGGAGGGAGGGCGCTGGTGAACTTTGAACTGACATCACTAGAGAGGGAATCTGAAGTTAGGCAAAACTGTGGAAGGAAAACCTGAGGGTAGAATGTGAGGTTTGGCTCACCAGTGGATCCCTGGTCTCCAGCAGTGAGGGGAGGGGAAAAGCATAGGCCTGACAGTGCTGGGAGAGGGGGGGTGGCGGTGAGGTTCCCATGCCCGGCAGTACTGGTTTGTACTTTCTAAGGGATTTCTGCAAACACTGAATTTTGTGGTTCCTGGATATGTTTGTGTGTCTCCTTCACTCCCTTGCCCCCTCTCTTCTCCCTCCTTCTCTACTCTCTCCCTCTTGTTTGCTAGCTCCTGTAAGAAAATGTAAACATTTTAATTGTTGTCAACAAAACACAAGTTCATAATTAGAGAACTTTCAAAATTCAACTTTTTACTGGAAAAAAAACTCTAAGAGCAAAGACACTCGGTCTCTACATCTTGCAGATGTCACTAATTAGAAAGTTAACATTTTCTAACTGTCAACATAACAGGTGATAATTAAAGACTGTTTCCGAATGCAACACTTTTGAAACATAAACTCAGATTTAGATGAAAAAAGAGTCTCGGCTTAATGCTGTTTCTGTAATTTACAGAACATAAAAGCTACAACAGGTATGTTAACAGTAGTTCTTTCTCTCTCCTCAAGTTCATGTACTTTAAAAATAAGTCAATAAAAACTTTACCGTTTTTATTTGTTCATGGGATGTGGGCGTCGCTGGCGAGGCTGGCATTTATTGCCCATCCCTAATTGCCCTTGAGAAGGTGTGGTGAGCCGCCGCCTTGAACCGCTGCAGTCCATGTGGTGAAGGTTCTCCCACAGTGCTGTTAGGAAGAGAGTTCCAGGATTTTGACCCAGTGACGATGAAGGAACGGTGATATATTTCCAAGTCGGGATGGTGTGTGACTTGGAGGAGAACGTGCAGGTGGTATTGTTCCAATGTACCTGCTGCTCTTGTCCTTCTATGTGGTAGAGCTCGTGGGTTTGGGAGGTGCTGTTGAAGCCTTGGCGAGTTGCTGCAGTGCATCCTGTGGATGGTACACACTGCAGCCACAGTGCACTGGTGGTGAAGGGAGTGAATGTTTAGGGTGGTGGATGGGGTGCCAGTCAAGCGGGCTGCTTTGTCCTGGATGGTGTCGAGCTTCTTAAGTGCTGTTGGAGCTGCACTCATTCAGGCAAGTGGAGAGTATTCCATCACACTGCTGACTTGTGCCTTGTAGATGGTGGAAAGGCTTTGGGGAGTCAGGAGGTGAGTCACTCGCTGCAGAATACCCAGCCTCTGACCTGCTCTTGTAGCCACAGTATTTATGAAAAGATTTTTGAAATTTATCTTCTATCTTCAAATAATTTTGAAAAGCAATTGAGCTAAAAGAAGCTAAAGGAAAGTATTGTAATAGTTCAGTTATTGAAATGTACTCCTGTATTCTGCAAAATTGAGTGCACTGGCCGTGCTCAGACTACTTAATCTGAATTCAGCTAAGAATGTCATAGCTCTGGACTAAAATCTCAAGCCCAGTGGATACATTTAATCATGCTGTTCTGGAATATGTAATTTGTTGACTTTGTTTTGCTTAAATCCTTAACTTTGAGCATTTATAAATTTGTTCCTGAGGAATCAAATGTCAGATGAAATATTTTCATTAAGAATTTTGTGATTTGTTAAGAAAAATAATACAGTGCCACTCAGTGGGCAGGGCCTGTCATTACATAGTGACAGACACTAGTTTGCATATCTATATGCATCTTGTTCAAATTCTTAACATCTACTTGCAGTTCCTATCAACAAAACCTTACTTTCTATTGTCACTTTTTTGCCATACTTAATTTTTTTAGGAGTTATATATTTCCAGCATTATAATGCAAACTGCTGTGTAAACTTGTCATTCTGTAATTGCATAGTCTGGCCAGAGGGATCCCACAAATCATTCAAAATGTCTTCTAAAAATTGTTCTTAGTAACTGAAGTTTGTAATGCCTAAAATAAGGATTTCATAGTCTGTACAGCACAGGAGGATGCCATTCAGCCCATCATGTCTGTGCTGGCTCTTTGAAAGAGCTGTCCAATTAGACCCATTCCCCTGCTTTTTCCCCATAGCCCTGTAAATTTTTTCCCTGAAAGGAGCCAGGAATGCTCACTAATATTTCACCTTAAATTCCTTTTGTGTGTGTACATTTTTTCTCAGTTTTTAGATTAAAGACAATTCGACAAAATGGCATCTGTACTTTGAATAAATAAAACAAATTGCTGGCCACGAATAGCAGAACTGATTAAAGATCCCACCCAAAGCATTGGTCCTCAGATGCTGACTAACCTGTGCATAGCTCAGTTGGTAGCGCATTCTATTCTCCTACTAGAGAGTTGTGCGATTTGCTCGGGCTTGGGAGTTTGAGCTCATGATCCAAGCTGCCACTCCAAAGCATTACGGAGGGAGTGCTGCATTGTAGGGAGGTGCCTTCCCTCAGATGATGCATTAAACTGAGTCCCTGCGGCCTGTTTAGGTGGATTTAAACAAAAATCCAAAAACTATATATTTCACAATAATATCAATTTTATCAATTGAATAATCTTTTCTTTTTAATACCTTAATTAACATTAATACTTGAAGGTCTCAGTCTCCCAGAAGGCTGAGTTTGTACTTGATAGTTTTGTCTAGAGCCGTGACATTACAGCAAAATTTGGATGGTGCAGTCTGGGCATGTACAGTGCACCTGTTTTCCCACTGTTCAGACAATTGTACTGATGGAATAATTTTCTTGAGCTGCTAGCATTTTTTGCTTAGTGGCTTTTCTTTAAATGATTTTGAAAAAGTAGAGGATAAACTTTACTCCAGTAATTTTTTTAAAATACAGTCCATGTGTGTGTATAAGAGAGAAATATCAGTGCACTGGTTACTGGACTGTTTTTGTTCTATGTTTTATAAACTTTAGAAAGTGTATTAAGCTAAGGGGGGGGGGAGGAGAGAAGAGAGTTGGAGAGACATACTAGTGTCTGAGTGAAAACCCAGTTTTATATTGGCATCTATACCCTTTTGGGGGAGAGTGTTTCAGATTTCTACTGCCCTTTGTGAAGAAGTTCTCACTGATTTCACTCAATGCCTGGCTTTAATTTTAAGATTGTTGCTCCTTGTTTTGGATTCCCCCACCAGAGGAATTTTGAAGTTAACTAATTATCTCACCTGTTCTGTTGACTGTTAGAAAAGTTAAATGCTAATTTCTTACACACATGAGACAAATATTCTAGATGCCTATTCTACCTAAGAGAGAGGGGATTCAGTATCTTTGCTCATTCTAATTTGAATTTTTAATGTTGAATTTTGTAAGCAAGCAAAGCATCTTTGACGAAAACCATTGTGGATGGGGAGGTGGGAAACCGGTGAGAGGGCCTCGTGCTACCCACCCTGGAGCAAGGGGAACCAGTGAAAGTGGGAAGTGGATGGAGGGTTGAGAGTGAGCTAAGTGATGGTGGAGATAGGGAGGACATGGGTTGAGTGGGTAATTCAAAAGGGAAAAGCTGGGGTGGTGATGGGAATGAGGGATTGGTCAGAAGGGGAGGAGATCATGAGAATGTGATGGGAGCGAGGAGGTAGAAAGCACGTGATTGGAGAAAGGGATCTGCTGAGGGCCACATTTTTCCTGCACCTCCCGCACCAAATGCAGCCTGTAGCTGCTGGTGGCTGCTTTCTCCACTACACCAGGTTATGCCATGCCATATTACTCACTGTCTCCCACCTGAAAAAAGAAAACGAGAAGCAGAAGAGGAGAGAGAGTGTACTGAAAGAAAATAGGGAGAGAGAAGCAGAAGAGAAAGGAAGACTCTGATCAGGAGAGACACAAACAACAACTAGCAGACAGCCAAGGTAGGTAAGATTAAGGTCATATTCTCCAACATATGTGCAATGCCAGGGAGATCAACTAAAAGAAAGGAAGAACTTGCGTTTATGTAATGCCTTTCCTAGCCTCAGGTTGTCCCAAAGTGCTTCACAGCCAATGAATTGCTTCTGAAGTCACTGTTATAATGTACAGAAACACAGCAGCCAATTTGTGCAAACAGAATGAGAAAAATGACTAAATAATCTGTTTTTGTTGGTGAGGTAAGTTGAAGGATAATTGTTGGCCAAGATACCATGAGAACTCCCTTGCTCTTCTTCGATTAGTGCCGTGGGATCATTTATTTGCATCTGAGGGGGCAGACGGGGCCTCAGTTTATCATCTCATCCAAAAGACAGCACTTTTAACAGTGCAATGTCTTTTCGCGCTGAGCCAGGGCTCACGCCTGCGTATATTAAAAATCTCTCATTAGATTGCACTCTCCGTCTACAAGCCTTAACTTCCTGTGTCATGACTCTGAATCATAGTTTTTATGTCAGTAGTGACATTTTTAAAAGAATCAATATGTACATAGGGCTAACGAGAATCTATAAACTTTGTAAACAGGAGTTATCTATCATTGTAATTGTAGATAGAAACATAGAACAGAAAAATTTACGGCACAGAAGGAGGCCATTCGGCCCATCGTGTCTGTGCCGGTTGAAAAAGATCTACCCAGCCTAATCTCACTTGGTCCGTAGCCTTGTAGGTTATGGCACTTCATCACATTTAAAAAGTACTTGAATATGCACTTGAAGGTTTCTGCCTCTACCACCCTTTCAAGTAGCGAGTTCCAGACCCATTACAGATTACAGCTGTAGGCGGCACAGTGGAGTTAATTACTGAACTCTCGCAAATTGGTAACCATTGCCCCCACAACCCCAGATTTTTGAGTGTTCTTTGCTGTTTATCAGATGTTTAAAATCCGATATTTAAGGTGCCCCATTTGTAGACCTTCATAACCTTTCTGGCTGACCATTGTCAGGCTGGGGGCTATTCAAGTCTCTGCTTTCTTTGGTATATTAATTCCACTGGTGCCTGGTACTCTATTGATTTGATGGTGTGCCCACTACTCTATGAATATATTTGTTAAGTCTGCTGCTTGGAAGCTATTAATTCCTGCTGCTCGCTGCTTCATTGATTTGTTGTGTCTACTGCTCCATTAATTGATTTTTTTTGAGTATGCTGCTCGATTAATTTATTAATTCATTGGTTCCTACTTAGCTGTAACGTGGTGTTCATTTATATCCTTTTGTCAGTGAGCCGTGATGCGTGTGGTTGTGACATCAGTTTTCCTATTGATTTGATGTCAATGAAAGAAAAACACATTTGTTCTCCTTTTAAGTTCTCAAGTTTATTACATTGTTTTTTAACCTCCACTACTGGGGTCCCATGTTGTGGTTCACAGTAGGTTGAAGTATATGGTCTATAACTTACCTTGCTGTTGCTGTTTCTTTCTGTCTTTGTCCTTCTGTTGGCTTCTGATTTGTGTTTTTCTTTGTTTCCTCGAAAATTCCCTCTGCCTTTTGGGTGGGAAGTATTAGGTGGCATGGAAGGGAGTCATGAGTTTCTTTGAGATCTGGTATTTATGGTACCTCTGCGAAGAGCTTTAATATCCGCCATACTCGTTTGTTTTTTATGTTGCTTTGAGTCGAGATTGCTTCTTTTAAAGTCCTAACCCATCATTCCCTCCTATGTTAGTTTTCTGAATGGCTGACTCCCTATTGCTCTAGATTTGTGCCTCCTCTCAGAGGAACAGGAGTTACTCGAGCCTGTTTCACCATTTCGTTAGATCATGGCTGATCTGTATCTTGGCCCTATTTACCTGCCTTTGCTCCATATCCTTTGATATTCTTACCTACCAAAAATCTGTCGGCCTCAGTCTTAAAAGTTTCTATTGACCCAGTATCCACAGCCTTTTGGGGAGAGAGTTCCAGATTTCTACTACCCTTTGTGTGAAGAAGTACTTCCTGATTTCACTCCTGAATGCCTGGCACTAATTTTGAGATTGTTGCCCCTTGTTCTGGATACCCCCACCAGAGGACATAGTTTCTCTTTACCCTCTCGAATTTTAGACCCCTCGATTATAGCACCCCTTATTCTTCTATGCTTAAGTTAATACAAGCCAAGTTTATGCAATCTGCCCTCGTAATTTAACCCCAGGCATCATTCTGGTAAATCTGTGCTGCAGCCCCCCCCCCCCCCCCTCTAAGGCCAGTATATTTTTCTAAGGTGCCCAGAACTGAAAGCAGTACTCCAGACTGGGTCTGACCAAGGCTGTATATAACTCAAGCATAACTTCTTCCCCTTTTGATTCCAGCCCCCTTGATAAAGGCCAAAACTCGTTTAGCCTTTTGATTGCTTTTTGTACCTGTCCACTAGCTCCTAGTGATTTGTGTACATGTACAGCCAAATCTCTTTGTTCCTGCACAGTTCCTAGTTTCTCACCATTTAGAAAGTACTCCAATTTATCTTTGAGTCCAAAGTGGATGACCTCACAATTCTCCACATTGAACTCCATTTGCCACAGTTTTGTCCATTTACCTAATCTGACTATTTCCTGCACTTTTTGGTTACTGTTGATCAACATTAGCGCATTTACTGTGTCTGTTTTTGCTTGCTTGCAATCCATTTTTTTCGATTAGCATTGAAATCTGCTCCCACCAGCAGTGCAGTCGCATATTCCTTTTTCTTTCTTTAAATTAAAATTTCTGTTACCACTATAGAACTCTGCTCCAGCAACAGGAGAAAAGCATTCTTGTGTGTAACTTTATTTTCCCATACTTTTTGGGTACGTCATGTATAATGCTAGGTAATAGTTGGCTAGATCTTCACAACAGTGTGGCTGGAGGCCATAGCAGAGTGTCTCTAGAAGAAACCAGGACTGCAGCAGCCGGCCTCTGCTAGCCCTGAGGCAGCTAGCCAGACGAGAGAAGCAGGAAAAAAAGGACAGCAGCAGGTCTTCAAATACAGGTGAGAGCAGGTAATGTGCACAGTAAAGCCAGATGAACAGCAGTAGCAGGCGGAGTTGGATGCTCCACACACCTTGAGTCTCGATCCAGCTGGGCCTGCTCTCTGCCATGCTTCAAGGCAGCCAAGTAGGCAGGGAGAAGCAAGGACACAAATTAAAAAGATAATTGGGAGGGGAGGGGGAAAGAAATTAAAGTGTGGGGAAAAGACATTAAGAAAAACAAACTGGCAAGAGGCATTTGAAGAAAGCATATGGTTCTAATGTCACTGCACCATCATTTTAAAATAACTGAAATTCCATTTTGATTCTAATAAAGTGTCAGAAGCTCCAGAAATGTGAAGGATGTTCAAACCCCTAGGTCAAGGCTCTACTTCCCCAATTATCCACCTCACATTCCCTTCCCCCAAAGCAGCAGCAACATTGCACCTATAAGATCTTGTTTCACAAGGCTCTTTGCCTTTCTCATTATTTTAATAGTTTGATTTCACAGGCAGTTCATGTTGAATACAGTTTTAGGCAGTTTACCCAGCAGCTCCCACTTTGAGCTCCATTGTCTCTGGGTTGCTGCCCTCATTGGCATTAGAGATAGAAAGTCTAAATTGCAATCCTTGTCAAAGGCTATGAAACGTGTGTTTGCATTGACCTCACCGAGGCAACGGTGCTGTCATCCTTCATCAGGTGCTCAATGCCACAGATGTCCATGCTGAGGTTGTTGGAGACCTGGATAGACTTGCTCACTTAATGTAAATGTCAGCCCAACATGTCCCATACCAGACATTTTTTTAAAAAATCAGGGCTTGAAAAGAGTGATTAATTGGGGGAAAATCAAAGAGCAGGAACCAAGGCTTGGAAAAAAGAGCCAGGCAGTGGGAAGAAAATAACCCCAGGAACCAGAGGTTGATAAAAAAAAAAAGTTCAGTAGAGGGAATTCCTGTTTTTTTAAATTAAAAATGCTTAAAGCAGCAGATGGAGCTAGAGGGATGCTTGGGGACAGGGTTAACAGGCTCCAGAACACTTGAGTGTGCCTTGATAGGCAATTCAGAATTTAACATTGAAACTCCTTGTACAGCGCCACCTACTGTTGTCATGGAAACTTAAATGGTAAGCTTGGACATCGTAACATAGGAAATCCCCATAGATGTTTTCAGTGGAGTGCATTACCCACATACCAATTTTAAATATATTATAGATGTTACTGTAGTAGCATCACATTCCTAGGAACATTGAAATAAAATTTCCAACCCTGTAAAGGTTGACTCCTGTGCAACACCATTGGAGATATAAGCCTCAATTTTTCTGGGAGGGCGGAATCGTTATGTATGAGCCCGGTAGCGAGCGACGCATCTGGAGGCGATGCCGATCTTAACTGCAGGGCCTCATTTTTAAAAAAAACTTCGCAGAGTCCCGCCCGACATTACCTGGCCGGCGGGTGAGAGCGGAAATTTTGGCAACAGGAGGCTGCAACCAGGGTCTTGTGGGAACGGTCCCCTGCAGTCTGTGGGAGGAGGGTTTCCAGGGCAATCTTGTCGGTGATCGTGGGGTGGGGGGGCTTACCTCACAATCTGGGGGGAGGCCCATTGAATTTTTCAGGGGCCTGGGGGGATTGCTGTTCCACCTCCTGGCCCACAAGCAGTTCAAAGAGAAGGACATTTTTTGGCCAGTTGGCATCTCCTGCCATGGTTCTGCTGTTGGGCAGCAGACAGTGTGGGATTCCCCCGGCTTGATGTTAATATTACATCGGACCCTGACTTTTGCATGTTAAGTAGGACTCTGCCTGCTTTTAACAGGAACCTCGTTGATTGCCTGATAATACAGTGGCCAGGGACACTGGTTGGAGGCGTGATCTCTATTTTCAAGATTTTAACCCTACCCTTTCCTGACCATTTTGAGGGGGGGGGGGGGGGTTAAAATCGAGGCCAAAATGTGTAAATCTCCCAATTCATTGTTCAGTGACTTGGAGAAAATGCTATTTATATTACTTGTGTTTTTCATCTTGTTATTGCTAGTTCTATTTTCCTTGTCCTGTCCTGTTTTTCTTGCCTTTGCTTTTGTTTTGGTTCTTTTGATTATTCTGTTTGTCGTTTTTGTTTTCTCATTTTGGGTGAGTAGTGTGGAGGAATAAGATTGCCGATTCCCAGTTTAGCGTTGGAATTGGCAATGTGTGCTGGGGGCTGAGATGGATGGAATCATTTTAAAAAGCAGGAGTGGGTGGCTGGAGGGGGTGGTATATTTTGGGCCTGGGTCTGGGATGGGGTTGGACTTGGGACATGGTGGTAAGCAGCAGCGGGAGTGAATGGGCTGTTGTTGAGAGATGGTGTTGGTGGACGGAGAACACTGAATGCAAGGCCCAGGGCAAGGCATTGGGACTGGGTTGAAAACAGGTTGGGAGCAGGGTGAGGGAGGTTGAGAGCATTGGAGAGCGCGAGAAACCCCCATGGCTAGTCCACTCACTCCCTGCCTGTCCTTGGTGCCAGTGCTACTCATGCCCAAAAAATATTTTAACAAAAAGTGGTTTCCAGCATTAAGAAGGCAATTGAGAATTTGTTTGTAAGCTGCTTATAATGCTACGAATGAATGATGGTGCATGAGCATTTAAAAAGAACTTTGTTTCGAAAGTTAGTGGTAGAAACCAGTACTCTTTCTGATGTCATGTGAGCTGCAAAATGCATCTTTTCCCAACACTAAGTTGGGAACCAGTAATTTATTTTTAATGCACTTATAATGCTAACAACAAATTGCTGATTTTTAGTCCAGCCCTGAGTCCTGGCAAAAAGCCATGGCTACAAAAGAAGAGAAGTTGGGGATAAAGCAGAAGGTCCTCACTTCTAATCTCTGCCATACCTATGTAATCATATTTCCCTCTACCCATTTGAATTTGCATTTTAGCTTCCCCTCTGAACCTGAGCCCATTGCTTCTTTTCTTTTTTCTTCTGTCTTGGCCATTCGGACCTTTTTTCTCTTAGCTGTCACTTTATCACAGACATGGCCATTTCTGACAACTTCCTTGTATCCCTCACCAACCACATCCTCTTGCCCCCTTCCAAGCCCACTTCCTTCTGTGTCCTGTACCTGGGGTAAAAACTCTCCCCCAAGTCACTTACAATTGCAATTTCTAAACCCAAACTGCTTAGCCTTTGGCCCTCCACTCACCGCAATACTTCTGCAGTCATCAATGTGCTTAACCACTCCCTCACATCCACCTTTGATGCCCATGTCCCCAACAAAACCTTTTCTCTCTCCCATCCTGGTCAATTTCCCCCTGGGATGGCCCCCATCTTTGCTCCCTCAAGTTCAAGAGGTTCAAACATGGGCATATCTGGTGCACAACTGATTTTAGCCATCCATCACCAGGTCTGGCTGGACCATGTCAAGCATTGTCGGGCCTCGCTCTCTACGCCACGATCATTGTGGAAAGTAAATATAACCCTTGTCGTCTTTTCTCTACTATCAACCACCTCCTTAAACTCCTTTCATGAACTTCTTTGTCACTAAGATTGAAACTATCAGCTGTTTCTGCTGCTTCCTTCCTTCCGCTTGCCCAGCAAACCAAATCTTCACTTAGGCTCCTCCCTGCCCTAACTCAACCTACATCTTTCACTAGTTTCTCTAATCTCCCCTCATTACCTCTCCAAGCTCATCTTGTCCAGGAGACTCCTGCTGCCTTGAACCCATTCCCACTAAACTGCTGATCACCCAACTTCCCTCCATGCTAACTGACATTGTAAATTATTCCCTCTCCTCAGCTACTGTCCTTGCTTCTTTCAAAACTTCTCTCTCAAGTTCTAGAACATGTTGTCGCCGCCCATCTTTACTGCAACTCCATTTTTGAATCTCTTCAGTCAGATTTCTGCCCTTGTCACTGCACTGAAATGACCCTACTAATGTGACAAATGGCATCCTCTGTGACTGTGGCCATGTTCCTTGATCTCTGCAGCCT
This sequence comes from Heptranchias perlo, assembly GCF_035084215.1. NCBI lineage: Eukaryota > Metazoa > Chordata > Chondrichthyes > Hexanchiformes > Hexanchidae > Heptranchias > Heptranchias perlo. Next base: position 113,543,501 of record NC_090326.1, on the reverse strand, counting down.
TTGACTCGGTTGACCGTGCTATCCTCCACCAATGCCTGTCCTCCGTTATCTAACTCAGTGGAATCGCCCTTGCTTGGTTCTACTCTTACCTGTCCAATCGTAGCCACAGCATTTCCAGCAATGGCTTCTCGTCCCACCCCTGCAATGTTACTCCAGAGCCCCCCAAGGATCTGTCCTTGGGCCCCTCCTCTTACTTATCTACATGCTGCCCATTGATATCTTCCACAGATGTGTACGCTGACAGCACCCAACTCTACCTCCGCAACACTTTTTTTGATCCCCTCCGCTCGCCCTGTGTAGTCATACTGCTTGACCGATATCCAATCTTGGATGAGCTGTAATTTCCTCCAGTTAAACATTTAGAAGACTGAAGCCATCTTCTTAGGCTCTCTCCACAAATTCTGTACCCTTGCCAGCAATTCTATCTCCCTCCCCAACCATTACCTCAGGCTGAACCAGACTGTTCGCAGTCGTGGTATACTGTTCGACCCTGAGCTGAGCTTCCGACCCCATATACTCTCTATCACAAAGACAGCCTACTTCCACCTCCACCTCTAACATCGTCTGCCTCACCCCTCATCCAGTCCTACGACCACTACCCCCCCCCCCATTGAACTCTCATTAGTCTGTGGCCTATTGTGCATTCTCTCCCCTCCCCCCACCCCCCCTCCTTCCTGTTTGCCCCATGCCTTCAGCCATCTATGCCCCATGCTCTGGTATTCATTCCCTAAACCCTCTGCCTCTCCACCATCCTCTCCTCCTTTAAGGCCCTCCTTAAAACTCACCTCCTTGATCAAGCTTTTTGTCACTGTTCCTAACATCTCCTCCTTTGGCTCGGTATCCACTTTGGTGGTCATATGCTTCTGTGAAGTGCCTTGGAATGTTTTTCCATGTATAAATGTATCTTGTTGAATGAAATCCTGATGGTAAGTGGGCAGCAGCTATAACCAGCAGGGCAAGGAAGGGTGAGTTGCAAGGCTGCTAAAAGAGGTTCAGAGAATTGGGGCCAGCAAGAAAGGCAAGCATATTGGGGTTTGGAATGGTGTTGCTGGCAGCAACCATTGAAAAGATCTGAATGGGGGTGGAGGCTGAGCTGTAAGGCTGCTGAAAGGTTCACATCAGGTCAAGGCCAGTGTTGGCCATCAAGAAAAGTGGGTGGATGCCAAGCAAGACCAGTATTGTGGTCAGATTTGTGCAGTACCCAAGAAGAACAACAGTTGATGGGTTGGGAGGAGGCCAAAGACCAGTTAGCAGGCCAAGGAACAAGGCTGGAGGTTGTCCCCAGGACCAGGTGAAGGAACCATGCCAATACTAAGACTAAAATTAGTGTATATTTTTAAAATGTATAATAAAAATAAAACTTGTCTGCTGAGAAGGATAAAAAGAAAATGGCAGCCAGAGTTGGCCAATAGTTCAGAGACTTTTGGGGCTTGTACCACACAGACACATAGTAGTCAGAACCTATAATTGCATTGTGACAGTTGGCTTAGCAAAATTGCATGGGAAATAGTGACATGAATTTAGAATGGGAAAGGTTGACCCAAAAGCATGACCAAAAATCCTAATGGGAAGTAAGGTTTTTGAACAGGAAATGTTTGCCCTGTCCAAGATTTTATTTGTATACCATCAAAAATTATGGATTGCCTTTTTCCTTCTCAAACATAAGTGAAAACTTTGAATATTTTGACAACGTAGCATGTTTTGATGTATATAAAATTAATTCATCTGGTGATGATGCACTCCACAATATAATTGGGGTTATTATTACTTGGCTTTGGCTATATCACTGCAGTTTTTGGTATAATGAAATCATTCCAATTTCTTGTCATTATTATGCAAGATACTAAACTGGACTTTACAGGTAATAATTATTATTGCAAAGGTAATAGTTGGAAGTAATTTGTTAAGTTTTGTGCTAGTAATGTGTCTTGCCGAGTTAGACTTAATAAATCGTTACAAAAAGATAGTGTTAAAGCATACTTTAAATTTGTTGATTTGTTTTGCTGTTTTTCTTTCAGGAGAAAAGAGTGCACAGGTTTACAGTTTAGAAGTAGTCCAGCAGCATCTGAAGTGAAGTAACTGGTCCTGTTTACAGGGTGGATGAAACCAACTGATCTTCAAATCTGATCTTTGCTAATATCAATACTGTTGATCCTTAAGACTGGGCTACATTATTACTGTTGGTCTTGTCATGTAGCACTTTTGATCATGTGAAACTAAAATCCATTTTCCTACTGGAAGCACTAATAAGTGTGTTCCTGGTCACATTCCAGTTGAATCACTCTTATATCTACGTGATTGATAGTAGACCCACTTTATATTCTTTTGATGTCAGTCAATTTCTAATGTACAGACTTAAGATGAGTGTGTCCTAAGATTGTCATTTATCTTGGAGGTTCCGCTGACATTAGCTATAATAGTGAAGCTCAATTGGTTTATGGATATCGTATGAAACACAAGATTAAATTACGTCCTTGTGACTGTCTGCCTTTTTTATGACATACTTGCAGTCTGAATTAAATGAGAAAGCTAATGACAGTTATAAGTAGTGGTAGAATTGCCTTGATTGTAATACCTTCAGATTGTCATGATTCACAGGAGAGTATAATTTTTCAGCCCCAGAGCTCAGTTATAAGAAAATGTAAAATCCTGGTTATACATTTGTTTCTTATGTTGAAGTGCCCATTCAAACAAACTTTTATAAAATGCAGAAAATACTGGAAACACACAGCATGTCAGTCAGCATCTGTGGAGGGAAGAGCCATTTGCTTCACACTTCCTGTTTTTGTTCCAGATTTGCAGTATTTTGCATTTTATTCCCCTTACTTATTGCTTTTTGTATGATTTCCAAGGAGAAATATAGTGGTGTCTACTTGCTGATGAGCAATACTCTTATTTAAAAATTCATGTCTATAAGCTGCTACAGAACAGTTTAAATGAAGCTTTACCATAACTGTAGGAAATATAGATTTTATCATCGTAGTAGAAGATATCACGTATATTGTAGTAGAATTTCATTATTTGTTAAACAAGAAAGTTGTGTATCAAAACACTTGGGGAGGTTCTCTTGACCAAATATTGAGATTTCACTACAGATCATGTGATTCTGATCCTGTATTTTATATCCACGCCATTTTATATTGATGAGCTGACTTTTGCTATTATTGTGGGGCTAAATACTTGAAAAATCACTTATAAGCAAGCCCTCATTTAAAATTCAGTTCTATCCAACAAACATTTTTAACATATACTCCTCTTTTACAGTGTCTCATAGTTTCACAAAAAAGCAATTGAACTGTGACCCACAGAAATTTAATGGGTCTATTTTTAATATTTTGAAATTACACCTTTTTAATTTAGCCACTGTAAACTAATAACTGCTTTACTCACAAATGAAACTCAAGGCTACAAGCAACTTGTATTTTACACAGGGTATTCTTCCAATATTTAGTAGCTAGCACCATTGGTTTTGATTTGAAATTATTAAATCTACTCTTTTTTTCTACTTATCTAGGCAGCCTTTTGTCTGTAAAACGTGTTTGACTGCTTTGTGCTGCCTGAAATGCATGAAAATCTTGGGAGATTTAAAGTTTTTTTTTCTTTTGGTGGAAAGCCATCTTGCACAGGTTTTTAATCTGATTTAATTAAAATATCCTGAAAGTTCCTAATTTTAAATCAAATGCTATGCTTCTGACTTGCCCATCTACTTCAAGTGATGTTTATTTGTTTTCAATGCTTACAATTGATTTTCTTTAAAAAAAAGCTATTCCAGGGAAAATACTCATTTTGAAGCTTGTTTTTAGATAAAATGGTGAATCTGTTGTGAACTGAATATTGGAGTTCTCTGCTTAAAGTATAGGTTAATTGGAGCTTTTCTTTAAAGTGTGTTTTAACCATGCTGGACCTTGTTTGGTAATCTGGCACCAACTTGGGTTTGTGATTAATACTGTGACACCAAAACCAAAATCATTTTTGTGTATAGAAAATATTAAATGACAATTCCAATTTTAACTTTGAATTAGGGATCACATTTTCCGGAGTTTAGCAGGGTCAGTACTTCCTTCATGTTATCTAGTATAAAATCAATGAAAAATACAAACTCTCATAAGATTAAAAAATTCTTAAACTTTGTTAGTAGTGAAACTTAGTAAAACATTTCATAGAACTGTAAAACAAGCCGCCTTCCATATTGATAAAAGCAAGTTGTCGTGAAGACAAATTTTGCAGGTTTAAGATAATATATGTATGAAGTTTTATTTTTAAATTTGAGTTTCTTGTCCCTATTTAGAATGTGGAATAATTACCATATTGTTTGCGAATGCTTTGCATGTTTAAAATATGAATGACTCAATTTTACAAGTTTTTCATACTTTATGTAAATGTTGTGTACCTTTTGTTGCCTTTTTATACTAAACATGTTTAGTACTGTCAGATATTGTGTTTTGCTTAAATTTGTATGTGGTTCAATGTGCATTTCTGTCTACTTAGATTTTTGACCCTATTTAGAGTAGTCTGCAGTAAGAGTTGACTATCATATCTATTGGCTTGAAGGCAATTCTATGTTTTTTTCAACTGAAAATTTATTTCTGAATAAAGCACTGCATTAAAGTTTTAGAGCAAATATTTTAGAAATGCTTTAACATTAAACTGGAGGGATGCCTACCTCTTGCTTACTGAGGGATGCTTCCCTCGAGCTTTCAAAGAGTACCAATATAATCGCAACACCCACTTTTTTAACATCCTACCACCATTGCAGTGTCATCTGTTTACTGTGTGAGGAAAGTAAGGGTGGTTTTGTTTTTTTTAAAAAATCCAACTAACTTGAGGCATGCTTAGTTTTATTCTTGTAAAAACTGCATACATGCAACAAGCATTTGTTCCATCTGGTGTTCTTGCTGTTTCCATTGTTCATTCTCAATTGTTTAGCTGCTACTGAAGGAAATGGTTGTCATTCCATGATGGTGTGGAGGGGGTGATGGGAGCCACTGTGGGCATTATACCTTTGTATAGAAAATTGTGGTTTACATGTTGGGTAATCATCCCCTCTTCTTCCCCCACCCACCCCACCCCCCCCCCCCCCCCCCCCCGAAGCAGCCGTTCTCAGTTTTCCTGTTCCAGACAAAAGATGGTGCTCTGCTACCTCCCAGACCAGGAAAGTTTACTGATTGTTTTGAACTAGTTTGATTATGTTACCTGTGGGCATTCTTGGGCATGCAAGGGAATAGTTTGAAGTTTAATGCAATTTGATTTTTTGTAAGTTTTTAAAACAAAGTTTGTATGCTAATCAATGCCAAATTGAACCAAGTACACCCAGCCCTTTACTGATCAGTCATAACTTGGACTTACAACTTCTGGTTGATGTCAGTACTTTTGATTTCAAAATTTGCCCAGCACTGCCGATTTCCCCAATCAAATATTATTGACACTTGCCTCTGGTGCCTACTAATATTACACAATTTCTCAGTTTGTGAGGACTCTTGGGCTCAGCTCAAGGTCTTGACAATCTCTGGGAAGTGATCATGGCCCCCCAAGAATGTTAAGCTCAACTTATCCTTGTGCAGAGAAGATAAAGCAGGCTTCATCCTTAGAGAAAATGTAGCATAAGCAAGTGACTGCAAAGATTCACTGGCCAAGTTGTGTTCATGTTGGCTTGTATGACCATGGAGAAAGGCTTAGAGGAAATACAGCCTTGTACAATTTCAACTTAATGTCTAACATCACAAACAGTATTCTGATGAGCATTTTGATTTTTCGGATGGAGCATTTAAAAAAAATCATTCAAATCAGTCCCCTTGACCTGTACGGCAATGTTGATTGATCTAGGCTGTCTTCAATACAGTGACTGTTCAAATCAAGGCCCTGTCAGCTTACTGATGCTAGCCAAGAAAACCCTATTCTGAGATCTGACTAAAGTTTTTTTTTAGTCGTGGAGACTTTATTATGAAATATGGCAGTATTTTTTTGAACAATTACATTGTTGGCTACAGTAAGTCCTATTGATGTAACTTTGGCCTGTGTACTGATGCAAACATTTGAGTAACCTAAGGCAGCAGTGCTGTTCAGATTGCTTGAGCCAAGTTATCGTTTCCTGAAGATCTAAGATTTTCTCCTCTGGGAAAGGAGGAGAAGGAAGAACTTTTTCGATAGAAATAAGATTTATTTCTCGGCAAAGAGCTGAATTATCCTTTGGATTGCCTTGTAGCTAGGTGTCCAGTTCACCTTTGGATGTGTAGCCCACCTTGAATTTAATAGCTAAAGTCACCAACCAGAGCTTTACATGATTTTTTCCTATCGCCCTTATTGTGGACTATTACTGGTTTATGTGGGAAAATTCACTGCAGATTTCTGCGGTAGCCCCTGATGGGATAATCTATATCTTCTTCCACTAGGCTACTGAAGGGATCCTATATACCAATTCATACCAGGTCAGGTGAATTTCCCTCCAATCTGCTTAGATTATAGCCTTATTTAAAGGCAAATTAATTTCATTTTCTTCCACTTGCCTGAAAATCCGCCTCCCTTCCTATGTAATCTTGCCATAACCTTCAGTGGGAGTAGATCGGAAAGGCTGGATACTAGATCAAGTTCTGGGTACATCAGGTCAATGCTAAACATTGGATTACAAATAATGGCCTGCTGGAGGTGGAGCCTCTAACTACCCCAAACATTGCCATTGGTTATAGGTGGGCCTAGGGAATCATGTCAGAGGTCAGCAACCTCAGCCCTGTAAGATCCTACATAGGGTTGGTGCAGACATGTCAGGTACAACCAGGTGAACCAGCTGACTTAGTGATGGTTGTGGGATCCACCTTGGGGTCTAGGGCAGGACCGAGGTGTTGAAGCCTGAAGAGAAGTCAAGTTGTATTTTATATATATTAGTGGCCCCTTGCCAAAGGAGCTACAGGGGGCACTTTCACTAAGTTTCTGGGGGAGCTGAATGCAGGCCCCTATGTTGCAATTTGCAGCCTGCTGCACAAGGCAGGTACCTGTTAATAACTTCCAAATTAAGGGAACTCCCGCTGACTTTCCATACCTTTGTGGTTATTAGTGACATAGTGCCAGAATCGCAGGCCATGGATTTTCAGAGCCATAAATTTTATCTTGTGCCTTCCGTACTTGCAACTCAATGTAGAATCATAGAATTTCACAGCATAGGAGCCCATTTGGCCCAATGCACCTTTGCTAGCTCACTTAATCTTTATTTTACTGTCCTTTAACTACACCTTTTTAAAGTTTTATTTTTCAAATTTTTTACACTCCAATTTTTAAAAGCTGTTCTGGTTTTGGCTTCCACCACAGTTTCTGGTAGGGCATTTCTTTCTACCCTTTTGAATGGTCTTAAATTTATTTGTTCTAGTTATCATCTCACTGACCAATGGAAATAGTTTTTCAAAATTTTATTTCATCAAAATCAACACCTCCACCAGATCACCTCTTAATTGCCTTTGTTTGAATGAAAAGCGCACCAATTTAATTGGCCTCTCATCCCTGATAACTTAGTGAAACTCATCTACACCCTTCCCACTTGATATCCTTCCTAAAGTAAGGCATCCAAAACTGAACATAATATTCCTACTGCAGCTTAACCAATAGTTTGTATAGGTTTAGCATAACCTCTTTGCTTTTGTAATCTATCCCTCATTTATAAAACTCATATGCTCTTTTTTAACTTTATCAATTTGTCCTCCCCTTTTTTAATGATTTGTGTAGCAGAACTACTGAGTCTCTGCACCTCTAATGCTTTTTAAAATAACTATTCATTGCAAGGCTTGCTCAATACTCAGCTGTGACTTGGAGAGTAAGGTGCTGGAAAAGATTAATAACCTGCAGGATTCTTCACTATCACGAATGCAATCCTTAACTATGGCCTCAAGCTGCTTCATGGCTAAACTAAAATGTAAATCCAACATTTTCATTGTCACTAGTCCACCATACCCCAAGTAAGCATAAGTTCAAGGCAAAGATGTTGGTCAAGGAACTTCCCACTTGAAACCTTATTAAGGACTCTTGGTTCAATATCAGCAACATTGCAGCTGTTACGCAGCTTTTGTACAGACCTTTGCACCAACCCTCTAAAGAAGTCATCCACCCCAATGCACATATATGTGTCAGTTGACTGAAAGACTCCAATGTTGCTAAGGCCTAGGAACTAATTTAGTATATTGGCCAAGTCATTGGAGCTATCTCTCGTCTTTCCCCCCCCCACAAATCTGAGAGGATATTGCAGAACATGGTGCAGATGAGAAGGCAGGGAGGAATTCTGGAAAGAAGTCTCAAACTCTGAGACGTGACATGGTGCTGATTCAGTGCATACCTCATTCAGTGAGTATAATGCTTCCATTCCAACTAAAATTCTAACTGGTTACTGTTCTGATACAAGTGAGGATTCCATTCTAACCTTGGGTTTATAAACCTGGATTTATTTGCCAGACACAATTTTTGCTAGGGTGCCCTTTCTAATTTCACTGTAGATGATGGCTAGTGTCAGTGGCATTCCAACGAGAGAGGTCACTCAGCTTTCTGACAAAACCGTGTTCACCCACTTATATGTGGTTTGTACCCAGGCAACTATCTAACAAATGTCCCTGTTTCAAGGAAAGCCACAGTTTCCTCTATGAAGGATTAAAACAGGTATTGCTTAGGGCAGGAAGCTCAACACATACTTTGGATGTGAGTGACATTGCACAAAGCTCATTGGGTCAAGTTTAGATTGACCAGGCCACAGCACATGTTGGCAAGGGGCTAGGCTGCTATGACTGTTGGAAATTGGTGCCAATTTAGCAACCAAGCAAATGGTGCGTTACTACTTTGTGACTCACGCCTCAGGGATTACAGATACGTTTGTTGATCCACCTTCTCAAGCATAAACCTATTTGTGTAAACAAAAAGCTGGAAGTACTCAGCAGGCCTGGCAGCATCTGTGGAGAAACAGAAGTTGAGGTGTTTTTGGATTTCCAGCACCTGCGGTATTTTGCTTTTTGTTTATGAACCTGTTTCTGCCTGGTGCTACCAAAGATAACTCGGGATTCTATTCTCACTGCACAAGAACGTTTTACTGATTCTTGGGGCACTGAATACCTTTCTGAATTAAAAACTCAAGATGGCCACTAATGCAGATCACCTAAGTAGCTCATAAGTTTCCAATTGACTGCGGTCTACTTGAATGAAGTTGTACAGGGCATTGGTGAGGCCACACTTGGAGTACTGTGTACAGTTCTGGTCACCCTATTATAGAAAGGATATTATTAAACTAGAAAGAGTGCAGAAAAGATTTACTAGGATGCTACCGGGACTTGATGGTTTGACTTACAGGGAGAGGTTAGACAGACTGGGACTTTATTCCCTGGAGAGTAGGAGGTTAAGGGGTGATCTTATAGAAGTCTATAAAATAATGAGGGGCATAGATAAGGTCGATAGTCAAAATCTTTTCCCAAAGGTAGGGGAGTCTATAACGAGGGGGCACAGATTTAAGGTGAGAGGGGAGAGATACAAAAGGATCCAGAGGGGCAATTTTTTCACTCAAAGGGTGGTGAGTGTCTGGAACGAGCTGCCAGAGGCAGTAGTAGAGGCGGGTACAATTTTGTCTTTTAAAAAGCATTTGGACAGTTACATGGGGAAGATGGGTATCGAGGGATATGGGCCAAGTGCAGGCAATTGGGACTAGCTTAGTGGTATAAACTGGGCGACATGGACATGTTGGGCCGAAGGGCCTGTTTCCATGTTGTAACTTCTATGATTCTATGATTCTATGATATTTCTACATAGGGAGCATAGAATCCCATTTCATTTAATTTAAATTACACACATATGGAAATGCTTAATTGTAGTGTGGGCTTTCCCGATGGCTCAGGTACTCATGGAAATAAGCTCATGGAGACATGTAAAGCAGAATATCCCATGTTTGATTTTCAGTCTGTGTTTTGTTAACTGATTTCTGCCAGGGAAGCAGTGGGGGTACTAGAATTAGACTCAGGCACTGGGTTAAAGTGGAGAATGTCAGCCATGGTTCCTGCTCCAGATCACTAGGATAAACCTTGAACCTGGACAATAGTCAAGCAAAGGCAGTCACCCTCACGGTAGTTTTGTTAATCAAAGGTGATTAATGATTTAAAAAGTTCACTCAAGCAAATCAAGTAATACACATAACTTTCAGCAAGCAAATCAAGTATTACATATAACCTTAAACCCAAGGATTTATTTTCAAGGCATGAAGGGTGATCATCTCTTCGGCTTAAAGTCTTTTCGTTTGTTGTTGTTGGACGTCCTCCCTTTGGGAGAACTTCGTTAGGCTCCGACCTGACTGCAGTTAAAGTATTTAGCATTTATTTAAGAGGTGTCCAAAATTTATTAACTCTTAGATATTCCAACTACACAACATTTCCCAATTCTTGACAGACAGGTGATAGAGATCCTTTAATCATTTTTTTTGGGGTCACTTTTTTTTGACCATAGTCAATCACAAGATCAAAGAGGTGTTGTCAGTTTGCTAACAGCTATCACATCCCAGTACAACCAATAAAATTATTTCAAAATTGATGCCCTGTGCTGAATTAGTCTTCTTAGATAACAAGATATTGTTCTTCAATTACAGTTACACAACATTAACTCCTTACGCATCAATTCACACTCTGATTCTCAACACTACTCCATACACATCAATTCATACTCACCAATACTCAATACATTTGGCATTTTGAATTTTGTAAATGCTTATTGTCATGTGACAATCTCATGATTATCATAATCTCAGAATTAGAGACTCTCATAATTTTACAATAACCAGAATTTCACTGTGGACTCGATAAAAGTCTGTTTTTCACAACTTAATAGATAATTAATCTCAATCGTCCAATTTCATTAATCAATATCTTAAACTTAAAAATACAGAACAGAAAAATTAGCTTTCACAGTTAAACAAAATCTTTGTAAAGAGAGGGCGGAGCCACAGCCAATGGCATCATTGAAACATTCACATAGGCTTTTGAAAGAGAGAGTGCTAGCCACAAAGGCGTTTAAAGAGACAGTACATTGAGGACAAAAAACTTCTGTGGAACAGTGGAAAAGGGACAGGATGTTCCCCTTTCTCCTCCATCAGACTAATTTATCCTTTCTCACTTAAACCAATTTTCAATTTCTGATGTTTGCGACTTAATCCCATTCTGTACTGATTTAAAGTCTCAAGCTTGCAGTCCATGTCCTCACCCAAGCCTGATGTGAAGGTCCGGGCAATAGCCTTGATGACTTTTAATTTCTCTTTTTCTTAATCTTTTGTTACATTTGGTGTATCTACCCAAAATATTTTTACATAATTCCTTTACAGCCTCTATCTGTTGTGAATGGACTAACTTTAACTCCTCGTCCTCCTGCACAATTTCTTTCCCTCTTTTTTGGTATATGGGAGGAGTGTAATGACATAGAATAAAGGGGGAAGGGGGCACTGAGGAACCAGTCAAAAATCCCAGTAAATTTCTCTGTTCACCATCTTGAACCCCCATAACTGCCTCTTTCTCTGCTGGTCTCAACTCTGCGACTCCCATTCTGCATCCCTTTAGAACATGTTTACACCGCTCACATTTTCCTTTTCGCTGAGCATCTCATTCTCATGGCCTTCTAGGGTTTAGGTCTGTTTTTCACTATTCTGACCTTCCTGTTTTCAATCATCAAGTGTCTTTCCCAATTGTTCCTATATCTCTTCCAATTCCCTCTTTAGATTTAATACCTCTGTTTCTAATCCTTGCTTTTCCTTCTCATCACATTCTTTTTGTTTGCGGAGGGCAAGTAGCCATACGGCTTTAGCCCATTTCTGTAATCTCCTTGGTAACTCCTCCTCTGTGTATTTTAAAATTGCCGCTTCCATTTTTTTATAGTCCACCCGCTTCAGCCCAGAAAACCTAGTTTTTCTGTCTAAACGTTGGACACAATATTTTCTTTACCCTGCTTGTTATACCCTCCTACTCCTCCCAGAAAACTCCATTTTCTGTTTGTGTTCAAATATAATATCCAAATGTCCATATTTTAAATTCACAATGCTCACTGAGTTTTAACCCCTATCTTACATCACTGGTCCATATTTTAAATTCACAATGCTCACTGAGTTTTAACCCCTATCTTACATCACTGGAAATAATATATACATTGGGTGCAGACAGGTTAGGCTTGGCTGTGATGTACTGTCATAAACAAATAGCCTGCTGAGACTCTGTCAAGGCTCATACATAATTAATAGCCACTTGGATGACGTACTGGAGGGTGACCACAAGGACGGGAGGGCAGGTGTAGGGAGAAAATTGGCAAGGGAAAAAAATATATAGTGGAAGATTGGGTCCATTGTAAAGCAGAATTGATCCAGCCAATAATAATTGGCTTAACTTGTCAGTTTCATGACTGAATTTTTTTTCTGTGCAGTGTAATGTGGGGTGAATGATGTAAACTGGTGAAAATTCTCCTCAAACTTCAATTTGCCACTTGATCAAAACCAGTGGAGAATTAGCTGACAGTTGGAAGATCCCATTTAAGAGTAAAATAGCTAAATGGATATAGCTACAGTTTTAATTTGCAAGTAAACTGGAGACACAGATTGAGTGATTGCTTTGCTGAACACCTCTGTTCAGGCCGCAAGTGTGACCCTGAGCTTTCGGTCGCTTGCCATTTTAATTTTCCGTCCCACTCTAACTCTGACCTCTCTGTTCTCGGACTCCTACACTCTTCCAATGAAGCTCAAGGAACAGCACCTCATCTTCACAACCTTACGGACTGAACATTGATTTCAACAACTTCAGATCATTACCACTGCTCCCATTTTTTTCATCAGCAGGTGTTGGTAATGGTTCTGTTGTTGCCATTTATAGGTCTTCCAGATCCATCATTTATTTCTTTACTTGTCCAATTACCACCCTTTTACCTTTCACCATCATCCCTTTTGTCATCTAATGAGTCCTGCCCTCCAACTTTGGTGGTAGGAAAGATAATGGAATCTTTACTCAAAGATGTAATAGACAAACATCTAGAAAACAAAAATATATTAAATAATAGCACGGATTTCAGAAGGGAAAGTCATACTTGACCAACCTTATTGAATTCTTTGAAGAAGTAACAGAAAGAGTAGATAAGGGTAATGTAGTAGATGTAATATATTTGGATTTTCAAAAGGCCTTTGATAAGGTACCACATTGTAAACACATGACTAAGGTCAGAGCATGTAGAGTCAGGGGACAGGTAGCAAAATGGATAGCAAGCTGACTGCAAAACAGAAAACAGAGGGTAGGGGTTATAGGTAGTTACTTAGATTGGCAAAAAGTGGGAAGTGGTGTTCCACAGGGATCGGTGCTGGAGTCACTGTTGTTCAAAATTTACATAAACGATTTGGACTCAGGAATCTGAAGTATAATTTCAAAATTTGCGAATGACACCAAATTGGGGGGTGTAGTTAAACAAAGGAAGAATGCTTCAAAATGCAAGAGGACATTAATAAACTTGTAGAATGGGTGTGTATTTGGCAAATTGATGATTGCACAGTGTTCAGTTCCATTCGCAACCCTTCAAATAATGAAGCAGTCCGAGCCCGCTTGCAGCAAGACCTGGACAACATCCAGGCTTGGGCTCATGTGTGGTGTGAATGTTACTTGCCACTTAAGTGCCAGGCAATGACCATCTCCAACAAGAGAGTCTAACCACTTCCCCTTGACATTCAACAACATTACCATCGCCAAATCCCCCACCATAAACATCCTGGGGGTCACCATTGACCAGAAACTTAACTGGACCAGCCATATAAATACTGTGGCTACAAGAGCAGATCAGAGGCTGGGTATTCTGTGGCGAGTGACTCACCTCCTGACCCCCCCAAAGCCTTTCCACCATCGACAAGACACAAGGCAGGAGTATGATAGAATGTTCTCCACTTGCCTGGATAAGTGCAGCTCCAACAACACTCAAGAAGCTCGACACCATCCAGCACAAAGCAGCCCGCTTGATTGGCACCCGATCCACCACCCTAAACATTCACTCCCTTCACCACCGGCGCACAGTGGCTGCAGTGTGTACTATCCGCTGCAGTGTGTACCATCCACTGCAGCACCTTGCCAAGGCTTCTTCGACATTAAAAAGGGTAGTAGGCAGAAGGCTGGAAATTATAGACCAGTTAGCCTAACATCTGTGGTGGGTAAAATTTTGGAGTCTATTATTAAGGAGACAGTAGCGGAACATTTGGATAAACATAATTTAATAGGACAAAGTCAGCATGGCTTTACGAAGGGGAAGTCATGTCTGACAAATTTGCTTGAGTTCTTTGAGGATATAACGTACAGGGTGGATAAAGGGGAACCAGTGGACGTAGTGTATTTGGACTTCCAAAAGGCATTCGACAAGGTGCCACATCAAAGATTATTGCTCAAGATAAAGAATCACTGGATTGGGGGTAATATTCTGGCATGGGTGGAGGATTGGTTATCTAACGGGAAGCAGAGAGTCGGGATAAATGGTACATTCTCGGACTGGCAACCTGTAGCCAGTGGTGTTCCGCAGGGGTCGGTGCTGGGTCCCCAACTCTTTACAATCTATATTAACGATTTGGAGGAGGGGACCGAGTGTAACATATCAAAGTTTGCAGATGATACAAAGATGGGAGGGAAAGTAGAGAGTGAGGAGGACATAAAAAACCTGCAGGGGGATATAGACAGGCTGGGTGAGTGGGCGGAGATTTGGCAGATGCAATACAATATTGGAAAATGTGAGGTTATGCACTTTGGCAGGAAAAATCAGAGAGCAAGTTATTATCTTAATGGCGAGAAACTGGAAAGCACTGCAGTACAAAGGGATCTGGGGGTCCTAGTGCAAGAAAATCAAAAAGTTAGTTTGCAGGTGCAGCGGGTGATCAAGAAGGCCAACGGAATGTTGGCTTTTATTGCTAGGGGGATAGAATATAAAAACAGGGAGGTATTGCTGCAGTTCTATAAGGTATTGGTGAGACCGCACCTGGAATACTGCATACAGTTTTGGTGTCCATACTTAAGAAAATACATACTTGCTCTCGAGGCAGTACAAAGAAGGTTCACTCGGTTAATCCCGGGGATGAGGGGGTGGACATATGAGGAGAGGTTGAGTAGATTGGGACTCTACTCATTGGAGTTCAGAAGAATGAGAGGCGATCTTATTGAAACATATAAGATTGTGAAGGGGCTTGATCGGGTGGATGCGGTAAGGATGTTCCCAAGGATGGGTGAAACTAGAACTAGGGGGCATAATCTTAGAATAAGGGGCTGCTCTTTCAAAACTGAGATGAGGAGAAACTTCTTCACTCAGAGGGTAGTAGGTCTGTGGAATTTGCTGCCCCAGGAAGCTGTGGAAGCTACATCATTAAATAAATTTAAAACAGAAATAGACAGTTTCCTAGAAGTAAAGGGAATTAGGGGTTACAGGGAGCGGGCAGGAAATTGGACATGAATTTAGATTTGAGGTTAGGATCAGATCAGCCATGATCTTATTGAATGGCGGAGCAGGCTCGAGGGGCCGATTGGCCTACTCCTGCTCCTATTTCTTATGTTCTTATGTTCTTATGACAGCACCTCCCAAACCCGCGACCTCTACCACCTAGAAGGACAAGAGCAGCAAGTACATGGGAACAACACCACCTGCACGTTCCCCTCCAAGTCACACACCATCCCGATTTGGAAATATATCGCCGTTCCTTCATCGTCGCTGGGTCAAAATCCTGGAACTCCCTAACGGCACTGTGGGAGAACCCTCACCACATGGACTGCAGTGGTTCAAGAAGGCGGCTCACCACCACCTTCTCCAGGGCAGTTAGGGATGGGCAATAAATGCCGGCCTCGCCAGTGATGCCCACATCCCATGAATGAATAAAAAAAAATGAATTTCAATATAGATAAATGTGAGGTGATGCATTTTGGTAGGAAGAATAAGGAGGCCACATACTGCTTGGATAATAAGAGTCTAAATAGGATAGAAGAGCAAAGGGATCTCGGGGTACAGATACACTAATCACTAAAAGTAGTAATCACTAGTCACTAAAAGTAGTGACGCAGGTTAATAAGGCCATAAAAAAGGCAAAGAAAGCACTAGGGTTCATTTCTAGAGGGATAGAATTGAAAGGCACAGAAGTTATGTTAAATTGTATAGAACCTTGGTTAGACCACACTTGGAGTACAGTTCAGGTCCCCATATTATAAAAAGGATATACAGGCATTAGAGAAGGTGCAAAAATAATTCTCAAGGACGATACCAGAACTGAGAGGGAGAGGATATACTTATCAGGAAAGGCTGAACAGGCTGGGGCTCTTTTCTCCAGAAAAGAGAAGGTTGAGGGGTGATCTGATAGAGGTCTTTAAGATAATGGAAGGGTTTGACAGGGTAGATGTAGAGAAAATGTTTCCACTTGTGGGGAGTTCAAAACTAGAGGTCATAAATGTAAGATAGTCACTAATAAATCCAATAGGGAATTCAGGAGAAACTTCTTTACCCAAAGAGTGGTAAAAATGTGGAACGCACTACCACAAGGAGTAGTTGAGACAAATAGCATAGATGCATTTAAGGGGAAGCTAGATAAGCACATGAGGGAGAAAGGAATCGAAGGATATGCTAATCGGGTTAGATGATGTAGGGAGGGAGGGGGCTTGTGTGGAGCATAAACGCCAGGGTAGACTAGTTGGGCTGATTGGCCTGTTTCAGTGCTGTAGACTCAATGTAACTCAATCACAGTCCTTCACTTTTGGTCTTTCCTCTCCTCCCCTCCCCCTCTCCCTCTCCCCACACCCCCCCCCCCCCCACCCCCCCACCGGCCTTCTTTCCTTGGTTCTGTGCTTGCTTCTATACTGCTAAGTTTATAACTTCCTCCAGTTCTGATGAAAGGTCTTCGACCTGAAGTCTTAACTTTGTTTCTCTCTCCACAGATGCTGCCTGAATGGCTGAGTATTTCCAGCATTTTCTGTTGATCACAGATCCCCCTGGTGGCTGAGATTTTGCTGCACAGATACCCGTGAGTGAATGACCACACTTTTAACCACCCCTTTTAACTGATGGCTGTCGCAGCCCTTTACAATTTTATTGGGGAGATATCCTTTCTTCGGCCTCACAGAATGTAGGAGCAGTTTCCCAACTTACGGACAATAAGGCATATTAGACAGTTATGTGGCCATAAGTGCTCACCACTCAATTGAAAACGCTTGAGCACAACATTTTTCTTGCTGAAGTAAAACATTGGCTCTGATAATCTGCAATGGGGTTAGGGTAGCCAACTCTGGCTGGACATATTTCTGGAGGTTTGATCACATGATGTTTGATCATGTGGCATTTCATAGAATCATAGAAGTTTACGGCACAGAAGGAGGCCATTCAGCCCATCGTGTCTGTGCCGGCCGAAAAAGAGCTATCCAGCCTAATCCCACTTTCCAGCTCTTGGTCCGTAGCCTTACGGCATCTTAAGTGCTCATCCAAGTACCCTTTAAATGCGATGAGGGTTTCTGCCTCGACCACCCTTTCAGGCAGTGAGTTCCAGACCCCCACCACCCACATTTGCCCGCATCCCGTCCCACTCATTGAGCAGGTGTGGACAGTTCTATTGGACATCATTCCTGCTTCAGAGTTCTGGGACTGTTGTCATAGTTCACAAACCTTTCAGGAGAACACAAAGGAAATGCACAGGGGGCTTCAGCCTGACCTTTTGACCGCACCTTAGCTTGAGCCGTGGAGAAGGAAAATTTGGAATCAATGAAGCGAGAAGTCCAGCAAGCGCAAAAAAACTGTTTAAGATACCGACACCTTTATCTGAAGCAATAATAAAACAAACCTCAAGCTCAAGCTTTTCACAGATAAAATGGGAGTAATTTTAATCCCTAAGAACGGGTGGGCAAGGGGCGGGTGGGTAGTAAAAATTGTAGATTTTAGCAGCGGGACCGCAACCCGGCTCCAACGTGCCCACTTCCCGGTTTAACCCAGGCATGTTTGGATGCACGCGCGTATCCAAAACCCGGAAGTCGTGTCCCCACTTAATGCCGGCGGGCGGATTGTTAAAGGGGCAATGTACCTCATTGAAATAGTTGAGGTACTAATTTCTTGTGGATTCTAAATGTGAAACTAAATTAACCTCACCTGCACGGGTTTCCAATGGATTCTCAACCTCGCCAGTGAAATGAAGGCGAGATTCATGCAGAAGTTGATTTGGCCCTTTAAACCTGTGATTAACACATCGCAATAAAAGCTCAAGCATTGCAGCTGGTCTCTCAGTTCTGTTCGGCAAAGGTTTGGTTGAGAGTTCTTCGAGTGTTAAGACTGAGCGTTCCTCTTGTGTTGAGACTGAGAATTCTTGTTAAGGCAGCTTTAGGAAGACTTTGAAGCCTCTCAAACTGACAAGGGGTGCAATGGATGTATTCCGGAGGACATCTGAGGAGGAGGAAGATGAACGACCATGTTAGCCACGCCGTGCTGTGTTGGGATATGCTGCTGCACAAGACAGCGGTGCACAACAAGGACCCAGAGAACAGCAGAGAGGGGACCAACAGAAGGGTCAAAGTCGCAGGAGGCACTACCCACCTGAGAGGGTATACAGACAGAGGCTGAGTTTCCGGGACCTCTCTGAGGAGCAGTGCCTATGCAAGCTCAGGTTGAGTCGGCAGGTGGTCACAGACTGCTTCCTGCTGGACCTGGTGGCCACGCAATGACCGTCGTTAAAGTCACCATGGCCCTCAATTTCTTCGCCTCTGGGTCCTTCCAGGGCGCCACTGGTGACATCTCCAGCGTATGTTAATCGCCTGCCCATAAATATATAAGGCAGGTGACGGATGGGTTGTTTGCCAGGGCATCCGATTACGTGAACTTCCCCCGCAACGGCATCAGCCAGAATGTCTTCCCATGGGTGCAGGGCGCAATTGATTGCACACACGTGGAAATCCGAGGACCACCACATGAGCCAGGAGTCTTCATAAACCAAAAGAGCTATCACTCCATCAATGCACAGCTGGTGTGGAAGAGATTTCTGCAGGTGTGCATCAGATTCCCTGGCAGCTGTTATGAGTCCTTCATTTTGCATGAGTCAAGCATTCCAGACCTCTTCCAGACAGGAGACAGACTTAAGGGTTGGATCCTTGGAGACAAGGGATACCCCCTGCAAACGTGGATCATGACACCTATGAGGAATCCCACCAATGAGGCGCAACAGTGATACACCCAGAGCCACATGATCACCAGATGTGTCATTGAGAAAGCCATTGGCATGTTGAAGATGCATTTCAGGTACCTGGATAGATCTGAAGGAGCCCTTCAGTACTCGCCAGTGAGGGTCTCCAGAATAATCGTGGTGTGCTGGGTTATGCACAACACAGCGCTGTAGCGAGGTTTAGAGGTGATCGAGGACGAAGGCGCTCGTCAATCATCCTCTGTTGGCGGCAACATTGAAGAAGGGGAAGAGGAGGAGGAGGTGGAGGAGGAACGTGAGTCACCAGACTATCCACGGACATTCATGCCCATGATGCCCATGATGCCAGGGATGTGCTCATATCTCACAAGTTCTCATAATGAGAGTTGAAAAATAAAGAAATTGAGATACTCAGGTAACCTGTCATAACCGCCAACAACTCCCCACACCTCCCTCCCTTTGCACAAAACAGTCTTTCAACCAAGCATACACCCATTTCACTTTTGCCCAATAGGTATTGTCAAGTATTGGCATTCATGATGAATCAAATAAAATGGTGATGACACTTGGGACGCAATAATGGAGAAGACATGGAAGTGGTGATGATCAATAAATGTAATGTGCCGATATAAGAAAAAGGAGACTTAACAACATAACATTTCTTCAAACATCCTTATGCATACCCTTGGTGAACTACAATTGCTTTAACTTACTTTTAACGGTTCTACGTGGGGCCTCCCCTGTGGCTTCAGCAGAGGTAGAGGCTGGCAGCTCCAAACCCTGCCCTAACTGCTGAGATGCTCTCAGCTTACGATCTCTGGGTTTTGGAGCCCATGAGGGCCCCACCAAAGACTGCTCCAACTGGAGAGAAGGCAGCATTTCGGGTACTGGTTGAGGGGAGGGCAACGGGCGAGACGTTGGAGAGCAGTTTGGTGCAGAACAGTGATACATTGTAAGGCCACGGATAAGGTATCTGACATCGTGTTTAAAGCAGCAGACATGCTGGCTTCCAAAGTCTGCACGGCTGTGGTCATGGCCTGCATACAGTTCTGGTGCCCTTATTTAAGGAAGGACATACCTGCATTGGAGGCAGTTCAGAGAAGGTTCATTAGGTTGATTCCGGGTATGGAGGGGTTGTCTTATGAGGAAAGATTGAACAGGCTGGGTCTATACTCATTGGAGTTTAGAAGAATGAGAGGAGATCTTATTGAAACAAACAAGATTCTGAGGGGACTCGATAGGGTAGATACTGAGAGGATCTTACCTCTCATGGGGGAATCTAAAACTAGGGGGCATAGTCTCAGAATAAGGGGTCGCCCGTTTAAGACGGAAAAGAAGAGGAATTTCTTCTCCCAGAGGGTCGTGAATCTTTGGAATTCTTTACCCCAAAAAGCTGTGGAGGCTGAGTCATTGAATACATTCAAGGCTGAGTTAGACAAATTTTTGATCGGCAAGGGAGTCAAAGGATATGGGGAAAGGGCGGGAAAGTGGAGTTGAGGTAAAAATCAGATCAGCCATGATCTCATTAAATGGCGGAGCAGGCTCGAGGGGCCGAATGGCCTACTCTTGCTCCTATCTCTTATGGTCTTATGGTCTTATGCATGGACTCATTTGAGATCCGTTCTTGAAGCTCAATGGAGGCGGCCACTCTGTACATTGCAGACATTCTCGCACTTACTTGTGACAACAATCCACTAGTGTTGGATTGGACTCCTCCATCTTCTCCGCTATTGTAGAGAGTGTGCTTGGCACTTTTTCCAGTATATCGGAAAGGTGAATCTACAACTCAATCATTCTCCTTCTCAACGATGGCCCCCAGGGTTCAGCATCTGTGTTCAGCTTGGAGAGGAGAGCGCCCATCGATATGGACAGCTTGCCAACAGTGTCTGCTCATGTTCAGTTGTGAGTGGTGAATCACCAGGTGAAAACCCAACTAACTGCCTAACAGAACCCACTGTAGTGCGAGTATCTGCACTGGTGCATGGCTATGTGTTCTGTGATGGTGCACCCTCAGAAGGAATGAGGTCCTCTGAGGAATTGATATCTTCCACCTTCTTCTTGAAGGCCTGAAGGCCCTGAAAGACAACAGAGAGCGATATTAATTATTCATCAACAAAGTGACAATCTTTCCAATCACCATACTGATGTCTGTCAGAGTTCAGTCATTGATAAAATAAAGTCGTCATGTACGTGAAAGATGTTAAAGTTCTGTCACCAGGCATCTGCGGTTGCCCAGTCTCTCCATCTCCGATGGATAGGGATACAGCTGTCCCACTTATCTCCATGGACTCCTCTTCCACATCTGTGAGCTGGACTATCTGTTGTGGTCCACCTCCAGTCCTCGCCCTCTGCCTTGCGTTTTGCACTCTCTTCTCCTACAAGGGGAGGAAGAATAGACCTGTGAGTGACTGAAGATACCATATTCACCCTTTGAATGCATTGCTTTGGGTGAGGCTGACTATGAAGCAGATGCATCAGAGGGAGACTATCAGACGGATGCATCACATTGCATCAGGATTGGGGTGAGTGCCAGTGGTGGGTGCATCAATAGGGAGGTGAGGAAATGCATAGAAAATGAAGGATGTTTGATGCTGAAACTTAAGTGGGTATGAGGAGTGATATGATGGAGTAGGCATGCCAACACATAGTGAGGTGGGGGGGATGAATCATAGAATCATAAAATCATAGAATGGTTCAGCATGGAAGGAGGCCATTCAGCCCGTCGAGTCGTGCCGGCTCTTTGCGAGTGCAATCCAGCTAGTCCCACTCCCTTGTCCTTTCCTAGTAGCCCTGCAATTTTTTTCCCTTCAAGTACCTATCCAATTCCCTTTTGAAGGCCACGATTGAATCTGCCTCCACCACCCCATCAGGCAGTGCATTCCAGAACGTAACCACTCGCTGCATAAAAAAGTTTTTCCTCATGTCGCCTTTGGTTCTTTTGCCAATCACCTTAAATTTATGTTCTCTGGTTCTTGACCCTTCCACCAATGGGAACAGTTTCTCTGTATTTACTCTGTCTAGACCCTTCATGATTTTGAATACCTCTATCAAATCTCCTCTCAACCTTCTCTGCTCTCCAGCTTCTCCAGTCTATCCACATAACTGAAGTCCTTCATCCCTGGAATCATTCTAGTAAATCTCTTCTGCACCCTCTCTAAGTCCTTCACATCCTTCCGAAAGTGCGGTGCGCAGAACTGGACACAATACTCCAGTTGTGGATGAACCAGTGTTTCATAAAGGTTCATCACAACTTCCTTGCTTTTGTACTCTATTCATCTAGCTATAAAACCCAGGGTCCCGTATGCTTTCTTAACTGCTTTCTCAACCTGCCTTGTTACCTTCAAAGATGTGTGCACATATGCCCCCAGATCTCCCTGTTCCTGCACCCCAGTTAGTATTGTACCCTTCAGTTTATATTGCCTCTCCTCATTCTTCCTACCAAAATGTATCACCTCGCACTTTTCTGCGTTAAATTTCATCTGCCACATGTCCTCCCATGCCACCAGCCTCTCTATGTCCTCTTGAAGTCTATCACTATCCTCCTCACTGTTCACTACACTTCCAAGTCTTGTGTCATCTGCAGATTTTGAAATTGTGCCCTGTACACCCAAGTCCAAGTCATTAATATATATCAAGAAAAGCAGTGGACCTAGTACCTAGTGGGGAACACAACTGTATACCTCCCTCCAGTCCGAAAAATAACTGTTCACCACTACTCTCTGTTTCCTGTCATTTAGCTAATTTCGTATCCATGTTGCCACTGCCTCTTTTATTCCATGGGCTTCAACTTTGATGACAAGCCTATTATGCGGCACCTTATCAAACGTCTTTTGGAAGTCCATACACACCACATCAACCGTATTGCCCTCATCTACCCTCTCTGTTACCTCATCAAAAAACTCTATCAAGTTAGTTAAACACAATTTACCTTTAACAATTCCGTGCTGGCTTTCCTTAATTAATCCACATTCGTCGAAGTGACTATTAACTTCGTCCCGGATTATCGTTTCTAAAAGTTTCCCCACCACTGAGGTTAAACTGACTGGGTTTATCCTTACATCCTTTTTTGAACAAGTGTGTAACATTTGCAATTCTTCAATCCTCTGGCACCATCTCCGTATCTAAGGATGTTTGGATTATGGCCAGTACCTCCGCAATTTCCATCCTTACTTCAGCAACCTAGGATGCATCCCATCTGGACCGGGTGACTTATCTACTTTAAGTACAGCCATCCTTTCTAGTACCTCCTCTTTATCAATTTTTAGCCCATCCAGTATTTCAACTACCTCTTTTACTGTAACTTTGGCAGCATCCTCTTCCTTGGTAAAGACAGATGCAAAGTATTCATTTAGTACCTCAACCATGCCCTCTGCCTCCATGCATAGATCTTTTTGGTCCCTAATTGGTCCCACCCCTTCTCCTACTACCCATTTACTATTTATATGCTTATAGAAGACTTTTGGATTCCCTTTTATGTTAGTTGCCAGTCTATTCTCATACTCTCTCTGCCTCTCTTATTTCCTTTTTCACTTCCCCTCTGAATTTTCTATATTCAGCCTGGTTCTCACTTGTATTATCAACCTGACATCTGTCATACGCCCCTTTTTTTCTGCATCATCTTACTCTCTATCTCTTTCGTCATCCAGGGAGCTCTGGCTTTAGTTGCCCTACCTTTCCCCCTAGACTATACCTGAACCATCACTTCTTTAAAGGCCAGTCATTGTTCAATTACAATTTTGCCTGCCAATCTTTGATTCCAATTTACCCGTGCCAGATCCGTTCTCATCCCACTGAAATTGGCCCTCCTCCTAGTGAGTATTTTTTACTCTAGATTGCTCCTTGTCCTTTTCGATAGCTAATCTAAACCTTATGATACTATGATCGCTGTTCCTTAAATGTTCCCCCACTGACACTTGCTCCACTTGGCCCGCCTCATTCCCCAGAACCAGATCCAGCAATGCCTCCTTCCTCATTGGGCTGGAAATGTACTGGTCAAGAAAGTTCTCCTGAACACACTTCAAAAATTCCTCCCTCTCTTTGCCCTTTAAACTATTACTATCCCAGTCCATACTAGGATAGTTGAAGTTCCCCATTATCACTACTCTATGGCTCTGGCACCTCTCTGTAATTTCCCTGCAAATTTGCTCCTCTATACCCTTCCCACTTGTTGGCGGCCTATGGAATACACCCAGTAGTGTAATGGCACCTCTGTTGTTTCTTTACTCTAACCAAATAGATTCTGTCCTTGACCTTTCCAGGACATCCTCTCTCTCCAGCACTGCAATATTCTCCTTAATCAATACTGCCACCCCCCCCCCCCGACCCCCTCCTTTCTTTCCTTCCCTTTCTTTCCTGAACACCTTGTATCCAGGAATATTAAGTACCCAATCCTGCCCTTTTTTGAGCTAGGTCTCTGTTATTGCCACAACATCATAGTCCCATGTGGCTAATTGCACCTGCAGTTCACCAACCTTGTTTACTACGCTTCGTGCGTTTACACACATGCACTGTAAACCTATCTTAGAACTTCTTGTATTCTCTCTTAGTCTGATCATGAATCAGCTGATATGAATCAGCAAATGTACTCACTTTTGCTGACCTGGTTAGATCATTAGAACTCTTCCTGCACTGCAGCCAAGACCTGAGCACCGTGCTGACCTCTTCTGCCACCTCCAGCCACGCCTTCCTGGTTGGTAGAACCAGGTTTCTTCCTCTGATCACTTGGGTAGATGACTTCCCTCCTGCTTCTCACAACACCCAGCAGTGCTTCTAGTGACGTGTCCGAGAGCCTTGGTGCTGCCTTTTTCTGTTCGCTTCCATGTCTTCACTTCCTACTTTCCCCTCCAAAATCCAATTTTGCATTGGCCCTTTAAAGAGTGGACTTCAGATCATGTCATGTGAGTGTGCAGCACGCCCGCTGCGCAGCTTGGAGACGCAAAACCTAGAAGTACAATTTGGTTGTGATCGCAGATTCCGACATGCTCAAATTACTTCTGGGTTTCCCACGTGATTATCTACCCACCCACTGAGTTCTTGGCTCCATCTAAAAATCATGCCCAATGACTCGACAGTCAGATATACAATACAGTCAATAAGTTCCAGCAGATGGTCTGAGACCTGCTCCTTTCCCAAATCTGACTCTGGAAATTCACCTTTCACAGGGAGAGATAAAAGAGCCAATCAAAATATAAAATTGTTGCCATTGCCAAGTCTTTCTAACCAATCATAATCCACTAACGAAAACTTTATAGTCTTGAGAAAGGGGCCGGGGACAGTTTGTTTTTTCTGTCTTGTTAGGTAGCTCTTAAAAACTTATTCTGCCAATTGCTGGAAGAGGAGCCACGAGTTAATGTACATGAAATTAAAATACAACAGAACACAACAATCATTGGCTCCACCCACTTGCCAGACAACAGGAAAACAATATAGGTTAGGGGTTATTCAAAGCATCACCGCAAACCTACATCCACATTTCTACTTTCTCCTGAGTTGCTAGCAGCAATGCCCGTGAGATTTATCTTCCATTCTGGGAGACTCCCGGACAATCCCTAATCGAGAGCGAGGAGAGAGGGGATATGCCAAAGTCAAAGGGAAGCTCCCTAATTTACCTGCCAATGGCGGACCCCTGCACCAGTATGATGGTGCCTGTCTGCCGAAGAGGCTGGAAAGTCCGCCGACTGAAGTAAAGGTCGGGAGTAGAAAGAAAAATCATAGGAATAGGACTAATGTTAAAAAAATAGCAAAAAAAATTGTTGATCAAAGTGCGTGAATAAAACAGGAGCTGGAAGCAATTATTTTACAGGAAAATCTAGACTTAATAGCGTTAACAGAAACTGGACAAGAATGGAAAATAAACATTGGGATATAGTAGATTTAGAGAGATAGAAAAGTTGAGCAAGGAGATGGAGTGGCAGAATTAATCAAAGAGGGAATACATGCTGTAGAAAAGGTTGGTGTTGACATGGAATGGGTGCAGTCAATATAGTTGAGCTTAAAGATAAAAAAGAGCTTGTTACATCAGTAGGGATGCATTACAGACCTGCAAAATGTGGGAAGGAAATGGAAGAGAAAAGCTGCTATCAGAATAGAGAGACGGGTAGGAATAACAAAATGATTGTTCCAGGAGATTTTTATTATCTACTTATTGATTGGGACAGTAAAGAAGTAAAAGGAGAAAAGGGAATAGAATTCCTAAAATGTTTACAGGACTCCATTCTCAAGCAGTATGTTAGTAGGTCTGTAAGGGTGGAGGCATTGCTACATTTGGATATGAGTAATAAAATAAATCAGGTAGGTGAGCTAAATGTGGGAGCAGTTACCACAATATGATAAGGTTTAAGATCCAATTAGAAAGGGAAAATGTCAGTACAAAAACTAAATACCAGATTGAACTAAGGCAGGTTTTAGAAAGATGAGGAATGAGCTCGCTGAGGTGAGGTGAAAGAAGAAATTGGCACACAGGACTGCAGAGCAACAGTGGGATGTTTTTAAAAAGAGATTACAAGTATATTCCATAAAAAAGGAAGAAAACTACTTGTAGTTTTAGGATGCCTTGGATAAATAAAGAGGTTAGAAACCAATTGAAGAAGAGAGCTATTAGGACTATAATAATAATGAGAAAACTAAAAGAGAATATAAGAAAATAAGAAAAGAGGTTAAGAGCAAGGTAAGGAAAGCTAAGAGGGAGTATGAAAAGAAAATGAAGTGGAACCCCTGAGAGAAAAGGACTGTCAATTTGTAGATGATCAAAAATGGCAGAAGCATTTAATAAGTAGTTTGCATCGGTCTTTACTAAACAAGGATATTGGAGAGAAGATGAATCCTGAAATAGCTGAGAGTAAGATGAGCGGTACCATGTTGGATTAATAAGAAAATTTTAAATAATTTAGTTAAGCCAAAGGAAGATATAGCACCAGGGCCTGATGGGATACATCTTAGGATCCTGAGGGAGGACATTGCAGAGGCTGTAGAAATTGTATTTCAGAGCTCTAGGGAGTGTGGATGTATGCTGGAGGACTGGAAACTGGTCAATGTAGTACCCATTTTTAGAAAGGGTGACAGAGCTAAACCAGGTAATTACTGGCCATAACATCTATGGGAGGAACAATTTTAGAGACTTTAATCAAGACTGAAATTACCATAAGATAAAGAGAAAATAGTTAGAAGGAGCCAGCACAGATTACAAAAGGGAAGATTGTGCTTGATAAAACTCACATAATTCTTTGAGAAGATAATGGTCATGAAAACAGATGGGGGAAATGCAGTGGATATGGTGTAAATAGACTTTAGGAAAGCCTTTGACAAGGTACCACATGGGAGATTATTGGAGAAAATTAAGGGGTATGGAATTGGGGGAGGATAGCAAACTGAATTAAAAATTGATTAGCTGGTGGCTGCGAGTGTAAGATCGAGTGACAGTGTGTCTGCATCATCACTGTCATCTTCCTCTGCCTCCTCTGACTGTGCTGGTTCCAGTTCTTAGGTATCTGAAATGACAAAGGGATACGGGTTGAGTTGTAGTGAGGGGAGAGAAGAAAATAAGATGTGCGTGCTGACACCATCTGCAGCACATGAGTCAGAAAAGATTGTGGGATGTGTCTGGGAGGGCCTCCTGCTCCCCTGCGGACATAGAATGGCCCTCTGTCTGTCCGCCTCTTCCATCAAGGCCTCCAGTGCACCATCTGAGAACCTTGGTGCATGCTCTCTAGCAGGCGCAGCCATTCCTCAATACCTTCCAGCCCAGGAATCACTTTACACCACAAGAACAGGGGAATGGGACTAATTGGATTGCTCTTACAAAGAGACTGCACAGGTTTGATGGGCCGAATGGCCTCTTTCTGTGCTGTAACCATTCTATGATTCTATTATTCTATTAGATGGGGTCTGACCAGGCTTTATATAACTGAAGAATAACATCTTCCCCTTTGCAATCCAGCCCCTTTGAGATAAAGGCTAACATTCCATTAGCCTTTTTGATTTCTTTTTGTACTTGTCTACTAGCTTTTGAAAACACTGTTCATAACATTTACCTTAATCAGCTTGCCCACGATCATTGTTTTGTCAGTCACCATGTTAAACCTGTGTTGTTATTTGTGAACTGATATCACTATCATCAAAAGTAGCCTGAGCACCAACACTGTTACTTGCCATATGTCATTAAGTTGATATAAAAATGATCAATGCCTCCTCAGTCTCTCTTGACAGTAAACATTTACTTGTCCCAGAAACAAGAAGAATTCTTTGAGAGTTACATCCTGATTGCCTAGAAGAACTCTTTGGGTTTACCCTTCTTCATTAATTCAGTGTCCTAACCTCTCAAAAGCTTTCTACACATAAACAGTGCAATATTTTCAACATCCACTTCATGGTGGGAGGATATCAAACTCAAACTGCAAATGCTGGCTATTTCCTCTTCCCTTGTTCCTATGCATTACTGTGCCTTGGGGGAGGTTTCTCAATTTATTAAAATAGTGTAGAAAACCTGACAAGTTTTCAAAGAATCTGTGGTCTGGGACCTGACACCACACAACTCATGTTATTCTTTCTTTATTTCTATTACGGAAACTTAAACTACTGTTCTGGATGAAAACAAAACACTACTCTTGGCTCTTGTCTCAGCCAATGGAATCATAAGCAACATGCCTTAGTGGCAAAGCCATATTTAGCACGATAAAGTAATCCTCAGATGTTCCTACCCAATGTTGCATTCAGTTTGGTAAATTATACTGCCTTCACTGAAATTCAAGAAAGTATGTTGATTCCAATAGGATCATAGGATTTTACAATGCCCAAACAGGCTGTCATGTTTTGGGATTTTTCTTTTCTTTACAGAAAGGATTTTGGGGTTGATTTATATTTAAGTGAGTTTTAAAACAAAATTAATTCACATAGGTTTAAAAAAACACACAGGCTGCAGGCATTGAAGATATATATTAGAGCCAGACAGGCCGGTTTGCAGAATGTCACAACTGACACAATGAGAGTCAATTGTCTCATCCCAGGCTCTTTAGCCAGGATGGCCCCCGTTCATTTTGAGAACAGGAGGAGATGTTCTCTTTAAACCAATACCCCAAGGAACAGGAAAGGTAGCTGGTTTTACTGACAGGCCTGCTGGTGAATCACTGACCTGGGAGGATGTCCATGTCACAGCTGTCCTCTGGCTAGGAACACACGCAGGAAAGGGACTAAGAGTTACATGGTCAGTCATGTTTAAACAAGAGACAGCAAGTAGGCCCGTGGCCTGCAGCTGGAAGCTCAAATGCAGAAGGTCAGTATTTGCAGTTAGAAGTTGCTGAGTAAGAAAGGTGACCCCAAAAAAACAAGTAGGTCAACCATCAAAGGAACAGGGCATGTGGCTTATTATTTTTTCCCCAATTTGTCAGGGAGAGACGTAAGATTGAGTTAAGTAAGTGGAATTTGCTTTGATTGTTATACTGTACGTTCACTTGCTTGCTGTGAAATAAAGCAACTTGAGGGTTTGTATCAGACGTCGTCTCACCAAGTGTTTAGGTCCACCTTCAAGAAGGTTACAGAATGGGACATGAGGGCATGTGTGAAAGACATGGGGCTCGATTTTTGGACGTCTGAGCGGGTGGGTTTGTGGCAGGGGGGATCCGAAAATCAGGGATTCCCGGGGCGGGTCCGGAGCCCGGCTCCAACCTGCCCACTTCCGGGTTCCCCAGTGACGCGCTTACATGTGCGCACAGCCCCCGCGTGTGGAACTCCCACTGGCAATTAAAGCCGGCGGGATCACACTTAAACCAATTAATTACATAGTTCAGGTCGTTTGCAGACCTGATTTGTAGGATATTTTAGGAGGGGTGGGATTTTCATGTAAACTGAGCATGTTTCCTGTGCTGGGGGAAACACTCCCAGTTGAAATGGACGTGTTGCAGCCACCAGCCTGTGGCAGCTGCAAAGGTCCATTTGACAGGTGGGGCAGGGGGAGACCCTCACTTATTGAAGGAGGCCACTCTGTCACTTTGGACAAAGTTTGGCCTGCACCACCCTCCTCCTAACACAAAAATTCACCAACTTGGAACCTCAACCCCGGTGTGCAAACACATTTACCTACCTTGCGGACCCCCTCAGATGTACATCTTCCGGATGGGGGCTGCCGTAGCTGCAGTCATGACCTCCTCGGAGGGCGAACAGTATCACCAGCCTCGCCGGCCACGCCGTCCACCTCTGACACGTGGAGCTCCACAACACAGTGCTGTGACACATCCACCTGCACAGCAGGAGGGAGGGCAACTGCGGAGAGAGATGCATCGCAGAAGGCACTACCCTCGCCACAGGGTCTACAGACTGAGGCTCAGCTTCCTGGACCTCTCTGAGGAGCAGTGCATACGGAGGTACAGGGTCAGTCGCCAGGTAGTCGCGGACATCTGCAGCCTCCTTAATGACGAGCTGCTCCTGGATGGACCGAGCAGCATCTTCTTACCTGTCGCTGCCCTCAACTTCTTCGCCTCCGGATCTTTCCAGGGTGCCACTGGGGACATCACCGGGGTCTCTCAGTCGTCTGCACACAAGTGCATTAGGCAGGTCACCGATGGCTTGTTCTGCAGGGCCTCGCACTATACCAACTCCCCCATGGATGATCTCAGCCAGACGAAGAGGGCAGTGGGATTCCACGCTGTGGCTGGCTTCCCACGGGTGCAGGGTGTAATTGATTGCACCCATATAGCAATACGAGCACCTCCACACGAGCCAGGACTGTTCTTCAACAGGAAGGGCTATCATTCCATGAACACTCAGCTCATCTGTGACCACCGCAAAAGATTCCTTCACGTGTGCGCCAGATTCCCTGGCAGCTGCCACGATTCCTTCATCCTCAGGAAGTCCACCGTCCCGCCCCTCTTCCACTCACCCAACACCCACAACGGCTGGCTCCTCGGGGACAAGGGATACCCCCTGCACACGTGGCTCATGACATCTCTGAGGAACCCCACCACCGAATAACAGCATTGATATAACGACAGCTACATCGCTACCAGGTCTACAATTGAGCAGGCTGCTCAAGATGTGCTTCAGGTGCCTTGATCATTCTGGGGGAGAGCTTCAATATGCAGCAGACAGAGTGGGATTCATTATAGTCGTCTGTTGTGCCCTGCACAACACGGCACAACAGAGAGGGGTGCCGCTGGAGGAGGCCCCATCCACATCTGCCGCCCATATTGAGGTGCAGGAGGAGGCCGAGGAGGAGGAGGACGAGGAGGAGGAGCAGCCCATGGGCAGAACAGCGGCTCACCTGGCTGCTCGTGAAGCCAGGGAGTCACTGATATGTGAATGGTTCTCCTAAGATCAGACTTGTGAAGAGTCCAGTCCTCATCACCTGGACAGAGAAGCGGCCACACCAGCCCCCTCCCCTGCCCCCTGCACAAAACAGTGGTGCAACTACACCTACACCCACTGTAGAATGACCCAATGGGTGGCATCAAGTGTGCGTGTTCATGGTGAACCTCATGAAAGGGACTTATTGCACAAGCCAGTCAAGAATGGGCAAGACGTGGCAGTAGTGGTGATAATAAGATTTATTGTGAATGTGGAAGAAAACAAATAGAAATAAAAAACATGACAAATCGTCAAACACCCATGTGCATCCTCTTTGTGCTCACAAAACCTTCGCCTTACATTTACGGGAACCCCTACGTAGTGCTACCCCTGTGGCTTCAGCAGAGGTAGTGGCAGGTTGCTCTTGTCCATGTCCTGACCGATGAGCTGCTTTGTGTGGACACCCTCTGGGTTTCGGTGCCCCTGAGGATCCCTCCAAAGACTGCTCCACCTGCACCTGTGCAGGGGCAGACTCGACCACCTGGAGAGGAGGCAGCACTGCGGGTACTGGTTGAGAGGGGGCAACGGGTGAGACGTGGGAGCACTTTGAGTGGCATCCCCACTTCAATGTCCCCTTTAGCCATCATCCCTCTCCTGGGCCTTCTGGCATCTCTTCTTCTTTCAAGGCAAAACACAAAGAAGCATGATTGAGTGATGGTTGCATAGTGACCCGCTGCATGCATTGGTGTGGGTGGGGGTGACCGTGGGGGAGATGCATGGGGGGGTGCGTGTGAGACATGGCCATGAGATTGTATGAGGATTGGGTTGCGTGGTAGTGTTCGAATGGGAACTGGGGCAGTGAGTAAGTGCAAGGTGAGGATGACGGTTGAATGGATGTGAGGAGTGATGTGAGAGCGTTGTGGTGGCAGTGCAGAAGGAGTTGTGTGATGGTGGAGGTGATGTGGAAGACGGAGTGTGGGAGAACGTGTAGGTATACTCATTTTGGCTGACCTGGTTAGGTCATTAAAGCGCTTCCTGCACTGGACCCGGGTTCGGGAGATGTTACTGCTGCTGGTGACCACCTCTGCCACCTCGATCCAGACCTTCTTGGTGGCAGAGGCAGGCCACTTCCTCCCGTCCGCTGGGAAAAACATTTCCCTCCTCCTCCTCACCCCGTCAAGCAGCACCTGGAGTGAGGAGTCAGAGAATCTTGGAGCAACCTTGCCTCTGGGCTGCTCCATGCTGCAGGGGGAGCATTGGAGGACTGCCCCTTTAAATAGGGCTCCTCCTGCAGACAGCCTGTGATGTGGGTGTGCAGTGCGCCCGCTGCACAGGTCTAGAACGGGAAACCCGGAAGCCAAGGTAAGTGCCTTCAATTAGGCTGCGATCGCGTGTGGAGCACCCCGATTTCACTGGGTGCGTTACCCACACGGCCCGTTGACTCCCCGCTGCCAACCCGCCTCCCTCCTAATATCGAGCCCATGATATCCAATTCAGATCACAAGGGGATCTTATTGTTACACCATTGGGTTACGGTATTTCATAATTAAATTGGGTAGTACGTAAGATGTTCAGACCGCTTACAGGAATGACCAGCACATTGAACCTGAATAAATATCTAAGGCAAACCTGGCATTTTTTTCCACATGAACCACCTGTTTAATCACACTTTTTTGTTTACTCCCCATTCCGCTTTTTCAAACAATATCCAATTCAATTTTAAAAGAATTCATTGACTCTGCTTCAACAATAGTTTCTGGTTCAACAACACTGGATGGAGATGGGATCCCTATCAACATCATGGAATTCTTCACACTCTCTTAATTTGATTCCCTTTTAGTAGACTTTGACCCCTTTACCAAGTTCAGATAGAATGCTGGATACATTGAACAAAAAAAAAGTTTATTCAGGCACTAAAAGGCAGTAATAGCTGGTACCAACTACTGAGCTAAAAAGAGGACCACCAACTCAGTGTCTTGAAGCAAGGAGAGAGAGACTCTCAAGTTCCAGGTCAGTTATAAATGTTATATTGTCCTGCAAGTTACCAATCAAACTTTATCAGGCAGGGTCTCCAGAAATGGTTTCCTTCTTCATAGCTCCTTTTCTCAAACAACGAAGGGAGACGGGGCCTCAAGAGTGGAACAGTTCATGCCTCTAATACTCAGGCATCTCACAAAAACAAGAGTTCCTTGACCTAAGCACTTATTTCCTCTTTCTAATTCTTTTTCTCCTCATCGGCAAATGGAAGTAATCGGCTCATTGCCAGTCTTTCAGAAAAGTTATTACATCCATTTTCTTTATCTCTAAGATACTTCAAGTTCAGCTGGAAATATCATTTGTCCAAATACCCTTGGACAAATCATAATGAACATTTCTGGTTATAGTAGAAATGAGTAATTAAAGGAACACCACCTTTATGAAAACCTGTTTGGCAAATCTTTGTTTTATGATTGGTGCTAATAGACTCAGAACTTAACAGCCTCAATTTCTCTCCTGGGACAGGTGTGGGCAGAAAGTGGGTCAGGAAGATGTTTTATTGGGTCTCCACCCTTTTTTGCTTCCTTCAAATTTTCCATCGGTAGTGACATTAGAGATATATAGGAATGGGTATATAAGTGTTTAAGAGATTAGGATTGTCAGACTTCAGGTACGAGCACCTAACGTTCTATTATTATATTCCTGTTGCTTAATTTTATGCAGGTGTCATGCCATTTAAAATAAACAAGTTAATGTCTGTGTAAAATCACACACACAGGAAGGTAGTATGAATACTTTAAATGTTCACCCAAGAACTTCATCAATCGGAATATCTACCCTATTAAACAACACAGAAAAGGTAAGTGCAGAGCACTGCTGTAAGATAAGCCATGAAAGTGGAACAAGAGAACACTGTTTTATACTGGTGAAAGGCAAATTAAGGACAATGCCTGTAGTTCTTCATGCAAAGAGAGATTCATGCTAGGATAGTGGAGGAAAAAGCTTCACTGTCATTTAGGAGACAACTGGATACTGTGATGGGGAGCACTGCATAGCATGGATATCTGCTATTTTAATGGAGGCATTAACCCAGTACAATAGTAATACACAGCGTACTTTCTCAGTTTAGGTTTTTGTGGATGGATAAGTTAAGATGGGCTGAATGGCATTCCTCATCTATATTTATCTTATGATTCTATGACATAAATCATTTCAAAGCAGATCATCATTTTCTTGAACTTGGTATTATTGTGATGAAAGTGTTTCATGGCTCCAATGGCTCTTCTTCCCTACCCCTAAAAATAAAGTTTTGCAAAACAATTTTTCATGAAGACACTGCTCTATTAACAGGCATTTGAAGTTCACATCCTTCCCTCCCACTTAGCTGCTTCATCTCTCATGGGGGATGATTATCATAAAGAATGCATTCAATTATTTATGTTAACACAATGTGGCATACCATTGTGTTATGCATAATTGATAATTCTACTTTTTCATCTTATGGAACGATATGGGGTCTTCCTTGATCTGTATACTTCACAAATCAAAATCATGTTTCACCGACACTTCTTTTTGAGCTGTTTCTTACCAGTCTAAAAAATGTAATATACCTATAAATGTAGTTAATTCAATTTTCCTAGTATTATTTAATGGATTTTCCTCAATGTGGATTATAAATAAAATGGGTTAATGGCTATTTAGTTAAAGCTAAAATTTGAGGTGTCATTTTTAATGGAATGGGGTTGATTTTTACCCACCCCATCCGGCAGGAACAGGATGGGGGTGGGGAGGAGGCGGAGTCTGTTAAAATTAATCAATTTCACTTACAGCCCCGTTCCCACTGTCATCATGCTGGCAGCCATTTTAGCTTCAGGTGGGTGAGGCAGGTGCCTCATGAATGCACACAATTCGGAGTCCTATGATGTAATTAAGACTCCCACTCGATTTTAACTGGGCAGATCAGAAGTCCCACCCAGCGCCCAACCTGCTGAGTAAAACCTCATGGGCTTGGCTCCAGGCACTGACTGTCACTGACTGCAAGCACTATTTAAAGGGGCACTCAGCTGCAACCATCCAGAGATCTGTGTACTGTTGTGATTAGTAGATTTCCAAGGCATTTTTCAGCTTTGAAATTGCTTCTTTCTGTTATTGGTCTGTCTCACTCACCCTAATTAAGCTCTCACAGCTTATCATGGGTGCCATTTTTGCTTCATTGCTTTCAATGGAGGAACAGTTGGAGGAAGAGGAGCAGCAGCAACCTCAACAACCAGGATGAGCACCGGGGGGCCTGTTAGAAGACACTGGTGAGAGGAGCTTCTCGTAGAAGACCATGCTCAGCCCACAGGATTTCTAAGCCGAGCTCATGTTCCAGGATGACTGAGAAATACTGCATCAGGAGGTTGAGCTTCACCAACCAGGCTGCTGCTCATATATACAGCCCTTACAACAGGACCTGCTGCCTGCTGGCCCAGGAGTCCATGTTTTGCCAGTGGCTCTGAAAATCACCATCACCCTTAACTTCTTTGCCTCAGGCTCCTTCTGGGCTGTTACAGGGGACATCACTTGTATCTCCCACTCTACAGTGCACAGCTGCATCAAGCACGTCACCAACGCTGTATTTGCCAGGACCAACCAATACATTTCTTTTCTCATGGATGTCAACAATCAAATTGAAAGAGCTCTGGGATTAGTGGAAATGGCTGGTTTTCCTCACGTGCAGGGCATTATAGACTGCACTCATGTAGCCATCAAAGGACCAGATGACAAGCCAGCAGCTTTTGTTTACAGGAAGGGCTATCACTCAATTAATGTCCAGCTGGTTTGTGACCACTGATGAAGAATCATGCAAGTCTGTGTCAGTTTCTCAGGCAACTTTCACGTGCCTCCATCCTGTGACACTCATTTATCCCCCCCATATTCTACCCATTCAGGAATGTAACAGGATCGCTTCTTGGGATCAAGGGCCATCCACTCCACACATGGCTGATGACACCTCTCCGCATCCCACCACGCCAGAACAGGTCAATTACAACCACAGCCATGAGACCACCAGGAACATCACTGAGCACATTACTGCACTATTGAAGTAAAGGTTCAGATGCTGGGTAGGTCTGGGAGCTCCCGACAATATGCCCCACACAAAATCTGTTGTACGATTGTAGTGAGCTGCATGGTGCACAACCTGGCAATACAAAGAGGATTGCAGATGGACGAGGCAGAGCAATAGGAAGAGTCCCATCTGACAAGGAAGAATTGGGTGAAGGTGAGGGAGAAGCAGAAGAAGGAAGGCCAGCATGATGCAATGCAGCCAGAGATGCTAGTGATCAGGTGATGATACAGCGTTTCCAATGACCTGTTCATTCCCCTCCCCTGAAAAGTTACATGAAGTCCCTCTCCATTAGCCGTCCTTGTTGCTCCCTTCGCCGCTCCCTTAATCCTGCATTAAAGAACATTCAAACCATTCAGCCAACTTCTAAATCAATGCCATACTGACAATCCAGACTCAGAAGTTGCAATGAAAAAACACTACAGACCAAAGCGCCAAATGTGATAAAGGTCATTAATTTAATGCAAATCACAATAATTGCCTTGATTTAATTTCTCATTCAAGTGTCAATCCATGGCACCTTTCTTATAAGAAGATTTCTTAACTCTACTACACATACAAGATCCTCCCTCAGTGGCTTCAGCAGAGCTGGTGGAGGGCTGCTGTTGCTCATGTTGCGATTCTTGAGATGCTCGTGGCTGGTGACTTCCTGGTGCTCGAGCCTGAAAGGGCACGCCTGCAGACCTCTGCACCTTGGCTGCTGCCGGGGCAGTCTGGCCCAGCTGGCACCATGGTGGGCATTGGTTCAGGGGATGGTGAGGAAGATGTGCTGACACCTGTGAGGGCAACGCGTACTGCTCCCATTGCTCCACTGCCACTCCCATGGGGCTGTGGCTCATCAGTCCAACTGATCTGCGGGAGAGCAGAGCATGGAAGATAAGTGATGCTTTGAAAGCCCTTATTTATTCAGTCCACCAGTCTCTCCAAGGTGGAGCCCTTTGAGCTGCCACCAAAACTGCAAAGACTGGTAACATCGACTCTCTCTGTGAGGGCCCGGCCGCAGTGACCCTGGAGGCAGCCACACTCTCCAAGGTAGGCTGCAGAGTGGAGATGCTGTCTGAAATGACACCAGGCAAGCTGGAAGAGGAGTCCTCCATTCTTTCAGCCATAGTGGTGAAACCCTACGGCCGGCCTTCCAATACCTGGTATAATTGCTTGTGTGAGGCAACAAATGTTCTTTTCAAGGCTGGGCTCCTGAAGTCCTCATCTCTGTCCTGCTCAGCAGAGCTGAGAGAGGACCTCGCTCTCCAGCGACCTGTCCCCTGCTCCTGCTCATTCGCGCTGGGAGCAACACCAGATGCAGAACCCTCTAATTCACTCTCTAAGCCACCGATGGGTGCCAGTCTCTGTGCTGGTGCTTGGGAGGGATGGAGTGCATGATGGTGCATCTGTAAGAGGATTGTCCTCCTCTCAGGTGTCTTCTTCAGAGGTTCTTGCTGCTGAGAATGACATGGAGGAAAAAGAAAGGGGACAAGAATTAGCATGGCATTGACAGACTGGACAGTAGCAGATGAAAGGCTTTACCATGCAGCTTGATGGTGTCAAGCTGGCTGAAGTTGCATTTTCTTGAGGTACATGAAAGGGTACAAGTAATAGTCAGATGGCCTGCCTCAACATGTCCAATTTGCACAGCTCTGGAGGGGCCACTGATCTCCAGAGCATGCCACTCCAGCTTCAACAGGATCATCAAGTTGGGTGTTCCTCCCATGGTCTTGCTTTTCTCCTGTGTTCTGCACCATCTTCCCTTACAGAAAGAGAGGGCGAGATTTGGTGAGAGTGTTCACTGAAAAAGAGAGCACACTGGGACTTCTGCTGGTAGTGCAGATGCTGAGAGTGAGAAGAAGCAAGATGCAAGCAGGATGATGAGGTGTTGAATGGAAAGCGAGTGGCTGGAGTGTGAAGTGAGGAAGGAGTCATGCTGATTCTGCAAAGGCTATCATGTGAGAACAGAATGCTGCTAGTGGCTGCTGTAAAGGGAGTAAGGAAGAGATGAGTGCATGTTTGTATGAGAGTTAGAGGCGGTATAATGTGCCTCTGTGATGGGTGGTGTAGGATGTGATTTATGGGAGGGAATTGTCCAGATTGCTGGGGGAGGGGGTGGGAATGACTATTTCCAGGTGTCATTGAGGGAAATGGAGAAATAAAGAGCCAAACTCACCATTGCTGTTCTTGTGAGGTCATTGAACCATTTCCTGCACTGGGTCCGGGGCCTGGGGATGATACTCCTGGAGCTCACAATCTCAGCCACCTCTCTCCAGGCCTGGTGCATGTCATATTTCACAATCTTCCTCCCATTCGTGGGAAACAGAACTCCCCACCTCACCCTCAGCTCTTTGGCCAGTGGCTCCAGGGAGGCCTCAGAGAACCTGGGAGCATGCTTCCGACTCATATCTCCAAAATAAACTCCTTGCAGCAATCTTGCAGAAGTAAAGAGGTGCAATCCCAGTTTAAATAGCCGGAAATTGCATCATAAGTATGGGCCAGCTTCCTGTTCCCGACAAAATCGGGTGGGAAACTCGTCAATCAAATGATAATGAGGCCCAGGAGTTAAAATACCTCGGGCCTGAAATCCGAGTTAATGAATGCGTTTTGCACCCGCCCCACCCCAAACCTGATGAGAGTTAAAAACGTTCAAGTCTGTTTCCCTTGGACGTAAGGGATCAGAGATAAGGGTCATACCGGGGGAACGACCAGGGTGAGAGAGAGTAATAGTTTTAATGGGGACAAGGGCATCAAAGGTGGAGGTGAGGGTGTGATTGAGCAGTGCAGAAATGTCATGGTGAATGGAGGGCCAAAGACCAGACAGTTGGGAATTTGAAAGTGCCGATGTCAGTGACGTGGGGGATAGTTCTTTCCAGGGGCGGACACAGAAGGAAGTGGGGTGGTAGGGAGAAGGGGGATGTAAGCGGAGAGGGATAAAAGGAAGTAATCAGAGATGGCCTTATCTGTGATTGACATGATGGGAGTAGAGAGGTCACGTGAAATGGCAAAGTCAAGGGGTAGCCGTGAATATGGGTAGGTGAGTTTATATGGAGGAAGAGTAATAGTCAGAACGAGTAAGGAAGAGGAGGGTCTGTGCTTGGGCTGAGAATTAGAGGCGGTATAATGTGCCCCTGTGATGGGTGGTGTAGGATGTGATTTAGGGGAGGGAATTGTCCAGATTGCTGGGGGAGGGGGGTGGGAATCATTATTTCCAGGTGTCATTGAGAGAAATGGAGAAATAAAGAGCCAAACTCACCATCGCTGCTCTTGTGAGGGCATTGAACCATTTCCTGCACTGAGTCCAGGTCCTGGGGATGATACTCCTGGAGCTCACCATCTCAGCCACCTCTCTCCAGGCTTGATGTACGTGGTCATTCCACGCAGGATATGTGTTGCACGCCATATTGGTTATGGTGCCCTGTAGTTAGGCCCATTGCCTATACAAATCGGTGGCCTAACGCTTATTTGAGGTCACTTTATGAAACTGGTTCCCGACTGATCGCAGTTTGCGCCGTGCATGTTACAGGTGAAAAGCAGCCAAACCAACGGTCTTTAAAGGGATGGCTGGAAGCTGCCACCAAAAGGGTAATTTTTACTTACCTGAATGTGGATCCAGGAGCAGGAATGCTCC
The DNA here is from genome assembly GCF_035084215.1 of Heptranchias perlo. Taxonomy (NCBI): domain Eukaryota; kingdom Metazoa; phylum Chordata; class Chondrichthyes; order Hexanchiformes; family Hexanchidae; genus Heptranchias; species Heptranchias perlo. The sequence continues at coordinate 113,503,385 of NC_090326.1, read as the reverse complement.
ATATTAAAACTGTGAGCTGCTGCCAGCTATTGCTCGCCCCCTCCCGATCACCACCCCCCCACCACCCCCCTCCCCCCCGTCTCAGTGGGCCTGGTAACGGCGCCAACATTGACTGACATTCGTCCCCTTCAGGCCTGGCGCACTGCACCTTGGGGCATGCCAGTTGCGTCCTGATAACGCCAATTTTGCATGGTCCTATTGTGCATCAGTTTTGGCGCGGCTGCTTGTGCCACGGTGGGGTCCGTGCCCAAAATCGGGAGAGAACCGATTTCTAGGCCCTGATGTTTTTTTTTAATTTACCACAACTACTTGCTTTTTTACTCCTTTTATTACAACCTGGGCTTTCAGGACTGTTAATCCTCAAAATTCCTTGCTTCGACATCGACCAGATAATTGAGTCCCTTGTGACTTTTCTTTTGGAAACAAGCAGGTCTTCTTTTTGTTTTATTTAAACGAAATTTCAATTAGTCACAGATTGTCCCAGGAGTGGATTGCCTCTTTAACAGTCTCCTCCAGAGATCCAAGTAATGGATTTCAGCCTTAGGGGGCTGGTCTGGGTCTTAAAATATGAATTTCATTGAAGAGTGAAGTCAGCATGCTGGCCAGCCCCATCTGGCTGCTGAACCGGTGCTCACACACACAGCTCAGCTGGTTAGACGTTTGTGATGCATTCTTGGCTGGTATTCTGCCTTTTGCCTCATACCCAGGTCACTTATTTTATTGATCTTTGCAAGACTGTAGCTGGTATTTTTGTGTCTTTTTCAAGCAATTGTGATTTGACCAGTGAAGCAGGAGGAGAAAAAATAAGAAAAACACTGAACTGTTACAGGATGTGGTTTTACTGAACACGCAGTACTGAAGATTAAAATTTTTGATGCATGACGTTTTCAACAGCAAAAGGAAGTCAACGGATAAATTTAGATTCAAAAACTTCAATTGTAGAATTTGTAAAAGAATCAGACCATTTTTCGTATGGCTCGGTTTGCTCCTATGTTTCTTGGAGTAGCTTCTTGTGCTTTGTTGCACTCAGCCTTTTCGAGTTAGTTCTTGCTCATAAAGCTGATCCAAGTTTCCTTCGGGGTCAGTAACTTCCTTTCCTGCGATGAGAGTATCTTTAATTGTGGTGGCATTTTGATTCCTCACAATTCTTGAACAGACTGCCGATTTCTTTGAAACTTTTTTTTTGGCAAGCATTCCTCAGGTAAATCAATAAAATAATTATTCGTGTGTTTGAATGTCGTTGTTAATTGTTTAAAATCAGTTGTATACTGTAAGCTTTTGATGCTAGTGCTAAAAGAGCTATAGTATTGCTGCGATGTAAACAATATTTTATCTGGGTTTTAGAATATAATCCTCGTTTCTTTTTCATCCTTCGTTTACTTCCTTTGATTAAATGCCACAGGAAATGTGTTACATTGGAAGTGTGAAACTGCCTAAAGTGCTCTTTCTTTAACTGTTTAAGGACCAAAGGAGTCCCCAAATGCCTGAAAATCAAGCATGGTCTGCAAGGCATTTTTTTGCAATGTTAAATTATGTTGATTTTCACGAATAATGGAGAAAGAGTGATCTCTTTATATTATACAATTAACATGTAAATTTTAGTTTGTAATGTTTTACACGTGGAATAAAAATAGCGTCAGTCTTCAAATGGTTAAACGTTCTGATTAGTATTTTTATTTTTCATAATTTCACACAATTTTAATGCATATGGAATTACTTTGGTGCCTATTGACAGCATGAGTATCCATATGCCATTTAAATAAAATAAAAATTTAGCTGAACTTGCATACTTAACTTTCTACACATATTTAGTGATTTATTAGTGGCTTCTCCGCAACCCCCTAAAAATTATTCCAGCAAGTATAGCATTGTTACAATTCTTTAAAATACAAACAATGTCTGGTTTACAAGGCTGTTGTTTTCTCTGTTGTTAAAGACAATATTGTACATAAGGCAAATCTTTTAGACTTTAACAGAGTCTGATGGAGAATCCTTTGAAAACTGCTGGCAATTGTGTTAAAAGTAAAACTAAAATCAATAATACAGCTGATGATAAAATGTTACACAATCCACTGTATGTCTGGTGGTGAGGATTCCAGCCTATGAGCACTTCAAAAACACTTTTGGTGCCTTCTTTTCTATATTAACTGCCATAATGGTTATCCCTGTTTTAGAGGAGAAGAAAAAAGAATAAAAGCACAGTATTTTCCTAAACCCGAGTCTGTGAAGAAATTGAAAAAAAATATTACCTCTTAATTTAGAGAGACCAGATCCAACCAATTGAAAACTGGTCTCAGCTGAGTAAAGTAACTTCTAGGAGAGGTTTTGAATTCCCAGTTCTGTCTTGTAAATGAAAAAAAAATGACCAAAACATCAGTGTAATATAGGATTTGAGAACTGTTATTCAGTCACTGAGAAAAATACCAATTATAAAATGTTTTACAACTTAATCTTAAGAAAAGAAAGAACAGTTTAAAAATAACGAACGCATGCCGCTATTTATAACAGGGTTTCAGAAATCATAACAGAATCAATACTGCATATTAGTCATCCATTGGAAACATTCCCTAATAGCAATCGACATAAACAGGTCATCTGTGGAATAATTTAATACTGAACCTATTATCACTGGTGCACTAAGATTCTTACTAGCACTTAGCGGACCACAAAATAAACACGAAACAGAAACTTAAAGGGGTGAGTTTAACCTCACTCGCTCGGCAGAAACTGGGTGAGTGGGCAGTTAAAATCCCCCAGGTTACTTACCTGACGGAACCCCGTGCCAGATCCCGCTGTTTCCAATTTTAAAGGACGCTTTTGCCCACCTAATTCATATATGCTAAAAAATGGGTAAATGGAGTTGAGGCACAGATTAGTCATGGTCTGACTGAATAGCAGAACAGACTCAAGGGGCTGAATGGCCACAGCGATTTTAACCGCCGGGATAAAAAAGGAGGGGGGGGGTCGCAATATTGGTTAAAGAAACAATTACAGCTGTGAGGAGGTATGTTAGAAGGATCATCAAGTGAGGCCATATGGGTTGAACTGAAGAACAAAAAAGGGGCAATCACACTGCTGGGAGTGTATTATAGACTCCCAAAGAGTCAGAGGGAGATAGAAGAGCAAATATTTAAGTAAATTTCTGAGAAATGCAAAGACAATAGGGCAGTAATAGGAGGGGATTTGAACTACCCTAATATTAACTGGGATACAAACAGTACAAAAGGTATAGAGGGCGCAGAATTCTTAAAATGCATTCAGGAGAACTTTCTTAGCTAGTACGTAGCAAGCCCAACAAGAGAGGGGGCAGTTCTGGACTTAGTTTTAGGGAATGAAGCTGGGTAGGTGGAAGGGGTATCAGTGGGAGAGCATTTTATTGGTAGTGATCATAATTCAGTTGGATTTAGCGTAGTTATTGAAAAGGACAAAGACAGGCCAGGCGTCAAAGTTCTCAATTGGGGAAAGGCCAATTTTATTAAGTTGAGATGTGATTTAGCAAAAGTGGACTAGAAACAGCTTTTTAAAAAATTATTCATTCATGGGACGTGGGCGTTGCTGGCAAGGCCAGCATTTATTGCCCATCCCTAATTGCCCTTGAGAAGTTGGTGGTGAGCCACCTTCTTGAATCGCTGCAGTCCGTGTGGTGAAGGTTCTCCCACAGTGCTGTTAGGTAGGGAGTTCCATGATTTTGACCCAGCGACGATGAAGGAACGGTGATATATTTCCAAGTCGGGATGGTGTGTGACTTGAAGGGGAACGTACAGGTGGTGTTGTTCCCATGTGCCTGAGGCATTCAAGAAGGAGTTAGTGAGGGTTCACAGCAAGTATGTTCCCACAAAGAAAAAGGATGGGACTCCCAAATCTAGAGCCCCCTGGAGGTCAAGGAGCATACAGGGTAGGATAAGGCAAAAAAGGGAAGCTTATGTCAGATACTGAGAGCTCAATACTGCAGAAAGCCTAGAGGAGAATAGAAAGTGCAGGGGTGAAATTAAAAGGGAAATTAGGAAAGCAAAGAAAGGGCATGAAAAAATATTGGCAAGTAAAATCAAGGAAAAACCAAAGATGTTTTATAAATACATAAAAAGCAAGAGAATAACTAAGGAAAGAGTGAGGCCCATTAGAGACCAAAAAGGTAACCCTATGCGTGGAGGTGGAAGATGTTGGTATGGTTCTTAATGAATACTTTGCAGTGTCTTCACAAAAGAGGGGGATGATGCAGACAATGTAGTTAAGGAGGAGAAGTGTGAAATATTAGATGGGATAAACATAGTGTGAGAGGAAATATTGAGGGGTTTAGCATCCTAGAAAGTAGATAAATTACCAGGCCCACATGAAACATATCCCAGGTTGTTAAAAGAAGCAAGGGAGGAAATAGCAGAGGCTCTGAACATCATTTTCCAAACCTCTCTGGCTATAGGCGTGATGCCAGAGGACTGGAGGACTGCTAATGTTGTACTGTTGTTTAAAAAGGGAGAAAGGGATAGACTGAGTAATTACAGGCCAGTCAGCCTAATCTTGGTGGTGGGCAAATTATTCAAAACAATTCTGAGGGACAGTATTAATCGTCATTTGGAAAGCACAGTTTAATCAAGGACAGTCAGCATGGATTTGTTACGGGAAGGTCATGTCTGACTAACCTGATTGAATTTTTTGAGGAGGTAACAAGGAGGGTCGATGAGGGTAGTGCATTTGATGTAGTTTACATGGATTTTAGCAAGGTCCCACATAGCAGACTGGTCTAAAACTACAAGCCCATGGGATCCAACGGAAAGTGGCAAGTTGGATCCAAAGTTGGCTCAGTGGCAGGAATCAAAGGGTAATGGTTGACGGGTGTTTTTGTGACTGGAAGGCTGTTTCCAGAGGGATTCCGCAGGGCTCAGTACTAGGTCCATTGCTTTTTGTGGTATATTTTAATGATTTAGACTTAAATGTAGGGGGCATGATTAAGAAGTTTGCAGATGATACAAAAGTTGGCTATGTGGTTGATAGTGAGGAGGAAAGCTGTAGTCTACAGGAAGATATCAATGGACTGGTCAGGTGGACAGAAAAGTGGCAAATGACGTTCAATCTGGAGAAGTGTGAGGTAATGCATTTGGGGAGGGCAAACAGGGCAAGGGAATACACAATAAATGGGAGGATACTGAGAAGTGTAGAGGAACAGAGGGACCTTGAAGTGCATGTCCACAGATCCCTGAAGGTAGCAGGACGGGTGATAAGGTGGTTAAGAAGGCATACGGGATACTTTCCTTTATTAGCTGAGGCATAGAATATAAGAGCAGGGAGGTTATGCTAGAATTATATAAAACACTAATTAGGCCACAGCTTGAGTACCATGTACAGTTCTGGTCACCACATTACAGGAAAGATGTGGTTGCACTAGAGGGGGTACAGAGGAGATTTACGAGGATGTTGCCAGGACTGGAGAATTTTAGCTATGAGGAAAGATTGGATAGGCTGGGGTTGTTTTCTTTGGAACAGACGAGGCTAAGGGGAGATTTAATTAAGGTGTATAACATTATGAGGGCCTAGATAGAGTGGATAGGAAGGACCTATTTCCCTTATCAGAGAGATCAATAACCAGGGGGCATAGATTTAAAGTAATTGGTAGAAGGATTAGAGGGGAGTTGAGGAGAATTTTTTTCACCCAGAGGGTGATGGGGGTCTGGAACTCTTTGCCTGAAAGGGTGGTAGAGGCAGAAACTCTCATCACATTTAAAAAGTACTTGGATATGCACTTGAAGTGCTGCAATCTACAAGGCTGCGAACCAAGAGCTGGAAAGTGGGATTGGGCTGGATAGCTCTTTTTCAGCCAGCACAGACATGATGGGCTGAATGGACTCCTGTGCCATAAATTTCTATGATTCTAATCAGGTTCCGATGACATAATCGGGCCCCGACAGCGATTTTAACTTCTGTCTGAAGCTATCACGGCCTTTCCGCCAGGTGAAGACCAGCATGAAGAGGATCGGGAACTTTCCTTTGTGGGACCAGGAGTGTGGCATATTAATGAGGCCCAGTGGTTGAAATTGCTGTGGCCTCATAGGAACAGCATTTGGCCATTCAGCCCTTCGAGTCTGTTCTGCTATTCAATCAGATCATGACTAATCTGTGCCTCAACTCCATTTACCCACCTTTGTTCCATATCCCTTGATACCCTTACCTAACAAAAAGCTATTAATCTCAGTCTTGAGAATTTTAATTGACCCAGCATCCACAGCTTTTTGAGGGATAGAGTTCCAGATTTCCACCACCCTTTGTGTGTAAAAGTGCTTTCTGATTTCACTCCTGAATGACCTGGCTTTAATTTTAAGATTATGCCCTGTTGTTCATGATTCCCCCATCAGAGGAAATAGTTTCTCTGGATCTACCCTTTTGAATGCTTTTGTCATTTTAAATACCTTGATTAGATCACCTCTCAATCTTCTAAACTTAAGGGGATACAAGCAACCTGTCCTCATAATTTAACTCCTTAAGTCCCGGTATCATTCTAGTGAAAATTGCCACGGGAGGCCAGGAAATTAACTGAAACCTGCTGGCGGTTAAGATCCTCCCCCCACCTCACCCCAATAGTGTGAAAAAAATACTTGGTGTGATACAGAAATACATTTAAACAATATTTATTCTTGTTCATTGTTGAACTGGTTTTTAGAAGTTTCTGGCCAAATGGTCCCCAAATTGTAAGGTGTTGCTGCTATCCTTATCTGCTTTAACTGTTTAGCACTGATTGCCACTTCATAACATTCAAAGAAACAAGTATTCTATCATCTCACCTTAAAATGCTTTTAAAGAAATAATTCTGAAATAAAAATTGAGATGTGTATGAAATTCTAAAACTTTATTTTCAGGATCTCATGGGTCAATCAGAGCCTTCAGTCTTGTCATTAATTTGACCCAGAAATGGTTTTGCAGGCCTCCAAGAGTTAAAGCAGTCTGCTCGTTTTGTCTTTAAATGAGCATGAACTCATTCTTCCTGTCCCAGTTTTGTCACTATTTAATTAGTATTTATTCCAGTCACACATAATTCTACCAGCAGTCTTTTTGTCAAATAGGAATTACTATTGGCAACGGAAACAGAAAATGCTGGAAATGTCAGCATCTGATAGCGAAAGATGGGTTGATGTCTTGGGTGGAAATCTTTAGTACTTTCTGCTATTGTTCCATATTACCAGCACTTTCACTTATTCTTTATCTTCTTACAGAATTAGCTATTAGACATTTGCAGGTTAGCACTGATATAAAAGATACTGAGATAGAACATGCAAACTAGCAATCAAAAGATTAGCTTTCAGCTTTGCTAATCAAGAGGACTGTGGTCAAGAAAGGAATACTGTTTAAAGCATCGGACAGTAAATAGTTGTGTGCCAAATGATGTGATCATTTTTCAGTTACATTATAGGAAATCAGAGCCATTTTAGCTCTGTATTAGTGATGTGCTGTAAAACAGTACAGACGGTTAAAACAGAGAAAACCAAATGTGGAAAATCTCTTGCAACTGAGACATTGCATTGTTAATGCTGCTAAATATTTCTATGACTACAGCTGTGTTGCTAAGGATGAAATCTACTGAAAAAACTGAATTTGGCATCTATGATAAATAGAATTCATCCAGTTTGTGGCCCATTTATTTAATTAAGATTTATTAAGTTTCCCAGAGAAATCTGACGGTGTCATTTATTGCTGCTGTGCTGTCATTTCTATTACTTTCTGAGCTTTTCTATTTTGAATTAGCAACTGGCAAAATGGGTTGTGGCCTGCCGAAGCTGGAAAAGGCTGATGAAAACAGCCCAGGCAAAATCTACTCAACACTTAAGAGACCACAAGTGGAAACTAAAGTGGGCATAGCCTATCAGTATAAGCTCCTGGACTTTACTACAGCAGACAGTGGTAAGTGGTGGTTAAGTTTACTACTCATATTATTGCAATGTAAAACAATGGATTGTGATCACTTGCATAATTATATTACTATCAAAGAAATATTCTTAAAGCAAGTGACACTCACCAAATATTCTCATGACTGACATGTTAAATTATATAGCTGACTATCTAAATAATGAAACAGTAAAGCAGTTGTCTCACACCACTGTAGAGTGATAGTCATTCTTCAAGCTGCCGTACACTATCTTAGGTAGTCACACATTGAGTGGAGACAGGATCCAGGGAATGAGGGGGTGGGAGCAGATATTCACTTCATACAAGCTAGTAAAGAGTATCATTTCTTTTTGATCCATTCTTATTATGAAAACTCTCACCACCCCAGTGATCTGATGGAAAATGCAATCCTTTTTGATCTGAGCTACAACCAAGGCACATACTAATACGTTGGCATCCATTTTTTAATGAATTTGGATAGAGAGGAACCACATTTAGGAGAACAAAATCCTAATGTGCTACTTCAATTACCACTTCACTGAATGGAATTCCACTCCGGCTGTAACAATATTACTAACCGGTGAACACTAACCTCCCCTTGTCCATAAGGAACAGGGAATATGTCTCATATATCAATAACATAAAGTATGGAACAACATAAAATCTTTCAAAATATCAGGTCTATTCCTACCAACAGACAATGCATCATTTCTACTGTCTTGAACTCCATCCAACTTCTTTAATCTCCTGAGCACCACAAATAACCATGGGGAAAACTTCCAAGAAGAAGAAACTCTGCAAATCTTTCCCCATCCCCCTAAATAATAAAGCAAAGCTCCAGGATATCAATCTAATATCATAACCAACCTAACTCAGCCCTGACAGGGTGCATTCCACAGATGAAATTTTCAGAAGCACAGGAAACATCATGTTCTGTACAGTATTTGATCATCCATGTCCATGTTTGTACTTAAAACCTTCAAATCCATTCTTAACCAAATACTTTTCCAGTTCCTTTTAAAAGTATTCATCAGTATGATACTAATTATTTTCAGTTATTCTATTCTACATATTTACTACTTTGTGGGGCAAACATTTCTACTGGCCTCACTTGAGGCTGCTTAATTTTGGATTCAGATCCTCTATCTTTATGTTCACAGTTTAAGTTTACTTGATTTACATCATAAAGACATATCACTTCCATACTCGGTCTTCCTTTATCCAGTGAAAACAAGTTCAATTGTTTTCAGAATTTAGAGTTATAAAGACACCCCAGAATTATGCTTGTTACTTTCCTCTCACCAAAATATCAATGACCTTTTGAAGCGGAGGGTTCTAAAATTGTTTACAGTATACCCAATATAGCCTTACCAGTAAGCCTTTTAGGGTTAAAATGTCAAATAAAGAAAGAATTTGCATTTGTATGGCACCTTTCATGATCTCAGGATGCCCCAAAGCACTTCACAGCCAATTAATTACCTTTGAAGTGTAGTCACTGTTGTAATATAGGAAACACGGCAGACAATTTGCGCACAGCAAGGTCCCACAAACAGCAAGAGATACATGGCCAATCTGTTTTAGTGATGTAGGTTGAGAGATAAATATTGGCCAGAACATCAGGGAGAATTCCCCTACCCATAGAGGAATAGTGCCATGGGATCTTTTATGTCCACCTGCGAGGGCAGACGGGGCCTCGGTTTAACGTCTCATCTGAAAGACACCTTAATGATGCATATAGTACTTGCTTAAGCCTTTTAATAACTGTTTCATGTAGATTGGTTGCTTTCAGTGAATGGTCACGAATGACAACAAATTCTTGTTCTTCTCCATCTTTACTAATTGACAACCATTTCCTGTTTCCTGTTTCATGATTCCTGTCCCATTGTGCACCATCAGATATTTATCCAGTGGGGCAATGGGAAAAACAGCTCGGTGAGAGTGGTGGGGATGCCGAGGTCTACCTCTGAGGTGGATCTTGTTGACCTGGTGCTGACCTAAATTGTTCAGGGTATTTCCGGGAGCAAAATGAGTGTAGATTGCTGGATTTTTGGTCTCGTTTTATTGAAGTGAAAGCTTTGACCCAGTGTAAAATAAAGCAGCAGTTTCAAGATGAGCTATCTGTTTTCCGTAACTAAGCCTGAACTTGTTTTTCTTATTTCATGAAGTGCATTCAGTAACAATTAAATAACCCCTTGATAGAATGAAAACCATTACAGTAAATCACATTGTAATAAACAAAGTTTCATTATGAAATTGTTTAATTCAAAGTTTGTCTATTTTATCCAATTTCTATAGTCTTAATAAAATTGGCTGTGTATCTAGATGTTGTTGGGAGCTTCTTGATGCACCTGTCCTCTGCTGATATTTCCTCCGCTAGTGATGCCATTTCCTAGGCCTATGTACTTCTCAGCAGAGAAAAACATATTTAGCTTTATGGAGTAAAATGTAACAATCGAGGAAAAGTGTGTTAAAAGTAGAAGGAAGCCAGGTTAAAAAGTGGCCATTACTGCTGTTCCAAAAAAAATAAGCAAAACATAACATTTGCCTGTTAAGATGGCTGTTAATGAGTTTTCAATGAAAGATGTGGGAGTTTTCAGCAGGGGAAATAAAAATAACTGTGGAATTTTTTGCTCATCTGTAAAACTGGAGTTAATGACTGGTTCCAAAATACTGAATTAGCACTGGAGCACCAACAGAATGAATGTTCAAGAAAGCCCACCGCCTCCACCTTCTCAGGATAACAAGGGATGGGCAATAAATGCAGCCTTGCCAGTGTCGCCCGCATTCTGAGAACAAATAAATAAAAATTAAAGTGCCCAGAATGGATCTAGATTCCACTTTCACAATGTTACACGTGTGACTGAGACACATTGGCCTCGATATTAATCCCCGAAGAAAGGCGGGAGATGGTCGGGGGTGGGGGGGGTGTTAAAGATTAAAAAACAGGGAACGCGTCTCCAACCTGCCACGTAAGCTCTTGTCGCCACATTCACGTTGGAGAGGCGGGACACTTCATTAAAATATTTAAATCAGGCTCCCACTGTGCAATTGGGAACATGATTTAAATTTAACAGTTGCCACATGGGTTTCCCAGGGCTCGGGAAACCCAGCAGTGAAAGGACCATAAGACCATAAGAGATAGGAGCAGGAGTAGGCCATTTGGCCCTTCGAGCCTGCTCCACCATTTAATGAGATCATGGCTGATCTGATTTTTACCTCAACTCCACTTTCCCGCCTTTTCCCCATATCCTTTGACTCCCTTGCCGATCAAAAATTTGTCTAACTCAGCCTTGAATGTATTCAATGACTCAGCCTCCACAGCTTTTTGGGGAAAAGAATTCCAAAGATTCACGACCCTCTGGGAGAAGAAATTCCTCCTCATTTCCGTCTTAAACAGGCGACCCCTTATTCTGAGACTATGCCCCCTAGTTTTAGATTCCCCCATGAGGGGTAACATCCTCTCATAGGAACATAGGAACATAGGAACAGGAGTAGGCCATTCAGCCCCTCGTGCCTGCTCCGCCATTTGATAAGATCATGACTGATCTATGATCTAACTCCATATACCTGTCTTTGGCCCATATCCCTTAATACCAAAAAGCTATCTCAGATTTAAATTTAGCAATTGAGCTAGTATCAATTGCCGTTTGTGGAAGAGAGTTCCAAACTTCTACCACCCTTTGTGTGTAGAAATGTTTTCTAATCTCGCTCCTGAAAGGTCTGGTTCTAATTTTTAGACTGTGCCCCCTACACCTAAAATCCCCAACCAGCGGAAATAGTTTCTCTCTATCCACCCTATCTGTTCCCCTTAATATCTTATAATCCCCTTTCAGCATCTACTCTATCGAGTCCCCTCAGAATCTTATATGTTTCAATAAGATCTCCTCTCATTCTTCTAAACTCCAAGGAGTATAGACCCAACCTGTTCAATCTTTCCTCATAAGATATCCCTTCCATACCCAGAATCAACCTAGTGAACCTTTTCTGAACTGCCTCCAATGCAAATATAAGGGCACCAGAACTGTACGCAGTACTCCAGACGTGGTCTAACCAGCACCCTGTACAGTTGTAGCATGACTTCCCTGCTTTTATATTCAATCCCCCTAGAAATAAAGGCCAATATTCCATTTGCCTTCCGGATTACCTGCTGCACCTGTATGTTGACTTTTTGTGTTTCATGTACGAGGACACCCAGATCCCTCTGTACCGCAGCATTTTGTAGTATTTCTCCATTCAAATAATATTTTGCTTTTTTATTTTTCCTCCCAAAGTGGATGACTTCACATTTTCCCACATTATATTCCATCTGCCAAATTTTTGGCTATTCGCTTAACCTGTCAATATCCCTTTGCAGACACTTTGTGTCCTCCTCGCAACTTGCTTTTCCACCTATCTTTGTATCATCAGCAAATTTGGCCACAATACACTCTGTTCCTTCATCCAAGTCATTGATATAGTAAATAGTTGAGGCCCCAGCACTGTGCCCTGCGGCACCCCACTAGTTACAGATTGCCATTTTGTAAATGACCCTTTTATCCCGACTCTCTGCTTTCGGTTAGTTAGCCAATCCTCTATCCATGCCAGTATATTACCCCCAACACCATGAGCTCTTATCTTGTGCAGTAACCTTTTATATGGCACCTTATCGAATGCCTTTTGGAAATCCAAATGTACTGCATCCATTGGTTCCCCTTTATCCACCCTGCCCGTTACTTCCTCAAAGAACTCTAATAAATTTGTCAGACACGATTTCCCCTTCATAAAATCATGTTGACTCTCCTTGATTGTATTATGAGTCTCCAAATGTCCTGCTACTACTTCCTTAATAATGGATTCTAGCATTTTCCCAATGACCGATGTTAGGCTAACTGGTCTATAGTTACCTGCTTTCTGTCTCACTCCCTTCTTGAATAGGGGTGTTACGTTTGCGGTTTTCGAATCTGCTGGGACCTTTCCAGAATCTAGTGAATTCTGGAAGATTACAACCAATGTATCCATTATCTTTGTAGCCACTTCCTTTAAGACCCTCGGATGCAAGCCATCAGGTCCAGGGGACTTGTCAGCCTTTAGACCGATTAATTTATCTAGTACTTTTTCTCTAGTGAGGGAGGCGGGAGCTGCCGGCTGAAGAAGGTAAATGCCTTTTACAGCACTCCTTGTGGACGAGGAGGAGCAGGAGTGCTTCCCCCGGCCCCTAAAGGAAGCCTTCAGCCTCCCCTTTGTGAATGTACGACCATCCACCCTCCTGCGATGGCCTCTCTTCCCCCCCACCCCACAACAAGCCCCAATCTCCAGCCCTCCTCCCTCCCAATTGCCAGGGTCCATCCCTAAGGGTCGCTGGCTGTGGCCTCCTGCCATTGGTTTTCCCACCTGGCAGCTGGCCAGCCTGTAAATTTGGAGGAAAGAAATTATAATGAGGTCCTGTTGTTAAATGCGGTGGGACCTCTGCTTCCCAGTCCTTGACGCATTCCCTGCCCGTTTTCTCCCTCCTCTGCACCCACCCTGCCATCCTGTAAATATTGGGACCACTGACTCCGGTATACAGAGAGCAGCATTACCATGAACTGATGCATGTATTTCTATCAACACTAAGGAAAACAGTAGGAGCAGTTTCACTCCTGAAGATTATGTTAGCAGTAATAATCCTCAATGTTACTGTGGTTTTTGTTTTAATGTGATTCCAAGCTTCACCTTTTTGTCAATGGGGCTGGAGCCTGTTGCTTATCAGTGGTGAGAGACTTACATTGGGAGTCTTACTTTCTGCAAGAAAACATAGAAAGGAGGGAGGAAGAGAGATAAACCAGAAAGAAAGCAGCAGGCACAAGGAAAAAGACAGCAGATGAGCTGAACATAAAATTAATGAAAAACTCTGAAAGATCATAAAATTGTGAGGCTGAACAAAAGGGGGTAATTTTGACTTTGGGCAGACTTCATTGGAAATGAAAATCGGAAAAAATGTATAACGGGTGGCTGAATCAATATCGCCCATTTTTACACAATTGCCTGAAGTTAAAATTACCCCCAAACTGTGAAACAATTAAAATTTAAAAAGAGATAGAGAGTAGATTTTACCCTTCTCTGCTCTTGGGCCATTGACATTCACAAGGCACAGAGAAGAGGTAAAATGGGCAGAGACCCATGAGCTCGGGTTTCCACCCCACCTGGAACTTTTTGGGGCTTCCCCAATCAGTGTGAGTGGGTTTGCGCCTGTCGTATAATGAAGTGGAACAGGTCATTACTGGACTCCCACCTCATTTTTCTTCAGGCTGCAGCTGATGGGCACCGTAGTGCAGGAGTACCTGAAGAACCTTGGGACAACATCCTGCCCCTGGACCTCCGTGAACCTGAGCGTCTATGAGGATCATAGGGGCAAGCTGAAGGTATGGCAGGCAAGTTAAAAAAAAATTGCTTAACCCTCGCTGGATAGGTAGCCAGAAAGCCCTGATATTGGCAACCGAGAGTGCAGCTGTAAAACTCACAGGCTTGCAGCTGTGCTGCCATTTCCTCCCTGATGTACAAGCACACAGCCAGCCAGGGGATGGACCTGCGCCTAAAGTCTGCCCGAGCCATACAAATGACCCAGGGAAGGGGAAACACACAGCTGCTTCCACTCAAACATAGCACATCTGAGGTGTGCTGCACCTGTCAGGTCCCCAGGGGAGGCCCATAGAGGAATATCTATTTTATAGTTTAACACAGAGGAAAACAAAATGAAACAGACACAATAAATGATATGAGATGGAAGGAAAAAGAGGAAAATTAATAGGAAAATCTACATAAAACAAATGGTCCCAACATTGCTGTAATGTCTTTGACTCAGCTTGATCATGGGATCATGACAGATTTTCCTGACATCATTCCAGTTCAAGCCCTTGATGAAACCCAGTTCACACTGTGTAAGACACTGTTCCAGGCTGTTTACTGACAGTCAATGGTGCTTGTTATCCCTTCAGCTCCAAAAAGGTTATTTATTTTCTGCATTGTGAAAGTTTGTGAACTGGGCTTTAGGGATTCAGTGCTCTCTTCAGTTGCCTGCTCTCTCTGGTTGGATTAAAGACAACAGGGGTCAAATTCAACTTTGACGGGAATGCAAAACGTCCGGTAATGAATTGGCCACCCGTTATACACCCTGCCCTACTTTCCTTTCCCACCGAAGTTTAATTTCATCCCCAACATTTCAATTCAATACCATTAAAATGTTTAAAAATAGAGAGAGTAGCCTCTGTTTCTAAAAACGGAAAATAAAGCCAATTGTCACTGGGAATTCACTGGCTTATTTAATTGCTGCATGGTCCAGCCCTCACCATCAATACAGTCTTTTTGGTAGAATATTCTTTGACAGATTTTCATTTTATACTGCTACTATGTTGACAATGTAAAATGTTGACATTGAGAATATGTGGTGTTTCACATTGGCGCAAAACTAATATTCTTCAAAGTGTCTAATTCTCCAAGGTATTATCATTTTGATATTGTAGTACATAAATGGTTGAATGATCAGTATTGTAAAATAGGTTATTAGCATAGGGGTAAAAATTTCATGAGAGGGAGAAATGAGCATTTTTAATTTTGAGCCTGTAATGTATATATTGGTAAGATTATTAATGGGACAAACTCTTGTGTCAGTTTTATTTTTGTGTCAAATGGTCAGACCCAATAATCAAAAATAAAATTGTCTCATAAATAATATATTTTACATTATTTGCTTGGCAATGACATTAGTAGTTCTAGATATAGGTAATAACTGCAATGATTAAATATTCCATGGGATGCAATGGTTTCTATGCTGCTGCAGTAGGATGAGCGGGAATGTTACCTAGAAGACAGCAGACCAAAGTTGAATAGTGGAGCTATGAGGTTAGATTATCATTCTGGAGTTTCGCCTAATTATCTTCGGAGAGCAGGAATATTTATGCAAAACTTTCCCTCAGAAGATAAATGCATGGGCTAGATTCCATGATTCAGGGCTCTGTACATGGTCTGTGGAAAGAGTGAGCTTGGTGGGCTCAATGGTATTTTTAGTTTCATGTTTTCTGATGTCTTATTTTATTGTTTGAGTTTTTGCTAAAACCATTCACTCCATTTTAGGTTGCTGTGATAGTATCATCTAAAACAGTAGTATTTTGTTATCTCTGTATATAAAGTAGTGACAACTTATTCAGAATGAGTTTGCTGACATTTATGGTATTAGTAACTCCAGAGGAGTTTGAGGATGGGATGTTCACTAAAAATAGCTTGAGTTGTGTATAGATGTGAACTCATGTGATATTTAGATCAAGATCACCACTGTTCTGAAACCTTGCATAACTGTTGCTGCATATCTCAGGAGATAGCAGATTCTCTCACTGACTTAACCCTTTGATTATTGAAGATCCTTAACAGCTTTCAAAATACACACTTCTATCATATGATTTACATAGAATTACATAGAATGTACGGCACAGAAACAGGCCATTCAACCCAACTGGTTTGTGCTCCGGATGAACCTCTTCCCACCCTTCTTCACCTAACCCCATCAACATATCCTTTCATTTCTTTCTCCCTCTTGTGTTTATCTAGCTTCCCCTTAAAAGCATCTATGCTAGTCGCTTCAACCACTCCTTGTGGTAACGAGTTCCACATACTAACCACTCTCTGGGTAAAGAAGTTTCTCCTGAATTCCCTATTGGATTTATTAGTGACTATCTTATATTTATGGCCCCTAGTCCTGGTTTCCCCCGCAAGTGGAAACATCTTCTCCACGTCTGCCCTATCAAACCCTTTTATAATCTTAAAAACCTCTATCAGGTCACTCCTCAGTCTCCTCTTTTCTAGAGAAAAGAGCCCCAGCCTGTTCAATCTTTCCTGATAGGTATAACAGCTCATTTCTGGTATCATCCTAGGAAATCTTTTTTGCGCCTTCTCCTTTATATCCTTTTTATAATATGGAGACCAGAACTGTTCACAGTGTGGTCTAACCAAGGTTCTATACAAGTTTAACATAATTTCCCTGCTTTTCAATTTTATCCCTTTAGAAATGAACCCCAGTGCTTGGTTTGCTTTTATTATGGCTTTATTAACCTGCGTTGCTACTTTTAGTGATTTGTGTATCTGTATCCCCAGATCCATCTGCTCCTCTACCCCATTTAGACTCTTATTTTCCAAGGGGTATCTCATTGAAACATATAAGATTCTAAGAGGGCTTGACAGGGTAGATGCTGGGAGGATGTTTCTCCAGGCTGGAGAGTCTAGAACTAGGGGACATAGTCTCAGGATAAAGGATTGGACATTTAGGACTGAGTTGAGGAGGAATTTCTTCACTCAGAGGGTTGTGAATCTTTGGAAGGGCTGTGGATGCCCAGTCATTGAATATATTCAAGGCTGAGATCGATAGATTTTTGGACTCCTAAGGGAATCAAGGGATATGGGGATCGGGTGGGAAAGTGGAGTTGAGGTCATAGATCAGCCACGATCTTATTGAATGGTGCAGCAGGCTCGAGGGGCCGTATGGCCTACTCTTGCTCCTATTTCTTATGTTTCTTATGTATGTGGCCTCCTTATTCTTCCTTCCAAAATGCACCACCTCACACTTGTCTATATTGAAATTCATTTGCCAATTACACACCCATTCTGCAAGTTTATTAATGTCTTCCTGTATTTTGTCACAATCCTCCTCAGTATTAACTATACCCCCTAATTTGGTGTCGTCCAAATTTTGAAATTGTACTTCCGATTCCTGAGTCCAAGTCGTTTATGTAAATAGTGAACAATAGTGATCCCAGCACCGATCCTTGTGGAACACCACTTCCCACCTTTTGCCAACCTTTAACCCCTACTCTCTGTTTTCTGTTTTGTAGCCAGCTTGCTATCCATTCTGCTTCTTGTCCCCTGACTCCACTGCTCTGACCTTAGTCATGAATCTACTATGTGGTATCTTATTGAAGGCCTTGTGAAAATCCAAATATATTACATCTACTGCATTATCCTTGTCTACCCTTTTTGTTACTTCTTCAAAGAATTCAATAAGGCTGGTCAAGCATGATCAGCCATGATCTTATTGAATGGCGGAGCAGGCTCGAGGGGCCGATTGGCCTACTCCTGCTCCTATTTCTTATGTTCTTATGTTCTTAAGCATGACCTTCCTTTTTGAAATCCATGCTGACTATTCTTTATTATATTTTTGGATTCTAGATATTTTTCCATTATATCTTTGAGTAAAGATTCCATTATCTTTCCTACCACTGATGTTAAGCTAATTGGTCTATAGTTCCCTGGACTTGTTCTCTCTCCCTTTTTAAAGATAGGAATCACATATAAATTCAATATAGGTTAGGCAGAAATGCTGCTGCAGTGTATAACTCAGAGTAAAAGGAAAAAAGGTCATAATTGTATTTCAGAGAAACAAAACTTGAATCATTCACTGACAATCTGTAAGAAGTGGCGAAGTGAGCTAGTTGGTTGAAAAGCTATTAATTGCCATTGGGATGGGGGGGAATGAGGAACAATTACTGCCACAGATTACAATAGGAAAGAGAGAGGAAGGAAAACAGGGGTTATGTGTTGAAAGGACAATGACAACTGAAACAGCCCAATGCTGTCTGTCAATTCCACTCCTTACTCCACATTCTGCGTTTTTAATATTACATTCATAAGACCAAACGTAATATATATCCTTCACAATCCGTCTTGTTTCTGTTTGATCTGACTGGGCTTTTATTCAAAAGTACTAACAGTTAACTTTATATGTACTTCCAGTTACATATGGAGGCCTTTTTCAAAACATTCCACACTCCTTTATGGGGATGTGGAAAGCTGCATTTTAAAATTACCTTTTATATTTTATGAGAATGGTTTTGAAGATGTATATCTTTTTGTTAGATGAATGCAGAAGTACCTGTTATATTTTGTATTTATTTCTTTGTGCACAGTTTGGCTGGCCTTGTTTACACCTCAATTGGTATATTTAAAAAGTAATTGATGAGCCAGTATAGTAAAAAGATTGTCAGGAATATTAGGCATTGCTGTGATCACCTTCTTTAAATATTTAAATAAATATATGTAAATGTTTGTGTGTATATTTAAAAGGCTTATACTAATGTTACATCTTACTAATTGTTAAGCATACAACTCTGAAACTTTAATTTGTGAAGAGTTACTCTTGTCTTTAACTGAGTATTTTATTTAACTTAATAATGTTCTTAGAATTCAAGCCATATATAAAAATGCCACTAATTCTGCAAATGTTGAAATATTTTGACAGTGGGGTCAGCAACTCTTATCAGTAAAACTATTGTACTCTCAAAACAATCATACCTTTGCATATCAATCTCAAATTATTCTGAAGTTTGTCTGCCTTCACCAGCTTCACCAGTTCTCAGACAGACTTTGAACTACACTGCAGTAGCAGTGCATCAGGGTGGAACAGTATAAGTCCTTTTAGCCAATTGCTGAACAGAATTAATAACCTCTATGGAAGAAGCCCACACCCTAGACTGTCTCGCCTTTTTTTAAGAAGAGGAAGTATAACAACAAGGGGAAAAAAGGAACAAAGCAAAGTTATTGCAGTGACACCCACTTATAGTCAAACCCAATTAAAAACAGACTTTTTAGATATTTTGGTCTGTTTTGGTTTACTTGCACACATTAGAAGTGCTATTTATTATTTCTCTGTAACTATTACCTATCAAAAAATCTCGTGTATAAGTCACTAAAGTTGTTCGACTGTTCAATGTTAAGGTCACAAATTCAACATTTACACTGGTGCAAATTAAATAGCAGCTTTCTAGTATTTCCAAATAAGAGAAGATTTTGTTTAGCAAGCTCCCTGAATGACTCATTGAGTTTATCCAACGAGGAGCTGAGCCATAGAGACCAGGAAGGTCCCAGGTGCAATCCTCAGTATGTGCTGAATAATTGATCTCAGCTACAAAATTGGCCCCAGCACCCTTGTGTTAGGGAAGGAAATGAACCAGAATTTCTGCTCCTCATCATTATCAAGTGAACCTTGCTAGGCTTGCGTAGACATTGTGTAAAGACAGGATCAGGCTTGGACTTCCACTCCTCCTCCCCCACCCATGGACAACTGGCTTGCTGACATATTCTGTTAAAGCCCACACATGAATAATAGCTACTGGGATCAGGTATCATAAGGCGTCTGGTTTCTGTGAAACTAGTCAACAAGGAGTCAATGTCTTCAAATGAGAAAGAGAAAATTGAAAGGCAAGAAATATAAAAATGACAAAATCATTCTGTGCTTGTAGTCATGAGATATTCATGCTCGTGTGGAGCATAAACACCAGCATGGACTGGTTGGGCCGAAAGGCCTGTTTCTGTATTGTAGATTTTATGTAATTAATGTAATTTATGAGATGGATGTAAATTGTTTTAGACTGTAAGATCTTTCCACAGGAGTAAAATATCATGCAATCTCAGTTTCTTAAACGCTGTCACTAAAATTACAGTAAATTTATTCTTAACATTCAAAATAATAATAATCAATAAATGTTTTTTTTACATCATTATGAAATCATGCTTCAGGTGCAGAGTGGATAGTGTGGATTTGTTCACACACTTCATAGCAGTGTCACTCCATAATGCCTCCATGCTGGGAGCACAGTTTTGTAAAATTACCCTTCAGTGGCCAATTTTTAAATGAGTATTACATATTAGTTAATGGATTTAATTTAAATTCCACTATGAAAGCCTTGTTATTTATTTCTCACTGGATTTCTTTTTTTGTTTCGTTCCATATCAATGTGACTAGGAGCACCACTTTCCAATCTACAAAACCTAATTAGAACAAGCATTGTCTGCGCCAGCACAAAGTGTGTTTGGTTCCATGCAGTGAAGGAGGATTTAGTCCTGCATCATCAATCTCTGCCTTCCTCATTGTAGTCATGATGTGGAGATGCCAGTGATGGACTGGGGTTGACAATTGTAAACAATTTTACAACACCAAGTTATAGTCCAGCAATTGCTGGACTATAACTTGGTGTTGTAAAATTATAAAATTGCTGGACTATAACTTGGTGTTGTAAAATTGTTTACAATTCCTCATTGTATCCATTGCTTTGGAACTTTGAAGTGTAACTGCCATGACAATTAAGTTCTGCTACACAATCAAGGATGGAATTTTTTTCTTTCATTCATTTTTTTTTGGGGAGGAAGTTATCTTCATGAAATGAGGCTCAGTATTACATAAAGAAAGAACTTGCATTTATATAGCACCTTTTATGACCTTAGGATGTCCCAAAGTGCTTCACAGCTGAGGAAGTGGTGACTGTTGTAATGTAGGGGAACGCAGCAGTTGATTTGTGCACAGCAAGGTCTCAAAAATAGCAATGAGATAAATGATCAGATAATCTCTTTTTTCAGAGAATATACTTAGGGGAATGTCCATTTAGCACCTGAAGCAACTCATGCCTGACATAATGTGAAACATAGCCAAAAATAAAGACAATAGTGCAAGGTGGAACAAGGTGCATTTACAAAAAGCATATTTTGTTAAGATTTTCCAGTAGTCCAGATAAAAAGTGATAGTTAAATACATTGTATGTGTATGATATACAATCTCCATCAGCTCTAAAAGACTCAATGATAGCTTCTGTACTGAGTGCAGCACAATCAGTGCTTGCATTGCTCCAGTTCCCACATTTAAATCTCACTTAGACATGGCAGTCAGTGTGTGCACAGCAAGTTTCCACAAACAGCAATGAGATAAATGATCATTTACTCTGTTTTGGTGGTGTTGGTTGAAGGATACATTTTGACACTGGGTGAACTTCCCTTTTCTTTGAATAGTACCATGAGAATTTTTATGTCCGCCTGAACAGGCAGATAGAGCCTCAGTTTAACATCTCTTCTGAAAGACTCGATCAGTACTACACTGAAGTGTCAGCCTAGGTTATGTGCTGGAGTCCTGCAGTGAGGCTTGAACCTACCATGTTTTGACTGGGAGGTGAGAATGCTATTACTGAGCCAAGCTGCTACAAAGAGGAAGAACTGAGAAGGAACAAGAGTGGAATGTTCAGAGGAGCACCTACCAAAATAGCATTGATAAAAAAGGAGCAGCCAAGAGAGAGGTTGGAGGCTAGGAGTGAGAGAGGAATCACTTATTAGATAGCTGACTTTTTCTTCTATCCTGTCGGGGAGTGTGTGAGCGATGTTAGAATGGCTTTCCCAAAATGTGGGAGCAGTTGTCAAGTCTTGGAAAGACTGGCTTTATAGAGTGTTAAGAGGTAAAGAAGTGTTTGGCACAAAAGGGGAAACCAAGTTTCTTCGACAAACTTTTAGCAAAGGAGGAGTTGTAGGAGTTCAACTTGAGGCCAGAGGAGATAATGTCAAGAATGTTAGTGGATGCAAAAGGACTAAAGATAGAGTAATTAAGGCTAAGAGGAGATAGCTGTTGGTTAGACTTGCGAGAGTTGTGTTTTTGAAAGAAACAAATGTTTCATTGTTCCACTGAAGGACGTGGGGGACACAGGATGTAGTGATTCAGTCATTGAACCACAAGAGGACTGGGAGTTACATAAAATTATATAGAATGTACAGCACAGAAATTGGCCATTCGGCCCAACAGGTCCATGCCGATATTTATGCTCCAAACGAGCCTCCTCCCTCCCTACTTCATCTAACCCTATCAACATATTCTTCCATTCCTTTCTCCCTCATATGTTTATCTAGTTTCACCTTAAGTGCATCTTTGCAATTACTTCTTGTGGTAGCGAGTTCCACATTCTAACCACTCTCTGGCTAAAGAAGTTACTTCTGAATTCCCTATTAGATTTATTAGTGACTATCTTATATTTATGGCCCCTTGTTTTGGACTTCCCCACAAGTGGAAACATCTTCTCCACGTCTACCCGATCAAACCATTTCATAATCTTAAAGACCTCCATCAGGTCACTCCTCAATCTTCTCTTTTCCAGAGAAAAGAGCCCCAGCCTGCTCAATCTTTCATGATAGGTATCATAGAATCATAGAATCATAGAATCATAGAATGGTTACAGCACGGAAGAAGGTCATTCGGCCCATTGAGTCCATGCCGGCTCTCTGCAAGAGCAATCCAGCTAGTCCCACTCCCCCGCCCTATCCCCGTAGCCTTGCAAATTTTTTCCCTTCAAGTACTTATCCAATTCCCTTTTGAAAGCCATGATTGAATCTGCCTCCACCACCCCCTCTGGCAGTGCATTCCTTGTGCTCCAGAACTAGCTGCGCCTCTAGCCAAGCAGTTCCAGTTCAGCTACAACACTGGGATCTATCCAACAATGTGGAAAATTGCCCAGGTATGTCCTGTCCACAAAAAGCAGGACAAATACAATCCGGCCAATCACCGCCCCATCAATCTACTCTCAATCATCAGCAAAGTGATGGAAGGTGTCGTCGACAGTGCTATCAAGCGGCACTTACTCACCAATAACCTGCTTACCAAGCTCAGTTTGGGTTCCGCCAGAACCACTCGGCTCCAGACCTCATTACAGCCTTGGTCCAAACATGGACAAAAGAGCTGAATTCCAGAGGTGAGGTGAGAGTGACTGCCCTTGACATCAAGGCAGCATTTGACCGAGTGTGGCACCAAGGAGCCCTGGTAAAATTGAAGTCAATGGGAATCAGGGGGAAAACTCTCCAGTGGCTAGAGTCATACCTAGCACAAAGGAAGATGGTAGTGGTTTTTGGAGGCCAATCATCTCAGCCCCAGGACATTGCTGCAGGAGTTCCTCAGGGCAGTGTCCTAGGCCCAACCATCTTCAGCTGCTTCATCAATGACCTTCCCTCCATCATAAGGTCAGAAATGGGGATGTTCGCTGATGATTGCACAGTGTTCAGTTCCATTTGCAACCCCTCAAATAATGAAGCAGTCCAAGCCCGCATGCAGCAAGACCTGGACAACATCCAGGGTTGGACTGATAAGTGGCAATTAACATTTGCGCCAGACAAGTGCCAGACAATGACCATCTGCAACAAGAGAGAGTCTAACCACCTCCCTTTGACATTCAACGGCATTACCATCGCCGAATCCCCCACCATCAACATCCTGGGGGTCACCATTAACCAGAAACTTAACAGGACCAGCCATATAAATACTGTGGCTACAAGAGCAGGTCAGAGGCTGGGTATTCTGCGGCGAGTGACTCACCTCCTGACACCCCAAAGCCTTTCCACCATCTACAAGGCACAAGTCAGGAGTGTGATGGAATACTCTCCACTTGCCTGGATGAGTGCAGCTCCAACAACACTCAGAAGCTCGACACCATCCAGGACAAAGCAGCCCTAAACATTCACTCCCTTCACCACCGCGCACAGTGGCCGCAGTGTGTACCATCCACAGGATGCACTGCAGCAACTCACCAAGGCTTCTTCGACAGCACCTCCCAAACCTGCGACCTCTACCACCTAGAAGGACAAGAGCAGCAGGCACATGGGAACAACACCACCTGCACGTTCCCCTCCAAGTCACACACCATCCTGACTTGGAAATATATCGCCATTCCTTCATCGTTGCTGGGTCAAAATCCTGGAACTCCGTTCCTAACAGCACTGTGGGAGAACCTTCACCACACGGACTGCAGTGGTTCAAGAAGGCGGCCTTGCCAGCGATGCCCACATCCCATGAACAAATAAAAAAAAAATTCCAGATCACAACCACTTACCGCGTAAAAAAGTTTTTTCACATGTCGCCTTTGGTTCTTTTGCCAATGGCTTTAAATCTATGTCCTCTGGTTCTTGACCCTTCCGCCAATGGGAATAGTTTCTCTCTATCTACTCTGTCCAGACCCTTCATGATTTTGAATACCTCTATCAAATCTCCTCACAACCATCTCTGCAGTAAGGAGAACAGCCCCAGCTTCTCCAGTCTATCCACGTAACTGAAGTCCCTCATCCCTGGAATTATTCTAGTAAATCTCTTCTGCACCCTCTCTAAGGCCTTCACATCCTTCCTGAAGTGTGGTGCCCAGAACTGGATACAATACTCCAGTTGTGGCCGAACCAGTGTTTTATAAAGGTTAATCATAACTTCCTTGCTTTTGTACTCTATGCCTCTATTTGTAAAGCCCAGGATCCCGTATGCTTTCTCAACCTGCCCTGCCACCATCAACAATTTGTGCACATATACCCCTAGATCTCTCTGTTCTTGGACCCCTTTTAGAATTGTACCATTTAGTTTATATTGCCTCTCCTCGTTCTTCCTACCGAAATGCATCAGTTCACACTTTTCTGCATTGAATTTCATCTGGCACGTGTCTGCCCATGCCACCAGCCTGTCTATATCCTCTAGAAGTCTATAACTATCCGCCTCATTGTTTACTACCCTTCCAAGTTTTGTGTCATCTGCAAATTTTGAAATTGTGCCCTGTACACCCAAGTCCAAGTCATTAATATATATTAAAAAAAGCAATGGTCTTAGTACCGACCCCTGGGGAACACCACTGTACACCTCCCTCCAATTCGAAAAACAACCGTTCACTACTACTCTCTGTTTCCTGTCACTTAGACAATTTCGTATCCATGCTGCCACTGCCCCCTTTATTCCATGGGCTTCAACTTTGATGACAAGCCTATAATGTAGCACTTTATCAAACGCCTTTTGGAAGTCCATATACACCACATCAACTGCATTGTCTTCATCGACCCTCTCTGTTACCTTATCAAAAAACTCAATCAAGTTGGTTCAATATGATTAGCCTTTAACAAATCCATGCTGGCTTTCCTTAATTAATCCACACTTGGCCGAGTGACTGTTAATTTTGTCCCGAATTATCGTTTCTAAAAGTTTTCCCACTACTGAGGTTAAACTGACTGGCCTGTAGTTGCTGGGTTTATCCTTATACCCTTTTTTGAACAAGGGTGTAACATTTGCACTTTTCCAGTCCTCTGGCACCACCCCCCCCCCCGTATCTACGGATGATTGGGAGATTATGGCCATTACCTCTGCATTTTCCACCCTTACTTCCCTCAGCAACCTAGGATGTATCCCATCAGGACCTGGTGACTTATCTACTTTAAGTACTGCCAGCCTTTCTAGTACCTCTTCTTTATCAATTTTTAGCCCATCCAGTATCTCAACTATCTCTTCACTTACTGTTTCTTTGGCAGCATCTTCTTCCTTGGTAAAGACAGATATAAAGTACTCATTTAGTACCTCAGCCATGCCCTCTGCCTCCATGCGTAGATCTCCTTTTTGATCCCTAATCGGTCCCACCCCTCCTCTTACTACCCATTTACTGTTTACATGCCTAAAGAAGACTTTTGGATTCCCTTTTATGTTGGCCGCCAGTCATACTCTCTCTTTGCCCCTCTGATTTCCTTTTCCACCTCCCCTCTGAACTTTCTATATTCAGCCTGGTTCTCACTTGTATTATCAACCTGACATCTGTCATGCGCTCCTTTTTTCTGCTTCATCTTACTCTCTACCTCCTTTGTCATTTAGGGAGCTCTAATTTTAGTTGCCCTACCTTTCCTCCTTGTGGGAATGTACCTAGACTGTACCCGAACTATCTCCTCTTTAAAGACTGTGCATTGTTCAATTACGGTTTTGCCTTTCAGTCTTTGATTCCAATTTACCTGGGCCAGATCCTTTCTCATTCCATTGAAATTGGCCCTCTTCCAAATGAGTATTTTTACTTTAGAGTGGTCCTCGTCCTTTTCCATAGCTAATCTAAGCTTTATGACACTATGATCACTGTTCCCTAGGTGTTCCCCCACTGACATTTGCTCCACATGGCCCATCTCATTTCCCAGGAACAGATCCAGCAATGCTTCCTTCCTCGTTGGGTGGAAACATACTGATCAAGAAAGTTCTCCTGAATGCACTTCAAAAATTCCTCCCCCTCTTTGCCCTTTACACTATTACTATCCTAATCTATATTAGGATAGTTGAAGTTCCCCATTGTCACTACTCTGTGGTTCTTGCACCTCTCTGTAATTTCCCTGCAAATTTGCTCCTCTATATCCTTCACACTAGTTGGTGGCCTATAGAATACACCCAGTAGTGTAATGGCACCTCTATTGTTTCTTAACTCTAACCAAATAGATTCTGTCCTTGACCCTCCAGGACATCCTCTCTCTCCAGCACTGCAATATTCTCCTTAATCAATACTGCCACCCCAGCCACCTTCTTCCTTTCCCTATCTTTCCTGAACACATTGTATCCAGGAATATTTAGTACCCAATCCTGCCCTTTTTTTGAGCCAGGTCAGAACATTGTATTCCCATGTGGCCAATTGCACCTGCAGTTCACCAACCTTGTTTACTGCGCTTCGTGCATTTACACACATGAACTGTAAACCTATCTTAGACCTTCTTATATTCTCTCTTAGTCTGATCCCATTTAATACCATACTATTTCTTACTCTAGTGCTATCTGTCTCTCCCAATCATTTGTGCACCTTGTTTCTCCTTTCCAATTCTACATCCTGGTGCCCAACCCCCTGCCTAATTAGTTTAAACCCCCCCACAGCACTAGCGAACCTCCCCGCAAGGACATTGGTCCCAGCTCTGTTGAGGTGCAACCCGTTCGGCCTTTACAGGTCCCACCTCCCCCAGAACTGGTCCCAATGCCCCAGGAATCTAAAGCCCTCCCTCCTGCACCATCTCTCCAGCCACACATTCATCTGCTCCATCCTCCTATTTCTATGCTCGCTAGCGCGTGGCACCCGGAGTAATCTGAGGTCCTGCTTCTTAATCTCTTTCCTAACTTCCTAAACTCTTCCTGCAGGATCTCATCCCTCTTTCTACCTATGGCGTTGGTACCGATATGGACCACGACCTCTGGATGTTCACCCTCCCCCTTCAGAATGTTCTGCAACTGCTCAGTGACATCCTTGATCCTGGCACCAGGGAGGCAACATACCATCCTGGAATCACGTTGGCGGCCACAGGAGTGCCTGTCTGTTCCCCTAACTATAGGAACTCCTCCACTACCTGCCTGGTCCTACTTGTTTGCCTGGTGGTCACTCAGTCCCTCTCTGCCTGCGCTCTCTTAAGCTGTGGGGTGACCACCTCCAGAGACGTGCTATCCACGTAGGTCTCAGCCTCACGGATGCACTGCAGTGACGCCAGCTGCTGCTCAAACTCCGAAACCCGGAGCTCGAGCGCCTCCTGCTGACGACACTTCCTGGAACTGTGGTTGTCCAGGACACGGGAAGCATCCTGGTGTTCCCACATGGCACCGGATGTGCATTCGACGGGACTGAGGTGCCCTGCCATGCCTCAATTTATTATATTATTAACTAAACTTAACAAAAATAAACTTAAAGACGTAAAAAAAATACTCACCAGAAAAAAATCACTCGCCAGAAAAAAAAAACACTCACCAGCTACTCACCAATCAGTTCCTTCCCTTGTGCTAACGTCATTTTAAATGTTTTTTCAGTTCTCTCCCCGCTCCGCGATCTGCTCTCTCCTCCTTTTATCACTGATCCCACACTCCGCTCTCGGTCTCCTCCCTCTCTCCTTTTATCGACGATCCCACACTCCACTCTCGGTCTCCTCCCTCTCTCCTCCTTTTATCACTGATCCCACACTCCGCTCTCGGTCTCCTCCCTCTCTCCTCCTTTTATCGACAATCCCACACTCCGCTCTCGGTCTCCTCCCTCTCTCCTCCTTTTATCACTGATCCCACACTCCGCTCTCGCTCTCCTCCCTCTCTCCTCCTTTTATCGACGATCCCACACTCCGCTCTCGGTCTCCTCCCTCTCTCCTCCTTTTATCACTGATCCCACACTCCACTCTCGGTCTCCTCCCTCTCTCCTCCTTTTATCGACGATCCCACACTCCGCTCTCGGTCTCCTCCCTCTCTCCTCCTTTTATCACTGATCCCACACTCCACTCTCGGTCTCCTCCCTCTCTCCTCCTTTTATCGATGATCCCACACTCCGCTCTCGGTCTCCTCCCTCTCTCCTTTTATCGACGATCCCACACTCCGCTCTCGGTCTCCTCCCTCTCTCCTCCTTTTATCGACGATCCCGCACTCCGCTCTCGGTCTCCTCCCTCTCTCCTCCTTTTATCGACGATCCCACACTCCGCTCTTGGTCTCCTCCCTCTCTCCTCCTTTTATCGACGATCCCACACTCCGCTCTCGGTCTCCTCCCTCTCTCCTCCTTTTATCGACGATCCCACACTCCGCTCTCGGTCTCCTCCCTCTCTCCTCCTTTTATCACTGATCCCACACTCCGCTCTCGGTCTCCTCCCTCTCTCCTCCTTTTATCGACGATCCCACACTCCGCTCTCGGTCTCCTCCCTCTCTCCTCCTTTTATCGACGATCCCACACTCCGCTCTCGGTCTCCTCCCTCTCTCCTCCTTTTATCGACGATCCCACACTCCGCTCTCGGTCTCCTCCCTCTCTCCTCCTTTTATCACTGATCCCACACTCCGCTCTCGGTCTCCTCCCTCTCTCCTCCTTTTATCACTGATCCCACACTCCGCTCTCGGTCTCCTCCCTCTCTCCTCCTTTTATCGACGATCCCACACTCCGCTCTTGGTCTCCTCCCTCTCTCCTCCTTTTATCGACGATCCCGCACTCCGCTCTCGGTCTCCTCCCTCTCTCCTCATTTTATCGACGATCCCACACTCCGCTCTCGGTCTCCTCCCTCTCTCCTCCTTTTATCGACGATCCCACACTCCGCTCTCGGTCTCCTCCCTCTCTCCTCCTTTTATCGACGATCCCACACTCCGCTCTCGGTCTCCTCCCTCTCTCCTCCTTTTATCGACGATCCCACACTCCGCTCTCGGTCTCCTCCCTCTCTCCTCCTTTTATCACTGATCCCACACTCCGCTCTCGGTCTCCTCCCTCTCTCCTCCTTTTATCGACGATCCCACACTCCGCTCTCGGTCTCCTCCCTCTCTCCTCCTTTTATCGACGATCCCACACTCCGCTCTCGGTCTCCTCCCTCTCTCCTCCTTTTATCGACGATCCCACACTCCGCTCTCGGTCTCCTCCCTCTCTCCTCCTTTTATCACTGATCCCACACTCCGCTCTCGGTCTCCTCCCTCTCTCCTCCTTTTATCGACGATCCCACACTCCGCTCTCAGTCTCCTCCCTCTCTCCTCCTTTTATCGACGATCCCACACTCCACTCTCGGTCTCCTCCCTCTCTCCTCCTTTTATCACTGATCCCACACTCCGCTCTCGGTCTCCTCCCTCTCTCCTCCTTTTATCGACGATCCCACACTCCGCTCTCAGTCTCCTCCCTCTCTCCTCCTTTTATCGACGATCCCACACTCCGCTCTCAGTCTCCTCCCTCTCTCCTCCTTTTATCGACGATCCCACACTCCGCTCTCGGTCTCCTCCCTCTCTCCTCCTTTTATCGACGATCCCACACTCCGCTCTCAGTCTCCTCCCTCTCTCCTCCTTTTATCGACGATCCCACACTCCGCTCTCGGTCTCCTCCCTCTCTCCTCCTTTTATCGACGATCCCACACTCCGCTCTCAGTCTCCTCCCTCTCTCCTCCTTTTATCGACGATCCCACACTCCGCTCTCAGTCTCCTCCCTCTCTCCTCCTTTTATCGACGATCCCACACTCCGCTCTCGGTCTCCTCCCTCTCTCCTCCTTTTATTGACGATCCCACACTCCGCTCTCGGTCTCCTCCCTCTCTCCTCCTTTTATCACTGATCCCACACTCCGCTCTCGGTCTCCTCCCTCTCTCCTCCTTTTATCGACGATCCCACACTCCGCTCTCAGTCTCCTCCCTCTCTCCTCCTTTTATCGACGATCCCACACTCCACTCTCGGTCTCCTCCCTCTCTCCTCCTTTTATCACTGATCCCACACTCCGCTCTCAGTCTCCTCCCTCTCTCCTCCTTTTATCGACGATCCCACACTCCGCTCTCGGTCTCCTCCCTCTCTCCTCCTTTTATCGACGATCCCACACTCCGCTCTCAGTCTCCTCCCTCTCTCCTCCTTTTATCGACGATCCCACACTCCGCTCTCGGTCTCCTCCCTCTCTCCTTTTATCGACGATCCCACACTCCACTCTCGGTCTCCTCCCTCTCTCCTCCTTTTATTGACGATCCCACACTCCACTCTCGCTCTCCTCCCTCTCTCCTTTTATCACTGATCCCACACTCCGCTCTCGGTCTCCTCCCTCTCTCCTCCTTTTATCGACGATCCCACACTCCGCTCTCGGTCTCCTCCCTCTCTCCTCCTTTTATCACTGATCCCACACTCCACTCTCGGTCTCCTCCCTCTCTCCTCCTTTTATCGACGATCCCACACTCCGCTCTAAGTCTCCTCCCTCTCTCCTCCTTTTATCGACGATCCCACACTCCACTCTCGGTCTCCTCCCTCTCTCCTCCTTTTATCACTGATCCCACACTCCGCTCTCGGTCTCCTCCCTCTCTCCTCCTTTTATCGACGATCCCACACTCCGCTCTCGGTCTCCTCCCTCTCTCCTCCTTTTATCACTGATCCCACACTCCGCTCTCGGTCTCCTCCCTCTCTCCTCCTTTTATCGACGATCCCACACTCCGCTCTCGGTCTCCTCCCTCTCTCCTCCTTTAATCGACGATCCCACACTCCGCTCTCGGTCTCCTCCCTCTCTCCTCCTTTTATCGACGATCCCACACTCCGCTCTCGGTCTCCTCCCTCTCTCCTCCTTTTATCGACGATCCCACACTCCGCTCTCGGTCTCCTCCCTCTCTCCTCCTTTTATCGACGATCCCACACTCCGCTCTCGGTCTCCTCCCTCTCTCCTCCTTTTATCACTGATCCCACACTCCGCTCTCAGTCTCCTCCCTCTCTCCTCCTTTTATCGACGATCCCACACTCCGCTCTCGGTCTCCTCCCTCTCTCCTCCTTTTATTGACGATCCCACACTCCACTCTCGGTCTCCTCCCTCTCTCCTCTTTTTATTGACGATCCCACACTCCGCTCTCGGTCTCCTCCCTCTCTCCTCCTTTTATCGACGATCCCACACTCCGCTCTCGGTCTCCTCCCTCTCTCCTCCTTTTATCGACGATCCCACACTCCACTCTCGGTCTCCTCCCTCTCTCCTCCTTTTATTGACGATCCCACACTCCACTCTCGGTCTCCTCCCTCTCTCCTCTTTTTATTGACGATCCCACACTCCGCTCTCGGTCTCCTCCCTCTCTCCTCCTTTTATCGACGATCCCACACTCCGCTCTCGGTCTCCTCCCTCTCTCCTCCTTTTATCGACGATCCCACACTCCACTCTCGCTCTCCTCCCTCTCTCCTCCTTTTATCGACGATCCCACACTCCGCTCTCGGTCTCCTCCCTCTCTCCTCCTTTTATCACTGATCCCACACTCCGCTCTCGGTCTCCTCCCTCTCTCCTTTTATCGACGATCCCACACTCCGCTCTCGGTCTCCTCCATCTCTCCTCCTTTTATCGACGATCCCACACTCCGCTCTCGGTCTCCTCCCTCTCTCCTCCTTTTATCGACGATCCCACACTCCGCTCTCGCTCTCCTCCCTCTCTCCTCCTTTTATCACTGATCCCACACTCCGCTCTCGGTCTCCTCCCTCTCTCCTCCTTTTATCGACGATCCCACACTCCGCTCTCGGTCTCCTCCCTCTCTCCTCCTTTTATCGACGATCCCACACTCCGCTCTCGGTCTCCTCCCTCTCTCCTCCTTTTATCGACGATCCCACACTCCGCTCTCGGTCTCCTCCCTCTCTCCTCCTTTTATCACTGATCCCACACTCCACTCTCGGTCTCCTCCCTCTCTCCTTTTATCGACGATCCCACACTCCGCTCTCAGTCTCCTCCCTCTCTCCTCCTTTTATCGACGATCCCACACTCCGCTCTCGGTCTCCTCCCTCTCTCCTCCTTTTATCACTGATCCCACACTTCGCTCTCGGTCTCCTCCCTCTCTCCTCCTTTTATCGACGATCCCACACTCCGCTCTCGGTCTTCTCCCTCTCTCCTCCTTTTATTGACGATCCCACAATCCGCTCTCGGTCTCCTCCCTCTCTCCTCCTTTTATCGACGATCCCACACTCCACTCTCGGTCTCCTCCCTCTCTCCTCCTTTTATCACTGATCCCACACTTCGCTCTCGGTCTCCTCCCTCTCTCCTCCTTTTATCGACGATCCCACACTCCGCTCTCGGTCTTCTCCCTCTCTCCTCCTTTTATTGACGATCCCACAATCCGCTCTCGGTCTCCTCCCTCTCTCCTACTTTTATCGACGATCCCACACTCCGCTCTCGGTCTCCTCCCTCTCTCCTCCTTTTATCGACGATCCCACACTCCACTCTCGGTCTCCTCCCTCTCTCCTCCTTTTATCGACGATCCCACACTCCGCTCTCGGTCTCCTCCCTCTCTCCTCCTTTTATCGACGATCCCACACTCCGCTCTCGGTCTCCTCCCTCTCTCCTCCTTTTATCGACGATCCCACACTCCGCTCTCGGTCTCCTCCATCTCTCCCTTTATCGACCATCCCACACTCCGCTCTCGGTCTCCTCCCTCTCTCCTCCTTTTATCGACGATCCCACACTCCACTCTCGGTCTCCTCCCTCTCTCCTCCTTTTATCGACGATCCCACACTCCGCTCTCGGTCTCCTCCCTCTCTCCTCCTTTTATTGACGATCCCACACTCCGCTCTCGGTCTCCTCCCTCTCTCCTCCTTTTATCGACGATCCCACACTCCACTCTCGGTCTCCTCCCTCTCTCCTCCTTTTATCGACGATCCCACACTCCGCTCTCGGTCTCCTCCCTCTCTCCTCCTTTTATTGACGATCCCACACTCCGCTCTCAGTCTCCTCCCTCTCTCCTCCTTTTATCGACGATCCCACACTCCGCTCTCGGTCTCCTCCCTCTCTCCTCCTTTTATCGATGATCCCACACTCCGCTCTCGGTCTCCTCCCTCTCTCCTCCTTTTATCGACGATCCCACACTCCGCTCTCGGTCTCCTCCCTCTCTCCTCCTTTTATCGATGATCCCACACTCCGCTCTCGGTCTCCTCCCTCTCTCCTCCTTTTATCGACGATCCCGCACTCCGCTCTCGGTCTCCTCCCTCTCTCCTCCTTTTATCACTGATCCCACACTCCGCTCTCGGTCTCCTCCCTCTCTCCTCCTTTTATCGACGATCCCGCACTCCGCTCTCGGTCTCCTCCCTCTCTCCTCCTTTTATCACTGATCCCACACTCCGCTCTCGGTCTCCTCCCTCTCTCCTCCTTTTATCGACGATCCCGCACTCCGCTCTCGGTCTCCTCCCTCTCTCCTCCTTTTATCACTGATCCCACACTCCACTCTCGGTCTCCTCCCTCTCTCCTCCTTTTATCGACGATCCCACACTCCGCTCTCGGTCTCCTCCCTCTCTCCTCCTTTTATCACTGATCCCACACTCCACTCTCGGTCTCCTCCCTCTCTCCTCCTTTTATCGACGATCCCACACTCCGCTCTCAGTCTCCTCCCTCTCTCCTCCTTTTATCGACGATCCCACACTCCACTCTCGGTCTCCTCCCTCTCTCCTCCTTTTATCACTGATCCCACACTCCGCTCTCGGTCTCCTCCCTCTCTCCTCCTTTTATCGACGATCCCGCACTCCGCTCTCGGTCTCCTCCCTCTCTCCTCCTTTTATCACTGATCCCACACTCCGCTCTCGGTCTCCTCCCTCTCACCTTTTATTGACGATCCCACACTCCGCTCTCGCTCTCCTCCCTCTCTCCTCCTTTTATCGACGATCCCACACTCCGCTCTCGGTCTCCTCCCTCTCTCCTCCTTTAATCGACGATCCCACACTCCGCTCTCGGTCTCCTCCCTCTCTCCTCCTTTTATCGACGATCCCACACTCCGCTCTCGGTCTCCTCCCTCTCTCCTCCTTTTATTGACGATCCCACACTCCACTCTCGGTCTCCTCCCTCTCTCCTCCTTTTATCACTGATCCCACACTCCGCTCTCGGTCTCCTCCCTCTCTCCTCCTTTTATCGACGATCCCACACTCCGCTCTCGGTCTCCTCCCTCTCTCCTCCTTTTATTGACGATCCCACACTCCACTCTCGGTCTCCTCCCTCTCTCCTCCTTTTATCACTGATCCCACACTCCGCTCTCGGTCTCCTCCCTCTCTCCTCCTTTTATCGACGATCCCACACTCCGCTCTCGGTCTCCTCCCTCTCTCCTCCTTTTATTGACGATCCCACACTCCACTCTCGGTCTCCTCCCTCTCTCCTCCTTTTATCGACGATCCCACACTCCGCTCTCGGTCTCCTCCCTCTCTCCTCCTTTTATTGACGATCCCACACTCCGCTCTCGGTCTCCTCCCTCTCTCCTCCTTTTATCGATGATCCCACACTCCGCTCTCGCTCTCCTCCCTCTCTCCTCCTTTTATCGACGATCCCACACTCCACTCTCGGTCTCCTCCCTCTCTCCTCCTTTTATCGACGATCCCACACTCCACTCTCGGTCTCCTCCCTCTCTCCTCCTTTTATCACTGATCCCACACTCCACTCTCGGTCTCCTCCCTCTCTCCTCCTTTTATCGACGATCCCACACTCCGCTCTCGGTCTCCTCCCTCTCTCCTCCTTTTATCACTGATCCCACACTCCGCTCTCGGTCTCCTCCCTCTCTCCTCCTTTTATCACTGATCCCACACTCCACTCTCGGTCTCCTCCCTCTCTCCTCCTTTTATCGACGATCCCACACTCCGCTCTCGGTCTCCTCCCTCTCTCCTCCTTTTATCACTGATCCCACACTCCGCTCTCAGTCTCCTCCCTCTCTCCTCCTTTTATTGACGATCCCACACTCCGCTCTCGGTCTCCTCCCTCTCTCCTCCTTTTATCACTGATCCCACACTCCGCTCTCGGTCTCCTCCCTCTCTCCTCCTTTTATCGACGATCCCACACTCCGCTCTCGGTCTCCTCCCTCTCTCCTCCTTTTATCACTGATCCCACACTCCGCTCTCGGTCTCCTCCCTCTCTCCTCCTTTTATCGACGATCCCACACTCCGCTCTCGGTCTCCTCCCTCTCTCCTCCTTTTATCGACGATCCCACACTCCGCTCTCGGTCTCCTCCCTCTCTCCTCCTTTTATCACTGATCCCACACTCCGCTCTCGCTCTCCTCCCTCTCTCCTCCTTTTATCGACGATCCCACACTCCGCTCTCGGTCTCCTCCCTCTCTCCTCCTTTTATCGACGATCCCACACTCCGCTCTCGGTCTCCTCCCTCTCTCCTCCTTTTATCACTGATCCCACACTCCGCTCTCGGTCTCCTCCCTCTCTCCTCCTTTTATCACTGATCCCACACTCCGCTCTCGCTCTCCTCCCTCTCTCCTCCTTTTATCGACGATCCCACACTCCGCTCTCGGTCTCCTCCCTCTCTCCTCCTTTTATCGACGATCCCACACTCCGCTCTCGGTCTCCTCCCTCTCTCCTCCTTTTATCACTGATCCCACACTCCGCTCTCGGTCTCCTCCCTCTCTCCTCCTTTTATCACTGATCCCACACTCCGCTCTCGGTCTCCTCCCTCTCTCCTCCTTTTATCGACGATCCCACACTCCGCTCTCAGTCTCCTCCCTCTCTCCTCCTTTTATCGACGATCCCACACTCCGCTCTCGGTCTCCTCCCTCTCTCCTCCTTTTATCGACGATCCCACACTCCGCTCTCAGTCTCCTCCCTCTCTCCTCCTTTTATCGACGATCCCACACTCCGCTCTCGGTCTCCTCCCTCTCTCCTCCTTTTATCACTGATCCCACACTCCGCTCTCAGTCTCCTCCCTCTCTCCTCCTTTTATCACTGATCCCACACTCCGCTCTCGGTCTCCTCCCTCTCTCCTCCTTTTATCGACGATCCCACACTCCGCTCTCAGTCTCCTCCCTCTCTCCTCCTTTTATCGACGATCCCACACTCCGCTCTCGGTCTCCTCCCTCTCTCCTCCTTTTATCGACGATCCCACACTCCACTCTCGGTCTCCTCCCTCTCTCCTCCTTTTATCACTGATCCCACACTCCGCTCTCAGTCTCCTCCCTCTCTCCTCCTTTTATCACTGATCCCACACTCCGCTCTCAGTCTCCTCCCTCTCTCCTCCTTTTATCGACGATC
The DNA here is from genome assembly GCF_035084215.1 of Heptranchias perlo. Classification (NCBI taxonomy): domain Eukaryota; kingdom Metazoa; phylum Chordata; class Chondrichthyes; order Hexanchiformes; family Hexanchidae; genus Heptranchias; species Heptranchias perlo. The sequence goes on along the minus strand of NC_090326.1, from coordinate 113,466,542 downwards.
CCACACTCCGCTCTCGGTCTCCTCCCTCTCTCCTCCTTTTATCGACGATCCCACACTCCGCTCTCAGTCTCCTCCCTCTCTCCTCCTTTTATTGACGATCCCACACTCCGCTCTCGGTCTCCTCCCTCTCTCCTCCTTTTATTGACGATCCCACACTCCGCTCTCGGTCTCCTCCCTCTCTCCTCCTTTTATCGACGATCCCACACTCCGCTCTCGGTCTCCTCCCTCTCTCCTCCTTTTATCACTGATCCCACACTCCACTCTCGGTCTCCTCCCTCTCTCCTTTAATCGACGATCCCACACTCCGCTCTCGGTCTCCTCCCTCTCTCCTTTTATCACTGATCCCACACTCCGCTCTCGGTCTCCTCCCTCTCTCCTCCTTTTATCGACGATCCCACACTCCGCTCTCGGTCTCCTCCCTCTCTCCTCCTTTTATCACTGATCCCACACTCCGCTCTCGGTCTCCTCCCTCTCTCCTCCTTTTATCACTGATCCCACACTCCGCTCTCGGTCTCCTCCCTCTCTCCTCCTTTTATCACTGATCCCACACTCCGCTCTCGGTCTCCTCCCTCTCTCCTCCTTTTATCGACGATCCCACACTCCGCTCTCAGTCTCCTCCCTCTCTCCTCCTTTTATCGACGATCCCACACTCCGCTCTCGGTCTCCTCCCTCTCTCCTCCTTTTATCGACGATCCCACACTCCGCTCTCAGTCTCCTCCCTCTCTCCTCCTTTTATCGACGATCCCACACTCCGCTCTCGGTCTCCTCCCTCTCTCCTCCTTTTATCACTGATCCCACACTCCGCTCTCAGTCTCCTCCCTCTCTCCTCCTTTTATCACTGATCCCACACTCCGCTCTCGGTCTCCTCCCTCTCTCCTCCTTTTATCGACGATCCCACACTCCGCTCTCAGTCTCCTCCCTCTCTCCTCCTTTTATCGACGATCCCACACTCCGCTCTCGGTCTCCTCCCTCTCTCCTCCTTTTATCGACGATCCCACACTCCACTCTCGGTCTCCTCCCTCTCTCCTCCTTTTATCACTGATCCCACACTCCGCTCTCAGTCTCCTCCCTCTCTCCTCCTTTTATCACTGATCCCACACTCCGCTCTCAGTCTCCTCCCTCTCTCCTCCTTTTATCGACGATCCCACACTCCGCTCTCGGTCTCCTCCCTCTCTCCTCCTTTTATCGACGATCCCACACTCCGCTCTCAGTCTCCTCCCTCTCTCCTCCTTTTATTGACGATCCCACACTCCGCTCTCGGTCTCCTCCCTCTCTCCTCCTTTTATTGACGATCCCACACTCCGCTCTCGGTCTCCTCCCTCTCTCCTCCTTTTATCGACGATCCCACACTCCGCTCTCGGTCTCCTCCCTCTCTCCTCCTTTTATCACTGATCCCACACTCCACTCTCGGTCTCCTCCCTCTCTCCTTTAATCGACGATCCCACACTCCGCTCTCGGTCTCCTCCCTCTCTCCTTTTATCACTGATCCCACACTCCGCTCTCGGTCTCCTCCCTCTCTCCTCCTTTTATCGACGATCCCACACTCCGCTCTCGGTCTCCTCCCTCTCTCCTCCTTTTATCACTGATCCCACACTCCGCTCTCGGTCTCCTCCCTCTCTCCTCCTTTTATCGACGATCCCACACTCCGCTCTCGGTCTCCTCCCTCTCTCCTCCTTTTATCGACGATCCCACACTCCGCTCTCGGTCTCCTCCCTCTCTCCTCCTTTTATCGACGATCCCACACTCCGCTCTCAGTCTCCTCCCTCTCTCCTCCTTTTATCACTGATCCCACACTCCGCTCTCGGTCTCCTCCCTCTCTCCTCCTTTTATCGACGATCCCACACTCCGCTCTCGGTCTCCTCCCTCTCTCCTCCTTTAATCGACGATCCCACACTCCGCTCTCGGTCTCCTCCCTCTCTCCTCCTTTTATCGACGATCCCACACTCCACTCTCGGTCTCCTCCCTCTCTCCTCCTTTTATCGACGATCCCACACTCCGCTCTCGGTCTCCTCCCTCTCTCCTCCTTTTATCGACGATCCCACACTCCGCTCTCGGTCTCCTCCCTCTCTCCTCCTTTTATCACTGATCCCACACTCCGCTCTCGCTCTCCTCCCTCTCTCCTCCTTTTATCGACGATCCCACACTCCGCTCTCAGTCTCCTCCCTCTCTCCTCCTTTTATCACTGATCCCACACTCCGCTCTCGGTCTCCTCCCTCTCTCCTCCTTTTATCACTGATCCCACACTCCGCTCTCGGTCTCCTCCCTCTCTCCTCTTTTTATCGACGATCCCACACTCCACTCTCGGTCTCCTCCCTCTCTCCTTTTATCGACCATCCCACACTCCGCTCTCGGTCTCCTCCCTCTCTCCTCCTTTTATTGACGATCCCACACTCCGCTCTCGGTCTCCTCCCTCTCTCCTTTTATCGACCATCCCACACTCCGCTCTCGGTCTCCTCCCTCTCTCCTTTTATCGATGATCCCACACTCCGCTCTCGGTCTCCTCCCTCTCTCCTCCTTTTATCGACGATCCCACACTCCGCTCTCGGTCTCTTCCCTCTCTCCTCCTTTTATCACTGATCCCACACTCCGCTCTCGGTCTCCTCCCTCTCTCCTTTTATCGACGATCCGACACTCCGCTCTCGGTCTCCTCCCTCTCTCCTCCTTTTATCGACGATCCCACACTCCGCTCTCGGTCTCCTCCCTCTCTCCTCCTTTTATCGACGATCCCACACTCCGCTCTCGGTCTCCTCCCTCTCTCCTCCTTTTATCGACGATCCCACACTCCGCTCTCGGTCTCCTCCCTCTCTCCTCCTTTTATCGACGATCCCACACTCCGCTCTCGGTCTCTTCCCTCTCTCCTCCTTTTATCACTGATCCCACACTCCGCTCTCGGTCTCCTCCCTCTCTCCTTTTATCGACGATCCTACACTCCGCTCTCGGTCTCCTCCCTCTCTCCTCCTTTTATTGACGATCCCACACTCCGCTCTCGGTCTCCTCCCTCTCTCCTTTTATCGATGATCCCACACTCCGCTCTCGGTCTCCTCCCTCTCTCCTCCTTTTATTGACGATCCCACACTCCGCTCTCAGTCTCCTCCCTCTCTCCTCCTTTTATTGACGATCCCACACTCCGCTCTCGGTCTACTCCCTCTCTCCTCCTTTTATCGACGATCCCACACTCCGCTCTCGCTCTCCTCCCTCTCTCCTCCTTTTATCACTGATCCCACACTCCGCTCTCGGTCTCCTCCCTCTCTCCTCCTTTTATCACTGATCCCACACTCCGCTCTCGGTCTCCTCCCTCTCTCCTCCTTTTATCGACGATCCCACACTCCGCTCTCGGTCTCCTCCCTCTCTCCTCCTTTTATCGACGATCCCACACTCCGCTCTCGGTCTCCTCCCTCTCTCCTCCTTTTATCACTGATCCCACACTCCGCTCTCGGTCTCCTCCCTCTCTCCTCCTTTTATCGACGATCCCACACTCCGCTCTCGGTCTCCTCCCTCTCTCCTCCTTTTATCGACGATCCCACACTCCGCTCTCGGTCTCCTCCCTCTCTCCTCCTTTTATCACTGATCCCACACTCCGCTCTCGGTCTCCTCCCTCTCTCCTCCTTTTATCACTGATCCCACACTCCGCTCTCGGTCTCCTCCCTCTCTCCTCCTTTTATCGACGATCCCACACTCCGCTCTCGGTCTCCTCCCTCTCTCCTCCTTTTATCGACGATCCCACACTCCGCTCTCGGTCTCCTCCCTCTCTCCTCCTTTTATCGACGATCCCACACTCCACTCTCGGTCTCCTCCCTCTCTCCTCCTTTTATTGACGATCCCACACTCCACTCTCGGTCTCCTCCCTCTCTCCTCCTTTTATCGACGATCCCACACTCCGCTCTCAGTCTCCTCCCTCTCTCCTCCTTTTATCGACGATCCCACACTCCGCTCTCGGTCTCCTCCCTCTCTCCTCCTTTTATCACTGATCTCACACACTCCGCTCTCGGTCTCCTCCCTCTCTCCTTTTATCGACGATCCTACACTTCGCTCTCGGTCTCCTCCCTCTCTCCTTTTATCGATGATCCCACACTCCGCTCTCGGTCTCCTCCCTCTCTCCTCCTTTTATCGACGATCCCACACTCCGCTCTCGGTCTCCTCCCTCTCTCCTCCTTTTATCACTGATCCCACACTCCGCTCTCGGTCTCCTCCCTCTCTCCTCCTTTTATTGACGATCCCACACTCCACTCTCGGTCTCCTCCCTCTCTCCTCCTTTTATCACTGATCCCACACTCCGCTCTCGGTCTCCTCCCTCTCTCCTCCTTTTATTGACGATCCCACACTCCACTCTCGGTCTCCTCCCTCTCTCCTTTTATCGACGATCCCACACTCCGCTCTCGGTCTCCTCCCTCTCTCCTCCTTTTATCGACGATCCCACACTCCACTCTCGGTCTCCTCCCTCTCTCCTCCTTTTATCGACGATCCCACACTCCGCTCTCGGTCTCCTCCCTCTCTCCTCCTTTTATTGACGATCCCACACTCCGCTCTCGGTCTCCTCCCTCTCTCCTCCTTTTATCGACGATCCCACACTCCGCTCTCGGTCTCCTCCCTCTCTCCTCCTTTTATCACTGATCCCACACTCCGCTCTCGGTCTCCTCCCTCTCTCCTCCTTTTATCGACGATCCCACACTCCACTCTCGGTCTCCTCCCTCTCTCCTCCTTTTATTGACGATCCCACACTCCGCTCTCGGTCTCCTCCCTCTCTCCTCCTTTTATCACTGATCCCACACTCCGCTCTCGGTCTCCTCCCTCTCTCCTTTTATCGACCATCCCACACTCCACTCTCGCTCTCCTCCCTCTCTCCTCCTTTTATCACTGATCCCACACTCCGCTCTCGGTCTCCTCCCTCTCTCCTCCTTTTATCGACGATCCCACACTCCGCTCTCGGTCTCCTCCCTCTCTCCTCCTTTTATCACTGATCCCACACTCCGCTCTCGGTCTCCTCCCTCTCTCCTCCTTTTATTGACGATCCCACACTCCACTCTCGGTCTCCTCCCTCTCTCCTTTTATCGACGATCCCACACTCCGCTCTCGGTCTCCTCCCTCTCTCCTTTTATCGACGATCCCACACTCTGCTCTCGGTCTCCTCCCTCTCTCCTTTTATCGACGATCCCACACTCCACTCTCAGTCTCCTCCCTCTCTCCTTTTATCGACGATCCCACACTCCACTCTCGGTCTCCTCCCTCTCTCCTCCTTTTATCGACGATCCCACACTCCACTCTCGGTCTCCTCCCTCTCTCCTCCTTTTATCGACGATCCCACACTCCGCTCTGCGCTCTCCTCTCTCGCTCCTTTTATCGACCATCCCACACTCCGCTCTCGGTCTCCTCCCGCTCTCCTCCTTTTATTGCCAATCCCACGCTCCGCTCTCGGTCTCCTCCCTCTCTCCTCCTTTTATCGACGATCCCACACTCCGCTCTCGGTCTCCTCCCTCTCTCCTTTTATCGTCGATCCCGTGCTCCGCTCTCTCCTCTCTTGCTCCTCTTTTTATCGCCGATCTCGTGCTCCGCTCTCTCTCCTCTCTCTCTCCTTTTATTGCCAATCCTGCGCTCCACTCTTTCTCCTCTTTCATTCCTCCTTTTATCGCTGATCCCGCACTCAGCTCTCAGTCTCCTCTCTCGCTCCGGGGCATAACCTCTCAGTTCTGATATCATCCCAGTAAACCTTTTTTGTACCTTCTCCAGCGCCTCTATATACTTTTTTTATAATATGGAGACCAGAACTGTTCCACAGTACTCCAAGTTGTGAGCACCAAGTGTATGTGATCGAAACAAAGTTGATGAATGCATAGTGAAAACATCAGTAGAAGAATGAATAGGGCTGGATGATGAGCCTAGGAGGCCACTGATGCAAAGAAAGAACATTTTGCTGTGAAGCACATTGGGGTGAATTTCCTTGGGGGTTCTCCCAGTCGTCCACAGTAAATTTGACAGAAGAGCCGCAGAAACCCCAGAAAAACCATGGAAATTCCTTACGCTGTTACTTTAAACAAAAACTCATGTACATAGTACTTATAAATCTTCAATACATTAAAACTTGTTTCTTCGAGTGATTACATTATTCTCACTAACTGTTTTTAATTCAAAATCTCAGTGAAACCATCTGTTGGCCAAATTAACACTATTAATTTTATTCCTATTAATAAGATGACTGTATTATCTTAGTAATTCCACTTTGAATATATTACTCATATAATGGGAGGTGACTGAGTAATGGATTAATTTCATTTTCCCATGAAAAGCTTGGGGGGTTATATTAGGAACATAGGAACAGGAGTAGGCCATTCAGCCCCTCGTGCCTGCTCCGCCATTTGATAAGATCATTTGATATTGGATAACCCCGAAACCGGGCGCAGGGATCGCAGTGCATGATTAACCTGCACCCGGTCGTTGAGATGCAGGCAGCATGTAACATTCGTGCTGCCTGGTGATTTACCTGATCGCTGTGAGCAGCCAGGCCGAGCTGGGCTGTTGAGTTGCTGCTCATCAGCAGGTGGACCAGTTATCACGAGTGGCTAACACCACTTAAAGGCAACCTGCACCTCTTAGAGGGAAGGTGCAGGAAGTGGTGGAACTCAGAGCGCAGGCCTCTACAGACATATGCTCCCGAGGCAGTGGGAGGTACTAGGGGACAAAGTCAATGCCAGGAGCACAGCACCACGAACATGGATGCAGTGCAGGAAGAAGTTCAATGCTACACGAGTGGTCAAGGTGAATGAGGTCAACTGTCAAGTGGCATCTCCCACCAACTGCACCACTAGCCACATCCACTGCTACATGCACTACACCCCCCATCACCCATATGCCAACAAACTTTCAATCAGAACTCAACTCTTCCAATCAGATGCTTCCTCTCACCCTGACACATTACCACCGTTGTAAGCCGCACACCCACAACTCACAGGTCACACACACTGGCAGCTATTCAACCATGACAGGCACATCACCCAAACATCTTGCAGGACACTCGCTAACACACTTCCTGCTTTCTTGCAGGAGAAGGTGGTGCATTGCAGGAGACAGCAAGTGGCAGTGGCTGCATGGAACATGAACCGAGTGTCCTCTCTCAGGATGACAGCATTCCTGTCCCACCCCTGCCACTCCGCCAGTGCCCTTACTGTTGCCTGTCAGCTAGCCAGCCCACTCCCTGTAGAGTTTTGAAACTTTCTTATAGGAACATAGGAAGATAGGAACAGGAGTAGGCCAATTAATCCGCCATGCCTGTACCGCCATTCAGTGAGATTATGGCTGACCTGTAACCTAACTCCAAATACCCGCCTTAGCCCCATATCTCTTAATACCTTTGATTAACAACAATCTATCAATCTCAGATTTAAAATTAGCAATTGAGCTAGCATCAACTGCTATTTGCGAAAGAACGTTCCCAACTTCTACCACCCTTTGAGTGTAGAAATGTGTCCTAACTTCACTCCTGCATTCCTGGCTCTAATTTTTAGACTATGTCCCCTGGTCCCAGTATTCAAGTATAGAAGACCTCCAAAAACAGGTACAAATGCTTCAGCAGCCAGAAGCAATACTCCAGCAATTAACCTGTAACTCCTGCATGATCCCTTTAAATAGTGCTGGTGAGGGGTCTTCTATGCTGTTTAAGACCTGTTCAGCTGTGCAAGGTTAAGACAGTGCGTTGGCTGGTGCATTTGAGTTCCAAGATCGCATCTGTCCCTTTAAATCAGTGTTGCACACCGATCTACCACATATTCCCCCTACTTTACATGGTGCTGGCATTTGTTATCTGCGTGTGCGCGACCGTCTTTACCAAGATGGTGTCTGGCGCACATCATGCTAGAAGTGTGCGCGTGCATTCCAGACGCCATTTTGGATCCTTGGGAATCCACGAAGCGTCTACACAACGGGCGCTACGCAGCCCAATTTCGACCCCTTGATCTTTAGAGGGTTTTGCTTTTTTAGGGGCTTGATGGTATTCATTTGGAAGTTACAGAAGTTGATCACAGGAAGTAGATCCCCTTCAATAATTTTGAATTTGTCACTCTCTTTATTAGTCTCTGTGGTTTGGAGTAAAGTTTTAACTGGGCTACTTTCAAGATAATATTCCAGCAGTAACTTCCTTCCTAACAATGTGAACCATTTAATGATCTTATTTCTTGGAAGCTGATTTTAAGGAACCTTTTAACAAAAGCCTTATTCACACAGGAATACATTCACTCACTGTGAAAAGTAAGTAATGATGCATGACAGCAGTGTATTCAGACAGGAAGTGTTCCGCTGGGGGAATTAAACCAAGATTTTAAAGTTTTGTCTGTACCTTAGTATTATGTGCTGACTTTATACAAACTTTACCAGTGGACCTTGCATTTAGATTGCAAAATCATCATGTAGCTGGTGAACTGCTGTAGCAAATCAATAATGCAATTGCTGTGCAAATGGAGTTTAGGGACACAAGAAATTCACAAAATATTATCGAAACCTATTTCTAACTCAATATTACAATCGGATAGAAAAATAAGTGACGTGCAAATCTCGCATCAATTTAAAAAAAAATAAAGTGACTTGATGATGAGTGCAAAGAGTCTTTGTGCAGGTGGTAATGAGCTTTTAGCTGTAACTGTTGTATATGAAAATAGCAGACGTTTACTGTCAACCAGTAAGTATGTGAAAGGGGCAGTGGATTTTCAGAGGGACGCAGGATCACAAGAAGGGGTAGAACTCTTAGCCGTTAAGTGGGCTGCAGTTTTAGGAAACGTGACAAATCTACCATTAGGAGGTATGATCACCAGGGCTAAGAAATGTCACAGGAACCCCGACCACAGTGATGAGGTGCAAAATTGACAGCACAGAATGGAAGCTTGGGGAGTACTCCAGACCTACTGGCCAACTGTCAATCGCAGGAGGACCAGAGGGTGGGCAGGGGGAGATGGAAGCTGAACATGAGACTTTTGACCCTGGAGAACATCGAGGGGTTAAAGAGGGATTACATAGGTTGGAGAACGGTGAAACCCCTCTTCGACTCCACGGTGCACTGGTGGGAAATGATCAAGGCCAACATCAAGAGGTTCTTCATCCTCATAGGTGTTCAGAAGGTGAGAGAGAAACAGAGGGAAGTGTCACAACTCCAGAAAATCATTCAGGATCTGCTGCAGCTGCAGTAAATGGGGGTCGATATCGGGGAGGAACTCAGAGAGGTGAAGGGCCAGCAAGCTTCGCTCTTTACCTCTGAGGTCTCAAAGATCATCCTTTGGTTCAGAGTCTGCTCTGTGGAGCAGGGTGAGAAGTACTCGCGCTTCTTCTTCCAGAAGCTGCTCAGAGAGACCTCTGTGATCAGCAGCTTGAAAGAGGAAGACAGCTCAATGACGTCCTCGCAGGCCGACATACTGAGGGTCAGCAAGTCCTTTTATGCCGGGCTGTATGACGTGAAACCCACAGACAGCACAGCCTCCCAGTCCTTCATGTCCTCTATCACGGAGGTCTTAGAGGACAGCGAGCGGGAGAGCATGGATTGGCCACTGACCTTGGATGAACTGACAAAGATGGTCCAGTCCTTCAAGAAGAGTAGAACTCTCGGAAGCGATAGCTTACCGGTCGAGTTGTACTCGGCTCTGTGGGACTGGATAGGCCCAGACCTACTGAAAGTGTACAGGGGTATGCTTCTGGCAGGCAGCATGTCAGAGTCCATGAGGAAAGGCATCATCACCCTCATCTACAAACAGAAGGGGGAGAGGGAAGAAATCAGAAATTGGCGACCCATTTCCTTGCTAAATGTCAACTACAAGATTCTGTCTAAGGCCATCGCCAACAGGCTCAAGTCTGCTCTGGAGCAGGTGATCCACCCGGACCAGACCTGTACTGTACCCGGCAGGAAGATCTCTGATAGCCTTGCGCTGCAAAGGGATACGATCGCCTATGTGCAGGACAGGGGGGTGAACACCTACCTCATCAGCCTGGACCAGGAGAAGGCCTTTGACAGAGTATCCCACACGTTCATGATGGATGCGTTCTCGAAAATGGGTTTTGGGGAGGAAATCCGTGATTGGATCTGACTGCTCTACGTGGACATCCGTAGCACAATCCTAATCAACGGGTGGGCGTCAGAGAGCTTTCCTATCAGATCTGGAGTCAGGCAGGGCTGCCCTCTCTCTGCGGTCTTGTTCGTATGTTGCATCGAGCCGTTTGCCGCGTCCATCAGGAAGGACGTGATATCAGGGGGGTGACGATCCCTGGCAGCGGAGGCTCTCAGGTTAAGGCCTCCCTGTACATGGACAACGTCACCGTTTTCTGCTCCGACTCCAGCAGTCGGTCCACACACTGATGGGCATCTGCGACCATTTTGAGCTGGCCTCGGGGGCCAGAGTGAACCCAAATAAAAGCGAGGCCATGTTCTTTGGCAGGTGGGAGACCTGATCCTTTGTCCCCTTCACCGTCAGGTCCAACTACCTGAAGGTGCTGGGGATCTGGTTCGGGGGGGCCCCTGACCTGCACAAAGAACTGGGAGCAGCAGATCGCCAAGGCCAAACAGAAGCTTGGTGTGTGGGTGGGGCGATCCCTCTCCATAACTGGCAGGAACCTGGTGATAAGGTGTGAGGTACTCGGGGTGTTGCTCTACGTGGCCAGGGTCTGGCCCATTCCCCACAACTCCGCCGTCACAGTCACCCGAGCTATCTTCCACTTTGTTTGGAGGACCAATGTAGAATGTGTCCGCAGGGTCACCGTGTACAAGCCCCCAGACAAAGAAGGGAAGACCGTCCCCAATGCCACGCTGATCATGATGGCCACTTCTGTGTGTGGCTGCCTCAGGATGTGTGTAGAACACAAGTACGCAAACACCAAGTGTCACTACGTGCTGGGTTTCTATCTGTCCAACACACTGAGAAGGCTGGGTCTAGCCACGCTGGCCGAGCAGGTGTAGGACGTCCCGTCCAGCTGGACCGTCCCCTCCCACCACCTGTCCCAGGTGGAGGAGTTCCTGAAGAGGAACCCCTTCGACCACAAGGCCGTCAGACAGTGGTCGACACAAAACGTTGTGAGAGTCCTGCAAGGAAAGGAGTGGGTGGACTCAATAGGGCTTTTCCCCAATCAGACGGTTGATGCCATTGGCAGAACGTCTCGTCGCCAGAACTGACTAACAGGCACCAGGATGTAGCCTGGATGGTGGTGAGAAAGGCCCTCCCAGTGCAGTCCTTCTAACACACACGGAATCTCAGTGCCACCGCGAGCTGTCCTCGAGGCTGTGGCGGGGAGGAGACCGTCTCCCACCTCCTGATGGACTGCCCCTTCGCACAGAGGGTGTGGAGAGAGATACGTTGGTATCTGTCCCAGTTCATCCCCAACAGCTCGGTAACACAGAACGCTGTGTTCTACTGGCTGTTCCCTGGGGCACACACCGAGACAGATATCACCTGAGGCTGGAAGACCATCAACTCAGTGAAGGAGGCCCTTTGATCCACCCGAAACCTGCTGGTCTTCCAGCTGATGGAGCTGTCCACAACCAAGTATTGCCGACTGGCACACTCCAAGGTCCAGGAGCACGTGCTGCGGGACACCCTGAAGCGAGGTGCGGCCTACACAAAGGCCCGATGAGGAAAGGCCACCGTATAATGTCACCCCACCTTGTATTGTACAGAATGTATTAGAAAATATGCACTGTATTTTTAAAATTGTAACAATGAGATCACAGTGTATGCGATCTGTACCGTGTTGCTTTGAACTGCTGTGCTGCATTTTGTGCCCTATATTTTAAATGTGTGTAAACCGTGTGCATCTTTAAATTTTATGAAAAAGCATATTTTTAAATTTAAAAAAAATTGGGCCTAGCAAGATGGAAATTAGAACACCATTCTATGTTTGAATAGAAGTGAACATCAGCCACTGATTGACTGACTGCTGTTAACAAAAAAGCTTCTTCAAATGGCCTGAGGAGTAATTCCGGAATGATAATGCTGGTACATGATATCAGTGTTTACAACACCCTCTCCACTAGGAATCGAAAATATTACTAAAATAAAGTCTGCAGGTAAAAGCTCACTTCAAACGGATCCTGGATAATGAACATGGGATGGCAGATAGTAGAAATGGTGAATCCACCTGGTAGAAGCAGGAGCCAAGGTGACACACCAGGCAATCTCAACATTCCTCAGACATTTACTATCCAGCAAAGCTGCTTCATTTTGTGTCCTGGCCACAATTATGAATATGGCTGCCATTTTTTCCTTGTAGTTCTACATTCCGGATCTCCCATTCATTCCATTATTATACACAACTGTCATAATTTTGTAAATGTTCCTAGAGCATTATAATGAAACGCATATTTTTTGCTTCAAACAATGACACTTTTTTATTCTGGACGTTCCTGTGAGAATGATAATACCTGTAAAATATAGTGAGTCTGTTCTTCACAATCTTACAAAATTCCAGGGAGTATTGAGCTTATGAAAGAGATATTCTTCAGGTATGCAGGCAATTATCTAATGGCATTACTTGTAGCTTCACAAGTTGACTGCATAATTGTTCTCTTTTTTTTATTCGTTCATGGGATGTGGGCGTTGCTGGCGAGGCCTATCCCTAATTGCCCTTGAGAAGGTGGTGGTGAGCCGCTTTCTTGAACCGCTGCAGTCCGTGTGGTGACGGTTCTCCCACAGTGCTGTTAGGAAGGGAGTTCCAGGATTTTGACCCAGCGACGATGAAGGAACGGCGACATATTTCCAAGTCGGGATGGTGTGTGACTTGGAGGGCAACATGCAGGTGGTGTTGTTCCCATGTGCCTGCTGCTCTTGTCCTTCTAGGTGGTAGAGGTCGCGGGTTTGGGAGGTGCTGTCGAAGAAGCCTTGGCGAGTTGCTGCAGTGCATCCTGTGGATGGTACACACTGCAGCCACTGTGCGCCGGTGGTGATGGGAGTGAATATTTAGGGTGGCGGAAGGGGTGCCAATCAAACGGGCGGCTTTGTCCTGGATGGTGTTGAGCTTCTTGAGTGTTGTTGGAGCTGCACTCATCCAGGCAAGTGGGGAGTATTCCATCACACTCCTGACTTGTGCCTTGTAGATGGTGGAAAGGCTTTGGGGAGTCAGGAGGTGAGTCACTTGCCGCAGAATACCCAGCCTCTGACCTGCTCTTGTAGCCACAGTATTTACGTGGCTGGTCCAGTTAAGTTTCTGGTTAATGGTGACCCCCAGGATGTTGATTGTGGGGGATTCTGCGATGGTAATGCCGTTGAATGTCAAGGGGAGGTGGTTAGACTCTCTCTTGTTGGAGATGGTCATTGCCTGGCACAAAGGCAGATGGTAGTGGTTGTTGAAGGCCAATCATCTCAGCCCCAGGACATTGCTGCAGGCGTTCCTCAGGGCAGTGTCCTAGGCCCAACCAAGGCGCGAATGTTACTTGCCACTTATCAGCGCAAGCCTGGATGTTGTCCAGGTCTTGCTGCATGCGGGCACGGACTGCTTCATTACCTGAGGGGTTGCGAATGGAATTCAGTACTGTGCAATCATCAGCGAACATCCCTATTTCTGACCTTATGATGGAGGGAAGGTCATTGATGAAGCAGCTGAAGATAGTTGGGCCTAGGACAATTTTCCACACTGTCGGGTAGATGCCAGTGTTGTAGCTGTACTGGAACAGTTCGGCTAGAGGTGCGGCTAGTTCTGGAACACAAGTCTTCAGCACTACAGCCGGGATGTTGTCGGGGCCCATAGCCTTTGTTGTATCCAGTGCACTCAGCCGTTTCTTGATACAACGTGGAGTGAATCGAATTGGCTGAAGACTGGCTTCTGTGATGGTGGGGATATCAGGAGGAGGCCGAGATGGATCATCCACTCGGCACTTCTGGCTGAAGATGGTTGCAAACGCTTCAGCCTTGTCTTTTGCACTCACGTGCTGGACTCCGCCATCATCGAGGATGGGGATGTTTACAGAGCCTCCTCCTCCCATTAGTTGTTTAATTGTCCACCACCATTCACGACTGGATGTGGCAGGACTTCAGAGCTTTGATCTGATCTGTTGGTTGTGGAATCGCTTAGCTCTGTCTATAGCATGTTGCTTCTGCTGTTTAGCATGCATGTAGTCCTGAGTTGTAGCTTCACCAGGTTGACATCTCATTTTTAGGTACGCCTGGTGCTGCTCCTGGCATGCTCTTCTGCACTCCTTATTGAACCAGGGTTGATCCCCTGGCTTGTTGGTAATGGCAGAGTGAGGAATATGCCGGGCCATGAGGTTACAGATTGTGCTGGACTACAATTCTGCTGCTGCTGATGGCCCACAGCACCTCATGGATGCCCAGTTTTGAGCTGCTAGATCTGTTCTGAATCTATCCCATTTAGCACGGTGATAGTGCCACACAACATGTTGGATGGTGTCCTCAATGCGAAGACAGGACTTCATCTCCACGAGGACTGTGCGATGGTCACTCCTACCAATACTGTCATGGACAGATGCATCTGGGACAGGTAGATTGGTGAGGATGAGGTCAAGTAGGTTTTTCCCTCGTGTTGGTTCGCTCACCACCTGCTGCAGGCCCAGTCTGGCAGCTACGTCCTTCAGGACTTGGCCAGCTCGGTCAGTAGTGGTGCTACTGAGCCACTCTTGGTGATGGACATTGAAGTCCCCCATCCGGAGTATATTCTGTGCCCTTGCTACCCTCAGTGCTTCCTCCAAGTGGTGCTCAACATGGAGGACGACTGATTCATCAGCTGAGGGAGGACGGTAGGTGGTAATCAGCAGGAGGTTTCCTTGCCCATGTTTGACCTGATGCCATGAGATTTCATGGGGTCCACATCAATGTTGAGGACTCCCAGGGCCACTCCCTCCTGACTGTATATCACTGTTGCTGAATGAAGCACTGAAATTCCTGGTTATGTAGAAAAACTGCATTATTCCTAAATTAGGCAGCACTCTGAAATGAGTTAGTCAGACATGGTAGATTTGTTTTTATTTGTTCATGGGATGTGGATAATGCTGGCAAGACCAGATTGATTGCCTTGTTGCCCTGAGAAGGTGGCGTTGGGCCTTTTTCTTGAACTGCTGCAGTCCTTGTGGTCATGGTGCTCTCGTGGTGGTGTTTGGGCACAAATTACAGGATTTTGATCCAGTGCTGATGAAGAAACGGCTGTGAGATGTGTCCAAGTCTGCATGATATGTGATTTGGAGAGGAATTTGTTTATGCCGGTGTTTCCATTACATTGCTGTTCTTCTCTTTCTTGAGGAGAGAGCTTGTTGGACTGCTGGTGGTGTCAAAGTAAGCTTGATGAGCCCCATTTCCATCTGGTGATTGGCGTGGTACATGTGCTCTCACTAGGTGTACCTCCACCGACCCTACACTGGGTTCCTCTGAGGGCTGGGTTCATAGGAACTCCTAATGTAGTTGACCCCAGGCCCAGTTCCTCTTATGCTGATAGCCTTGTTTCGGGTGGCAGAGGCTCTGCTCCAACGGGCCTGCCCGGATATTCCAACTTCAAGCTGGGAAATGGCTTATTCAAAGTTACAGTGGAAGTGTGTTGGCAGGGCTGCAGATTTTCAGGCCTAAAGTTTCTTTATTTATAATTTTTTCTCAGGATGTGGGTGACGCCGGCAAGGTCACATTTATTGTCCATCCCTAGTTGCCCAGAGAAGGTGATGGTGGGCCTTCTCATGAACTGCTGCAGTCTTGTGGTAGTGCTGTTGGCACAATGTTATTAGGTAGGGAACTGACCCATTGATGATGAAGGAATCAATGTGTCACTTCCCCACCTAACAACATTGGTACAATTTTAAAGGGGGTGCGGGATCAGAGAGATCTGGGGGTGCACGTACACAAATCTTTGAAGGTGGCAGGACAAGTTGAGAAGGCTGTTAAAAAGGCATATGGAATCCAGGGTTTTATTAATAGAGACATAGAGTACAAAAGCAAGGAAGTTATGCTAAACTTTTATAAAACACTGGTTAGGCCTCAGCTGAATATTGTGTTCAATTCTGGGCATCACACTTTAGGAAGGATGTCAAGGCCTTAGAGAGGATGCAGAAGAGATTTACTATAATGGTGTCAGGGATGAGGGACTTCAGTTGTGGGGAGAGACTGGAGAAGCTGGGGTTGTTCTCCTTAGAGCAGAGAAGGTTAAGGGGAGATTTGATAGACATGTTCAAGATCATGAATGGTTTTGACAGAGTAAGTAAGGAAAAACTGTTTCCAGTGGCAGAAGAGTCGGTAACCAGAGGACACAGATTTAACGTGATCAGCAAAAGAGCCAGAGGCGACACGAGGAAACAATTTTTTACACAGCGAGTTGTAATGATCTGGAATGCACTGCCTGAAAGGGTGGTGGAAGCAGATTCAATAGTAACTTTCAAAAGAGAATTAGATAAATACTTGAAAGGAAAAAATTTACAGGACTATGGGAAAAGAATAGGGTAATGGGTCTAATTGGATAGCTCTGTCAAAGAGCCGGCACAGGCACGATGGGCTGAATGGCCTCCTCCTGTGTCCTGTGCTGTACCTGCTATGATACTATGAATGGTGGTTTCTGTCCAAGTCAGGATGGTGAATGACTTGGAGAGGAAATTGAAGGAGATGATGTTGCTGTATTGTCCTTGCTGGTCGAGGTCATGGTGCTGGAAGGTGCTGTCAAAGCAATCTTGGTGAGTTGCTGCAGTACATCCTGTAGATCGAATATACTGCAGCTGGTAATGGAAGGGATGAATATTGAGTCTAGTGGCAGGGGTGCCGATCAAGCGGACTGTTCTGTCTTGGATGATGTCAAGCTTCTTGAGTATTGTTGCAATTGTACCCATCCAGGTGAATGGTGAGTATTTCAGCACACTCCTAGCTTAAGTCTTGTAGATGGTGGAGAGGCTTTTAGGGGTCAAGAGATGAACCACTCCTTGCAGAGTAACCAGTCTTTGCCCTGCTCTTATATCCACAGTGTTAATATGGTTAATAAAAACAGAAAATGCTGGAAAAGCTCAGCAAGCGATGCAGCATCTGTGGAGAAAGAAACAGAGTTAATGTTTCAGACCAAAGTCCTTTCATCAGACCTGGAAGATGTTAAAGAGTTAAAGTTTTTAAGCGAGGTGCTGTTCCTCAAGCTTACCTTGAGTTTCATTGGAACAGCATAAGAGGCCGAGGACAGAGAGATCAGACTGGGAGTGGGACGGGGAATTAAAGTGTCAGGGCCACACTTGCAGACAGGGCGGAGGTGTTCAGCAAAGTGATCACCCAATCTGCGTTTGGCCTCCCCAATGTAGAGGAGACCACATTGTGTGCAGCGGAAGCAGTATACTAAATTGAAAGAAGTACAAGTAAATCATTGTTTCACCTGGAAGGAGTCCGCAAGTGTGACCCTGACCTGCCGGTCACTTGCCATTTTAATTCCCCTTCCCACTCATATTCTAATCTCTCTTCCTCGGCCTCTTACACTGTTCCAATGAAGCTCAACGTAAGCTCGAGGAACAGCACCTCATCTTTCATTTAGGCACTTTACAACCTTCCGGACTCAACACTGATTTCAATAACTTCAGATCATAACCACTGCTCCCATTTATTTTTTTATTATTTATTGGACTGCAGCTGCTGGTTATGGTTCTGCTGTTGCCATTTATAGCTCCTCTAGACCGATCTTTTGTTTCTTAACTTGTCCCATTACCACCCTCTTTGCCTTGCACCATCATCCCATTTAATCATTCTTGCCCTCTACCCTATCACAGACCTTCCCTTTTGTTCTTTCCTCCCCTTCCCCCCCCCTCCCTCCCCCCCTTTCCCTGGCTCTGTACTTGCTCAAAAACTTTAACTCTTTAACATCTTCCAGTTCTGGCAAAAGATCTTCGACCTGAAACATTAACTCTGTTTCTTTCTCCACAGATGCTGCCTCACTTGCTGAATTTTTCCAGCATTTTCTGTTTTTATTTCAGATTTCCAATATCCACAGTTTTTTGCTTTTGATTTAATATGGTTAATCTGATTAAGCTCCTGGTCAGTGATGACCCTAAGATGTTGATAGTTGAGTCTTGGTGACAGTATTGAAAGTTCAGGGATATGACTGGGCTTTCTCTTGTTCTAGATGGTAATTGCCTTGCACTTATATATCAGGAATGTTCCCTGCCATTTGTCAGCCCAAGCATGGATATCATCCAGGCCATAGAGTAGGCTGACATGGGCTGCCTCATTATCACAGGAGTTGTGAATAAAGCTGAATGTTGTGGAATTGTCAACGGGGATGGTTATTGATGAAGCACTTAAAGATGGTTTTTCTGAGGACGCTTCCCTGTGGAACTCCTCTAGCTCAGTGCTCTGGGGCTGTGATGATTGGCCTTCGACAGTCACAACCATCTTCCTGTGTGTCAGGTATGACTTCAGCCACTGGAAGGTTAACCCCGGACCCCCATTGATCTCAATTTTGCTAGAGCTCCTTGATGGTATAGTCAGTCAAATGCTGCCTTGATGTTGAAGGCAGCTAATCTCACCTCTCTTCTCTTATTATTCATATTATTTTCATTCCCTTGTCTAGTGTATTGTACCATAAATAGAAAACCAATATAAAGGAACTTGATTATCTACTAGGGAATTATAGTAAATAATGAAGGCTCCACCATAGTCAGTTACTATGAGGGGAATTTTAACCCACTCCAGGACGGGGGGGAGAGGGGTGTGGGGGGGGGCGCTAAATTCTTAAAAATCTGAAAACCGACCCCATCCAGCTGCGAGCGCACCTACTTCCGGTTTAACCTGGGCGGGTTGGGAGGCTGTGTGCCTCAGATTTTAGCAGCCTTTTAGATTTAATGGCTGCGGGCCGGGTTTCTCGGGGCTTGGGAAACCCAGCAGCTAAAGGGAGGCGAGAACTGTCAGATCCAGCAAGTAAATGCTTTTTATAGAACTGCTTGTGTGCCAGGAGGAGCAGGAGAGCTTCCCTGGCCCCCGAAACAAACCTGCCTTGATCGGCCTCCCTCCCCGCGATCTAACGACCCACCCCCCCCGATCTCCAGGCCAACTTGCGATCTCCCACACCTCCACGGGAAATTTCCCCCCCCCACATACGATCTCCCACCTGCGCGATCTCCCCCCGTGCACGATTTCCCTCCCGCGCACGATTTTCCCTCGCTCGAACAACCCCCACGTGATCTCCCCGTCCCCGCGAAATCTCCGTCCCCCCGTGCATGATCTCCCCCACCCCCCCCCCACGCGATCTCCACCCCGCACACGATACCCCCTGCGCACGATCTCTCCCCCTGCGCACGATCTCTCCCCCTGCACGCGACCTCCTCCCCCACCCATGCACACTTTCCCCCACCCCACATGACCCCCCCACCCCGCTGAGCGATCTCCCCCCATTCCCATTGGGTGATCTCCCCCCGCCCCCCCCCATACGATCTCTCCCACGACCCCCACTTGATCTCCACCCACCCCCTCCCTGCGCGATCTCCCCCCACCCCCTCCCTGCGCGATCTCCCCCCACCCCCTCCCTGCGCGATCTCCCCCCACCCCCTCCCTGCGCGATCTCCCCCCACCCCCTCCCTGCGCGATCTCCCCCCACCCCCTCCCTGCGCAATCTCACCCCACCCCCTCCCTGCGCAATCTCACCCCACCCCCTCCCTGCGCAATCTCACCCCACCCCCTCCCTGCGCAATCTCACCCCACCCCCTCCCTGCGCAATCTCACCCCACCCCCTCCCTGTGCGAGCTCCCCCCACCCTCTCCCCACGCGATCGCCCCCCTGTGATCTCCCCCCAATCCACCCCACACAATCTCCCCCCCGGCGCGATCTCCCTCCCCCCACCTCCACGCACTCCCCCTTCCCCCCACAGTGATCTCCCACCCTAATGATTTCTCCTTTCCTCCTCTCTTCTCTCCGCTCCCTGGCTGCCAGCCTCTCAATCTGGCTGGCTGCTGGCCGGGAAACGGAGAAAAAAATTCAAATGAGGTCCTGCTGTTAAATTCAGCATGACCTCCGCATTCCCCCCATTTCAAGCTTTCCCGCCTGCTGCAAGTCGCCCCCACCTCCTCCCCGCCTTCCCGTAAATATCGGGACCTGTAACTCTAGTTGACAGGTTAGAAGATATTGATACTGTCATGTATATAGAGCCAATGTGAAGATGCAGGTTTGCATTTCATCACTGATAAAGACAACTTTTATCTTTAAATTATGTTGGATCACAAATAAAAATGGATCCTTCCAGGGTTTGATCATATTTAAGGTTTTTAGCACTTTTACGCAATTGTTTTTCTACTAACACACAACATCTGTGCAGTTACTACCACTAGTCCCTTAATGTTATTACCAGAAAAAGCTTGGGTGCAATTGTCTAGACTTAAATTAATCTATACGGACTCCGAAGATGTTGTCTTTGATTTATGAAAGCTTAGTTTTCAAGTTTGACCAGTATTGGTTCTCAGGATTACACACTCTCAGGAAAGCTCACAGCGATTCAGTGACAGTTTGGAAACAAGTAACATCTGTTTGGCTTGTTTCCATCGACAGTGTTGAGACTGCTGTCAATATTACTGAGGTGGCTTCAGGCTCTGCAGACACAAAGAGGAATTGATAAAAAGTTCTCCTGAATAAAGAAATATTTTTGGTTTCAGGGCAGACTTCTAGGAATGATAATCCAGGACAAAATTAACAGTCACTTGGACAAGTGTGGATTAATACAGGAAAGCCAGCAGGGAGTTGTTAAAGGCAAATCATGTTTAAGTTACTTGATTGAGTATTTTGATGAGGTAACAGCGAGGTTTAATGAAGGCAATGCAGTTGATGTTGTGTATATGGACTTTCAAAAGGCGTTTGATAAAGTGCCACATTATAGGCTTGTCAGCAAAATTGAAGCCCATGGAATAAAAGGGGCAGAGGCAGCATGGATGCAAAATTGGCTAAGTGACAGGAAACAGAGAGTAGTGGTGAACGGTTGTTTTTTAGACTGGTGGAAGGTATACAGTGGTGTTCCCCAGGGGTCGGTACCAGGACCACTGCTTTTTTTGATATATACTAATGGACTTGGACCTGTGTGTACAGGGCACAATTTCAAAATTTGCAGATGACACAAAACTTGGAAGTGTAGTGAATGGTGAGGAGGATAGTGATAGACTTCGAGAGGACATAGGCAGGCTGGTGGAATGGGACGTGGCAGATGAAATTTAACGCAGAGAAGTGCGAAGTGATACATTTTGGCAGGAAGAATGAGGCGAGGCAATATAAACTAAATGGTACAATTCTAAAGTGGGTGCAGGAACAGAGAGACCTGGGGGTATATGTGCACAAATCTTTGAATGTTGCAGAACAGGTTGCGAAAGTGTTTAAAAAAGCATACGGGATCCTGGGCTTTATAAATAGAGGCATAGAGTACAAAAGCAATGAAGTTATGTTGAAACTTTATAAAACACTGGTTTGGCCACAGCTGGAGTATTGTGTCCCGTTCTGCACATCGCACTTTAGGAATGATGTGAAGGCCTCAGAGAGGGTGCAGAAAAGAATTATTGGAATGATTCCAGGAATGAAGGACTCCAGTTACGTGAATAGACTGGAGAAGCTGGGATTGTTCTTCTTAGAGCAGAGAAGGTTGAGAGGAGATTTGATAGAAGTGTTCAAAATCATGAAGGGTTTAGATAAAGTAAATAAAGAGGAACTGTTCCCATTTGTGGAAGGGCCGAGAACCAGAGGACACAGATTTAAGGTAATTGGAAAAAGAACCAAAGGCGACATGAGGAAAAACATTTTTATGCAGTGAGTAGTTATGATCTGGAATGTGCTGCCTGAAAGGGTGGTGGAAGCAAATTCAATCATGGCTTTCAAAAAGGAATTGGATAAACACTTGAAAAAATTTGCAGAGCTTTGGGGAAAGATTGGGGGAATAGGACTAACTGGATTGCCCTCAGAAAGAGTCGGCACGGGCTCGATGGGCCAAATGTCCTCATTCTGTGCTGTAATCATTCTATGATTCTATGACTAACAGGTCACTGGTTGGCTCATCTGAATCACTGTGGGTTACATGTACAAATTGAATCATTGACCCAGTAAGTTCCAACCAGATGCTTTGACAGTTGCAAAATGTTGCTGTAAATAATTATCTGTGGTTAAAGTTAATGTTGGTTTTATCTTCTCTTCCCCTTGCACAAAAAAAAGATTCATATTACATCACATTGGCAGGATGTGACTAGTGGAGTCCCACAGAGATCTGTCTTGGGGCCTCAATTATTCACAATATTTATTAACGACTTAGATGAAGGTATAGAAAGGGGAGATAGGGTGGATAGAGAGAAACTATTTCCGCTGGTTGGGGATTCTAGGAGTAGGGGGCACAGTCTAAAAATTAGAGCCAGATCTTTCAGGAGTGAGATTAGAAAACATTTCTACACACAAAGGGTGGTAGAAGTTTGGAACTCTCTTCCGCAAATGGCAATTGATACTAGCTCAATTGCTAAATTTAAATCAGAGATAGATAGCTTTTTAGCAACCAAAGATATTAAGGGATATGGGCCAAAGGCAGGTATATGGAGTTAGATCACAGATCAGCCATGATCTTATCAAATGGCGGAGCAGGCTCGAGGGGCTGAATGGCCTACTCTTGGGATTTCCGGCATGCTATCCTCTTTTTCTACTGTAAATACTGACTCAAAGTAATTGTTCAACATGTCCGCCATTTCCCCATTGTCAATGACAATATCCCCACTTTCAGTTTTTAAGGGGCCAACACTGCTCCTGACCACCCTCTTTTTTCTAATATAACTATAAAAGTTCTTCGTATTGGTTTTGCTATCGCTTGCAAGTTTCTTTTCATACTCTTTTTTTGTAGCTCTTACAATCTGTTTTGTGACCCTTTGTTGATCTTTGTATCTTTCCCATTCGCCAGGATCTGTGCCATTTTTTGCCTTTTTGTATGCCCTTTCCTTATGTCTTATACTGTCCCTTACCTCTTTAGTTGTCCACGGCTGTTTTTTTTGGCAAGTAGAGTTCTTGCCCCTCAGGGGTATAACCGATTCTGTATCACGTTAAATGTTTCTTTAAACATTTCCCACTGATCATCAGTCGTTTTACCCATTAACAGATTTGCCCAGTTTACTGTGGACAGTCTCTGTCTCATCCCATTGAAGTCGGCCTTGCCCAAGTCTAGAATCTTAGCAGCTGATTCACTTTTTTTCCCTTTCAAACACCACATTGAACTCGGTCATGTTATGATCACTACTGGTTAGATGTTCACGCACAGTTAAGCCATTAACTAAATCTGGTTCATTACTCATTACTAAATCTAGTATGGCTTGCCCCCTTGTTGCCTCCAGGACATACTGCTGTAGAAAACTATCCCGGACACACTCAAGAAATTCGCTACCTTTCTGACAGTTGCTAGTCTGCTTTTCCCAATCTACGTGAAGGTTAAAGTCCCCCATTAAGACCACTATGACTTTCTTACATGCTTGTCTAATCTCTGCATTTATACAATCTAGCACTTCAGAGCTGCTGCCAGGGCTCCTATATACAACTCCCACTATAGTCTTAGATCCTTTCCTATTTCTCAATTCAACCCATAAGGTCTCTGTTGGCTGCTTACCTCTCGTTATATCCCCCTTTATCATTGAAGTGATTTCATCTCGAATCATTAAGGCTACTCCTCCCCCTCTTCCATTTTCCCTATCTCTCCTGTCGACCTTATAACCTGGTATATTTAGTTCCCAATCCTGACCATCCTGCAGCCAAGTCTCAGTAATAGCTATCATGTCATACCCTCCAATTTGAATTTGAACCTGTAGTTCATTTAATTTATTCCTTATACTCCGTGCATTTGTATATAGAACTCTTAGTTGGGCCACACACCCTAGCCTGACCTTCAGCTTTGATGACATTCCAGAGTTAGGTTGTGCACTGCATTCAGGCTGCATTTACACTACAACTGCAGTATCAAAGTGAAACAGTTTCACCCTTATGCTCTAATGGCTTTTATCGGGCAGTTAGTATAGGAAAGTCTGGTCATCTGATCGGAAACTCTGAATCCATTAGGGGCTTCCCCACTGTGAGGTGAAGATGTTATAACATCTACAATGAAAATAATTTGAAAGTGTTACACCTTGGATGATCAAAGAAAAACACTGTAAATATGTTAAAAGTGTCTCAAAATAAAAGTATTTTGAACATTTTTAAACACATCTAAATATGTCATACTTAAACTCTGTATACTACAGCCAGACAGTATTAAGTTGATTGAGCACATATAAAAAGCATTGCAACTCAACATATCCAAGCTCAACAAATTTAATGACTTCAAATAATTTAAAGCTTGAGCTTTCCAGATTGTATATTTTAAGAATCCTTTGAGTTAAAGGGACAGCACTAGTTCTATGATGATGTTGAGATGCGATTCTGTTCCACAGAGTGTTAGAATGTGGATTAACTTCCATGATTCTCTACACAGAGAGCTCCTGGTCTCGGCTGTCTCATCAGGTAAAGATGGAAAAGCCACCAGAAGTCAACCCAGTCCTAAGAATAGTCAGGTTGCCTCAACTGGATTCAGAACTTCTACTGAGACAATAGAAGGATTGATTACCAACTGGGCAGCTTACTTTTTCCTTTCGGTACCTACATTCAATTGGCATTATGAACAATAGTCAAGCTGACTGAAAGAAAAACCATTATTTCAAGATTTCATTCTCTCATTTCACTATAGTCTCAGTTTTAACACAACAACTTGCATTTATATAGTGCCTTTAACGTAGTAAAACATCCCAAGGGCGCTTCACAGAAGCGTAATCAGACAACAAAAAAAACACTTGCAGACCTAACCCCTGTAAAATCATATTTCTTACAAACCTAAAACTTTCTTCCAAAAATGACCTAAATAGATGAATGTAAGGTTTAAAAGATTTGGACAGAAAGGGTGGATTTTACAAATTTGCACTACCAGCTTGGAGCTTCATATGCCAGGAGCACATATCATGAATTTAGGCATGAAGGTCAGGACATCCCACTGAGATCTCTGCCATGGATGGAAAGAAGGATCAACATACTGACCTCTGAGTCTGAATTCCTGATATGCACTCCTGGGGGTCAAAGCTCTGCCCATGTTTGTAAAATTACTCTTTTGTGCTTTATCATGCCTTAGTAACATTGCAAAGTGCTTGTTTACACATAGCACTGACCTTCACTCCAGTCCCCTAAATACTAGGAAACCTGATCCATCAAGTGTTACTCACTGGCATTGACAATGACAGTTGCTCACTTTGGGTTAAGTATAGCTCCATAAATTTAAAGGTGTTTATAACTTGTGTCTCTCTTGCTGTTCATAAATCTCATTCCTAACGTTTCCTCAAGTTGACAACTCTGGAACTTTTCAACTAGCTGGAGTGGGCGTAAGTGACAAATGTAATAAAATGTAATCTGAATCTCCATGGGACAAAATACCTGATCAGCTAATCATATTTGATATGATGTATTTGGCAGGTATGTTTGTCTGAAAAGACAGAGATGCTGCAGTTTTAAACAAAGAAACTTGTGGGTGAAGTCCCGCTATAGAATATTAGCATACAAGTGTATTTACATAGAGATATCCAGCTTTTTGCAGGTGGGGCTGGATACACATGTTGAAACTAGTGATGGGGTTGCATGATTTTTCAATATTGCAAGCCCTATACATAAAAAAGTGAGACTCCCATACACAAATAAACAAGATCACATGAGGCTTCCCATCACCCTTTCCCCTAATCCTCTCTCTCCTTCGTCTCTTTGAAGCCTGTTTTTTTCACTCTCCTCTTCTCATTTTTTCTCCATCTTCCTATCCTCCCTTTATCTGGTCTTCTCTCTCTTCTACTCTCTCTTCTTCCCTGTCCTCTTTATCTCTCTTTCTCTCTCTCTCTCCCTCCTCTTCTCCTCTGGTCCTTTCTTTCTCTCGTTTTCTTCTTTGGTCTTCACTCTGTCTCTGTCTCAGTCTCTCTCTTGTTTGGAGCTCTCTCCTATTTGTTTCTCTTTGCCTCTTTTAGGTCACAATACATCTTTAGAAACGTTCCATTATCTTCAGAAATATAACCCCCACTTCAAAACATGTTTCCCTGTGAACATGGGAATGGAAGAGATTGGCTGGGGTCACTAAAGCAGCACAGGGTGCAGGAGAAAATGCTTCAGCACTTAAAATAGCTGGGCCTGGAGGACTGATGAAGGCTGCTTACTGACAGGTCAAAATTCGCCAGTAAGCAGCCTTTTCCAATCAACCAGCCCAGGAACGTTAAACAGTTTGGAGATGTTGAAGATGGCTTTGTGCACAAGAGGGAAAAAAGGGAGCCAGCAGGATTTTGTGTGCCATGGATATTACTACATTAACACTTTCATATGAAATTGCTCTCGATTGCGAGTTTAACTAAGACTTATTTCAATCAGGTTGTAGTGGACGAGGAATTTCATACAAATGGGTTAATCATAGTGTGATTTCACCCACTGTATATACCCCTATATTTGGGATGTTCTAGCTTTTATCTTTGCGGGCCACATAATTGCATATGATGGAGCATTGGTAGCTACATATAAACTTTAGCTCCCTGTTCCCATTAATCTGTATGTCCCCCACCCAGAATGTACTCTGGGTGGGGTACTTCAATGTCCATCACCAAGAGTGGCTCGGTAGCACCACTACTGACCAAGCTGGCCGAGTCCTGAAGGACAGCTGCCAGACTGGGCCTGCGGCAGGTGGTGAGTGAACCAACATGAGGGAAAAACAAACTTGACCTCGTCCTCAGCAATCTAACTGTCGCAGATGCATCCGTCCATGACAGTATTGGTAGGAGTGACCACCGCATAGTCCTTGTGGAGACAAAGTCCCATCTTCGCACTGAGGACACCATCCAACGTGTTGTGTGGCACTATCACCGTGCTAAATGGGATAGATTCAGAACAGATCTAGCAGCTCAAAACTGGGCATCCATGAGGCGCTGTGAGCCATCAGCAGCAGCAGATTAGTATTCCAGCATAATCTGTAACCTCATGGCCTGGCATATTCCTCACTCTACCATTACCAACAAGCCGGGGATCAACCCTGGTTCAATGAGGAGTGTAGAAGAGCAGGCCAGGAGCAGCACCAGGCGTACCTAAAAATGAGGTGCCAACCTGGTGAAGCTACAACTCAGGACTACATGCATGCTAGACTGTGGAAGCAACGTGCTAAATACAGAGCTAAGCGATTCCACAACCAACGGATCAGGTCAAAGCTCTGCAGTCCTGCCACATCCAGTCTTGAATGGTGGTGGACAATTAAACAACTAACGGGAGGAGGATGCTCTGTAAGCCTTCCCGGTCCTCAATGGTGGCCGAGCCCAGCACGTAAGTGCAAAAGATAAGGCTGAAGCGTTTGCAACCATCTTCAGCCAGAAGTGCCGAGTGGATGATCCATCTCGGCCTCCTCCCGATATCCCCGCCATCACAGAAGCCAGTCTTCAGCCAATTCGATTCACTCCACGTGATGTCAAGAAACGGCTGAGTGCACTGGATACAGCAAAGGCTATGGGCCCTGACAACATCCCGGCTGTAGTGCTGAAGACTTTTGCTCCAGAACTAGCCAAACTATTCCAGTACAGCTACAATACTGGCATCTACCCGACAATGTGGAAAATTGCCCAGGTATGTCCTGTCCACAAAAAGCAGGACAAATCCAATCCGGCCAATTACTGCCCCATCAGTCTACTCTCAATTATCAGCAAAGTGATGGAAGGTGACGTCGACAGTGCTATCAAGCAGCACTTACTCACCAATAACCTGCTCACCGATGCTCAGTTTGGGTTCCGCCAGGACCACTCGGCTCCAGACCTCATTAGAGCCTTGGTCCAAACATGGACAAATGAGCTGAATTCCAGAGGTGAGGTGAGAGTGACTGCCCTTGACATCAAGGCAGCATTTGACTGAGTGTGGCACCAAGGAGACCTAGTAAAATTGAAGTCAATGGGAATCAGGGAGAAATCTCTCCAGTGGCTGGAGTCATACCTCGCACAAAGGAAGATGGTAGTGGTTGTTGGAGGCCAATCATCTCAGCCCCAGGACATTGCTGCAGGAGTTCCTCAGGGCAGTGTCCTAGGCCCAACCATCTTCAGCTGCTTCATCAATGACCTTCCCTCCATCATAAGGTCAGAAATGGGGATGTTCGCTGATGATTGCACAGTGTTCAGTTCCATTCGCAACCCCTCAGATAATGAAGCAGTCCGTGCCCGCATGCAGCAAGACCTGGACAACATTCAGGCTTGGGCTGATAAGTGGCAAGTAACATTCACACCAGACAAGTGCCAGGCAATGACCATCTCCAACAAGAGAGAGTCTAACCACCTCCCCTTGACATTCAACGGCATTACCATCACCGAATCCCCCACCATCAACATCCTGGGGGGTCACCATTGACCAGAAACTTAACTGGACCAGCCATATAAATACTGTGGCTACAAGAGCAGGTCAGAGGCTGGGTATTCTGCTGTGAGTGACTCACCTCCTGACTCCCCAAAGCCTTTCCACCATCTACAAGGCACAAGTCAGGAGTGTGATGGAATACTGTCCACTTGCCTGGATGAGTGCAGCTCTAACAACACTCAAGAAGCTCGACACCATCCAGAACAAAGCAGCCCGCTCAATTGGCACCCCATCCACCACCCTAAACATTCACTCCCTTCACCACCGGCGCACTGTGGCTGCAGTGTGTACCATCCACAGGATGCACTGCAGCAACTTGCTAAGGCTTCTTCGACAGCACCTCCCAAACCTGCGACCTCTGCCACCTAGAAGGACAAGGGCAGCAGGCACATGTGAACAACACCACCTGCACGTTCCCCTCCAAGTCACACACCATCCCGACTTGGAAATATATCGCCGTTCCTTCATCGTCGCTGGGTCAAAATCCTGGAACTCCCTACCGAACAGCACAGTGGGAGAACCTTCACCACACGGACTGCAGCGATTCAAGAAGGCGGCTCACCACCACCTTCTCAAGGGCAATTAGGGATGGGCAATAAATGCTGGCCTCGCCAGCGATGCCCACATCCCATGAACGAATATAAAAAAATACTAACGGAGATTGGTTTGATTCATTCACCAATGAAGCAACAGTGTTAAAAGCAGCCCTGTGCCAAATTCTCGTCGAGGCCCACAGAATTCGAACAGGTCAAATCAGCAAATAATAAATATGAGCTCAACTAGGACTGTATTTCCTGTGCTTTGAGGGCTGGATTGCCAGGGCTGCAGGTTGGACAACCCTGCTCTAGCAGAGAGCTGATATAGACACGAATGGCCGATTGGCTTCCTTCTGATGCTGTAAACTTCTGTGGTTTGATGCTGTAGTACATCATAGAGATTCAGGTACATTCTTGAAATTGTTTTCCAAATTTGAAAGCCGCATCAGTTAGGTGGCAGATGTGGCAGTGTTATAAGGGTTTTTCATAAAGAGACACAGAGAGATCAATTTGCAGCACTTCACAGTACACTATCGAGAGGAGAATTGAGTAAGCAAAAGAGATTTCTTTGTACTCTTGTGGAAAAGGTGACACTAATGAATCACAATTAACTGAAATGGCTTGTTCTGTGGGTGTTGGTGATAGTTCCATAATCTTGGAACATGACAATTAATTGCATTGAATATAAAGATGCTAACTATCTGCTGTTAATTATTGCTTAATGGTATGTATAATGAGTTATGTTCCAGAAATTGTTTCGAGTACCAGGTGGACTGGGGGTTTAATGCTTCAGATATACTTATATATATTATATATTGTGGATGTGATTCTTTTATAGCTGGGAACAACAGCTGACATTTTTAAAGACAATGAAAGACTGTATTGCAGCGGGTTGAGTATTATTCTGGGGAAACTCTTGATCTAGAAAACAATGTGTGGTCATATTCTAGGCCATTAGATGATTTACCAGTGTTACTTCCATTAATTTCTAATGTTCTGCTTTGTCTTTCATGTGGTGCCTCTTCAGAGATAACAGAGTCGTCTGCAGTCAAGCTTTCCTCCTTGCATGATCTGCCCGCTCAGCTGCAGGAACTCTACCAGAAGGGCTTTGTACTGGCTGGTTTTCACCCCTTCATACAGTCCATTGATATGAGGAAGAAAACTCCAGAAGAGAAAATGTTCAGGGCCATTCTGATCAAACCAGCAGTCAGGTAAATCAGGCCAAATAAGTGGTTGATAAATATGGTCACTGGGTCACTCTAATAGATTATCTTCAAATTAAATATAGCTATATTTTTGTAGGCAAAGGGTCACTTAACAACTTATAAATATTTAATCTGTTTCTCTAGTATCATACACTGCACATCAGGATTTTCAAGTTCATGGGAACTCAGATCAAATAAAGTGACTTTCCTAATGCAAAAACTGTCCATCATCTTTACACCTGTTTTAAGTGGAGTTTGAGATTATTGACTGAGTTAAAGGGCTCGATTTTAAAAGTAAAAAACGGGTGGGTTGGGGGTGGGGGTGCATTGAAAATTGCCACCATTTCAAACCCACCCCCCAACCCGCCTCCAATCCGCCCATTTCCGGTTTCCACCAGGGCGGGGCAAGAGGTGGGCAACCAACCCGCTCCCAGGAGGCGGGTCAGGTCTTAAAACCTTTCAAGGAGGCTTCAGGCCTCCATTTTTCACTAATTCCCGATTTCAACCCCGGGGGAGGGGGGCGGGAGTCCTGGCCTTCTGTTTTACACCTTGTGAAAGGAGGCAAGAAGGCCCAAGACTAACAGGTAGGTGCCTAGAAAGGCACGGCTTGTGGGCCCGGAGGAGCAGGAGTGCTTCCCCCAGGCCCAACAATCCTACCTGCACCGACCCGCCCCCCCCCCCGATCATGGACAACCCCCCCACCAATCGTGGACCCCCCAACCCCAACCTCTGACACTCCCCTTCAGACCCCCGATGCCCCGACCCCGATCCTCCTCCTCCGACGCCCCGACTCCGATCCTCGCCCTCTGACCCCCGATCCCCTGACCCCGATCCCCGACCCCGATCCTCCCCCTCCAACCCCCGACCCTGATCCTCCCCCTCCGATCACCAATCCCCCAACTCTGATCCGCTGATCCAGATCCTCCCCGTCCGATCCCGACCCCGATTCTCTGACCCCTGAGCCTCCCCTTCAACAATCTCGGACCCCCGAGATGACCCCCGATTCCGCCCCCCCCCGTGACTGACCCCCAATCCCCTCCCCCATGACTCGCGACCCCTGTGCCCACCCGTGCCCCTTGCCCACCCATGCCCCCGTACCCATCCGTGCCCCCTCCCCCCATCCATGCAAACAAAGACATATCTCCAGACTTACATGAAGATGTCCTCTCCCTGGCTGGTCTCCCGTCCAACTGAGACCAGCCTGTCAATCAGTCGGTCAGTCGGATGGGAAACCGACAAAAAACAAGATGACCTTACATCAAAATCGTAAGGACATCCGGGAAACCTGTACTAATGGGTTTCCCGACCTCAAATTGACCCTCGCCAATGTTTTTGTGAATGATTCCTGTCACGGAATGTCTTTTTGTCAACTGTTTTAAAAATTGCTTCAGTTGAAGAAAAGGGCACTGTCTAATTCAATAGTAAGTGACTCTCTCCTGCCATATTGTACAAATAATGACTGCAGTCAAGGGGTATCACAGTGAATCAGTGCCTCCAGGTTACAGATGTAATTGAACTATAATTACTAACTCAAGGTCACTTCTGTAACCTGAGGGATAATGGTTTATCTTGAAACTAAAGGACTATAATCAATATTTATTTTGCTATACTCTTGGGCTTAGCCTTATTCCAAAGAGAATAAATCCTTTCATTCACTTTCCACAGGCTATAGTTTGTACTTTAAGACATAATGGGCAGTAGAATTGTCTGCTGATGTTATTTAACAGGCAAATGTGAAAACTAAATTCTATGTTGAACAGTTCTTTTTGGTTAAAGCCATGTAGATTTTCAGTACACATGTACAACAAACATATAGAAATAAAGATTATCTTCTGTATGCTTTTGGGGAAAAAACAAAATTATGTTACCATAGTACCAGTCATATGATACATTCAATTTTTACATTAGCATCATCATTACTCGTTCCATATGTTACACAACTTCTAGTGGTCAGTGTTGCCATCACAATCACATAAATGATTTTTTTAAAAGTTAAATTAGAGATTAGAGAGAATAACAATAAATGGCTGCCAGTGCATCTAAAACAGTTATTCCATCTTAGGCTGTTACTGACATTCATAAATATTTATGACATCATCAGAAGATCTTAACTGAATTAGAACCTATAACTCAATGCTGGGCATTTATTGTCTACTATATTATTGAATCTGACCATAAACAGCTACTTCTAATGTTGCAGTTCTCCGCAAAATATTAACTTTCATCTTGTTCAAAAATAATAAATCCGTACTAGAAACAGAAAATGCTGGAGAGACACAGCACATCTGTCATCATCTGAAAGAAGAAAGACAGGCAAATGTTTCGGGCATAAACATCAGAACTGACAAAGGGTCCACACACCATACCATTAAACTGCTTTCTCTCTTTACTGATAATGAGAGACCTGCTGTATATTAAAATTAATAAATCTATACATTGTGTTAACATTTTAGTCAATGCAGATGGTAACATTTTAAATTTTGGTGATTAGAAAAACTTTTTTATGCTTTACGGTTTGTCACTATTCCTCCAGAATTGAAAATATTAAATTGCATCAACTTTTGTTATAAACTATTACCTTGTGACTTCCTCCTTATTTGCCCTGTGTTTGGATATGAAAACAACAGGGAGCTTTACACTTTTCATAGTAATGAAAATGTCCTATGTAAGTAAGTACTGCTTTAATTCACATGTGATTTCTTGGGAAAGGAACTCTAAAAATGTTTGGAAGTGGCAAAAATGCATAGATGCGTTTTTAAAATTGAAGCAATTACTCAAAGTATATTTTCTTATAAGTGGTATAATTTTATTATAATTAGTATAATAAAAGGAATTGATTTTAACCCTCTCTCCATTACCGAGAGCCGCTCTCCATGTAAGTGCCAAGATGGGCCCAGTGGGATCATTTGCTGCTGACCTAAGCGGACTTTCCGAGGTTTGGGGAGGTTCCCTACTTTGAATGCCAATGATGGGTGACTGCACCACTAGGGGTGCTTCATAGGCACCTGTCTGCTGAAGATGCCTCATACTATGATGTATCATGCACCGTCCAGCCCGGGGAGGGGGTTGCGGGGGAGAGGGGGGTAGTGATGGCCTCCCCCTAGAAAGGTGAAAGAACTTCCTCATCAACTCCCTTTGTAAGGGGCCAGTATAAAAATATTACAAGATTTTACTGGCCTGAAATCTTTTTATGGGTGGGGGGTGGTGGGGTGGGGGGGAAGGTGAGTGAGTGGGTCCGACCAAATGCAACATAGAGCCTACAACCAGCATTGGACAGTCCTACCCTGGTCCCGGCCCAGGCCCCTCGTATGATGCTGGCAAAGGCTCCATTCCTTACAATGCCCTACAGAATTCTGAAAATAAGGCTAGAAGCTGCCGAATCTGAGGCCCAGCCTAGTTTCCAGCCCTTTAGGTGTATTCCTATTAAAATTATGGTGGGGTCCGCTGGAAGGCCCATGAATTTTCAACCACCATGAATATTGTCACTCAGAGTGTCACTGTAGTACATGTAAGTCGATAGAAAGCATGTTCATGCTTTGCAAAATGGAAAGGAATGTAACATTCAGTCATGCCAAGTTAGGACTTTACAGAATCATTCCACCTTGAGTTTACTGAACCTTGGCCTCCACAAATTAAGGGTTACTGTCACTGTTGGTTTTCAGGAACAGTAATTCATTCCAAGCCACAAGGATCTCAGCATTTTTACAATGTTGAGTTGGAATTAGTAATGATGTATGAGATGATCTGTTCCTAGCATCATTGTGGGAAAGATAATAATACGTTGCATTCTTTCTGTAATTGAATCCAGACTGCTAATTTAATCCAAATGTAGTTTTCTACTGTTAGACACGGTGGAAACTCTGGGTCGGGTCCTTGGCATAAAATAATTTCTGCTGCAGGAAAGCCTTCTTTAAAAGACATCAGTGTAGTGCACAGAATAAAGCTGCCTCCGTTGAAGTGTACACATTTTACACCAGTATTTTGATTTTCTCTTCCTTAGACGGGTGTTTACAATGGAACTGTCCAACTCATGGACATTTTCACAGACATGGTAGGTTCTGCTCCTTAACTAAACCTCCAAGAGATGTGTCTGGTGCATCAAAGGACCCCAGGCCTCAATCCTAGGGGTAGATTTTGACTTTGTGCAATAATGTAAAACAGGTGATAGTGAATTCACTGAAGTCAGTGGAAATAAAAATCGGATGAGATGTCAAACGGGCTGCCGATTCGCTATCAACCGTTTAACACTATCACACAAAGTCAAAATCTACCCGCTACTCTTCTCTCCCTGCCCATTTTACCAGCTGAGACTGCTGAAACTTAACCTTCCAGGGGATGTCCAGATGTGAATGTCTATCAAGATCAGGCGTCAAATTCAGGTGTCCTCATTAGGAGTCAAGTAGTTTACAATTGCAACTACCAGGCCATCCAGCACCAAGGAGTTGCACTGAAAATTGCATGATGTTTAACTTGTACTCAGGAGTCTGAAATGCACTTTGTGTACTACTGGCAGAGTTGAACAGTATTTCAAAGTCTCGTTTACACAGCAAAGGAATGAGAGTTTCCTGTTACTTATCTTTAAGTTAAAACGGATGTTTCTGTAACTGTGGGCCTGGAGACCAAGCCCAGTTAAACTTTGTTTTTCAGAGTGAGGGGCAGAGACCAGTTAATATAAATTTAGCAGATAGTCAAAAGTCCGTGGACTTCAAGTTTTTTACTTCAACCTTATGAGTAATAATTTATTTTAAACTTTCAAATTATGTACATCTAATTATGTACCATCCACAGAATTAATATTTTCTGAATTTCTGGTGCTGAATTTTATACATCATATACATAAAACTTTCTTCATTTTTTAAATAAACTGTAATTTTATTATTTTATTTGTTTGGTGTGAGGATGGACCCTGGCCCTTAACCAGCTAATTTCTTCATGACTCAGGGAAACTAAAGAAAGAACTTGCTTTTATATCATCCTCAGGACTTCCCAAAGTACATCACGGCCAATCGATTACTTCTGAACTGGAATCACTTCTGTAGACAAATGCTGCAGCCGATTTGCAAATAGCAAGGTCCTATAAACAGCAATGTGATAAATGACCAGTTAATCTGTTTTTGATGATGAGCAATGAATGTTGGCCAGAGACAACAGGAGAACTCCCCGCTCTTGTTCGAATTGGGCTACGGAATCTTTTTTGTCCACTTGAAAAGGCAGATGGAGCCTTGGTTTAATGGCTCATTAAAAAGACAGCACCTCTGACAATGTAGCACTCCCTCGATACTGCACTGAACTGTCAGCCTAGATTATGCACTCAAATCGAGGAGCAGGGCTTGAAGCTACAACCTTCTAACTCATAGAGGCAAGCAGACCCATGACTCAAACATACGTAAGGGTTTTTTATTTCTACAAATGGACAAAAAGACACACCAGGATCTTTGCCATGAGTTAAATAGAAAATAATGGAAGTGATAAGGCTGTAACATTACCAACAGGTTCAACAACAATAACAACAACTTGCATTTATATAGTGCCTTTAACATAGTAAAATGCCCCAAAGCGCTTCACAGGAGCGATTATCAAACAAAATTTGACACCGAGCCACATAAAGAGATACTTGGACAGATGACCCAAAACTTGATCAAAGAGGTAGGTTTTAAGGAGTGCCTTAAAGGAAGAGAGAGAGACAGAGAGGCAGAGAGGTTTAGGGAGGGAATTACAGAGCTGAGGGCCTAGGAGCTAAAGGCATGGCTGCCAATAGTGGAGCGAAGAAAATCGGGGATGTGCAAGAGGCACATGTGCGGAGGGTTGTAGAGCTGGAGGAGGTTACAGAGATAGGGAGGGGCAAGTCCATGGAGGGATTTGAAAACAAGGCTGAGAATTTTAAAATCAAGGCATTCCTGGACTGGGAGCCATTGTAGGTCAGCGAGCACGGGAGTGATGGGTGAACGGGACTTGGTGCAAATTAGGATACGGGCAGCAGAATTTTGGATGCGTTCAAGTTTATGGAGGGTGCAAGGTGGGAGGCCAGCCAGGAGAGCATTGGAATAGTCAAGTCTAGAGGTAACAAAGGCATGGATGAGGGTTTCACCAGCAGATGAGCTGATGCAGGGCGGAAACGGGCAATGTTACGAACGCCTGTTTCAAGCCCCTTTGTGAAATTAGGTCCCATCTGAGTGCAGTATGCCCCGCGTGTGCTGTGGTCAGTTTTCTCAGGTGCATAATAGCCATAACATGGGTCCAAATATGAGTTAAACATTTTTGACTTATCTGAACATGTAGCCAGGAGCTCTTCCTGACTCCAGATTAAAACTGAGAGCTGCTGCTAGCCTAAGCTCACACCCCCCTCCCTGGACTCACCTTAGGCCCTCAGTTGGCATCTCAGCCGGCGAATTTCACTCCCTTCCATCAGACCAGTGAGCTGCCTCTGCGGCTGATAACATACAAATGAGGCCGGCAGACCAATTTCCTGTGGTCCTCCGCTGACCTCTTTGTGCAGCATGTGCTGCTTCCAGATCATGCCCTCTTCGGACACAATCCAATTTCTAAGCCATGGTGTCCACAAAAGAGTATTACCAATTTATGGTATTGAAGTATTTTTTTTTGCCATTTGCTAATGTTATCAAAAAAGGAGATACAGATATGGATTGGATTTCTTCGCTTTACTTGTGCTTTTTCATTAAAATTAGCAAATGGTAGAATATACACCTCATTATCAAAGTGTATTCCCAGCTTGCGATATTATCAAAAGCAAATTGATCTTAAATGTGGACTTCCTTCAGTTTATCTTTCACATTCAATAAAGGATATTGCAATACAAATAGGAAAAATCATGGAACATTGTTTATTTTATTGCCCTCTTATACTTCAAGCACCAGTTAGACACCATCATTAGTCTGGTGTGAGCTGGCAGCACTGAGTTATACGGCTGTCTCGGCATTGCTGTCTGCTGAGACAAGGTAGAACTCTGCATCTACGAGCACGCACAGAGCTCCACTCCTGGGTGTCCAGATATCTACTAAATAGTTAGCGTTATTAAAGAACTCTTGGGGCAGTGGTCAGCTCATTGACAACACTGAACAGTTAAACAGTTAGATTGCCTTGGAATTTTAAAAAATTTAATTTCACAAGTGGTTGCAGTTATATTCCAACTGATACAAAGCCAAAGCAGAGTGAAGCTAATTCCCCAAGGTACACTCACATCATTTACCAGAATTCAATGCACTGTTAATTCCCAATGAAATTTTTGCATGAGTGCAATGCAAATACCGCATCGCATCAATGCAAACACTACAACATAATTGAACCATAAGAGTTCTGAATTCAGCAACCTTGCAAATCTACATTTGTAATGGTGTTTCTAATTCACAACAGGTTGAGTAGTAGTTTACTGCTTGGTTTCTCTTTATTTCTCCATAAAGCTTCGCAGAGGACACAACCTAAATCGCTGTGAATGTAGAACTAGAATTTCCCAACTCTAGATAGAATTAAAATACATGTTAATTCATTTAGAATCTATAAGGCTGAAAATCCACAGATCTCCTAGCTCACTCCCACTGTAACTCTGGAGGAACTTCCAGCCTTACATCAGGGGTTCTATGGGGCCTTGTAAGGGGTGGAGCCTTCATTCACCCTTTGCAAGGCCAGTGTCATAGGAGTGGGTGGGGATGGGAGGATGGGAACTCCCAGTGCCAGAAGTTTCTGTGCCCCTGGCCTCACAGGGACCTGGTACATCATTGGCAGCAGCACAACTGGTGACATCAGGTCTACCAGCCTACTGATTGGTGGCTGTTGGGTCCACTTAAAGGTTAGGCTGGGATTGTATCCTGTACCCCTGAAGAAAACCAAGGAATTCTTTTTTAAAAATGTAAATATGCTGCCTTATAAAGCAGCCACTGGAACCACCTTACAACTCCATGTGGCAGGGTGACCCGGAACCTACCCCAGAACTGTCAACTTGTACCACAAGACAGTCACACTGTAAGCATCCTTACTGGTGTGGGCGCTCACCATTGAGATGTTAAATAAGGGACTTCTGCCTGACCTTGTAAACTTTGGTGGATTCAGCAGCAGAAGTCTGGGCGGGTGTATACTAAAGAAAGAACGCAAGACTTGCATTTATATAGCACCTTTCATGACCTAAGGACATACCAAAGCACTTTACAACCATTGAAGTACTTTTGAAGTGTATTCGCTGTTGTAGTGTAGGAAACACAACAGCCAATTTGCGCACAGCAAGGACCCACAAACAACAATGTGATACTGACCAGATCATCTGTTTTTAGGTGTTGGTTGAGGGATAACTATTGGCCAGGACACGGGGAGAACTTCCTTATTCTTCAAAATAGTGCCATGGATCATTGATGTCCACCTGAGAGGGCAGATGAGGCCTCGGTTTAATGTCTCATCCAAAAGACAACACCTCCAACAGTGCAGCACTCCCTCAGTCTGTGTCAGCCTAGACTTTGTGCTCAAGCCTCTGGAGTGGGACTTGAATCCATAACACTGAGCCACAGCTAACTCATATCCTAGCACTTACATTGGGATGTACCTTACCCCTCACCAAGATTTTCGGCTCCAATTTCTTTAACATATTATTTTTCTTATAATATTTTTTCCCCATTTTAAAATATTTTTCTCCCCCGCTTCAGAATTCCCATACCCTATTTGTGGTCAAGATGATCTGCAGGTAATCCATTTCAAGGTTTCTGCAGTGGGATTCTGTAAATAGCCATTCAGTCTATGATAATGAGCCGTGAGCCCTGAATTTATTTGCTGCTTTTGGTGAGTTTCTGTCGTAACCTCATCGTATTGGTGATTCTGGGGTGGGTTTCCGCTGGGCTTTTGCCTCATAGTGGCTGCTTTATAGTTCCCAGTGCGATCTGAGGCCTTTCACGTGTGCGCTCGCTGATGCTGCTGGGAGCTCATTACCATATATTAAAATGATCAGCAACACTGTTGGAGTTCCCAAAGCAACAGCCTCATACAGGTCGCCTCTAG
Source organism: Heptranchias perlo (assembly GCF_035084215.1). Lineage (NCBI taxonomy): Eukaryota > Metazoa > Chordata > Chondrichthyes > Hexanchiformes > Hexanchidae > Heptranchias > Heptranchias perlo. The sequence continues at coordinate 113,427,476 of NC_090326.1, read as the reverse complement.
CTGTCGCTGTCCTATTAGGCCCTGCATCTGTGTCACTTTTGATTAGCGGCCTGGCTGGTCTAATGGCAGTTATCAGGCTCTATAAGCACTGAGAAACAACAGCCTGCATGCCGGCTCCCAAGGTCTGGATAGCATTGGCGGCTGGAAGTCCTGGCTCAAGGGCCCAGCATTGGTGTAAATGGCCCTATGAATTTATGGGACAAGGTGACTGTCTCCATTTTCCCCTCACACTCTGTGTGAAAATTTCTATCTCAGCTCAGTGCCTCCTCCTGTTGGCTCAGCTAACAGGATCTCACTATGTGGGGAACCAACATCCTTTCACTTTGTAGCACAGCATATTATTACGCCAATGTAGTCTGCCTTGCCCATACCCTCTGCAAGAATTACTTTAAAAATAAGTCATTCTTTATAAAGACCATCAGCATAAACTACTTAGGTATTTATGTAGAAGCTCAGTAATGCATACTTTATTATTATGGAAAACACCAGATGGGAGGGAAAAAAGAAATAATTTCTCAGGATATGAGAACCAAATGTTGTCTCTAAGTATATCCTGCATGTTCAAATCTTGACATTCCTGACTGCCCACAACACCTTGGGGTCATTTCGTTACGTGCCTGCGGCTAATGTTAAAGTGCAGAGAAGTTGCTTTGCGAACACCGAGAGACAGATCAGACTTTTCAGGAGGAAATGATCACTGATTAGAAAACCGTCAGTTGATTTATCCCAGCAATTCTAAGGAATATTAATATCCAGCCCGGGGAGTGTATAAGCTAACTGCAAATGACTTTCAAATATGCCTGCACAAATTTTGCCAACCTTTGGCTGTCTAGTAATGGAATCATTGTGTGGAAGCTGAATGCTCTACATTGTTTACTCCAAGTTTTGGAGATCAACGTTGGGTTTCCTAAGTGGTAAGCATCAAAAATTGTTAAGAATAAAAGTATTTAGTCATTTGCCCAATTTTTCAGTACCTAAGTTTGCAAATGGATGTGGAGTCTTGAGGAAATCCTGCTTCTTCTTGATGGGGAGGTTGAGACTGTTGTTAGCTGAACACAGAATGACACTGATTCTCGATGAGGGAGCAAATGTGATAGCGAGGGGCAGAACAAGCAGTTAAGGGAAAGTTAGAAATGGAAAGACAATTCAAGAATAATTTCCATATTTTAGGTAATTTTTACCAGTAATGCAATTTAACAGTACTGCAGTTGTAATAATGTTCATTGATGTTTAACGTAGATTTGCTTTGATTTATGATTCATTCTCTATAGTTTTATGAAAGAAGGTACTGCTGCACTAAGAATGTTAATGAAAATAGTTGGGAACTGGTAGTTCAATAGCTCAATTATTTCAGCATAAGACTCCCAACAAAATGGTCATGAGTACACATCCCAAGCTCCTGTAATTTCAACTCGGTTGATGAGTTTTCACAGTTCACACACCATTGCAAAACACTTCGGGCGCTAAATTGGGCCGTATAGCGTCCATTGTTTCAGCGCTACACGGCCTCTCCAACATCCGAGATGGCGTCTTGGCTGCGCACACACGTTTCCAGCATGACGTACGCCGGACGCCATCTTGGTGTAGGCGTTAGCACATACGCAAATACCGAATGCCAGCAGCATGTAAAATAAGGAGAAAATGGATACAAACAGTGTGCAATGCTGATTTAAAGTGATTTTAGGACTTAACGCTCAACTCAATGCGCAGTCTTAATTCTGACCATCTGAACGTGTCGTAAAGTGCTTGGAGGACCCCCAACAGTGCTATTTAAACGGACCATGCAGGATTTACAGGTTAGTGGTTGAATGCTTCTGGCTGCCGAGACATTTGTAACTGTTTTTCGAGGTCTCCTGTACTTGAATACTAGGACTAGGGGACATAGTCTAATATTTAGAGCCAGGATGTGCAGGAGTGAAGTTAGGAAATGCTTCTACATGTAAAGGATGGGAGAAGTTTGGAACGCTCTTCTGCAAACGGCTGTTGATGCTAGCTCACTTGTGAATTTTAAATCTGAGATTGATAGATTTCTGTGAACCTAGGGTACTAAGGGATATGGGGCTAAGGCGGGTATATGGAGTTAGGTCACAGGTCCACCATGATCTCATTGAATGGTGGAACAGGCTTGAGGGGCTAATTGCCACTGCCACTTGCTGCCTTCTGATATACGCCACCTTCTCCTGCAAGAAAACGGGACGTGTGTCTGGGTGATGTGCCTGTCATGGATGAATAGCTGCCAATGTGTGTGGCCTGTGAGTTGTGGTTGGATGGCTTGCAACAGTGGTAATGTGTAAGGGTGAGAGGAAGCATCTGATTGGAAGAGTTGAATACTGATGGAAAGAGTTTGCTGGTAAGTGGGTGATGGGGGGGTGTAATGTGTGGAGCAGTGGATGTGGCTAGTGGTTTAATTGGTAGGAGGCACCACTTGACAGCTGATCTCACTCACCTTGACCACTCATGTCAAAGCATTGAACTTCTTCCTACACTGCATTCATGTTCATGATGCTATGCGCCTGGTATTGACTTCATCCCCCTCTGCCTCGCACTGCCTTTGGGGTATCTGTCTGGAGGGCCTCTTGCACCCCCCCCCCCCTCAACGTATATAGGATACCCATCCTCCTAACCACCTCTTGCACCAAGGTCTCTAATCCACCAGCAGAGAACCTTGGTGCACGCTCTCTCAGATCGGCAGATTGGTGAGGTCTGGTATGCAAATTGGAGGATGTGGGATTTAGTAGTGTGGAACCTTTATTCAATGTTTTAACATAATTCATCAGTTTGTAAATATGGGGACGGGAGCTGCATCTGTGTTTTGCATGTGCGATGTCTGACCTCCGTTCAGATTTCGTGCAGACAACAGACTGTTATTTTCAGCAAATAACAGGTATCAGCTACCTTTAAGAGATTTTTAAGAGACAGCCTGCCTTTAAGAGATTGGGGCTCCCCCTGCTGGTGGAAATTGCGAATTGCATTGAATCCTCATGTCAACACTGATTCGGAATGCTGCATGAAGGTAAGTCCACAGGCCTCATGACAGTCTCGTCCTGCCTGTGCAGGGGCCATTGGGCGTGGGGATAATAGCGGATCGCGCTATCCTCACCCAATAATAGGCTCTATCCAATTTTTTTTTTATTCCCCCCCTTGACTCTTACCTCTTGCTGCAGTGGTCATTGACAAGTCCAACTGTCCTAACTCATTGGGGTAAAAATTGGATAGGGTTGTTAAAGGTAGCTGGTACCTTTTATTTTCTGAAAATAACAGTCTGCTGTCTGCACGGAGTCTGAATGGAGGTCAGACATCGCGAATGCAAAAAAACAGATGCAGCTCCCGACCCTATGTTTACAAACTGATGAGTTATGTTAAAACATTGAATAAAGGTTGCACCTAAATCCCACATCCTCCAATCTGCATGCCAGACCTCACCAATCTGCCGATCTGAGTTTGTATCAGGCCCGCAAAAGTGCATGCACCAAGGTTCTCTGCTGATGCACTAGAGGCCTGGTGCAAGTGGTGGACAGAAGGAGGGACATCCTATATCCGCAGGGGATGGGGGGTTGGGGCAAGAGGCCCTCCAGACATATACCCAAAAGGCAGTGGGAGGCAGCGGGGAACAAAGTCAATGCCAGGCGCACAGCATCATGAACATGGATGCATGAATAAGTTCAATGCTTTGACATGAATGGTCAAGGTGAGTGAGGTCAACTGTCAAGTAGCATCTCCTACCAACTGCACCACTAGCCACATCCACTGCTCTACACATTACACCCCCCACACTCACACACCAACAAACTCTTTCCATCAGTGCTCAACTCTGCCAATCAGATGCTTCGTCTCACCCTTACACGTTGTCACTGTTGCAAGCCGCCCACCCACAACTCACAGGCCACACACACTGGCAGCTATATAACCATGACAGGCACAATCACCCAGACACACGCCCCACTTTCTTGCAGGAGAAGGTGGTGCATATCAGGAGGCAGAAAGTGGCAGTGGCATTTAGCCCCTCAAGCCTGTTCCACCATTCAGTGAGATCATGGTGGACCTGTGACCTAACTCCATATACCCGCCTTAGCCCCATATCCCTTAATACCCTTGGTTCACAGAAATCTATCAATCTCAGATTTAGAATTCATAAGTGAGCTAGTATCAACAGCCATTTGCAGACGAGCGTTTCCAAACTTCTCCCACCCTTTGTGTGCAGAAGCATTTCCTAACTTCACTCCTGCACGTCCTGGCTCTAAATATCCCCGAGTCCTAGTATTCAAGTATTGGAGACCTCCAAAAACAGTTACAAATGTCTCAGCAGCCAGAAGCAATAATCCAACCACTAACCTGTAAATCCTGCATGGCCTGTTTAAATAGCGCTGGTGGGGGTCCTCCAGGCATTCTAAGACACGTTCAGATGGTGGGGGTTAACACTGTACATTGAGTTGAGCGTTAAGTCCCAAAATGGTGTCCATCACTTTAAATCAGCGTTGCATACTGATTGTATCCATTTTCTCCTTACTTTACATGCTGCCGATGTTCGGTATTTGAGCATGCGTTAGCTCCTATACCAAGATGGTGTCATGCTGGAAACTTGCGTGCGCAGCCAAGATGCCATCTTGAATGTTGGAGAGGCCGTGTAGTGCTAAAACAACGGGTGCTACACGGCCCAATTTAGTGCCCACTTTGTTTTAGTCATGTCATTGCTAGAAACTGCCTGTCTAAAGGGTGATATATTTATGCTTATGAGGGATAAAGAAAATAATGCATCTGTGGGGGGGAATAAAATAAATTAAAATTAAAGTTTAAAATTGAATGGTACTAATAGCATCTTCGAGGATCACCATAACTCACACTTGTTGTCCTACAATCTCCTCAGCACTGAAGAGAATAATGCCAAGACTGAGCCATGCAGCCTTGAAGTAGAATTGTGTTTGCTGTCCAAGCAACCTCCTAACTCCAAAGTGCTAGCAGATGTCCTGCAAAAAGTAAGAACCTAATTCATTTTTTTTCATTTCTTAAAAGCATTAGTGTTGTTACCATGGAACAAAAAAGGTTTGCATTCTGCTTATTTGCAGGTGCTTCTTACAAACTGGGGCTTAGTAAATTCCCTAGAACCCAATGTATTCAGCAGTATATGAGCATGCTTCCCATGCTCATCTAAGGCACCTCCACTAAGGAAATGTAACTTCCACCTCAGTGCTCTTGTCAGTTTTCTTTTGCCAAAGCTTTGCCTAGTTTGAAATCTAATGAAAGCTTCAATAATGTATTGGTGACAGAGGATATTTTTCTGGTGCACAGCCAATTAATGCCTGTTTTCAATTAGGCTACAGAGTAATTGTGGTTCAAACTGCTAACAGACAGAATTGCTTTAACTCTCCAAGAAATGAAAAGATTTATTTAAAGAGTTGTTGATGCAGAAACATAACAATATAGGACACAAATTGAAATAAAGTACAGAGTATGGATCAGGAAGTTACTTAAATTATATTTCTGGACATGACGGGGATAACTTTAACTCCCAAGAATGGGTGGACTTGTGGCGGGTGTGTAGTAAAAATAGTTGAATTCTTTAGCGGGACAGGATCCTGGTTCCAACATAGCCATTTCCGGGTTTAACCCAGGCACTTTAGGATGTGCGTGCGCAACAGAAACCAGGAAGATCTGTCCCCACTTAAAGCCAGTGGGCTGATACTTAAAAGGTCAATTTATCTCATTGTGATAGTTGAGGCACTTAATTTTTTGTGTATTAGGAATGTAAAACGAATTTGACCTTACCTGTTCGGGTTTCCCATCGCTTCTAGTTCATGTCAGATGAAAGCAGGCGAGAAGGACTGGATCCATGAGGTGAGTGCCTTTATTGCACTGTTGGTGGGCCAGGATGAGCATGAGTGCTTAATCCTGGCTCAACAAGCTCACCTGACGCGACAGGACCCCTGCAATCGGCTGCCCCCACCCCCGATGGTGGTCCTCCCCCCAATAGGGGACCCCCACCCGATGGGGGACCGCTTCCCCCTCCCCTGATTTTTTCCAAGGCCCATCCAATGTCCTCCACATCCCTCTACCCCCAATTTCTTCCAGGGCACGCGATCTCTCTCTCCCTCCTCTCCGATTTGCGGCTCCTTTCTCTCCCGACAGGGAGCCAGCCTGTCAATCTGGCTGCCTGGCGTGTGGGAAACCTGGGAGCACAAATAGTTGCCTTCAATTGAGTTGCAATCGCAGAATGTGAAGCACTCACTTGACTTCCAGATTCCCCACGTGAATATGTACCCATCCACTGGGTTCCCGGCTTCGAGCTAAAATCATGCCCTATGTGTCCTGAGAGTGATGTTTAGACGCTATGAATGTGAGGGACCTAGGTTGTAAATCACGAGTATGGTTTAATGATATGTGCCAGCTCTGAGCTGTGCCACCTGTGGAAATAAGCCCAGCAGCATTTTCCTTCTGCAGTAAACCATCACCATGATTCATCTGTAATCTGAGGTGTCATGAGTTTCTTTCACAGTGGCAGCTCAGTCACTTTTCTAGGCTTCTCATAATTAACACAAAGTGATACATAGCTGTTGCGATAAAAGGCATGTTTTACTTACTATTATACTCTCTATTATAATTTGTATTTACACAATATTCTCAGATCGAAAGAAAAGAAAAAAATCCCTGTTCTGTAATGTATAAGGAGAAGTCATCATTCTCCCCAGCATGAGGACACCATCAGTTATAGTAATTACATGGTAACTCAAAGCAACCAGTAATTATTTAATATTTATTGTTAACTTCCATTTTATAAAATAACTTTAATTTGCTCTGATAAACGTGTACTTTATGCATATTAAATGCAGCTGGAAAGTCATGATAGAGGAGATTTTTTATTTTTAACTGTGAGTCAGGATATAGAGTGGTATTCTTTACCCTGTTGTTCAGTGTCACAGACCATGTCTTACATATAAAGCCTCCTTCTGTGGCTCCCTTAGAGGCCCTAATAAAAACGAAAACAATAATTTCATGATTGTTCATTCCTTCAATGCTGTGTAGTCAGAAAAAACAGCTGTTTTGAATTAATGTTCTTGTGTCAGCTCCCTAAAGGATGTCTGTAAGATTGGAATCTTCCTGATCATGTATGCTATTAAACACCCATCAAGAAACCCATGTTTGAAAGTACTTGTTGTCACTATGTATTACATGCATTGAGTTTTCTGTCAGTAATGTTGCCCCTTACCTTTCAAATACCACAAATAGTGAGAAACAGACCAAACCTCAGAGGCTTAGTTGTGCACTGAAGTGAATACAGGGAATATAGCTGCTACACAGAGATGGAAAACTTTTATTTGTATGTTTGGAAAGTGTTCCTTCTTTGACATTGAATTGCACTTTGAGAAAAATTAGTGGGTTCAATTTTAATTGTTCCCGCCGAGCAGGAAATGGGATGCAGTGGGTTGGCTATCCATTTGGAAAAGAAAACGGGGCAAGAATTAAAACGGGTGGCTAACTCACTGCCGCCCGTTTCCTGCTCAGTGGGAACGGTTAAAATCGACCCCAAACAGTTTTATCACAATTTTAGAAGATGGATAAAATGTTCTGTAAATATTAAGTAAACACCCACTGAGGAATGTGGTAAAGAGGAAAGCAAAAGTTCTAATTACAAAACATTTATAAGAAATCGTTTTAAAATTACAATTTCATCTGTTGGCCTAACATATCAATGTATACAATTATATGATTACATCACTCAAACACGCTATAAAATGTTATAAAAGGTAAGTGTTTACAATTGGAAAACATGTTGGCACTGTTCTTATTGATTGTTATTTGCTATCAGTAGTAAAAAATGTTTTTTCTGCATGACATTAGCCAGCTAAACAAACATGGGCTTTTATTATTACTGTTCAGCGGATTACGGCATGTTAAAAGTTGGTTTGACCAATAGGATTATTAGAAGGTTGTTAATGTTGTATGACGATGTGTTTTATGTTTTGATATTCGAGAAAATAAACACTCAGGTCTCTGCGATGGTTCAATGGGTAAATGGAATGCCTGACATAGTACTGAGACAGACAGACCAGGAAGCTTTTAGGTTCAGTCCCCCAGTCTGTGTTGAGTTAGCTGATTCCAGCCAGCAGCAGTGAGGCACAACAATTAGTTTAATATTTCTGGGCAAGGGAAGGGAATGTCAGCTCGAGTTCCTGATCCTGATCCTGATCATTATCCAATCATCCTCCATGGATATTGGTGAAAACAAGATTGAGGTTGGCTATGATCCCTAAGGTTGAACAGCCTGCTGACACCCAATATATAGCTCTACATGTGAAGAATGGCCACTTAGTTGAGCCACTGGAGGCTCGTTGATGCTTGTTGAACCATGGTCCAGCATGAGTTACTGGGGACGATTTTCAAATAGTGCCCAAAACGGGCATGAAGTCAGCGCAGTGGCTGCTCTTTGGTGCCGGCTTGAGGCCCGAGCCATTTTGAAACCTGAGCCTCTTTAACATGCCGCCAGTGAATCCCAGGTGCCAACTCGCCTGTTTGAGGCCCCAACCCCCGCATTGCATCAGGCGGGCCTTGGCTGTCAGTGGGGTGACCAAGGTGACCCCTCCCCTGATTTTCAATTGCTGGCCACCTGTTTCTCAGATAAGAAATGGGCAGCCGGCAGTTGAAAATCGCCGCCACTATTTTCAAGAGAAGAGGAGAGATAGGGGAGAAAAGTAAAAAAAGCCAGTATCGGTTAAGTAATTATTTCCTGATTAATTATCAGATACAAGAAGGATCGAGAAAAGGCTTAAGGTTTGTTGGACTGGTGCAGCACCAAAATTCTACAGCAAATTCAGCAGAAAGGCCTGAGGAGGCCTCAGCAGTTAACAGTCCTTCGTGTCAAAACATCTCAACAAAAGAGGAAATGAACGCTGGTCAAAATGTACAAAACAACATCAATAAAGATAAACTTGCACAGAATCAGAAAGCAGAAGCTACAGCTGGAGAGGCAAAACAAAAAATAAACCAAGTGGAGGTATCCCAGTCTGAGGGACAAGCTGGTCAGGATCAAGTCAAAGGTGGCGAACAAATCAATGGACAACCCATCGCAGAATTAACAAGTCAGGAATATCAAAAAGATGAAGGGCAGATACAAAATGAGAGCACAGCTGGTTGTGAGGCAGAAGCCAAAGTTACTGATAAACAAAAAGCTTTATCACAAGCAGAGGCATTTGAAACCAAAGCAGCAGACAGACTGCACACAGAGGGGACAGCTGGGGGTGAGCAGTCTACCACAGCAACAAATGAGCACACGGTGGGGACAGCTGGGGGTGAGCAGTCTACCACAGCAACAAATCAGCACATGGAGGGGACAGCTGGGGGTGAGCAGTCTACCACAGCAACAAATGAGCACATGGAGGGGACAGCTGGGGGTGAGCAGTCTACCACGGCAACAAATGAGCACATGGAGGGGACAGCTGGGGGTGAGCAGTCTACCACAGCAACAAATGAGCACACGGAGGGGACAGCTGGGGGTGAGCAGTCTACCACAGCAACAAATGAGCACATGGAGGGGACAGCTGGGGGTGAGCAGTCTACCACAGCAACAAATGAGCACATGGAGGGGACAGCAGGGGGTGAGCAGTCTACCACAGCAACAAATGAGCACACGGAGATGAAGCAGATAACAGAAAGTAATGAAGCAAATGCAACAACGATTGTGTCTGAGGCTAATGACAGCAAACAGGGGGCACACTCGAGACAAGGAAAGCCCGAGGAGAATGGAAAGAAGAATGGTGTGGGTGAGTTGATTTTATTGTACTTTGCTTAGGGTCTTGTGGGATATTTATCTAATATCAGATCTTATACTTCTAGCAAAAATCAGTCTTGAGTATTTTAGTCCCATTTAATAATTCTCAAAATTCAGGGTAGTTCTTATTTTAAATAATCATAATGGATGTTGAAATAGTATTGGCAAATCAAAGGTCCATTTTCACATTGTGCAAGAATGTTCCAAATACGCTCATAGGAACATAGGAACAGGAGTAGGCCACTCAGCCCCTCGTGCCTGCTCCGCCATTTGATAAGATCATGGCTGATCTGTGATCTAACTCCATATACCTACCTTAGGCCCATATCCCTTAATACCTTTGGTTGCCAAAAAGCTATCTATCTCAGTTTTAAATTTAGCAATTGTGCTAGTATCAATTGCCGTTTGCGTAAGAGAGTTCCAAACTTCTACAACCCTTTGTGTGTAGAAATGTTTTCTAATCTCGCTCCTGAAAGGTCTGGCTCTAATTTTTAGACTGTGCCCCCTACTCCTAAAATCCCCAACCAGCGGAAATAGTTTCTCTCTATCCACCATATACTTTTTCTTTTCTATTAACCTTATTCAGACACTTCCCCAAGCCAAGCACCTTTTGTTTGGTCAGTAGGGCAGCCAATGAGCCTGGTCTGAAAGGACTTGTGTCCACTGACTCCACAGTATCTCGATCGTTCCATTGCTGCCTCAATGGGCCAAAGAATTGACTGAAAAGTTTTCAGTGTTTCCCCCAAAGGGAAATCAGTGCTGGCATTTTAAGGTAATCGATTTATTTTAAGGTAAGCAATCACATGTGGGATCAAATACCTTTGCTCACTGAAATGATTGGGACCTTGGAAACTCTCTGTTTAGGACACATGCTCTCAGCAGGCATGGCTTCTGCTAGGCCTAAGGAGGGTGTAGTGGACAGAATTCTCAGGGCAGCTTGGGAACACCACATGATAAGCCCCCAAGGCTTAAATGGGCTGGTGGAAAAGTTGTCAGCTATCCCCAACCCACCCCACCCCCCCCCCCCAATTACAATTTGGGATACAATTTACATGGGATGGAAACCTGGCAAATCTGCCCTAAATTACTGGCACCCTGTGGGCGATCTGCCTATGTTGCACCCTCCCCACCTCAGGAATTTGAGCCCCCAAGCAGCTCTGAACTTAGATCAGAACATTAACACAATCTCCCACAGGAAGAGCTGCCTCTTACTAGTCAGTTCCCTGACCTTATCTCTTTAATGGCCTGTTTGCCTTGGTCCTCTCCTCTGGCAGTTTAGGGAAGTTGAAGATAAGCTGATTTTTTGAATTGATCCAATATTCAGCATCATCTCCAATAATTGTGCACATTTTCCAGACTAACATAACCTTATCCTTAATTATAAATTGTAAGAACACAAATGTGTCCCTTTAACATTCAGATGTTTCTTAAAATCCTCACACTCCTGAACCATTTCACATTTTTTCAGGTTACATCTGGTGAAAATACAGATGTGTCTGCTTATTGGTCATGGTAACCAATTGGTTTCTGGCTTTTGTTTTCGGAAAGCCAGACTATCCATTTTAAAGACACTAATTCACCCTTTTCCTTCCACCAGTAAATCAGAACTTTTATTGCAGCCTTGGATAATAGACACTGTTCAGAATTTTCATTAAAAAAATAATCCAACAGAAGTAAACAAATATAAATAGTAAAACCACAGCAGCTATGTGATGTGAATGCAATTAAACTGCCACCACTATGTGCGTTTAAGATTAAAACGACAATAGTGTGTACATTAAGGTGTTGACAATATTATTGGATGTACTAGCAAACAGATATTGTTAAATTACAGTAGCCAATCCAAACACACACATAGACGGACTAAAGGCATTTAAATGTATTTTTTTTTAAAAAAAATTGTGTATAAATTTAAACAGTCAGGACTTTTCCTTCAATAACTAGCAGTCTTCAAGTGCTTACACTAAGGGTCACTTCCAGTTTGCATGTATTTTCAGAATCCTGGAGCCAAATATTATTGGCAATGGCGTGATTCATTTAACAAATAATTATTATTTAGAGCTGAAAGATCCTTAAAAATGTAAAATTCTATTCCCACTGAACTAACTTTGAAAATAGGAGCAAGTCAGATCTGTAGAGATGAGAAGTGGTTCAAATGACACAGGGAGGAGCATTAAACACGCTCCATGCTGATAGTAAATCCCTATTAAAGTAATACTGATTTATCTCTGTTGTATATAGAATGGAGTACAACAACTTATATTTATATAGTACCTTTCATGTAATGAAATATCCCAAGGACCTGGGGCTGTGGCGGACAGCAAACAAGAAGAAGTTGGAGGGGGTGATGGTCTCAGAGGTAAATTTTGTGGAGGTTTTAAAAGGCGGGTGGAGACAAAGCAAGATTTTGGAAGCGAATCACAGAGTGCAGGGGCAGGTGGCGGAAGAATCTGTCACGACCAATTATTTCACGAGGAAGACCTTCATAGCTCACTTGCAAAATGAAGTGTGCAAGTCACTGTTCACAATTAGGTACCAGGTATATTTCAAGCCTTATTCTTGCCTTCAGTGCTGTATGAATATTCTTTCAGAACATGACTCAATGCCTTTAGCCTTCCTTAGCTTATTCAGTATAAAAGATAGAACTAAAACAAAAATTGAGTTGGTTTTATTAATGTAGAAATATTCATTCTCAGATTGACAACTACCTGTAACAAAATTGTAAAGCCATTTATAAAAATTGTTCACAATTTTATTATACATAATGCTCAGAGGAATCTCCCCCCCATACCTTTAACACCATAAATATCCATACAGAAATATGATATAAGAAATATAGTGCATTAGAATAGAGGCAGTGTGCTGTGTTCCTGGCTGCCAACATGACATGAATAATTGTTTAGTAGATGAACAATGAGCTTTAAAGGGAACACTAATAAAGCAGACCCTGAGATGAAAATGAGACAGCTGTTATAGTTGTCAAATCTTCATAAACCGCAGCGATCTATAAACTAGCAAATTGCATTTTTCATGCTTTGTGCATGCTACAATCATGTGGTTTTGATTTATTAGGCATTATTTTATTTATTTTTATGCAGATGTTTGCACAGACAAGCCATATGTTAGCCATTTACAGCCCATTAACGACAAGAAAATTAGTTTGAAAAAACATTCAGATACAAGACACTGCATCTATAGACCAATAAATTTGAGGGATCGAAAGATGCTTCCACATTCTGACCTTGAAAATGCTTAAATGTCTAATGTTGGCAATAATGTGGGTAATGTAAAATGTATATAGATATTAGCATATCAATGAAACATGCTTACTAGGGCCCATTGGCCTTTGTAATGACGTTACATGGTATAAAGGGGATAAAAACAATACCAGATGAAGACCAGGCTTTTTCTGTTTACCACATATGTTTTATATTTTGCTCTCTGCAGCCTTAATAATTTGCCTGAAAATTTTTCACTATACACACATTATTGAAAATGTATGAGGAAACAAATGGACACAGTGAAATTACTATATTTCATTTAATATTTCCTTTACCATAATCTGTTCGATACATCTCAGGTGCATATCAGCTTGGCTCAGTTTGTAGCATTCTAGCCTTTGAAACATAAAAACATAGAAACATAGAAAATAGGAGCAAGAGTAGGCCATTCGGCCCTTCGGGCCTGCTCCGCCATTCAAAATGATAATGGCTGATCGTCTAACTCAGTACCCTGTTCCCGCTTTTTCCCCATATCCCTTGATCCCTTTAGCATTAAGAAATATATCTATCTCCTTCTTGAATACATCTAATGACTTGGCCTCCACTGCCTTCTGTGGTAGAGAATTCCACAGGTTCACCACCCTCTGAGTGAAGAAATTTCTCCTCTTCTTGGTTCCAAATGGCATACCCCGTATCCTGAGACTGTGACCCCTGGTTCTGGACTCCCCAGCCATCGGGAACATCCTCCCTGCATCTAGTCTGTCTAGTCCTGTTAGAATTTTATATGTTTCGATGAGATCACCTCTCAGTCTTCTAAACCCTAGTCGGCCCAATCTATCCTCATACATCAGTCCTGCCATCCCAGGAATCAGTCTGGTAAACCTTTGTTGCACACCCTCCATGGCAAGGACATCCTTCCTCAGATAAGGAGACCAAAACTGCACACAATACTCCAGATGTGATCTCACCAAGGCCCTGTATAACTGCAGTAAGACATCCCTGCTCCTGTACTCAAATCCACTTGCAATGAAGGCCAACATACCATTCGCCTTCCTAACTGCTTGCTGCACCTGAATGCTCGCTTTCAGCGACTGGTATACAAGGACACCCAGGTCTCGTTGCACCTCCCCTTTTCCCAATTTATCACCATTCAGATAATAATCTGCCTTTCTGTTTTTACAACCAAAGTGGATAACCTCACATTTATCCACATTATACTGCATCTGCCATCTTCTTGCCCACTCACCCAACTTGTCTAAATCACATTGGAGCCTCTTTGCATCCTCCTCACAGCTCACATTCCACCCCAGCTTTGTGTCATCTGCAAACTTGGAAATGTTACATTTAGTTCCCTCATCCAAATCATTGATATATGTTGTGAATAACTAGGGCCCAAGCACTGATCCCTGCGGTACCCCACCAGTCACTGCCTGCCACCCGGAAAAAGACCCGTTTATTCCTACTTTGAGGCCAAAGATTGAGGATTCAAAACACTCTGCAGGATTTGAACACATAAACTGGGCCAATAGTCCACTACTGAGGGTGTGCTGCCTTGTCAGAAGCACCATTCTACAGATGAGATGTTAAATTAAGATCCCATTTGCATGTTCTGTTGGTTGAGATGGACATTGAAAATCCCAAGATACTATTTGAAGAAGAGCAGGGAACATTGCCTGGTGTCTTGACCAACATTTCTGCCTCAACCAACACCACCAAAAATAGATTAACTGGTCCTTCAGCTCATTGTTGTGTGTGGCACTTTGTTGCATGCAAAATGGTTGCTGTAGTTACCTGCATGATGACATTTACTGTATGTGAAGTTTAATCACAATGTATAAGGGTATGATAGTGTAGTGGTTATGTTACTGGACTAGTAATCCAGAGATTGTAAATTCAATTCCCATTTTTTAAATTCGTTCATGGGATGTGGGCGTCGCTGGCGAGGCCGGCATTTATTGCCCATCCCATGAGAATTTGAATTCAGTTTTTTTTTAAATCTGTCGGATTGTTATAAAATATGTGACTCCAGCCCCCACACCAACGTGATTGACTCTTAATTGCCTTCTGAAGTGGCCTAGCAAGCGACTCAGTTGTGTCAAACTACCATCAGGGACAACTAGGGATGGGGAATAAATGCCAGCCTTATCAGCGATGCCCACATCCCGAGAATGAATTTAAAAATAATGTCATCTGAATGGTGTATGTCATATGGGGGAGCTATTTTGGAATTGAACAGAGAAAATGCATGAGCTAAAAAAATCCTGCTGACTTGAGAGTTTTACCATTTTACTTGGTATGCTAGAACTCAAGATACATTCTTGAAAATGTATGCCAGAAATTTCCTCAAGGGTTTCTCCTGCACCGCTGCCTTTTCTTTCTTGGAAACCCCATTTACGTGTGTAAACGGGATTTTCGCTGAACTTCCACCCAAGTTACAGTGGCGGAACGAGAGAAGCCCTGAACAAATTTCCCCCTGGTAGAAATCCTTGTACATTTGGGAGCTTTGTAAAACGAATACCAAACACGAGTATTAGCACAAGTTAAAAAGATAAACACTACACTTGCTGGCTGAGTATACTGCCTTGGAAAATGCCGTATTTATATATTATATACAGGAATCAATAGTTTGGGCTTAAAAGTTCAATTTAACTTTTAGCATTCTCTTCTAGTCTTTTAGCAGTCTCAAAATAGTATCCAGCAAAATCCTGCTTTATTGGTCACAGAATAGCCTCTAATGGAACACTGCTTTAGTACTTTAAGAATAATCCTTAGTTGAACGGCAGTACTTTAATAGTTTCTAGTTGTGCTTTAACAATCTCAGAGTAGTCCCTGTCGACCCTGATTTTCATTGATCAACACTTTCTGACAATGCAAAGAGAAACAATGGTATATTCTTCAACTCAGTAACACCCAGCATAAATAATACAAATATTGGATGTTTAAAAGTACTTTACAATGTTGTATGTGATACCATTTAAATTCTCTTTAAATTCACATAATTGAAAACTTTTTTGTTTCTTTCTAGAAAATGAGGTTTTTCTCCTTTTCAATAAGCCACAAGAAAACCAGAAATCTTACAAGTATTATACAGCCACAATTCCACTAAAGATCTGTAAAAAGGGACAGGATATTAACAGTATTGAAGCAGACTGGCTAGAGCACATGACTCAGCACTTCACAAAGGGAGCCTTGTTGGTGGATGCTTTGATTTGTCTGGGAACACCGACAGGTACGGAATCCAAATCTTTCTATATGGAAATTGTAACTAGCTTAATTTATAATGCTAAATAAGAGAACTGAGATATATTATACATTGATCTGTTGTGGGTGACATGGCATGATGTAAATTTGGAATATGAATATGTGCTTGGTACAAATATTAAGTGAATTTTCAACTGTTGGCTTATTAGGGGAGCTCCACCAAATGGAAAGCTAAAAAATGCTTGGTAAGATAATAGAGCTTGAAATTCACTTAAAAAGTAAGCTTAAAAATAATTTTTGCTTCTCAGACATTAAGTTGAAAACAACAGCTTCTACTCTGTAGACTTTTCTGTTGGAAAAGCTTATTGTTGTTAAACCGTGATGCTTCACAAGTGTTTCGATCTAATTCTGAGGTACTTCCTTCCCTGTCCCCCACGGAGCGATCCATTTAAAAATCAGTGTTTAATTCCACCAAATTACTGAGATATAACAAATGCAGAAGTATATTTGCTTATCTTTGGAGATGTCACTCTGTCATTTAGGCACAACAAAGATTGATTGCTACAATTTTGGGTTTTGCTCTGAACATTTTTGTCAGACTTGGTATCTCAGACCAGTCCTGCAAGACCTCCCTTGCTCCCTATGACCCGGAGTGCACTTTTGCCTGCCCAATATCTAGGTCATTTGTAGTGAATCCAGGGATCGAACCGAAACCTCCTCATTATTTATTTTGACTTACTGATTATATCATGTGCCCTTATGATCGTCCTTGATTTCAGAAGGTGGTAGAATAAACACTTCACTAGCCTGTAATATATATTATAATTCACCAAATAGATTCATTGAATGAATAAACAAACAAAAGCAATGACATGCTGTAGATTTAACTATTCCTCCTAAGAATATTTTTTAAATTCTGTGGTACTAAACCATGACATAAACGGGACAGACACAAGGGGGGAGATTTTCACTGGCGCCGCTGGGTGGAAACAGAATGGTAATACCCCTAAAATGGTGGGGAAAAGCTTACCAACCCATTCCCACTCTCTATCTGGCCAATGCCATCGTGGAAGGGCCTACTGCTGGGCTGAGGATTACCTGCCTGATTCAGTTGGCCCTTTTACTATGCAAATCAGCATTCTATGACATATGTAGGACCTCGACTGCCATTTTAGGATACAACTGGGCAGTACGTGCACCTTGCACACTCCGCCCAGTTTCACTTGAAGGTCCAGTCCGAGGGGAGCCAAAAAGGTACGTTTTTAATTATTTTTGTGGGGCTAGGAGGAGTAGGGTTGCTCCTTGAGCCCCACAAAAATAATATGGGCCACTACAGCACCAAGATCCCCCCACTTCCACGAATGGCCCTATTCCCCAGAGCTATTTTGATGCCGGTCAGGTATGCCTTTGAGCACCCAATACTGTGCCTGCCTGGAGCTGATGAGCTGCAGAGAGGCGCCCATTTGGTGCCCACAACCTGCTGGCCATATTGCAATGGGGATCAACCTTCAAAATTGACCAGGCCTCCCGTTGGCACTATTGGGCGGCAGGCTGGTGCACTCTGCAGAACTGCCGCCCGATAGTTAAAATCTATCCCCAGGTTCCTGAATATTAACATTTACATGACATTTTGTTGTTGACCATCCACAGAATTTCTCTGGCCTGTCTCCCTCTCTGATGGCTTCAGATATACTATCCAATTTTACAAGACAGGCTGAGAAGTACTTTTAAAAAATGACTGGGACAAAGGAAATTTAAATATTTCTCTCCCGAACCCTGAAAAAGCTGCCAATCAGGCAAAACAAAACCCACAAGATGTTCGTATTTGAATTGAATGGTATGACTCTTCCCTCAGAAACCTGACCACACATAGGTGTTGAATTTCCATGGGGGTTCTTCTGATCATCTGCTGTAACTTCAATGAAAAATCTGCAAAAACCTTTGAGAAATCGCATAAGTCACCGTGGATTTTCTGCCAAAGTTACAACATACAATGGGGAGAACCTTCATGGAAATTCATCTCCATCATGTCTATTCTGAGCTTTGAGTAAGAAAACAAGTGGAGTCAGCATCTGTGAGTGCACTTGGTTTTTAATCACATATGTATCATTTCAAAAAGAAAGAAACTTGTAGCATGATTCATCGTGGACAAAAATGGTTTATTTTTCTCACATTGATGTCAGACTAGAGCCTGTAGCTCTAGCCATTCTCATACAGTTGATTGACACTGTAAAAGTAAGCAAAAATAAACTTATATATCCCTTAATAATTTAACAGAATTTAAGATAATTCTTTTTCAATTTACAGTTATTCTGAAAAATGATTTAGTTCAGCAAGTTCCAAAAGACATTCAGTACTGAAAGGGTTAATCTGCACTGCTTTGTTTCGGTGTCAGAGCCCTTGCTTTGGGTGCTTTCACAGCACTTCACTGCAATTTCACCTAGTTTGCTTTGAATGTTCTCCGTTTGTGTCTGTGCTGGCTCCCTGAACGAACTCTCCATTTAGTCTCATTTCCCTTGCCCTTTCCCTGTACTATTTATCAGCCTTATTTTACTTTAATGCTTCAATTATAATTCTGTGTAGCTCTGAATGTTCTGAAGACAAGTAGAAATATAGAGGCCATTTGTACAACCTTTAACTAATTGTAAACGATAATGATGTTCCCTCTAGTATCAATTGAAAGAAGCAGAACACCAGAACACCTGAGGGTCTTTTGGACATTCATAACAGCAGCGATAAAAGGACCATTATTTTATGATTAGCACTGTACAACAAAAATGAAGAATTCAAACTGGATCATATTTCTGACTGCAGTGCTATCAGACACTTTATTAATTTTTGTATCTCTTTTATTAGTGCTGTGAGGGTAAACTAACTGAATAGAAATGTGCCTCATGTTTGGACAGATTCAATACCAAAATCAGTGGATGGGCTCTTTATCTTTGAAGGAGTTTCTGAGGACAAGTGTGAAACCTATGATGCCATAGTTGTGGAGCAGTGGACAGTGATTCATGTAAGTGTCAGTGCAGGAACTGCATGGGTCCCTGCATTATAACTATTTGTACCCAATGTGAGGAACATCCTGAATATATGATACCAGCTGATCAACCAGCAGCTTTGGATTCTGATTCTATCAACTTTTTTCCCCTCAAAATTATACCTGCTTAGCAGTTGTGTAAATGTTTCTGGAACTTCAAATATTGATTGCTTATGTCCTTCAATAATATTTCTACTCTAAAAATAACGGATCAAATGAACTCGCACTTATTGTAAGAAATCAACCATAAAGTCAGGTGTTTTTTCATGTTCATCTGGGTGTTTGGCGCATGTGGAAACCAATCACATGGTTAAATCACCATGGTTAAATCACATGGTTAAACCATCATGGTTAAATCGCCACGGTTAAATCACATGGTTAAATCACCATGGTCAAATCGCCACGGTTAAATCACCACGGTTAAATCACCATGGTTAAATCACCACGGTTAAATCACCATGGTTAAATCACCACGGTTAAATCGCCACGGTTAAATCACCATGGTTAAACCATCATGGTTAAATCACCATGGTCAAATCGCCACGGTTAAATCACCATGGTCAAATCGCCACGGTTAAATCACCACGGTTAAATCACCATGGTTAAATCACCACGGTTAAATCGCCATGGTTAAATCACCATACTCCAAATGAAATTATTGAGAAATCTTTAGAAGTAGAGATTCTGTCAGCCTGACTTGGACTGTACACTCTCTCCCCAAAAGTACATGTCCCACTTACTTATGCTTAGAGAGCTTAGGTCCAGGTTGGCAATAGCTAATGTATTGGATCACCTAAGTCTGCATAGGAGATAGTTTAATCAGCTAAAATCATACAGCTTATCAGGACAGTAGTCTGGTAAGCTTCGCATTGCTATTCCAAATAGGACCACCCTATCAAATAGAGCATTGGCTTACAGAGATATCTGGAGCCAATTTGGAAGTATCCCAGTTCCTAGTGATGACTTTATTCCTCCAGGTCCCACCCATAAGAATGACGTACCATCACTCTAAGTACTGCATTTATTCCTGGATCACGTATTGGATTTCAGTATCTGCCGCAGAGAATCAATTTGGTTTCGATTTTCCATCGTCGGGGGGTATCAGGTCCTGATACTTCTCCATCCATGGAGGACAGTCACTCGTTGCTCATTAGAGAATTGATAACTGCAGGTTTGAACCCTCGCTAGATTGATAACAAATACCAAGCAGCATGGGTGACTAGCACAGTTATCATGAAATGTGTAAGAACCACGATCTTCCTGACTACAACATTTACACAGTCTACTTAATCCAATAGTGGTTCAGAACAGCAGCACGACAACTGTTGTGTCAACGGTAGAATGAGTTCATATGAAATAATTCAGCAGCTTTGTTGATGAGCAGAATATATCTTCAACATATGAAGATATTTGTAAACATATTTCAAAACAGATTAATTGATCTTCCATTTCAAGGCACACTGTAAATCAGGGAACATGATGACTACTCTCTTACTTGTCTCTGTTGTCTTCATGTTGCTGTTTCTCTCTGTCTTTCCTCTTCAGCTTCTTTCTTTCTCTTTTTTGCTTCTCTCCCTTTAACTCTTCTTTTTACTTATGTCTTTTTCTTATTTTCTTTTGGGTAAGAGATGGTGGGTGGTCGTATCCTAACTCGCACCAAGTCCCACTTACCCATCTCCCCTGTGCTCACTGACCTACATTGGCTCCAGATCCACCAACGCCTCAAATTTAAAATTCTCATCCTTGTTTTCAAATCCCTCCATAGCCTCGCCCCTCCCTATCTCAGTAACTTCCTCCAACCCTACAACCCTCCGAGATCTCTGCGTTCCTCCAATTCTTGCCTCTTGTGCATCTTTGACTTCCTTTTTCCCCACCAGTGGTGGTCCTGCCTTCAGCTGTCTAGGCCCTAAACTCTGGAATTCCCTCCCTAAACCTTTCTCCCTCTCTCTCCTCCTTAAAACCTTTGACAAAGCTTTTGGTCCCCTCTCCTAATATCTCCTTGTGTGGCTCAGTGTCAAATTTTGTTTGATAACGCTCCTGTGAAGCGCCTTGGAACATTTTACTACATTAAAGGTGCTATATAAATGCAAGTTGTTGTTGTAAGGCATGGCATGGTAAGGAAAGGAATCACCAATGGCTGGAGCCTATATTTGGGGTAGGATTGCAAGGAAAATGTGGGCCTCAGCAGTTCCCTTCCTATTCCCTGCCCTTCAATCGTGAAGAGGAAGTAATAAATTTGGTTCCTAAGTTGGCCCTGCTACTTTGAGATTTCATATCCCAAAATATAAAACTTTTTCCAGACTGTTAAAATTTAGGTGTTCAGTAAAATAATGTAAAAATCTGCTTGTGTAATGATAAATGGAAAAATCATAGTAATTGGTATTTGAGACAAAATCTGTTTCTGCCAGTTGTTCCTTGTTCACTCAGCAGGCATCATATCTTTCATGTGGCATGAAGTGGCATTTCGCTCATTGGATTAGAAGAGAATTGTCAGTTTTCCTGGTACTTTTGATGACTTCATTGAGTTGAGGGGAAGCAGGCTAGCTTAAAATAACATTACAGAGCTAGATTGTCCATCCATTCACTATGAAAGGGCGAAAAATGTAACTGACATTAACCCTATCACACCACATTTAAATGACTCAGTTTTTATTTATATGCAGGTAATTTGCATTTAATTGTCTGAATTAAATACTATCAGAGCATAGGTACAATCTAAAAAAATGAGTGTGGTTAGGATCAGCTGTAGAAACTCCCTTATTGTATCGCCCTAATAATTCATTTACATTTACATGTGCTGATGTCACGGAGTTTTATTAGTGTATCACTAATGACTATGTTCTTACCATGGTAATTAATATATCTGAACAGTGCTTACAAGTGGGTTTCAACATGGAGGAAGTTATTGCAGTTTATTTGAGGAGCAATAACACCGGAGGAAATTCCCAGCGACTATGTAATGGCCAGCAGACTACTGCTGTATTTCTATTTTATCCCATGACTGACATTGATCACACATGACTTGCTACTAAACATTTGTTAGTTATTAACTAGTTAGGAGAAATAAAGGATATATGGCAGGGTCTCAACTGGATATAATCGGTCGATTATATCGGGTCCTGCTCTCCTCTGCCAAAACTGCTCACTATTCCAGGATCATCCTGCAATGCAAAGATAACCCCAGCTTCTCTTCTCCACTACAAATCGTCTTCTTAAACCACTCTACCCTGCCTCCTCCATCCTCACCTCCAACAACAAGCGTGAGGAGCTCATGGACTTCTTTGTCACTAAGATTGAGACCATCTGTTCAGCTGCCACTGCCACTTCCCTTCCTTCCCCTAGCCCACTAAGTCAATTTTCCCCTACAGTCCCCCCCTGCCCTAGCCCTGAACTCACATCTTTCTCTAGTTTCTCTCCTATCTCCCCTCATACCATCTCCGAGCTCATCTTGACCATGAGACCCACCTCCTGCTCCCTCGACCCTATTCCCACCAAACTGCTGACCACGCAACTTCCCTTCCTGGCCCCCATGTTAGCTGATATTATTAATGGTTCCCTTTCCTCAGGGACTGTCCCCCTCTCCTTCAAATCTGCCATCATCACCGCCCCCCTCAAAAACCCACCCTTGACCCCTCTGTCCTTGCAAACTACCGCCCCATCTCCAACCTTCCTTTCCTCTCCAAAGTCGTTGAACGTGTTGTCGCCTCCCAAATCCGTGCCCATCTTTCCTGCAACTCCACGTTTGAATCTCTCCAATCATGTTTCTGTCCCTACCACAGTACTAAAACAGCCCTTATCAAAGTCACAAATGACATCCTACGTGATTGTGACTGTGGTAAACTATCCCTCCTCATCCTTCTTGACCTGTCTGCAGCCTTTGATACGGTTGACCACACCATCCTCCTCCAACGCCTCCCCTCTGTCGTCCAGCTGGGCAGGACCGCGCTTGCCTGGTTCCATTCTTATCTATCCAGTCGTAGCCAGAGAATAACCTGTAAAGCCTTCTCTTCCCATTCCCGCACCGTTACCTCTGGAGTCCCCCAAAGATTTATCCTTGGCCCCCTTCCATTTCTTATCTACATGCTGCCCCTCGGCGACATCACCCAAAAATACGACGTCAGGTTCCACATGTATGCTGACGACACCCAGCTCTACCTCACCAGCACCTCCCTCGACCTCTCCACCGTCTCTGATTGTCACACTGCTTGTCTGTCATCCAGTATTGGATGAGCAAAAATTTCCTCCAACTAAATATTAGGAAGATTGAACCCATTGTCTTCAGTCCCTGCCACAAACTCCGTTCCCTAGCCATCGACTCTATCTCTCTCCCTGGCCACTGTCTGAGGCTGAACCAGACCGTTCACAACCTCGGCATCCTATTTGACCCTGAGATGAACTTCCGCTCCTTCACCAGGACCCCCTACTTCTACCTCTGTAACATTGCCCGTCTTCGCCCCGCCTCAGCTCATCTACTGCTGAAACCCTCATCCATTGCTTTGTTACCTCTGGACTCGACTATTCCAACGCTCTCCTGGCCGGCCTCCCATCTTCCACCCTCCATAAACTTGAGCTCATCCAAAACTCTGCTGTCTGTATCCTAACTTGTACCAAGTCCCGTTCAACCATCACCCCTGTGCTCACTGACCTACACTGGTCCGAGAACGCCTTGATTTTAAAATTCTCATAATTTAAAATTCTTGTTTTCAAATCCCTCCATGGTCTCGCCCCTCCCTATCTCTGTAACCTCCTCCAGCCCTACAACCCTCCGAGATCTCTGCACTCCCCCAATTCTGGCCTCTTTTGCATACCCGATTTTAATCGCTCCACCATTGGCGGCCGTGCCTTCAGCTGTCTAGGCCCTAAGCTCTGGAATTCCCTCCCTAAACCTCTCTGCCTCTCTACCTCCCTCTCCTCCTTTAAAACACTCCTTAAAACCTACCTCTTTGACCAAGCTCCTAATATCTCTTTATGTGACTCAGTGTCAAATTTTGTTTGAAAACCGGTCCTGTGAAGCGCCTTTTGACGTTTTACTACTTTAAAGGTGCTATATAAATGCAAGTTGTTGTTGTTAATGGACCAACCAAATGAAACAGAAGGAGTAGAAGTCACAAGTGAGTTATAACATCAGATTTGCCTGTTGGTTAAATATTGTATCCATGGAACTTATACTGTGGTTCATGGGATTTTTGAATTGAAGGTTATGTTTTTGTTGCAGGGACTCTAAATGGCAGAAGCTGAAAGGACTTTTGCAGTGTTCCAGTAATGCAGCTACCAGTCAGTTTGTGTACACTGGAGTACAGTTGGACATTTTTAATTATAGAGAATGTGTTCACAGAACTACAACTTTATTTAGACTAATATTGTGTTTGTATGCCTGCATACAGCATTAAAATAATGCTAGCAAGAATTAAATTTAATAGGTCTATAAACCCAAACAACCATTTTAATTCACAATCCACCACCTGTGACAAATCCAGTCTACACCATGGTGAGAAGTGAGATACGTGCTGTATATCAAATTTACCAATTGTGAATCTTTTATCTATTGTTAATGTGCATCTCCTTTGATATAAATCACTTCGCAGTATTAAATGGATTACTTTGAGGGATAATTTCTGCCTAGTGGGGTCAGATGGGGGTTAAATCTGTTGTACGTGAAGTTTAAAATTGCTTACAGTGGATATTTTATGTAGGTCATGAGCAGTTAAAAGCTGCACGCTTTTAGACAATGTGAATAATTAATAACTCGTTCTGCATGAGTGCAGTATTCAGACAGTGCTAGAGGTTGGTTCAGAAGTGTAAAGTGGCTGTTTTGCAAAACCACTTTGAGCTTCCTGTTTTGACATAAATGTTACATGTGTACATGCAGTAAATACGCTGCAACCAGAGTTATGTGATTTGCTAATCATAGGAACATATTCTTTCTGCTAAAAAATGAAATTGCTGGGGTAAAACTGCTGCTACAATACAAAATTGTTAAATGATTAATATCTGCATTATTCTGCATATCTGATTATTCTCCACATGAAATAGGATCAACTCAAACAGCAAGTGAAGGAAAGATCACTAACACTCGAAGACATCATGTCACATGGCTTCTGCTCCCAGAATTGTTCATGAATTTTTGTTCTTGGTCTACTCTTCAGTCCATTTATCTCCCATCACCAGATCAATAGCAGTCTGTACACTGCACTGAATTATATCATGCTTGAAAGTAAGAAAGAAGGAATAAAATATTCTGAAAAGCAGGAACATGGATATTGCTCTCACTCTTCACACATGCACATTCACAAACACTCACACTCACAAACATCCACAAACACTCACACACATTCACAAACACTCACACTCACAAACATCCACAAACACTCACACACATTCACAAACACTCACACTCACAAACATCCACAAACACTCACACACATTCACAAACACTCACACTCACAAACATCCACAAACACTCACACTCACACACGTTCACAAACACTCACACACACACATCCACAAACACTCACACTCACACACATCCACAAACACTCACACTCACACTCACACACATCCACAAACACTCACACACACACAAACACTCACACACATCCACAAACACCCACACTCACACACACACATCTACAAACACCCACACTCACTCACACACATCCACAAACACTCATACACACACATCCACAAACACTCACACACACACAAACACTCACACTCACACACACACATCTACAAACACTCACACTCACACACACACATCGACAAACACCCACACTCACTCACACACATCCACAAACACTCACACTCACACACATCCACAAACACTCACACACACACAAACACTCACACACACACATCTACAAACACCCACACTCACACACACACATCTACAAACACTCACACTCACTCACACACATCCACAAACACTCACACTCACACACATCCACAAACACCCACACTCACTCACACACATCCACAAACACTCACACTCACACACATCCACAAACACTCACACACACACAAACACTCACACACACACATCTACAAACACTCACGCTCACTCACACACATCCACAAACACTCACACTCACACACATCCACAAACACTCACACTCACACATAAACATCTACAAACACTCACACTCACACACACACACATCTACAAACACCCACACTCACACACACACATCTACAAACACTCACACTCACTCACACACATCCACAAACACTCACACTCACACACACACATCTACAAACACTCACACTCACACACACACATCTACAAACACTCACACTCACACACACAATCTACAAACACTCACACTCACCCACACACATCTACAAACACTCACACTCACTCACACACATCCACAAACACTCACACTCACACATATCCACAAACACTCACACTCACACACACACATCCACAAACACACACACTCACTCACACACATCCACAAACACTCACACTCACACACACACATCCACAAACACTCACACTCACACACACACATCCACAAACACTCACACTCACACACACACACATCCACAAACACTCACACTCACACACACACACACACACATCCACAAACACTCACACTCACACACACACACATCCACAAACATCCACACTCACACACATAAGAACATAAGAACATAAGAAATTGGAGCAGGAGTAGGCCAATCGGCCCCTCGAGCCTGCTCCGCCATTCAATAAGATCATGGCTGATCTGATCCCAACCACAAATCTAAAGAACACAAGAAGTCGGAGCAGGACCCGGCCACATAGCCCCTGGGCCCTCTCCGCCACCCACAGGGCATTGACCGATCCGAACTCAGCTTCATGTCCAATTTCCTGCCCGCTCCCCATAACCCCTAATTCCCTTTACTTCTAGGAAACTGTCTATTTCTGTTTTAAATTTATCTAATGATGTAGCTTCCACAGCTTCCTGGGGCAGCAAATTCCACAGACCTACCACCCTCTGAGTGAAGAAGTTTCTCCTCATCTCAGTTTTGAAAGAGCAGCCCCTTATTCTAAGATTATGCCCCCTAGTTCTAGTTTCACCCATCTTTGGGAACATCCTTACTGCATCCATCCGATCAAGACCCTTCACAATCTTATATGTTTCAATAAGATCGCCTCTCATTCTTCTGAACTCCAATGAGTAGAGTCCCAATCTACTCAACCTCTCCTCATATGTCCGCCCCCTCATCCCCGGGATTAACCGAGTGAACCTTCTTTGTACTGCCTCGAGAGCAAGTATGTCTTTTCTTAAGTATGGAGACCAAAACTGTATGCAGTATTCCAGGTGCGGTCTCACCAATACTTTATATAACTGCAGCAATACCTCCTTGTTTTTATATTCTATCCCCCTAGCAATAAAAGCCAACATTCCGTTGGCTTTCTTGATCACCTGCTGCACCTGCATACCAACTTTTTGATTTTCTTGCACTAGGACCCCCAGATCCCTTTGTACTGCAGTACTTTCCAGTCTCTCGCCATTAAGAAAATAACTTGCTCTCTGATTTTTCCTGCCAAAGTGCATAACCTCACATTTTCCAATATTATATTGCATCTGCCAAATCTCCGCCCACTCACCCAGCCTGTCTATATCCCCTTGCAGGTTTTTTATGTCCTCCTCACTCTCTACTTTCCCTCCCATCTTTGTATCATCTGCAAATTTTGATATGTTGCACTCGGTCCCCTCCTCCAAATCGTTAATATAGATTGTAAAGAGTTGGGGACCCAGCACCGACCCCTGTGGAACACCACTGGCTACTGGTTGCCAGTCCGAGAATGAACCATTTATCCCAACTCTCTGCTTCCTGTTAGATAACCAATCCTCCACCCATGCCAGAAACATCCACAAACACCCACACTCACACACACACATCCACAAACACTCACACTCACACACACACATCCACAAACACTCACACTCACACACACACACATCCACAAACACTCACACTCACACACACACACATCCACAAACACCCACAGTCACACACACACATCCACAAACACTCACACTCACACATCCACAAACACTCACACTCACACACACACAAACATGCACAAACACTCACACACACACATCCACAAACACTCACACTCACACACTCACATCCACAAACACCCACACTCACACACACACATCCACAAACACTCACACTCACACACACACACATCCACAAACACTCACACTCACACACACACATCCACAAACACTCACACTCACACACACACATCCACAAACACCCACACATCCACAAACACTCACACTCACACACTCACATCCACAAACACCCACACTCACACACACACATCCACAAACACTCACACTCACACACACACATCCACAAACACTCACACTCACACACATCCACAAACACCCACACATCCACAAACACTCACACTCACACACTCACATCCACAAACACCCACACTCACACACACACATCCACAAACACTCACACTCACACACACACACATCCACAAACACTCACACTCACACACACACATCCACAAACACCCACACTCACACTGACACACATCCACAAACACTCACACTCACACTCACACACACATCCACAAACACTCACACTCACACACACACATCCACAAACACTCACACTCACACACACACACATCCACAAACACTCACACTCACACTCACACACACACACATCCACAAACACTCACACTCACACACACACATATCCACAAACACTCACACTCACTCACACACACATCCACAAACACTCACACTCACACACACACATCCACAAACACTCACACTCACACACACACACATCCACAAACACTCACACTCACACTCACACACATCCACAAACACTCACACTCACACACACACACATCCACAACACCCACACTCACTCACACACATCCACAAACACTCACACTCACACACATCCACAAACACCCACACTCACTCACACACATCCACAAACACTCACACTCACACACATCCACAAACACCCACACTCACTCACACACATCCACAAACACTCACACTCACACACATCCACAAACACTCACACACATCCACAAACACTCACACACACACAAACACTCACACACACACATCTACAAACACTCACACTCACTCACACACATCCACAAACACTCACACTCACACACACACACACATCTACAAACACCCACACTCACACACACACATCTACAAACACTCACACTCACTCACACACATCCACAAACACTCACACTCACACACATCCACAAACACTCACACTCACACATAAACATCGACAAACACTCACACTCACACACACACACACATCTACAAACACTCACACTCACTCACACACATCCACAAACACTCACACTCACACACATCCACAAACACTCACACTCACACATAAACATCGACAAACACTCACACTCACACACACACACACATCTACAAACACTCACACTCACACACACACATCTACAAACACTCACACTCACTCACACACATCCACAAACACTCACACTCACACACATCCACAAACACTCACACTCACACATAAACATCGACAAACACTCACACTCACACACACACACACATCTACAAACACCCACACTCACACACACACATCTACAAACACCCACACTCACTCACACACATCCACAAACACTCACACTCACACACACACATCTACAAACACTCACACTCACTCACACACATCCACAAACACTCACACACACACACATCTACAAACACTCACACTCACACACACAATCTACAAACACTCACACTCACCCACACAGATCTACAAACACTCACACTCACTCACACACATCCACAAACACTCACACTCACACATATCCACAAACACTCACACACACACATCCACAAACACCCACACTCACTCACACACCACAAACACTCACACTCACTCACACACACATCCACAAACACTCACACTCACACACACACATCCACAAACACTCACACTCACACACACACACACACATCACAAAACACTCACACTCACACCACACCACACTCCACACACACATCCACACTCACACACACACACATCCACAAACACTCACACTCCACACACACATCCACAAACACTCACACACACACCACACCACATCCTCAAACACTCACACTCACACACACACACACACCACACTCACACACACATCCCAACACTCACACTCACACACACACATCCACAAACACTCCACACTCACACACACACACATCACAACACCTCACTCACACACACACATCCACAACACTCTCACACTCACACACACACACACATCACACACACACTCCACAACTCACTCACACACACACATCCACAAACACCACACTCCACCACACATCCACAAACACCACACTCACACACACACATCCACAAACACTCACACTCACACACACATCCACAAACACCCACACTCACAAACACACATCACAAACACTCACACTCACACACACATCCACAAACACCACACTCACACACACACATCCACAAACACCACACTCACACACACAACACTCCACAAACTCCACTCACACACACACACATCCACAAACACCCACACTCACACACACACATCCACAAACACTCACACTCACACACACACCACAACACTCCACACTCACACACACACCATCCACAAACACTCACACTCACACACACAATCATCCACACAGCACTCACACACATCCACAACACACACCACACACATCCACAAACACTCACACTCACACACACACATCCACAAACACCACCTCACACACACACATCCACAACTCACCACTCACACACACACATCCACAAACACCCACACTCACACACACACATCCACAAACACTCACACTCACACACACACACATCCACAAACACTCACACTCACACACACACATCCACAAACACCACACTCACACACACACATCCACAAACACTCCACACTCACACACACACACATCCACAAACACCACACTCCACACACACACATCCACAAACACCCACTCACACACACACACATCCACAACACTCACACTCACACACACACATCCACAAACACCACACTCACCACACACATCCACAAACACTCACACTCATACACACACATCCACAAACACTCACACTCACACACACACATCCACAAACACTCACACTCACTCACACACACACAGCCACAAACACTCACACTCACACACACACACATCACAAACACCACACTCACTCACACACACATCCACAAACACTCACACTCACACACAACCATCCACAAACACTCACACTCACACACACACATCCACAAACACTCACACTCACACACACACTTCCACAAACACTCCACACTCACACACACACATCCACAAACACTCACACCTCACACACACACACCACAAACACTCACACTCACACACACACATCCACAAACACTCACACTCACACACACACATCCACAAACACCACACTCACACACACACATCCACAAACACTCACACTCACACACACACACCACAAACACCTCACACTCACACACACACATCCACAAACACTCACACTCACACACACACATCCACAACACTCACACTCACACACACACATCCACAAACACCACACTCACACACACACATCCACAAACACCCACACTCACACACACACACATCCACAAACACTCACACTCACACACACACATCCACAAACACTCACACTCACACACACACATCCACAAACACTCACACTCACACACACACATCCACAAACACTCACACTCACACACACACATCCACAAACACTCACACTCACACACACACCATCCACAAACACTCACTCACACACACACAATCCACAAACACTCACACACACACATCCACAAACACTCACACTCACACACACACATCCACACACACACACCACTCACACTCCACACACACAACATCCACAAACACTCACACACACACACATCCACAAACACTCACACTCACACACACACATCCACAAACACTCACACTCACACACACACATCCACAAACACTCACACTCACACACACACATCCACAAACACCCACACTCACACACACACATCCACAAACACTCACACTCACACACACACATCCACAAACACTCACACTCACACACACACATCCACAAACACTCACACTCACACACACACACATCCACAAACACCCACACTCACACACACACACACATCCACAAATACTCACACACACACATCCACAAACACTCACACACACACATCCACAAACACTCACACTCACACTCACACACACACATCCACAAACACCCACACTCACACACACACATCCACAAACACTCACACTCACACACACACATCCACAAACACTCACACTCACACACACACACATCCACAAACACTCACACTCACACACACACATCTACAAACACTCACACTCACACACACACACATCCACAAACACTCACACTCACACACACACATCCACAAACACTCACACTCACACACACACACATCCACAAACACTCACACTCACACACACACATCTACAAACACTCACACTCACACACACACACATCCACAAACACTCACACTCACACACACACATCCACAAACACTCACACTCACACACACACACATCCACAAACACCCACACTCACACACACACATCCACAAACACTCACACTCACACACACACACATCCACAAACACTCACACTCACACACACACATCCACAAACACTCACACTCACACACACACACATCCACAAACACCCACACTCACACACACACATCCACAAACACTCACACTCACACACACACATCCACAAACACTCACACTCACACACACACACATCCACAAACACTCACACTCACACACACACATCTACAAACACTCACACTCACACACACACACATCCACAAACACTCACACTCACACACACACATCCACAAACACTCACACTCACACACACACACATCCACAAACACCCACACTCACACACACACATCCACAAACACTCACACTCACACACACACACATCCACAAACACTCACACTCACACACACACACATCCACAAACACCCACACTCACTCACACACATCCACAAACACTCACACTCACACACACACACACATCTACAAACACTCACACTCACACACACAATCTACAAACACTCACACTCACCCACACACATCTACAAACACTCACACTCACTCACACATCCACAAACACTCACACTCACACATATCCACAAACACTCACACTCACACACACACATCCACAAACACCCACACTCACTCACACACATCCACAAACACTCACACTCACACATCCACAAACACTCACACTCACACACACACATCCACAAACACTCACACTCACACACACACATCCACAAACACTCACACTCACACACACACACATCCACAAACACTCACACTCACTCACACACACACATCCACAAACACTCACACTCACACACACACATCCACAAACACTCACACTCACACACACACACATCCACAAACACTCACACTCACACACACACATCCACAAACACTCACACTCACACACACACATCCACAAACACTCACACTCACTCACACACACATCCACAAACACCCATACTCACACACACACATCCACAAACACTCACACACACACATCCACAAACACTCACACACACACATCCACAAACACTCACACTCACACACACACACATCCACAAACACTCACACTCACACACACACATCCACAAACACTCACACTCACACACACACATCCACAAACACTCACATTCACACACACATCCACAAACACTCACACTCACACACACACACATCCACAAACACTCACACTCACTCACACACACATCCACAAACACCCATACTCACACACACACATCCACAAACACCCACACTCACACACACACATCCACAAACACTCACACTCACACACACACACATCCACAAACACTCACACTCACACACACACATCCACAAACACTCACACACACACATCCACAAACACTCACACTCACACACACACATCCACAAACACTCACACTCACACACACACATCCACAAACACTCACACTCACACACATCCACAAACACTCACACTCACACTCACACACATCCACAAACACTCACACTCACACATATCCACAAACACTCACACTCACTCACACACACATCCACAAACACTCACACTCACACACACACATCCACAAACACCCATACTCACACACACACATCCACAAACACCCACACTCACACACACACATCCACAAACACCCACACTCACTCACACACATCCACAAACACTCACACTCACACTCACACACACACATCCACAAACACTCACACTCACACACACATCCACAAACACTCACACTCACACACACACACATCCACAAACACTCACACTCACACACACACACATCCACAAACACTCACACTCACACACACACACATCCACAAACACCCACACTCACACACACACATCCACAAACACTCACACTCACACACACACACATCCACAAACACTCACACTCACACACACACATCCACAAACACTCACACTCACACACACACATCCACAAACACCCACACTCACACACACACATCCACAAACACCCATACTCACACTCACACACATCCACAAACACTCACACTCACACATATCCACAAACACTCACACTCACTCACACACACATCCACAAACACCCACACTCACACACACACATCCACAAACACCCACACTCACACACACACATCCACAAACACCCACACTCACTCACACACATCCACAAACACTCACACTCACACACACACATCCACAAACACTCACACTCACACACACATCCACAAACACTCACACTCACACACACATCCACAAACACTCACACTCACACACTCACACATCCACAAACACTCACACTCACACACACACACATCCACAAACACTCACACTCACACACACACACATCCACAAACACTCACACTCACACACACACACATCCACAAACACTCACACTCACACACACACACATCCACAAACACTCACACACTCACACACACACATCCACAAACACCCACACTCACACACACACATCCACAAACACTCACACTCACACACACACACATCCACAAACACCCACACTCACACACACACATCCACAAACACTCACACTCACACACACACATCCACAAACACTCACACTCACACACACACACATCCACAAACACTCACACTCACACACACACATCCACAAACACTCACACTCACACATCCACAAACACTCACACTCACACACACACAAACATGCACAAACACTCACACTCACACACACACACATCCACAAACACCCACACTCACACACACACATCCACAAACACTCACACTCACACACACACACATCCACAAACACCCACACTCACACACACACATCCACAAACACTCACACTCACACACACACATCCACAAACACTCACACTCACACACACACACATCCACAAACACTCACACTCACACACACACATCCACAAACACTCACACTCACACATCCACAAACACTCACACTCACACACACACAAACATGCACAAACACTCACACTCACACACACACATCCACAAACACTCACACTCACTCACACACATCCACAAACACTCACACTCACACACACATCCACAAACACTCACACACATCCACAAACACTCACACTCACACACTCACACATCCACAAACACTCACACTCACACACACACACATCCACAAACACCCACACTCACACACACACATCCACAAACACCCACACTCACACACACACATCCACAAATACTCACACTCACTCACACACACATCCACAAACACTCACACTCACTCACACACACATCCACAAACACCCACACTCACACACACACATCCACAAACACTCACACTCACACACACACACATCCACAAACACTCACACTCACTCACACACACACATCCACAAACACTCACACTCACACACACACACATCCACAAACACTCACACTCACACACACACATCCACAAACACTCACACTCACACACACACATCCACAAACACTCACACTCACTCACACACATCCACAAACACTCACACTCACACACACATCCACAAACACTCACACACATCCACAAACACTCACACTCACACACTCACACATCCACAAACACCCACACTCACACACACACATCCACAAACACCCACACTCACACACACACATCCACAAATACTCACACTCACTCACACACACATCCACAAACACTCACACTCACTCACACACACATCCACAAACACCCACACTCACACACACACATCCACAAACACTCACACTCACACACACACACATCCACAAACACTCACACTCACACACACACACACATCCACAAACACTCACACTCACACACACACATCCACAAACACTCACACTCACTCACACACACATCCACAAACACCCACACTCACACACACACATCCACAAACACTCACACTCACACACACACACACACATCCACAAACACTCACACTCACACACACACACATCCACAAACACTCACACTCACACACACACACATCCACAAACACTCACATTCACACACACACACACAAACACTCACACTCACTCACACACACATCCACAAACACTCACATTCACACACACATCCACAAACACTCACACTCACTCACACACACATCCACAAACACCCATACTCACACACACACATCCACAAACACTCACACTCACACACACACATCCACAAATACTCACACACACACACATCCACAAATACTCACACACACACATCCACAAACACACACACTCACACACACACATCCACAAACACTCACACTCACACACACACATCCACAAATACTCACACACACACACACACATCCACAAACACTCACACTCACACACACACACACACACACAAACACTCACAAACATCCACAAACACTCACACACACACATCCACACTCACACACATCCACTCACACACACACACGTTCACAAACACTCACACTCACAAACATCCACAAACACTCACACTCTCACACACACACACACACTCACAAACACACACACACTCACAAACACACACACACTCACAAACACACACACACTCACAAACACACACACACTCACAAACACACACACATCCACAAACACACACACACTCACAAACACACACACACTCACAAACACACATACACATCCACAAACACTCACACACATCCACAAACACTCACACTCACACACACACCCCCCACATGTGCAGGCACACATATACACATACACATGCATGCACCCACACACACATGCACACCCACACACCCACACACCCGCATGTGCAGGTACACACACACATATATATATAAAACTATTTTTGGAGTTCTTGTTTGACTTCCTTCAAATAATTAAGACAAATGAGAGAAATCTTTAAAGTGTTAAGCACTTTAAAACGTAAAGATGGATAAGCTGCTTAAAAGCAGCGAGTAACTAAATCGTTTTGAAACAGGAAGATCCCAGGTTTGATTTAAGAACATAAGAAATTGGAGCAGGAGTAGGCCAATCGGCCCCTCGAGCCTGCTCCGCCATTCAATAAGATCATGGCTGATCTGATCCCAACCACAAATCTAAAGAACACAAGAAGTCGGAGCAGGACCCGGCCACATAGCCCCTGGGCCCTCTCCGCCACCCACAGGGCATTGACCGATCCGAACTCAGCTTCATGTCCAATTTCCTGCCCGCTCCCCATAACCCCTAATTCCCTTTACTTCTAGGAAACTGTCTATTTCTGTTTTAAATTTATCTAATGATGTAGCTTCCACAGCTTCCTGGGGCAGCAAATTCCACAGACCTACCACCCTCTGAGTGAAGAAGTTTCTCCTCATCTCAGTTTTGAAAGAGCAGCCCCTTATTCTAAGATTATGCCCCCTAGTTCTAGTTTCACCCATCTTTGGGAACATCCTTACTGCATCCACCCGATCAAGACCCTTCACAATCTTATATGTTTCAATAAGATCGCCTCTCATTCTTCTGAACTCCAATGAGTAGAGTCCCAATCTACTCAACCTCTCCTCATATGTCCGCCCCCTCATCCCCGGGATTAACCGAGTGAACCTTCTTTGTACTGCCTCGAGAGCAAGTATGTCTTTTCTTAAGTATGGAGACCAAAACTGTATGCAGTATTCCAGGTGCGGTATCACCAATACCTTATATAACTGCAGCAATACCTCCCTGTTTTTATATTCTATCCCCCGAGCAATAAAAGCCAACATTCCGTTGGCTTTCTTGATCACCTGCTGCACCTGCATACCAACTTTTTGATTTTCTTGCACTAGGACCCCCAGATCCCTTTGTACTGCAGTACTTTCCAGTCTCTCGCCATTAAGAAAATAACTTGCTCTCTGATTTTTCCTGCCAAAGTGCATAACCTCACATTTTCCAATATTATATTGCATCTGCCAAATCTCCGCCCACTCACCCAGCCTGTCTATATCCCCTTGCAGGTTTTTTATGTCCTCCTCACTCTCTACTTTCCCTCCCATCTTTGTATCATCTGCAAATTTTGATATGTTGCACTCGGTCCCCTCCTCCAAATCGTTAATATAGATTGTAAAGAGTTGGGGACCCAGCACCGACCCCTGTGGAACACCACTGGTTACTGGTTGCCAGTCCGAAAATGAACCATTTATCCCAACTCTCTGCTTCCTGTTCGATAACCAATCCTCCACCCATGCCAGAATATTACCCCCAATCCCGTGATTTTTTATCTTAAGTAATAATCTTTTATGTGGCACCTTGTCGAATGCCTTCTGGAAGTCTAAATACACTATGTCCACTGGTTCCCCTTTATCCACCCTATACGTTATATCCTCGAAGAACTCAAGCAAATTTGTCAGACATGACTTCCCCTTCATAAAGCCATGCTGACTTTGTCCTATTAAATTATGCTTATCTAAATGTTCCGTTACTGTCTCCTTAATAATAGACTCCAAAATTTTACCCACCACAGATGTTAAGCTAACTGGCCTATAATTTCCAGCCTTCTGCCTACTACCCTTTTTAAATAACGGTGTTACATTAGCAGTTTTCCAATCTGCCGGGACCTCTCCTGAGTCCAGGGAATTTTGGAAAACTATCACCAAAGCATCCACAATCCCTACTGCCACTTCCCTCAAGACCCTAGGATGGAAGCCATCAGGTCCAGGGGATTTATCCGCCTTGAGTCCCATTATTTTACTGAGTACCATCTCCTGAGTGATTTTAATCGTATTTAGCTCCTCCCCCCCGAGAGTCCCCTGTTTGTCCAGTGTTGGGATATTCTTAGTGTCATCTACTGTAAAGACTGAAACAAAATATTTGTTCAGCATTTTTGCCATCTCCATGTTTCCCACCATTAATTTCCCGGTCTCATCCTCTAAGGGACCTATGTTTGCCTTAGCCACCCTTTTTCTTTTTATATAACTATAGAAACTCTTGCTATCTGTTTTTATATTTTTTGCTAATTTCTTTTCATAATCTAACTTCCCTTTCTTAATCAATCCTTTAGTTACTTTTTGCTGTCTTTTGAAGAATTCCCAATCTTCTATCCTCCCACTAAGTTTGGCTACCTTATATGTCCTTGTTTTTAGTCGGATACTATCCTTGATTTCTTTACTTAGCCACGGATGGCTGTCATTTCTTTTACACCCTTTTTTCCTCAGTGGAATATATTTATTTTGAAAGTTGTAAAATAACTCCCTAAATGAACACCACTGCTCATGTACCGTCTTACCCTTTAATCTATTTTCCCAGTCCACTTTAATCAATTCCGCTCTCATACCATCATAGTCTCCTTTATTCAAGCTCAGTACGCTTGTTTGAGAATCAACCTTCTCACCCTCTAATTGGATATGGAATTCAACCATGTTGTGGTCGCTAGTTCCAAGGGGATCCTTAACTAGGACATTATTAATTAATCCTGACTCATTACACAGGACCAGGTCCAAGGTTGCCTGCCCCCTTGTAGGATCAGTTACATACTGCTCAAGAAATCCATCCCTGATGCACTCAATGAACACGTCCTCAAGGCTGCTCTGCCCAATTTGATTTGTCCAGTTAATATGATAATTAAAATCCCCCATAATTATGGCTGTTCCCTTATTACATGCCCCGACTATTTCCTGATTAATACTTCTTCCAGCAGAGTTGCAACTATTAGGAGGCCTATATACTACGCCCACTAATGTTTTTTTTCCCTTATTATTCCTTATCTCCACCCAAACTGTTTCATTATCTTGATGCTTTGTCCCAATATCATTTCTCTGTATTACAGTGATTCCTTCCTTTATTAACATAGCCACCCCACCTCCCCTTCCTTCCTGCCTGTCCTTCCTGATTGTTAAATACCCTGGCATATTTAATTCCCAGTCGTTGTCACCCTGCAGCCATGTTTCTGTAATGGCCACAAGATCATACCCATACGTAGTTATTTGTGCCGTTAACTCGTCCATTTTATTACGAATGCTACGTGCATTCAGATAAAGAACTTTCAAATCTGTTTTGTGACGCTTAGTTCCTGCTTTTTCCTTTTTTAACACTTTACCTATTACTCCATACCTTCTGTCCCTTCCTGTTACGCTTTCCTCTCTCTCCCTGCTCAGGTTCCCAACCCCCTGCCACTTTAGTTTAAACCCTCCCCAACAGCACTAGCAAACACTCCTCCTAGGACAGCGGTCCCGGCCCTGCCCAGGTGCAGACCATCCGGTTTGTACTGGTCCCACCTCCCCCAGAACCGTTTCCAGTGTCCCAGGAATTTGAATCCCTCCCCCTTGCACCATTCCTCTAGCCACGTATTCATTTGAAATATCCTCCTATTTCTACTCTGACTAGCACGTGGCACTGGCAGCAATCCTGAGATTACTACCTTTGAGGTCCTATTTTTTAATTTACCTCCTAACTCCCTATATTCTGCTTTTAGGACCTCATCCCCTTTTGGTCTGTGCTCTGTTTTCTGATCTCAGTCAGGGTTACAGAGGGAAAAATCAGACAGGATTGCTACCCCTGCTGGGGGCATTGAGTGAGAATGATATTTGGTTCAGTTGTGATTCCCATTGCAGTTGAATAACTGCCAACACTTGTGAAGAAAGTATCAAAGAGCAATCAACGCCTTCAGAATTGTGTCCAAAATATTAGTCGATGCCTTGTGAAAGGGAGAGAGGGAGGGGAGAGAATTGGCAGAAAAAAGGAGGAAAATATTTTTTTAAAAGCTAAGGGCCTAGAAATGTGTCCGCGTCCGCGTGAACCCAGCAGCAAATGTGAACCGATGCGCCAAAATTGATGAGTAAAAGGACTATTCAAAATTGGTCCTCTTGCGTCATCGGGACGTGACTGGTGTGCTGGGGACACCAATCATGCCCCAAGAGACAGTGTGCTTGTCACGAAGAGCATAAAGATTGGCCAGCAGAGATGCCGGCACTGGAGTAACCGTGAGTCTGGAAGGGAGGAGATCAGAAGGAGGACAAGCGGTGGCCGGCAGCGGCCCACAGTTTTAATGTGGAGCCAGGAGGAGCAGTCCTGCTCCTCCTGGCTCCACAGTCAGGTAAGGATAAAAATGTTTACTTACCTTTTTGTTGGCAGCCTCTAGCGGTCCTTTTAAAGACCGCTGGTTTGGCTGCTCTGAGCCTGAGAAGACTGACCGCAGTTTGCAAAGCGCATACTGTGGTCAGTCACCAACAAATTTTGTGACTGGGCCTGATATAGGTGCTAGGTCCCCAATCTGCATAGGCAATGGGCCTAACACCTGTTTCAGGCAGGCGCCTGATCGACTACAGGGTGCGCCAACCAATATGGCGTGCAGTGTATACACAGCACGGAATGAGCGTTTGCCCACAGCACAAGCCATGTTAGACCCTTCAGCACCCATTTTTCATCTAAAAAACGAGCATTACATGATGCAAATTCCAGGCCAAGGAGTCACATTTCCATAGGTTGCCCTTCCCTCATGGATTAGTGTCACTGACGAGCAATCTTAAAGCCTCCCATGTTCCCAATATTGAAGCATCAGGCTCCTCGGCATTGCAGCAGCGACCGCCGTCTCTTGAATTCTCTAACCCATATTCATTAGTACCAGCCATTATCG
The DNA here is from genome assembly GCF_035084215.1 of Heptranchias perlo. Lineage (NCBI taxonomy): Eukaryota > Metazoa > Chordata > Chondrichthyes > Hexanchiformes > Hexanchidae > Heptranchias > Heptranchias perlo. Next base: position 113,385,094 of record NC_090326.1, on the reverse strand, counting down.
ATTGCTCCAGTGAGCCTGATGTATTCTTTGTAACAGATGCCTCTATTTTAAAGAATATTTGAGCCATTGACCAGTTTCTCATGCAAACACTGATATGGGTTTGATACTGTGGTACGTCTGCTACATCACTTACTGATAGTAAGCTTTTGGGAAATCAATCTATTGGCACATGGCCACATAAATGCTCCCCACTCTGGTACAAGCCAAGTCCTTAATATTGGCTAAAACCATACTGATCCCAAAGCTATTAACACACAGCACTAGATGAAAATGTGGAGGAATGGGAAGAATTCTACTTTTAATTAAAACAGGGATGAGAATCTTTCCCTGATATTGGATCTTCATTATCAAAATAAAATCCTAGCCCAATATCCTAAAACAGTTTGAATATGAGGAAGTGTTACCATTTTGATCTGGCAAGATATGAATTCTCATGCATAATCTTGGCCATGCCTCAGGGAGCAGTCAGTAGATCTGCCATAGGAAGGAAGGAAACATCAGTGACTGAAGCACCCTCGGCTGCTTTGTAATCTCCTAGCAGTCAGCTGAAGAACTGAATTGGCAGAAACCAGGAAACAGGTCACTTGCAAAGCCTTTTAGGTGGGGAAGAATGAGGACATTCCTATTGTAAGTAGTTAACATACTAGAAAGAAATGAAAGACTTGCATTTATACTAATTACAGGATTCCAGAGTCAGAATGGTAGGCAATTGTTATTCAATATTTTGCAAGAATTTTGCTGCATTGACAATTAAGTGGGTTTCACTAGGTAATCACCATCTTAAAATGACTCTAATTAAAATTTACTACCACATAGTTTTCAGAGAAACTGTAAGCTTTAGGTTTGTACCGTATGGAGCACAGAAAGGAATGCAAAAAAGACACAGGGTAAGAGAAGAAAACAAAATAACACAAGAATGCAAGAACAACTTTAAAAAAGACAAAATGGCCCAAAATTCCAAAGCACATTTTTTTTTAAAGAAATGGCACACTTTTATTGAAGGGAATTAATGTTACCATTTTACAGCTCTTTTAAGTACCAGGATTTCTATGAAAAAAACAGCTGTAATTCTGAGTTTCATTGTATAATTGTTCCGAAATGGTATCACCCTCTTGCACAAACTCAGAAGAGATGGTTTTCACCACACACAGTAAGGATTTCTATTACTGTACTAGACATTACGCCATGTGCTGTGGGGTTAAATTGCTGGTATGATGTGCTTTGGGATGCACACATAACTACAGACATTCACATCTGGTGTGATACTTGAAGAGTGACTGAAGGAATCGTGATATTTAGTCTGCGAGAAATTTTCTGTCTCCAGTACAATCTTCACTTATGTTTTTCTAAAGTCTCTTCTTCAGTTTATTTATGATTTATAACAAATTATGGGCTGATTTTGAGGTGGAAACAGGGCCCCGAAAATGGTGAGGAAATGACTTAACACCCCATTCGCGCTGTCACTGCGACCGTAGCAATGTTCCCCCAGGTCTACTGCTGGGCACGGGAGGGCCCCAAGTCAGGACCATTTAACATGCAAATTGGGGTCCGAGGGCACTATTTTAGAAGAGAACTGGTCAGAGTATGCATATTTTTGTGGAACATAAAAACATAAGAAATAGGAGCAGGAGTAGGCCATACGGCTCCCCGAGCCTGCTCCGCCATTCAATAAGATCATGGCTGATCTTCAACCTCTAACAGGCGTGAATCGGAAGCCGTGGGAAAGCCGCCCAGGTAAGTTTAAAATCATTTTAACTATCTACTATGTCAGAAATAAAGTACCTTAAGTACCTCAATGAGGTACATTTGGTTCTTTAACTATCATTCCCCCGGCTTTAATTGCTGGCGGGACTTCCGCATTTGGGAAGCGCGCACGCACACAGGTACATGTGTGGGAAGCCCGGAAGTTGGTGGAATGGGGCCAGCTTCCTCGTTCGCTCGGGATTTCCCTGTTTTTCGCAGCCCACCTGTCCCCAACGCACCCACAATTTCCTTTGAAAGTTGGGGCCTTTGTGTCCTCCTCACAGCTTACTTTCCCACGTAGCTTTGTATCATCAGCAAACTTGGATACATTACACTCGGCCCCTTCATCTACCTCATTGATATAGATTGTAAATAGCTTGCGGCACCCCACTAGTTACAACCTGCCAACCTGAAAATGACCCGTTCATCCCTTCTCTCTGTTTTCTGTCTGTTAACCAATCTTCTATCCATGTTAATATATTACCCCCAACCCTATGAGCCGTTATCTTGTGTGGCACCTTATTGAATGCCTTTAGAAAATCCAAATAAAGTATATCCACTGGTTCCCCTTTATCTACCCTGCTAGTTACTTCCTCAAAAACGTCTAATAAATTTGTCAAATGCGATTTCCTTTTCATAAAACCATGTTGACTCTGCCTAATCATATTATGATGTTCTAAGTGCTCCTCTGGACCCCACAAAAATACTGTGAGCTGCTGCTGGCACGGGCTCACTCCCCTCGACCTCACCTCCCCTCCCCCCCCACCACCCCCTGCTCTGGACCTAACTGCAGCTGCTGCTGGTGTCCTAGCCGGCCAACATTCCTGTGGCCCATAAGCAATCGCCGGTCAGCCGGGCAGAGTCAAATGAGGCTCGGGCCTCAAAATAACAGGAATGGGTTCCAGTAGTCAGCTGCCCAAAAGTTAAAATCTACTCCTATCCGTTGACTTCTGTTAACAATTTCAGAGATTTAACAGGACTAACGCAATAGTAATCAAAGGAAAGCAATACACCAAGTTTGGAGAAAAGATTCTGCTTTCCAGCTGTTCTTTTCAAACCATTGTCAACTGATATTTCATTTCTTTGCATAACTGTGGTTCATTACCCTGTGTGCCTAATATTTGCTGGCATCTAGTGCAAGCTTTGTAGTTCTGGTATTTGTATTGTTCCCTTATTGTGCTAAATTTGTCAAAAGCCATAATGTACAAAAAAATTGTGGATTTTTTGACTAGTTTGTATGACTGCTTAAAATAACACCATGGTTCTTGTACATTATATTTCAGTGCTTTAGATCACATCTGTGCAAATCTCCATGGCCCATTTTTAAATGATACATTTACTAAAAAATAATATTTTTAGTAGGCCGTGACTTAATTTCCAAAATGAAAGAAACAATCGACTTACAGCAAGTCAATACATGATATTGTCTTGGAACCTCAGGCCATGGGTCATATAAATGACAGGAACTGGGTCAATGGGTATGATGAGTGGGTATGATTGTTAAGGGCCAACCTTGTTATTTGTGTGCTGAAGCTTATAAGATTGATTTGATATTTCATATATTCTTGCCCCCACATCCCAGTTTCAGAAACAATATTTCAACCCTTCTTGAGTTGTTTTTATATCAACCCCGCGTGATCCAAACCACCTGACTTATATGAAGGATTTAACTGTAAATTTTACATTGTTATGTTTCTAGGTACTTGTTCCTAAGATGGTAGCTGAACTAATATCTTTCCCAAATGTAATTTCTCGTACTGATTGTTCAGACAGAAGGGAGAATAGATCCAGTATGAATTAGTGCAGGATCCACTATTCCAAAGGCATCATATTTTTGGACAAATTTAATCTGAGACGTTAACACTAGGATAAGGCACGTGTGTGATTTGACCTGTAAAGCGGATGAAGTTCTGCTTGTTGATAATTTTAGTAAAAGAATCAATTTGAATGTAAAATGGGAAATTCCATTTGGTACTCATGTTGACTTTTTACTAAAATAATTATTCATCAGAAAGAATTTCACCCCCAGATTTTCAGAGCTCGAGTGCCTTGAGGACCACCAGTCTGTAGCCAAATATGACTGAGACCCTGGACCTACCCCTCGGCTTCTGCCTATGCCACTTTGATCTGACCACAAAGAGTTGGATCAGAGCAGCCCCAGTGATGACTCTTGATCCAATTTCCCTCCACCTCTGGGGAAATGCCTCCGTTCCACTCTTGTGCTCCTCGCAGCAATGTAACTCAGATTGGCAACTCAGCAGAGAGGGAGATTGAACTTGTATCCCACTGCTTGCTGGAACCATAACACCTCACTTTTAAAAATAAATTGACAACAGACAGCCAGGGCTAAAAATTAAGACAGCAACAAAAGAAATTAAAACCAACACTTCAATATGAAATAATATTGTCATCAATGACTAAAATTGACATGGTTATCATTAACGCCTTGCTTTTTTATCTTTCTTTAGGGAGTTGAGGTGAAAACTGATTATGTTCCCTTGCTGAATTCTCTGGCTGCATATGGCTGGCAGTTAACCTGTGTGCTTCCTACTCCTATAGTAAAGAGAGACAGGTAGGACATTTTGTGGCAGGTCCAGAGAAACGTCAACAACTTCAACAGGCATGCAAGGGCTGGGAAATCGGGCGAGGATCCATTTTGCTTGATCCCCACTTGGCTACACTGCTCGATAATTTCTCTTTGGCACTTTTGATGGTGTTAATTGCTCTGTTACAGAGTTTTCAAGAGCATTATTTTAATATTCAATTTGATGGTAATGAGATGGAAATAAGGCCCAGTGCAATATCCCATCTATGCAACATGATAGCACAGTTTATGGTCCTGTCATAAATATTGGTATAAAGGTCACGAACATTCAGGTCTGATCCAGGAGGTGATTTCTTAGAGGGGAACTGATGTATTTTTGGTTGCTAAATCAAAAATATTTAAAATGACTACTGCACTTATTGCTCTGTCTGCTTGAGTTTTTTGGAGGTGGAAGAGGAAGCTGAAAGAAAGGATGCCAGAGAGGTGCATTTACACCAGAGGCCGGCTGCCTGCACTAACCATTATTCACACAGTTGTGTTTACAGACCCAGCTACACCTGACTGGGACTGTCTGAAGAGAAATGTCTTTGCAGGCTGGTGTTTACCTTGGAGGCAGCGATAGGGTTGTCCCTGCTGCAACCTCATATGCAGACAGCTTCCACCATGGGGTTGTCAGTTAGTGGCAGTCAAGGTCACCACATCCTGAACCTTTATGCTTCTAGCTCCTTCCAAGCCACCACAGGGAACGTGTGCAACATCAAGCAATATGCAGTGCACAGATGTATCAGACAAGCCAGTTGGTTCACCAGAGCAAACACCGTCATCACTTTCACAACAGTGGAATTAGAGGGCATTGCAATTATTTTGTACAGAAAGATTCCCCAAAGTCCCAGGAGTTACTCCAGTCATGCTTTTACTTCCAGTGGGCACTTCTTCAGCATTTCCACTGATCTGTGTAGGAGCAGACCTTTGGACATAGTGAGGCCTGTGAAGCCCTGCATGCTGGCTTTCTCAATCCAATCCTCAATGCTCAAAACAGACAAAAGAGCAGACTGTACATTTGAGCTCAAGGTCTTCATACCTAGCAACGTGTGTGAGTGAGCAACTAAAAATAAAAACCAGGAGAGATGTAAAACAGGCTGCTGATTGGCTATTACCCATTTTACACTAACGCACAAAGTCAAAATCTACCCCGTTGTGTCATGTATACTTTGCTCATTTACCTCTTTATAGGGAGACGTTGGATAGCCTTAACTTGGCACCATTTTTCATGCCCAAAAATTTCTTGTGCATCTGTCTCCATGTGTGCTGCATGGTGCTGTTGGTTTCATAAGAGTTGCCACCTCCTCCCAGGCACACTACAGTCCTGTAATGTGAGAAGAGTGCCAAGGAGTGTCAAACACAGCAACCCTCCTTTGGTGCACCTCATGCAGCAGGACCCCCAGTTCTGAATCTGCAAACTATGCAGTTTTTCCTTGGCATAGCTCCATTACAACTTCACTGTGCCAGCTCCCAGTCATAGGCTCTAATTATGTTTGGAGCTTGACCTGGAGGTTGGGACTCAATGGGACATGCCTAATTGCAAATTGCTGTCCTCACCATTCCTGTCACTTCTCTATTACTGCACCCAGCTCTGGCTGAATATTTTTTAAATGGTGAGAAACTATTAAATGTTGGTGTTCAGAGAGATTTGAGTGTCCTCACACAAGAAACACAAAACGTTAGCATTCAGGTACAGCAAGCAATTAGGAAGGCAAATCGCATGTTGGCCTTTATTGCAAGGGGGTTGGAGTACAAGAGTAAGGAAGTCTTATTACAATTGTACAGGGCTTTGGTGAGACCTCACCTGGAGTATTGTGCACAGTTTTAGTCTCCTTATCTAAGGAAGGATATACTTGCCTTAGAGGTGGTGTAACGAAGGTTCACTAGATTGATTCCTGGGATGAGAGGGTTGACCTATGAGGAGAGATTAAGTAGAATGGGCCTAAACTCTCTGTAGTTTAGAAGAATGAGAGGTGATCTCATTGAAACATATAAGATTCTGAGGGGGCTTGACAGGGTAGACGCTGAGAGACTGTTTCCCCTGGCTAGAGAGTCTAGAACTAGGGGCATAGTCGCAGGATAAAGGGTCGGCCATTTAAGACTGAGATGAGGAGGCATTTCTTCACTCAGAGGGTTGTGAATCTTTGGAATTCTCTACCCCAGAGAGCTGTGGACGCTGAGTTGCTGAGTATATTCAAGACTGAGATCGATAGGTTTTTGGACTCTAGGAGAATCAAGGGATATGGGGATCAGGGGGGAAAGTGGAGTTGAGGTCGAAGATCAGCCATGATCTTATTGAATGGTGGAGCAGGTTTGAGGGGCCTATGGACTATTCCTGCTCCTATTTCTTACGTTCTTATGATCTTATCATCACCAAGACACAAGGCAAGCATTCAAACTCTGGAGGCAATGCAGAGATGAACAAAAAGATTAATCTCTAGCACCCGAGGACTGACTTTGGACCGACGGGAACATTTGGACCCTGAAATTATACAATTGGATACAACTGCAGGAATGTGTAACATAATCTTCTGAAATTTCACTCTGCTATTTTAGAAGAGGTGTTAAGCCATTTACTTTAAACAAGAGTGATAATTTCAGATTAGTAAATTAAGCATGCATCTTCTGGTATGCTATAACATAATTTCAGGGGCTTGGTCCTTCTCTAGTGTATTCCCACTCCTTCACCCCACCATAGGTGGCCCCACATGCTGGAATCCCCTCTACCTTCCCATCTCCCTCTCTTGAGATCCTCCTAAAAACTCACCTCTGGCCAAGCTTTTAGCCACCTCTCCTAATATCTTCTTCGCTGGCTCAGAGTGCAATTTTTCCTTACACCACTGTGAAGCACTTTGGGATGTTTTCTATATTAAGGGGGCGCTATAAATGTCAGCTGTTGTTATGCCTTTGACAGGAGGCAATTTAGAGGTGTCCTTACAGAGGTATATAAGTAATAAACAGTATAGAAAAGGTAAATTTGGGACACAGCTGAAAATTAAACTGTGATGTTAGGATAAGGGAGTACAAGTTACAACTAACAAAAAGCAAATTTAGGACTAATCTCTGGAAAGAGTGAGCAGAACATAAAATGGTCATTATGCTAATGGAGCAAAACCCTGGAATCATTTAAGAAACTGTTGGGCGGTGATGGTGGGACTTTTAATTTTTTATCTGGATGAATAAGCCAAGATAGATTAAGGGACCATAAGTGTCATACATCTATCTTTCGATCTTGTGAACCTTGCTCCCCCAGTAGCTCAGTGAGTTTATCCAGTGAGTCTTACAACTTGGGAAGTTCTCATTTTAATCCCTGGTCTGTGCTAATCTAAGCTGGACCAATGGTAGGGGTGCTACAGTTGGCCTCAACACAGCTGGCGAAGGGAGATGAAAATGGGTCTGAATTCCCGCTCCTGATTGCTATCCAGTGCACATCTGGATGTTGAATGAGGAAAGGACCGAGTTTGGCTGTGCAGCTTGCAATCAACATCCTGCCAACACTCACTGTCAAGGCTAACACGTGAATAATGGCCACATGGGAGAGATGTAACAGAACCATAGGCCAGCAAGGAGCATTGAGAAGGGTCGGGGAGAAAACTGTTGAAGGAAATTGACTAGGAGAAAAGACATAACCCTGACCTCTTCATGAATTGCTTATTGCAAAACTGAAGCTTAATTCCAGTATAATTTTCTTCAGTAGAGAAGATTTTTTTCTCAGATCTGTTAGAGACATTCACAACTTTTATAGAAAATGGGACCTTTGTTCCGGTGTAATCTGCATAGGGAGTCATTTTTGTTTTCAAAAGTGACGGAAAACTGGCTATAGCGGATCGACTGCCCGTTATATGATTTTCCTTTCCACTGACTTCAATGGAATGGAAAATTGGGCGGGCTGTATAATGGGTGACCAATCCACTACCGTCCATTTCTACACTCGCCGAAAGTGAAAATCTACTCCATATTGTTTTACTACTCTTGAGTTTTATGCTGTAATATGTTTAGCAGAATCGTTTTTGATGATTATTTTGCCACATTGCTATCTGCCTCTATTACATATCACAGGAAACAATTAGTGGGAGGTTTTTCAATTAATTGGTTGTTTTATATTGTAACACTTTCAATGGAGTGTGTCATAATGAAGGAAATATGTCAGGCTTTTTTAGAAGACAGTGAGCACTGGTTTTTCCCTTGTGCTGTGGTGTTCAGGCAGGCTGGGACTTACACCCCTCTGCAACTCTAACCCATGCAACTCTAACCCATTTTCATGGGTTAGGGTTCATTGCCCACACACGATGGGATTCCTACTATCAAGTTGGGCTCTGCCAGTGCCTTTGAGGAATGTGGTTCTGCAATGGGGACACTGTTGCAACAATGCTAGAGGCAGCAGAAGAACCCTGAAGATGGCAGGATCTTCAGCCCTGTAGGCCTCGGCAGAAACCAAGGCCTAAACAGGTAATTGAGTAAAAACCAAACTATGGGGAGAGGAGGCCTCTGCTAGGCCCTCTCCCTTCATTGCTAATTTGGGGCATTACTACCACTACCCTGCGCCTAACGTTACCTTCCACCAGGCAATTCCGGGGAGCAGCAATGACAGGAGTAGGGGGGCAGGAAATGGCCTGGGAGGACAAGCTCTGCCTCCCAACTTGCACAACTGCTTTGAGCTGTCGCATTTATAAACCATATAAATATAGAATGTATCAGGGGTTACATGTAATTGAAACTGATGACAAAGGGCCTTTAAATATATTTAATTTGTTTTTGTTAGGTTTGGTTAGACTTTATGAAACGAGATGAAATAAGGAATACCCATGTATAACCTTCATGGTGTGTGTTTTTCAGTGAAGGGAGTCTTGCTACTAAACAGATTGTTTTCCTCCAGAGACCCTCACTACCCCGCAAAGAAAAGAAGAAAGAGACAAAGGTAAATGGCCTGGCATTCCTCTCTTTGTTTTCCTTGGCAGCAAGTGTAACTTCACAGAGGATTTTGCACATCAGTATCATTATATGTTAGGCTATTTTAAACTATTAACTTAAATCTGTTAGCCCAGCACAGTTGTTCTTAACCCATTCAAGTTCAATGCTTGACTGAACTGTTGAAGTGGGTACACACAAGGGTTGCAGGATCCAGAATGCTAATTGACTCACATTTAAAGGACACTGTCTTCATCACCAAGAGGTAGAGAAACTATTGCAGCAGCTTGTAATATTCATCATGGTGATGTCACACAAAGCAGTCTGATGATGTTTTCATTAATCTTCTCCTGAAAGTGCTGCCAATCAAACACATACGTGAAATAAGTGGCACTGCTCCCAGCTTTTGCCCCTTTCCCTCTCCCATTCATTGCCATTCATTCTCTTCTCCCTGTATTTCCATCTATTACCACCCCACCCCCATCTCTATTTTCTCAGCGCCACTCGTGCCTGAGTACTGTTGTTAATGGAAGTGATTCCAGTCACTGCACACAGTAGGCATGAAGTCTCACAATAACAGGAGTCAGAATCATTTCCATTAGCAGTAGTATTCAGGTAGGAGCGACACTGAGGGGAGAGGGAAGGGTTAATGAAAGTCGCCTCAGAGGAAAGGGAAAGGGGAAATGGATAGTAATGAAGGAGATAGGGAAGGAGTAAAAAATAACAAGAATTGAGGGGTTAAATAGGGAAAAGAATGTTACCTTGAATGGAAAAGAGACTACAAGTTATATTTCCCCCATTTGCTCATTTTAGTGAGAAAGCTGATATGAGTATTAATCAATGTCCCCCACTTTGTACTCATGTTTACCTTTTTGCTACAAGAACAGAGAGAAATATAGCTCTAGATAAGACTGCAGAAGGGTTTGCTGATTATTTTGTCACACTGAATTTTGCTGACGATTATCGTATTGGTGGTCACTTGCAGGAAAGATTTCTGCAGGTTGCTATTTATAAATGTGCTCTTTTTATACATTTATGATTTTGCTATCAGTAATGGACAACGGATATCCTCCTCAATGGTTTAAATCTCCCCCTGGATTTTTTAGACATATCTTTGATCCACTTGGCCTTCACTCCTCTGCTTCGAGAGGGCAGGCTTAGTTCTATCAGGAGAAGCAATTTTACTGCCATGTCGTTCCAAACAGGCGGAACTTGTAACTCCTTCCATTTCATAAAGGCGAGTACTTTTGTTACCCAGACATAAGCTTCATGGGGCCACAGCAGCCATGTACCTTCCACCCCATCCTCAGTAGAACACGAAAAAAAACAGGATCTTAATCAACTCTCCTATGGGAAAAAGCCTAGAGAACTGACTGGGTCACATGAAAAGGCCCAGCGTTATTCACTTGAACAAATTCTGTAGACTCCTGAAGCATTCTGTGCATCTGCTGCTCAAGCTGCCACAAACTGTAGCTTTATCAAAGCGAAATTGAGCATGCAATGCTGTGGATGTTTTAAAAACATTTGAATGGGATATGTTTGAATTACTTGGGTTTGGGACTTTAGGCAGTTAAACATTCCTTAACAATGGCCACTAGAAACGAATAATGCCTTGCTTTCGGAGAAGCATTAATAAGGTGAAAGATCATAGCTTTGCTTGGAAATAAAACTGCAGACAATGCTGGCAATAATTGAATATTTTTTCTACCTTGCCTCCAGAAAAAATCAATAAAAGATGACAAACCAAGCAAGCAAGACAAAAATTGCTTAAAAGATAAAAATAGCAAAGTGACAGCTCAAGCGAAGAACTCAACAGGAGATTCTGATGAGAAAGAAAAACAGGAACAAAGTGCAGCAAAGAATGGAGACAAAGGAAATGCTGAAAATGGAATATCCTTGAAAACAGAGACAAATGATAAGGAGAGTATCCCTGCAGCAGTACAAGACTATGTTTGTGTGACAAATGCTGAAATGGAGAAGTGTGCAGAAGTGGGTGGGTGTGTTGGGGAAAACACTGTTTCAGTCCATGAGGCCAGTGGCAACAATAATTTTTGTGAAAAAGAGGATACGAAAGATGAACAGGAAGAGCGTGAGAACAAATGTCAAAATGGCACAATTAGTAGATGTGAGGAAGAGGCCAGTCAAGCAAAAGTTGTCACTCCACTGAATGGTGAATATGCTGTCACCAATCAGGAGCTTGGCAGCATGCCAGCTGCAGAGGTGGCAGCTGCGGCCTCGGGGGAAACAGATGTGTCTAGCACAGAAATAACTGATAATGTACCCGAGGAAAGGGAAGGTGTGATAACGGTACAAGATGGTGATGGTACTGTCACTGAATAAAGCAGAATTCCAGTTTGATAAAACTAGGAATAATAAAAAGAAAAACGGTGATGTGTTTTTCCCTGTGGAGTACTCTTGCTGGCCAGATTGTAATATACTTTTTAATGCCAATATTGTGCCACGCACATAGTGCATGAGCTCACACATACACACTTTGCTTGCTGTGCAATAGAACCGAATGCAGATGTTGTAGGTTAGTATTTTGTGTTTTTTTATTATCTGATACAAGTGTTAGTATGACTTTCTAACATTAAAATTAATAATATGTAGAAATGTGCTGGTGATAAAATACTGTTAGTGTCGTTTCAGGTGAGATGGTAACCTTCTATGATTCTATGAGTTGATGTAACATCAAATACAACATTTTTATACAAAAATACATCTCTTTTGTTTGTTCACTGTTTTTTTTTTACAAGGTTATGTGTTCCACTATCATTTAATTTTGCTCTTCTAAATAAAGGATTCTCTTAGCTGGGAAAGTAATTTCGACATCTGTACTTTAAGCATCATATATGCATGTTTTATGGTGTGGTGCCGAGCCAGAAGGCCAGGAAGGTCCCAGGTTCAGTCTCTGGTCTGTGCTGATTTAATTGATCTCAAACCGAGTGATAATACTACAAAGGCCTCAGAACCCTGGGCTGGATCGCTATCGGTGGCTCCTGCTAGAAATCATTCCTGTGGGGACACCGGGTGAAGACAAGATTGTGATCGACTGGGATTGTGCTCTGGGATTGTATAGCTTGCTGCCCTCGGTGACTATGCTCACACCTAAAGAATAGCTTCTTGGGTGAGGTAGTGCAGAGCTGCTGCTGCCCGTTTTTAATCCTTCCAAAGAGTTTATTGGTAGTTTTCAAAATGCTTAAGGAAGGAGTAGCAGGACATTTGAAGACTCATAATACAATCAAGGAGAGTCAACATGGTTTTATGAAGGGGAAATCATGTCTGACAAATTTATTAGAGTTCTTTGAGGAAGTAACGGGCAGGGTGGATAAAGGGGAACCAATGGATGCAGTACATTTGGATTTCCAAAAGGCATTTGATAAGGTGCCACATAAAAGATTACTGCACAAGATAAGAGCTCATGGTGTTGGGGGTAATATACTGGCATGGATAAAGGATTGGCTAACTAACAGAAAACAAAGAGTCGGATAAAAGGGTCATTTTCAAAATGGCAATCTGTAACTAGTGAGGTGCTGCAGGGTTCAGTGCTGGGGCCTCAACAAATATATATATCAATGACTTGGATGAAGGAACAGAGTGCCTTGTGGCCAAATTTGCTGATGAAACAAAGATCGGTGGAAAAGCAAGTTGCGATGAGGACACAAAGTGTCTGCAAAGGGATATTGACAGGTTAAGCGAATGGACAAAAATTTGGCAGATGGAATATAATGTGGGAAAATGTGAAGTCATTCACTTTGAGAGGAAAAATAAAAAAGCAAATATTATTTGAATGGAGAAATACTACAAAAGGGATCTGGGTGACCTTGCACACGAAACACAAAAAGTCAACATACAAGTGCAGCAGGTAATCCGGAAGGCAAACGGAATATTGGCCTTTCTTTCTAGGGGGATGGAGTATAAAAGCAGGGAAGTCATGCTACAACTGTACAGGATGCTGGTGAGACCACACCTGGAGTACTGCGTACAGTTCTGGTGCCCTTATTTAAGGAAGGACATACTTGCATTGGAGGCAGTTCAGAGAAGGTTCACTAGGTTGATTCCGGGTATGGAAGGGTTGTCTTATGAGGAAAGATTGAACAGGTTGGGTCTATACTCATTGGAGTTTAGAAGAATGAGAGGAGATCTTATTGAAACATACAAGATTCTGAGGGGACTCGATAGGGTGGATGGTGAGAGGATGTTACCCCTCATGGGGGAATCTAAAACTAGGGGGCAGAGTCTCAGAATAAAGGGTCGCCCGTTTAAGATGGAAATGAGGAGGAATTTCTTCTCCCAGAGAGTTGTGAATCTTTGGAATTCTTTACCCCAAAGAGCTGTGGAGGCTGAGTCATTGAATACATTCAAGGCTGAGTTAGACAAATTTTTGATCAGCAATGGAGTCAAAGGGATCAGAGGAGTCGAAAGGCGAGAAAGTGAAGTTGAGGTAAAAATCAGATCAGCCATGATCTCATTGAATGGCGGAGCAGGCTCGAGGGGCCGAATGGCCTACTCCTGCTCCTATCTCTCATGGTCTTATGGAGTTATATAAACAATAATGCTGGCGAGGAAGATTTATTAATGTTCAATCCGCTATGCTGACCTCTTCTCAAGTATGTTATTCTTTCATAATATCTAAACACTGAATGTAGAATTTCTTGGTAATGAACCAATAATTATTTCTCAATAAGCTGTAATCTTTTTGTGTGACTGACATTGGTTAGCAAAGACCCGGATCACAGTGACATTTAACATTTTCATTAACAGCACGAAAACTTGTGACAAATTCAGGTCTGCTGTAGATAACCGCTTAGTTTCAGTGGTATCAGTCGCTTCTGTTAAGTGGTCTGAGTGTCTTTTTAAAAATACATTAAAACCGCTGCTTCACTCTGGAAGCAGGCTCTGTGCCACGTGCCATAAGCAGGAGTTCCTGATCTTGCAGTAGTTTGTATCAGGTCAGAAGCTCCTGCCTACAGTGAACGGCAGAGAGTATCATCCTGGAGCAAAGCAGCATTGTAAGGTAAGAGCTGGAACCAGGATACGCACTGAGGAGTACATCAGGGGTGGAAAACACCTCTGTCAACTGTGGAGATTGGGATTTTTTCCTTCCCTATATTTCCGGAACACTTTGTATCCAGGAATATTTAGTACCCAATCCTGCCCTTTTTTGAGCCAGGTCTCCATTATCGCCACTACATCATATTCCCATTTGGCTATTTGCGCCTGCAGCTCACCAACCTTGTTTACCATGCTTCGTGCGTTTACACACATGCACTCTAAACCTATCTTAGGCCTTCTCGAATTCTCTCGTAGTCTGATCCCACCTCATACTTCACTATTTTTTACTCTAGTGCTATCTATCTCTCTCAATCCTTTGTGCATCTTGTTTCTCCTTTTTAATACTACATCCTGGTGCCCAACCCCCTGCCAAATTAATTTAAACACTCCCACACAGAACTAATGAACTTCCCCGCATGGACATTGGTCCCAGCTCTGTTGAGATCCAACCCGTTCATCTTGAACAGGTCCCTCCTGCCCCAGAACTGGTCCCAATGCTCCAGGAATCGGAAGCCCTCCCTCTTGCATCATGTCTCTAGCCACGCATTAACTTGCCTTATCTTCCTATTTCTCTACTCACTAGCACGTGGCACTGGGAGTAATCCAGAGATTACTACTTTTGAGGTCCTGCTTTTTAACTTCCTCCCTAACACCTGAAACTCTAACCGCAGGACTGCATCCATAAGAGCATAAGACCATAAGAGATAGGAGCAGGAGTAGGCCATTCGGCCCCTTAAGCCTGCTCCACCATTCAATGAGATCATGGCTGATCTGATTTTAGCTCAACTCCACTTTCCGGCCCTTTCCCCATATCCTTTGACTCCCTTGCTGATCAAAAATTTGTCTAACTCAGCCTTAAATGTATTCAATGACTCAGCCTCCACAGCTTTTTGGGGTAAAGAATTCCAAAGATTCACGACCCTCTGGGAGAAGAAATTCCTCCTCATTTCCATCTTAAACAGGTGACCCCTTATTCTGAGACTATGCCCCCTAGTTTTAGATTCCCCCATGAGGGGTAACATCCTCTCAGCATCCACCCTATCGAGTCCCCTCAGAATCTTGTATGTTTCAATAAGATCTCCTCTCATTCTTCTAAACTCCAATGAGTATAGACCCAACCTGTTCAATCTTTCCTCATAAGACAACCCTTCCATACCTGGAATCAACCTAGTGAACCTTCTCCGAACTGCCTCCAATGCAAGTATGTCCTTCCTTAAATAAGGGCACCAGAACTGTACGCAGTACTCCAGGTGTGGTCTCACCAGCACCCTGTACAGTTGTAGCATGACTTCCCTGCTTTTATACTCCATCCCCCTCGAAATAAAGGCCAATATTCCGTTTGCCTTCCGGATTACCTGCTGCACCTGTATGTTGACTTTTTGTGTTTCATGTACGAGGACACCCAGATCCCTCTGTACCGCAGCATTTTGTAGTATTTCTCCATTCAAATAATAGTTTGCTTTTTTATTTTTCCTCCCAAAGTGGATGACTTCACATTTTCCCACATTATACTCCATATGCCAAATTTTTGCCCATTCACTTAACCTGTCAATATCCCGTTGCAGACACTTTGGGCTCGATTTTCGCACCCCCGAGCGGGTGCGTTCGTGGCGGGGGGGCTGCGAAAATCAGGGATTCCCGGGGCGGGTCTGGAGCCCGGCTTCAACCCGCCCATTTCCGGGTTCCCCAGTGACGCGCTGACATGCTCGCGCAGCCCCCGCATGTGGGACTCCCGCCGGCAATTAAAGCCAGCGGGGTGCCACTTAAAGTACTCATGAAGGTATTTCAGGTCGTTTACGGACCTGATTAACATAACATTTTAGGAGGGGTAGGATTTTGCAATGAACTGAGACTGTTTCCCGTACTGGGGGAAACACTCCCAGTTGAAATGGACGTGTTGCAGCCATCAGCCTGTGGCAGCTGCAAAGGTCCATTTGACAGTGGGGGGACCCTCACTCATTGCAGGAGGCCACTCTGTCACTTTGGACAAAGTTTGACCTCCACCACCCCCCTCCTGACAATCAAATTCACCAACTTGCACACTTACCCCAGGGTCCAGAGACATGTACCTACCTTGCGGACCCCCTCAGATGTACATCTTCTGGATGGGGGCCGCCGTAGCTGCAGTCATGACCTCCTCGGAGGGCGAACAGCATCACCAGCCTCGCCGTCCACCTCTGACACGTGGAGCTCCACAACAGAGTGCTGTGACACATCCACCTGCACAGCAGGAGGGAGGGCAACGGCAGAGAGAGATGCGTCGCAGAAGGCACTACCCTCGCCACAGGGTCTATAGACCGAGGCTCAGCTTCCTGGACCTCTCTAAGCAGCAGTGCACACGGAGGCTCAGAGTCACTCGACATGTGGTCGTGGACATCTGCAGCCTCTTTCATGCCGAGCTGCTCCCGGCTGGCCCGAGCACCATCTTCTTACCTGTCGCTGTCAAAGTCACCACTGCCCTCAACAACTTCTCCTCCGCATCCTTCCAGGGTGCCACCGGGGACATCGCCAACGTCTGTCAGTCGTCTGCACAAAAGAGCCCTGCAAATACACCTGCACCCACTCTGCAGTGACACAATGGGTGGCATCAGTTGTGGGTCTTCATTGTGATCCTCAGGAAAGGGCATTATTGCACAAACCAGACAAGATTCGCAAAGACGTGGCAGTAGTGGTGACAATATAAAATGTTATGTGAGTTGATCAGAAATTCAATATAATTAAAAACCATGACAAACCCTCAAACACCCTTGTGCATCCCCTTCATGCTCACGACACATTTGCCTCACGCTTCCTACTGCACATACGTGATGCATGCCCTGTGGCTGCAGCACAGGTAGTGGCAGGTTGAGTGAAAGAGATGCATGAGAGGGTGAGTATGAGATAGAGCCATGAGATTGTATGAGGATTGGGTTGAGTGGTAGTGGCGGGATGAGTACTGGCGAGGTGAGTAAGTGCAGGTAAGATGAGGATGAGCTTTGAGTGGGTGTGAGGGGTGATGTGATAGAGTAGTGTTGGCAGTGCATAAGGAGGTGTGGGGTGATGTGGCAGACGGAGTGCAGGGGAATGAGTAAGTGTACTCATTTTGGCTGACCTACTTAGGTCATTGAAGCGCCTCCTGCACTGTATGCAGGTGGGCGATCTGTTGGTGGTGCTGGTGACCTCCTCTGCCACCTCGAGCCAGGCCGCTTCCTCCCGCCCGCCAGGGGGAAGATCTCTGTCCTCCCCCTCCTCCTCACCCCATCCAATGATACCTGGAGTGAGGCATCATTAAATCTGGGAGCAGCCTTCCCCCTGGGCTGCTCCACGCTGTAATTTTTCCTATTTTCTGTAGCATCAGACAGTGGAGGACTGCCCCTTTAAATAGGGCTCCTCCAGCTGACAGTCTATGCTGCGCATGCGCAGTCCGCCCGCTGCCCAGCTTTCCAGCGCGAAACCCAGAAGCACAGGTAAGTGGATCCAATTAGCCTGCGATTCCGTGCGGAGCACCCCGAATTCACTGGGCGCGTTACCCACGCGCCCAGTCGACCCCCTACTGCAAACTTGCCGCCCTCCTAATATCGGGCCCCTTGTGTCCTCATCGCAACTTGCTTTTCCACCTTTCTTTGTATCATCAGTAAATTTGGCCACAAGACACTCTGTTCCTTCATCCAAGTCACTGATATATATTGTAAATAGTTGAGGCCCCAGCACTGAGCCCTGGGGCACCCCACTAGTTACAGATTGCCATTTTGAAAATGACCCTTTTATCCTGACTCTTTGTTTTCTGTTAGTTAGCCAATCCTCTATCCATGCCAGTATATTACCCCCAACACCATGAGCTCTTATCTTGTGCAGTAATCTTTTATGTGGCACCTTATCGAATGCCTTTTGGAAATCCAAATATACTGCATCCATTGGTTCCCCTTTATCCACCTTGCCCGTTACTTCCTCAAAGAACTCTAATAAATTTGTCAGACACAATTTCCCCTTCTTAAAACCATGTTGACTCTCCTTGATTGTATTATGAGTCTCCATGTGTCCTTCTACTACTTCCTTAATAATGGATTCTAGCATTTTCCCAATGACAGATGTTAGGCTAACTGGTCTATAGTTACCTGCATTCTGTCTCACTCCCTTCTTGAATAGGGGTATTACATTTGCGGTTTTCCAATCCGCTGGGACCTTTCCAGAATCTAGTGAATTCTGGAAGATTATAGTAAACAATTTTACAACACCAAGTTATAGTCCAGCAATTTTATTTTAAATTCACAAGCTTTCGGAGGCTTCCTCCTTGCCTCCGAAAGCTTGTGAATTTAAAATAAAATTGCTGGACTATAACTTGGTGTTGTAAAATTGTTTACAATTGTCAACCCCAGTCCATCACCGGCATCTCCACATCTGGAAGATTATAACCAATGCATCCACTATCTTTGTAGCCACTTCCTTTAAGACCCTCGGATGCAAGCCATCAGGTCCAGGGGACTTGTCAACCTTTAGACCATTAGTTTACCTAGTACTTTTTCTCTCGTGATAGTGATTGTTTTTAGTTTCTCCCTCCCCTTTGCCCCTTGATTTTCTACTATTATTGGTATGTTATTTGTGTCTTCTACTGTGAAGACAGAGACAAAATATCTGTTCAATTCCTCTGCCATTTTCTTGTTTTCCATTATTATTTCCCCACTCTCATCCTCTAAGGGACCAATGTTTACTTCAGCTACTCTCTTCCTTTTCATATACTTGTAGAAGCTTTTACTTTTAGTTTTTATATTTCTTGCTAGTTTACTATCATAATTTATTTTCTCCCTCTTTATTATTCTTTTAGTCATCCTTTGCTGGTTTTTAAAGTTTTCCCAATTTTCAGGCTTACCAGTAATCTTTGCCATGTTGTATGCTTTTTCTTTTAACCTGATACCATCCTTGACTTCCTTAGTTAGCCATGGTTGGGTCACCCTTTTTGTGGAGTCTTTCCTCCTCACAGGGATATATTTTTGTTGCGAGTCATAAAATATCTTTTTAAATTTTGCCACTGCTTATCCACCATCATACCATCTAATATATTTACCATCTAATATATCATTGGTACCCACATGGGCCACAACTTCTGGCTGTTCCCCTTCCCCTGCAGTATCTTCTGCACCCTCTCTGTATCAATCTCAGATTTAAAATTAACAATTGAGCTAGCATCAACTGCCATTTGCAGAAGAGAGTTCCAAACTTCTTCCACCATTGTGTGTAGAAATGTTTCCTAACTTCACTCCTCAAAGTCCTGGCTCTAATTTTTAAGATATGTCCCCCAGTCCTAGACTCCCCAACCAGCGGAAATAGCTTCTCTCTATCCACCCTATCAGCTCCCCTTACTATCTTGAAAACTTTGATCAAATCACCCCTTAATCTTCTAAATTCAAGGGAATACAACCGTAGTTTGTGTAATCTCTCCTCGTAATTTAACCCTTGGAGTCCAGGTATCATTCCAGTAAATCTACGCTGCACTCCCTCCAAGGCCAATGTATCCTTCCTAAGGTGCAGTGCCCAAAACTGAACACAGTACTCCAGGTGTGGTCTAACCAGGGCTTTGTATAGCTGTAGCATAAGTTCTGCCCCCTTATACTCTGGTCCTCTAGATATAAAGACCAGCATTCCATTAGCCTTATTGATTATTTTCTGTACCTGTCCATGACATTTTAATGATCTATGTACATGGACCCCTAAGTCTCTTTTTACCTCCACTGCTTAAAGCTTTTCACCATTTAGAAAGTACTCTGATCTATCCTTTTTAGGTCCAAAGTGGATGACCTCACATTTGCCTACAGTTTTGCCCATTCACTTAATTTATTAATATCTCTCTGTAATTTTATGCTTCCATCTACACTGCTTACAATGTTGCCTATCTTTGTGTCATCAGCAAACTTGGATATGTGGCACTCTGGTCATCTAAGTCGTTAATAAATACAGTGAATAGTTGAGGCTCCAACACATATCCCTGTGGGACACCACTAGTCATATCCTGCCAATTTGAGTACATGCCCATTATCCCTACTCTCTGTCTCCTGCCGCTCAGCCAATTTTCCAACCAGGTCAATAATTTGCCCTCAATTCCATGGGCTTCAATTTTAGCTAAAAGCCTCTTATAAGGGACTTTATCGAATGTCTTCTGGAAGTCCATATAAAAAACATCCGTAGACATTCCCCTGCCCACTACTTTAGTCACCTCTTCAAAAAAATTCAATCAGGTTCGTCAGGCATGACCTACCCTTTAAAAATCCATGCTGGCTCCCTCTGACCAGCTGAAAATTTTCAAGGTGTTTAGTCACTCTATCCTTAATTATAGACTCTAGTAATTTCCTGACAACAGATGTTGGGCTAGCTGGTCTATAATTCCCTCGTTTCCCTCTCTGATCTTAAATAGCAGAATGATGTGTAATTTTCCAATCTAAAGGAACGGTTCCTGAATCGAGAGAACTTTGGAAGATTAGGTCATCTGAAATGTTCTCACCTAGTTCCTTTAAAACCTTGGGATGGAAACCATCTGGTCCTGAGGATTTGTCACTCTTTAGTGCCATTATTTTCTTCATTACTGTTAATTTGCTTACATTAATTATGGTGAGTCCCCGTCCCTGATTCAAAATTAGTTTCTTTGGGGTGTCCAGCATGCTATCCTCTTCCTCTACTGTAAATACTGATGCAAAGTAATTATTTAACATTTCCTTATTTTCATTTACAATATCACCATTATCAGTTTTTAAGGGGCCCACATTGCTATTTTTCCTAATATATTTGCAAATTTTTTTGTGTTGACTTTGATATTCCTTGCAAGTTTCTTTTCATTCCTTTTTTTGTAGCTCTTACTATCTGTTTTGTCACCCTTTGCTGTTCTTTGCATCTCTCCCAGTCGCCAGGATCTGTGCTATTTTTTGGATTTTTGTATACTTTTTCTTTTAGTTTTATGTTATCCCTTACCTCTTTTATTGTCCATGGCTGTTTTTTTTGGCAAGTAGAGCTTTTGCCCCTATAGGGTATAAACTGGTATCAACATGAATTTGGGAGACAACAACACGTTCAAATGGGGGAAAGAGAGCTTGGAGATGGGGGTAGTAGTTTGCAAGAACAGAGGGGTAGTGATGACGGCGGGTTTAAAATGGAGAGGAGAGGAAAATAATATGATTGGCAAGATTTTTTTTATAAAGTTCAAATGCTTCAGGCTTAACTCAATTGGTTTAACAGATATGACACAAAATTGTTTTTGCTAACATAAAATGCACGCAGGATGTGGATCAGCCGGAAGTTCATAGATTGCTCAAATGCAATCTTGAGGTTTAACTGTGTGATAAATGATTGATTTTGGTGGGTTCAGCTGTTCTTGGATGATGACTGCAATACAAATACTGTAGATGTATGATACATCCTACTGCTAGTGGTCAGTGGCTCCAGACAGTGGAATGAGAGTGGGTTTCTGAACAGCATTACTGAGTTATTCCGCTAGAAAACTGAATCAAGGCGATCTGCAGTTTGTGGTTCCTTAGATATAGCTTTTATCTATCAGATTAAGATCTCCCCAAGGATTAAGATCTCCCTAAGGGTTTAAACTGGGTATGGCCAGTTGAAGGATTTCTTACATTCAGAGTCTCACTATTGCAGGGTCCATTGGGTCCCTCCACGGTATAAACAGATTTATCTATCCAAACCATATCAAATTTCGAGGAATTTTGTGCAGACCATTTGGAGAGCCTTGTTCCATTCTGTAAACTAACAAAAATAAAATACTGCAGATGTTGGAAATCTGAAATAAAAACAGAAAATGCTGGAACACACTCAGCAAGTCAGGCAGCATCTGTGGAGAAAGAAACAGAGTTAACGTTTCAGGTCATGACCTTTCATGAGTTCTGATGAAAGCTCATTGACTTGAAACATTAACTCAGTTTCTCTCTCCGTAAACTAATAATTAAGGTAGCATTTTCAAATCTACACACCAGAGAGAGAGAAAGAGAGAGGGCACGATTTTAACTTCAAAGTGCAGGTGCGTTGGGGATGGGGAGGGGGGGCAAACAAAGTCGGGCATTTCTGGAGCGGGAAGGAATCCCGGCTCCAACCTGCCGAAAAACGCGCACGATCCAGAGCCATCTAGGTGCGCGCGCCGTTCCCAAACCCGGAAGTCCCGCCGGCAATTAAAGCCAGTGGGACGATATTTAAACCAACAATTGAAGTACTTGAAATCTGCCTTAATGTGATTAATCATGCTGGCAAGTGATCTCAACACTGCCTCAACATGTTTCCCATGCTGTGTGAAGCACGCCATGAGAAACTAGATGGGTTGCAGTCGGCAACCATTTGGACATTTAAATCCCTGTTTGATAGATGGGGTTAAAAGGTGAGTTATTGCAGCAGATCACTCAGTTCTTTCAGAAAAAACTTTTGGCTGGGAGTTCTTTGTGTTTAGACTGAAAATTGTTGGTTCACACTCAGAATTGTTCTGTTCACACATATTTCGGACCCCCTCAAACTGACACCATCAGGATGGGGGGGATGCGCAATGGCTGCATTCACCAGTATATCCTCAACAGGCACAGCGTGCACTTCCGCCACTTCCAGCTCCACAACACAGAGGTGTGCCACAGGGGCCTGCACAAGAGCAGAGGGGAATAACAGGGGGAGCGACATTGCAGGAGGCACTACCCTTGTGAGAGGGTCAACAGACTGAGGCTGAGCTTCCTGGGCCTCTCTGAGGAGCAGTGCCTACGGAGGCTGAGAGTGAGTCGCTAGGTGGCCGCAGACATCTGCAGTCTCCTTCATGTCGAGCTGCTCCCGGCTGGGCCTGGTGGAATTGCATTGCCCGTCGCAGTTAAAGTGACCACTGCCCTCAACTTCTTCGCCTCTGGATCATTCCAGGGCGTCACCTGTGATATCACCGGGGTCTCAGTCGTCTGCCCACAAGTGCATAAGACAGGTCACCGATAGTTTATTTTGCAAGGCATCCCACTACGTCAACTTCCCCATGGACGACCTCAGCCAGACGGAGAGGGCAGTGGGTTTCCACTCTGTGGCTGGCTTCCCATGGGTACAGGGTGCAATTGATTGCACATACGTAGCAATCTGAGCACCTCCACACGAGCCAGGACTATTCACCAACACAAAGGGATATCAATCCATCAACGCTCAGCTCGTTTGTGACCACCGCTAAAGATTTCTTCTCCTGTGTGCCAGATTCCCTGGCAGCTGCCATGATTCATTCATTCTGAGGGAATCCAACATCCCGGCCCTCTCCTATGCACCAAACAGCCTTAAGGGTTGGCTCCTCAGAGACAAAGGATACCCCGTGCACACGTAGCTCATGAGGAACCCCATAGCGAGGAACAGCATCGATACAACGAAAATCACATCGCCACCAGATCTGTCATTGAGCATGTGATAGGACTGCTGAAATTGCGATTTCGGTGCCTGGATCGGTCTGAGGGAGCCCTCTGTACGCACCAGCAAGAGTGGTCGAATTATAGTTGTTTGTTGTGATCCTGCACAACAGAGAGGGTTACCAGTTGATGAGGCCCCATGCCCTCATCCAGCATCCACATCTGCCATCAACATTGAGAAGGAGCGGGAGGAGGAGGAGGAGGAGGGGGACGAGGTGGAGGATGAGGAGGAACCCATCGGCAGAGCAGTGGCTCACCTGGCTGCTCGTGATGCCAGGGAGTCACTATTATTTGAACGATTCTTATAAGGAGATCACAAAGTGAGAACAGTCCAGGCCTCATATGACCTGGAAAGAACAGCGCCAACACCAGCACCTCACACCACCCCCCCATCCCCTGCACAAAACAGTCCTACAGCTACACATATACTCACTGGGTGGCATCAAGTCTCGCCATTCATGATGAAGCACATGAAAGGGTGCTATCACAAAAGGCAGTCAAGAATGGGCAAGACGTGGCAGTAGTGGTGAGAAGTATAACATTTAATGTGAATTTAACAAAAAGCAAATATAAATGAAAAACATGACAGCCTGTCAAACACCCTTGTGCATACCCTTCGTGATCACAAAACCTTCGCCTTTCTCTTCCTAACACTTCTACGTGGTGCATCCCCGTGGCTGTAGCAGAGGGAGTGTTGCGCATGTTCATGCCCTGACTGCTTAGATGCTTTGGGCCTACGCCCTCTGGGTTTTGGTGCCCTTGAGGGCCCCTCCAAAGACTGCTCCACCTGCACCTGTGCAGAGGCAGACTTGGCCACCTGGAGAGGAGGCAGCATTGCCAGTACTAGTTAAGAGGGGGGCATCAGGCGAGACGTTAGAGTGCTTTGACTGGTGTCCCCACTTCCATGTCCCCTTTCATCATCATCCCTCTCCTGGGCCAGGCCCACATCACTCCTGCCACCCTGCTGGAGAACAGTTTGGAGGAAATGCATGATGCCTTGGAAGCCCAGTTGTAAACTTTCTGTCTGCCTGTGTAAGGCGGCAGAATGTTGTTCACCCTGAGTCCGAACGGCCGTTGTCAGGGCCTGAATGGACTCATTTGTGAGCCGTGCTTGAAGCTCATTGAAGGCTAGCCTTCTCTCCATCACAGACATTCCGACATGTACCTGTGCCACCATTCCACTAATGCAGGAGGTGGACTCCTCCATCCTCTCCGCTATTGTGGAGAGTGTGCGTGGCACCTAGTCCAGTACCTTGCAAATGTGCCACTGTCCCTCAATCATTCTCCTTTTAAAGGGTGGCCCCCGTGATTCAATATCTGCGTCCAACTGAGCAGAGCCTGGAGAGGAGTGCCCCACTAACATGGACTCTCCGCAGCTGCCCCTATCACCAGTGTCTGCTCGTGCTCACTTGTGTGTGGTGACTTACCAGGTGCCAACCCAACTAATTGACTCCTAGGACCCACCAAGGTGTGAGTATCTGCGTTGGTGGATGGCTCACTAAGATGTGATGGTGCACCCTCAGAGGCTGGGAGCTCCTCTGATGAATGTTAAAGTTGTGTCACCAGATGTTTGTGGGGTGCCAGTCTCGGCGTCCCTCATTCGAGGGTGCGGCTTAACTCCAGGGTCTCCTTTTCCGCCTCTGTGAGGACCACTATTTGTCGTGGCCCCCCACCCCAATCCTCATCCTCTCGTGTGCATTTTGCGCTCTCTTCTCCTATAAGGGGAGAAAGTACGGATATGTGTGAGTGAGTGAGGGTGAAGTGGTCAGCCGATGAATGCATTGCTTTGGGTGAGGCTGACCATGGAAGAGATGCATCAGAGGTGAGTATCAGACAGAGACCACATTGGATCAGGATTGGGGTGAGTGGTAGTGGTGGGTTCACAAATGGGGAGGTGAGGAATTGCTCAGGAAGTGAAGGTGACGATCCGGATTCTTTCCCCTCAGTCTGGTTCAGTAAAAACTGAAGTCGAATACATTTTAAAGTTCAACACAACTTTAATAGCAGGGTTCTTAGTCTGCAGCATTGATTTGGACTCCTGATAGAGTCCCTCTATGCTGGTAGAGCAAGAACAAGAAACATACAGAAATCCACACGTTTTTATACAGATGAATAGGGGTTGGAACATACTTAACGAGGGTCAACACCAATCATAAGCCGGACATAGGTTGCCATGCGAGGTTACATTATTGCCGGCCAATCATAGATCGTCCATGTGCTGATCATGCTGCTGTTAGACATCAAAGGGGATACTTCCTCACCTTCCAACCTGGAATGTCTTTCCTGTTCCTTCTGTTCCTTATCTCCCAACTTGGAATGTCTTTCAACTTTGGCTAAGCTCGTTACCTATATTGATCTTCCATAAACATGGAGACATTCAGACCAGTCCTTGAATCACATCAAAGACTCTACATTGATAAGACAATGCAAACCTGCTGACTACGCAAACATATGGCCCAGCAGGAGGCCAGGCCACCTGTACCAATCTCAGTTACTAACTAATTAACCCTTTCTAACCATTTTGCATTCTGCTTCTTTGCCACGTAGGCATCTTAATATTTTACCGAAAACTGACCACGTAGGGATTCTCAAAGGTAAGTTGACGATGAGCCTTAAGTGGGTGTGAGAAGTGATGTGATGGAGTAGTCTTGGCAGTGCAGAATGATGTGAGGGTAGGGCCGGGGAAGGGGCAGGTGATGTGCACCACAGAATGCAGAGTATCAGTAAGTGTAAGTGTTGACCTAGTTAGGTCATTGAAGCACTTACTGCACTGGATCCAAGTGCGGGAGATGTTGCTGCTGCTGATGACCTCCTCTGCCAACTCGAGCCAGGCCCTCTTGGTGTTAGAGGCAGGGCGCTTCCTCCTGTCGGCCGGGTAAAATAATTCCCTCCTCCTCTTCACCCCAGCCAGCAGCACCTCAAATGAGGCATCACTTGGCGCTGCCTTGCCCCACTGCTGCTCCATTCTGTGTGCTTGCTCCTTTCTCCAGCAAAAGCCATTGGTGCAATGGCCCTTTAAATAGACACTCCAGCTGACAGCAGGTCACGTAGGTGTACCCGTCGCACAGCTTTCGGACGGCAAACCCGGAAACAATGTTAAGGGGCACAAATGAAGTCGCAATCGGGTGGGGAACGGTAAGATTTTATTATTTGGATTACCCACGTGCCCATTGACCTTGCCCCGCCGGCTGCCATTTTAAAATCGTACCGAGAGAGAGTGTGTGTGTGTAGAACAGGATTCTGTTGTTACTACATTTTAATGGATTCCATCTATGTATATGGATTAGTTACAAGAGCTAACTCCCTTTAGATTTTGACTGCAGAATTGTTGTGCAGTAGCGATTGATGTCTTTTGAGAATGATTTATTTCATCTTCCACTGTACCCATTGAAGCAGATGATTTTGCCACTGGAAGAAAAGTTAGAGCTCACTAAGACTTTGAACAATTAACTGGGGAGGTAATTATCACCTTGAGCCAAGGCATTTGTGGCATTTCTCAACTCCAGTTCTAGTGAACTACAATCAGATGATGAGAGAGTGAGTAGAATGGGCCTATATTCTCTGGAGTTTAGAAGAATGAGAGGTGGTCTCATTGAAACATACAAGATTCTGAGGGGGCTTGACAGGGTAGATGCTGAGATGTTGTTTCCCCTGGCTGGAGAGTCTAGAACTAGGGGGCATAGTCTCAGGATAAGAGGTCAGCCATTTAAGAATGAGATAAGGAGGAATTTCTTCACTCAGAGGGTTGTGAATCTTTGGAATTCTCTACCCCAAAGGGTTGTGGATGCTGAGTTGCTGAGTATACGCAAAGCTGAGATCGATAGATTTTTGGATACAAAGGGAATCAAGAGATATGGGGATTCGGCAGGAAAGTGGAGTTGAGGTCGAAGATCAGCCATGATCTTATTGAATGGCAGAGCAGGCTCGAGGGGCCGTATGGCCTACTCCTGCTCCTATTTCTTATGTTCTTATGTAGATCCTTGACAGTTGAAATTGGACTTTGTTATGCCCGTTTAACGAGCATAAAACAGTCACAACGAGGCCCAATTTTGGGGACCAACGTTCTGCATCTCAACTACACCTGAAAGATGTCCGACTGAAAATTGAGTCGGGCCATTTTTTAGATATCCCTGGCGGCCACCTAAAACAGGTCCTTTACATGTGTAAATGGAGGGCCTAACACCCCTCAAATAATTGGTGTCCTGAGGAGCGCTCAGCTTCACTTCGGGTGGATGCGGTCTAGGAACTGGTCGCTGCCAAAGAAGTGAGTTTGTGTAATTTAAAAAAAAAATTCACATGCAACCAGCAGGAGGAGCATTCCTGAAGGCTGCTGACAGCCACGATCAGCTCCCCTCCTGCCCCAGCACTTACCTGAGTCTGCTGTCGGAGAGGTAGGCAGTCTGAAATTTGTTACTGCAGAAGGATGAGGTGCCTGTAGAGGCACAGCAGGTGCCAGCACCTCATCCAGTGTAGTTAGATGAGGCCCAATTTCAGGCCGGCCTCTGGCTTCCCAGTTTGGGCGTGAGTTATGGCTCCATCACCATGAATGCCCTGAAGCCAGACGCCAATGGGTTTCTACCCCCATAATTTCACTTTATGCCCATTTTATCTTTATCTTCTTTGAACAAAGTAATCTCATATGTTTGTTTTCTTTCAGAGTATGACGGCTGTCATATCTAGGTTGTCATCAAAGCTCAAATACTCTTACTGTACTTGGCAAACCATTGCAAGGAATTTTGTATCAATGTTCAATTGAATCAGCAGTGTGTAACTTCTTGTATGGTAATTTGAGGCCTTTAAGGATCAAAAATATCTCAGACTCTGATGTCTGCTTCAGCAAGGCTGTGTATCAAGGACTGCCAGATCAGTACCAGATCAATTCTAGAATGTGAATTAGGCACTGGGGAGTAAAAGGAATACTTTTTCACATCTGGGTCTATTCATCTCCATGTGTCAGAAACATACATTTCAATCATCATACATATTAAAGCCCTAGGATTCCTCCCTAAAAAATTCTTCACATTTGAACTATCCAGAAATTCATCTAATACCACATTTCAGTTACTCCCTGTCACTTTAAGGGCAGAAAGAAATGGGGACAAACCTTTCCAAAGAAGTTGGGACTGTAAAAATGTTAAAAACATTACTGGGTGGTTACACACCATGGAATTGATGCTCCTTTTTAATTACATTATATTCCATGACTTTTTGAGTATGACGAGTGCTGCTACTGTGTTCATGGATTTGATGCTCCTTTTTAATTAGGGTATTCTGTCATATTCAGAGTATGCATTGCTGGTGTTTGAGATGGCTCTATTTCACTGACCTGGATGTAGATTTGAATACAATAGTAACTGTCGCAGTGACAACAGAACTTTTGAACACCATGGAAGGGAAAGAGGGGGAGGTAATGAGCACCAAGCATAGAGGAAAAGAGCCAATAAGGAGAGGCAGGAACGGTTTACAACAACATGAAAGTGCACTCAGCAAAGAGATAGAAAAAAAATGAAAGACAGCAAGAAAAGCCAAGCTGTTACATATATTTCCTATATGAAAAGTACTTTGGGTCCTAAAATCTTTAGTTTAACTGCAGGAAAAGTCCAATTATTATCTAGCAAAACAGTAGTAGCAAATCATTTTACTCAAATAGCCATGGAACATAACATAATTAAAAGGGAGCATCGATATCAATAGTGACCTCATCTGTCTTTCATCCTTCTTAAATCCTATCAAGATATCAATCCACACAAATATCCTACATACCAATGGTCTCTAGGCCCTCCACGCTCTCCCTCGAGAATCTTGCTCAATGGATTGTTTTCAAAGCTGTCAATCTGGAAACAGGAACCACCAGAAATTGAACCAATCATTTTTTTTTCAAACCGATTGCGACTGTCATCTTGATTTCTAACCCAGATGGCTAAACAATTATATAAATGACACAAGTAGATCTCCAATGGCATTGCTAATAGTGAGACAGAGAAAACATTGTTTTATAATAGGATTTACATTCCATTTGTACTAAATTCTATTCTGTGATTTTTACTAGTCCATTATTGTTAAAACCATAAATGAGTGACTTTTATTTTATATACACACACAAACATTGTATTTTCATCTCATCATTTTTAAAGCTGAGGTTACAAAAGATGATAAGTATACCAGTGGATGTAGGTGTGACAAGTGTTTTTTCGAGTTATAGAACGGTATCGGCTTCTTTCATAAGAAATTAAAAGCCACTGCTCCCCCAGTAATCATGTCCCAGCCTAAAATTATACTATGGGAGCAATTTTTGTGTCCCTACTGCCTCATTTGAACTTAAAAATAGGGCAGGAGCAGGACACAAATAGCGTTGAACTGAAGCGCTGACGTACCGCTTGGTTTCGGCCCATTCTACTTTTCGGGCTGCCCTCAATCCAG
This sequence comes from Heptranchias perlo, assembly GCF_035084215.1. Lineage (NCBI taxonomy): Eukaryota > Metazoa > Chordata > Chondrichthyes > Hexanchiformes > Hexanchidae > Heptranchias > Heptranchias perlo. The sequence continues at coordinate 113,355,001 of NC_090326.1, read as the reverse complement.
GCGGGTAGACCTCCTGCCGAAATGATTAATATATGTAAACCAGGGTCGTGGGATGTAGTTACGATCCCCGACACCAATTTCGTCTCTGTCCATGTTGTTACCGCCAGTTCCTGCTCCCGCTCACAAACTTGGACCCTACAAGTTAGGAGGTGGCCATTTCCAGTGATATTTAAAGGGATCCTCAGTTGCTATCAGGTAAAACTGAAGAATGGGTTGGGTGACATTTTACCTGTATTATGTAGTGTTTCTTTTGCTATTTACGATGATATCAAAGTACTCGTTGTTGCTGTGGAACGTTCTGAACTCTTAAGGGGCTTCTGATATCACACTTTATTCTTTTGGCAATCCCACTTTGTCAAGACGAAGAGGAAGAGTAGGAGGAGGAAGATGAAGATGAAGAGGATCAAGCACAAGAGGAAGGAGCAATCAGAGCTGCAGCTGAAGGGAGAGCAAATAGAAGCAATCCTTACCCTCCCAAAAGAGATTATAGGCCCAGGACCACATATCTGCACTTATCTGGGAAGCAGTACATAAGGTTTTGCTTCTCTAGGGAGACTGTGACAGAGTTACGTTGCCTCCTAGAACAAGACCTGCAAACAACTGCTAAAGCATTACCTGTTGCAGTCAAGGTCATTGCAACCCTCATCTTCTTTGCCTTTGGTCCCTTCCAGGCTGCCAGAGGGGATGTCAGTAATATCAGTCAGTCTGTAGTTCATGCTTGCAGTATGTTAATTTTGTTCCACAGATTTGTTAAAACTCTTATTTACTCAGGAATTTGTGATTTTAATGGCAAATGTGTCCCCTTCTCTTCATGCACATAACTGGCATGACCTCTCGCCAATATCTACATGGCCAGTCTCCCTAGGGATCTATAAAAGTCAACTGGAACAAAAAAGCTTTCTTTTTACTGCAGATCTGGTATATGATATTATTACAAATACAGATCAGTATAAAAGTGTATCCTCCAACTTACTGTGTAATATTAAGGGTGATCTGCTATATTATGTAACTCATCATTCATTACATGGCATAACACTCCTATTGTTATGAAACCATATATCCTTTGGACTACTGTATCACAAGAAATTTGATAGTTTTATTAAAAACCATTTTAAAGATTTGTTTTACTTACATACTTCACTAAAGATAAAAACAAACTGTAAATACTATAAATCTGAAATAAAAACAGAAAGTGCTGGAATTATTGAACAGGTTGATCAGCATCTGTAAAGAGAAAGGATAGCTTAATATTTTGGCTATTAACTCTGTCAGAACACCCAGGTTGTTAACCTATATAATTTTCTATTTTCAGATGCAACTAGATCGGCTGTGCATTTCTGGCACTACTTGAGATGTTGTATTTCAGTTTCCTATGCTAGAAGATCCCCCCAACCCCTCCCCTGCTTACATTCTCAGCTACTTAAAGCATCTGTTCACATTTATCTGGAAAATGCATCTAATACATTCTGCAGATAAGGGAAGTAGATGGAGTCAAGGTTCAAGTCTGTCTTACTTTCATATTTTAATCTGTTACTTCAGATGTTTGTCAATGTGGTTAGAAAACAGTAACCACAAATAACATCTAAAATGGTATTTTTCACAATAACTTGGCTTTAATATCTTTGATGACAATATGTCACAAGTTCTTCATGGCTTCCTGCTAGCATTCTATGCTCAGTCACAACATGGATTCCACATCTCAGCAACCTATTAATTATTCTTTTGCTTTAGCCTTATTGATTTATTTCTAGTGGTAATTTGGACTGTTTCGGGTCAGAATAACCTAACTATTTACTTCACAGCAAAAGATTTGGCAAAAATTAAGTTTCAAAATGGCAACACACTACTACAGCCCATTTGTTGGAAGTTATTTTTATAACCACAAGTGTCCGAACGTGCCCACAGCTGGATATCCTGTTGTGTTGATTTATCTTCAGTCCTCACACCATTTCAGTTAAAGTATAATTAGTATGGGATTTGGTGCCAATGTAATTGCTTATGCTGGTAGCAATTGTACAGGGTGGGGGGAGGGGCGCACGGGGACAGCAATTTTGTAAGTTCCTGAACTCATGGACTCCCTGCCCACCAAGTGCAGAGCTGAAAATCCCTGTATTGGATTGTAGGTGGAGCATCTCTACGAATGGCTTCTCTTCCCAATCCACAGTCACCTCGGGAGTTCAGCAAGAATCAATTTTAATTTTTTTTTATTAACATGCACATTACAGTATTCAAATCAGGTAATTTTGCTATAAATAAGAACTATGGCTTAATATAAAAGATTGACAAACAGGTTTTTGAATACTGCTTTGTGTGATTTGAATGTACAGGGCCTTAAATCACAGGAATACCTGATAAATACATACCTATTGAGTGGACACATATGCAGCATTTAAATGAAAGCAGAAGTTCAGATTCACAGTTGGCACCCCAAGAGAAAAGAGCATTAAATCACACCGAATATTTTAGAAATAGTTATAGTTACACCAAGGGAAGGGGTTCTGTTGGTGGGTAGGGGAAGTTTGTTTGTTGTAATGTGGTTGGTAAATATGTCCACTAGGTGACATATATTCAGCTCTAGTCTAGACTTTTTAACTTCCTGACTGCCAGAAAGATTAGTTCTGGACCATTTCATCTATGCCGGGAGTCAATTAATAAATTCCGAAGCTATTTCAGATAAACCTTGTTGCAAATTTTAAAGCACGTACATTGGTAAATGGTGGAGATTTATTTGCTGAAGTTCTTGTCCAGTGTTGCAGGAGGGCACCATTGCCCTAATATGCTTTTCTGTTTCCTACTGTTTCAGCAGAAAATTTTATTAAACCAGCCCATGTACCTATGTGGAGTCTTATTTTATGTTAAGTCTAGTGCGTGGAGGCCACATCTAAAATTTCAAAGTTTACAAACATTTGAACAGGCCCACTGGTCCATCCAGCCTGTCCCACACAACTGCGATGCCTTGTGCATCACAATCTATATGTTCCCCACCTCACCCAAAAGCCTTGTATACAAGTTTAGCAAGGAAGACACTGAAGACAAAAATAAGGAGACTGAGACAACTAGAAAAATTACAGATAAATAAATTACTCAGTAGTGAAATAAATTGCCAATTTTCTCCCATCTCCTCCATCCTGACTCCTTGTTGGCAACAGTCCAAGCTAGGCACCTTCTGTTAGCCATTATTCATTTGTGACCCTTGACAGTTCATGTTAACAGACTGTTCACCCCAAGGTTCAATCCCACATCAGTCAATGCCCACAGCATGCGCTTCCAGCTGGGGTTGTAAGATAGTGATCAGGAATGAGAATGCTAGCACTGAGGCCAATTCTAGCATCTCTATCACTACCCTGGCTGAGATCAGCTAACTCAGCACATAGCAGAGATGTAACTAGGGACCTCCCTGGACCTTTTTGCTCAGCTGTTCACTGGATATGCTACCTGAGCCATCGGGGTATTCCAAATAAAACACATGCAACTATAGCTACCCCCTCTAGTTTGATTACATGACATGTACATACAACACTTAAATGTATCTGAGTGCAAAGACTACCATTTAAGAAGAAACTTACAAAAACAGATGAAGTGCAACTATGGATTTTTAATTAAAAAAGATGTTTTGCTTATATATTAGAGACTAAAGAATATTTGGAGGAAAATATCCAAGATGACAGAAAGGGCATTCTTGATAGGCAAGATTAGCACAATAATTCTACATTAGTCCATGACAAATTTCTCTAACAAAATTATGATTGCTATGTTAGGAAGACCTACACAGGGTAATATATTCACCGTTTTATGTGTCAAAAATAATCAACTAATCTTCTGGAATCGCTGATTATTTCTGACATTTTGAATGCCATTCCCATTTTGTGCTAATTAATGAACTGTAGCTATGGCAGATACAACAGTCTGATTTGATTTTGGATTAGCTGTTCTCCTATAATAAGACAACACATCTTTCGCTGAAGTAAATACAATTTTGTATTGAATATAGCTTAACAGACAAACTGCAACACAGTAGCCCACTTCAGTCGATATTCTCCAAAACCCATAGTACCTGAAAACAACTTAACTATGCGCAAATTAATTTCCATGAATAAAGATTTCTTATTATCTGGTGTCGATAGATATATGTGAGGTTTGGTGGTTTCTAGAAAATAAATTGCAAAGTGGCTCCTGTGCATAACTCAAACATCATAAGTGTCAGTGAATTATATCAGTGAATGGTAATACAAGTGGTTTAATTCCCATTAATTAATTTATTCACCAACATAACCTGTATACAACAGATATAAACAATATCTATTTATTGGATAAAAACAGAAAATGCTGGAGAAGCTCAGCAAGTGAGGCAGCATCTGTGGAGAAAGAAACAGAGTTAACGTTTCAGGTTGAAGACTTTTCGTCAGAACGGGAAGATGTTAAAAGTTTTTGAGCAAGTACGGAGCCAGGGAAAGGGGGGAGGGTGGGGGAGGGAGGGGAGGAAAGAACAAAAGGGCAGGTCTGTGATTGGCTAGAGGGCAAGAGTGATGAAATGACAAAAGGGATGATGGTGCAAAGCAAGGAAGTTGATAACAGGACAGATTAAGAAACAGAAGATTGATCAGGAGTAGCTGTAAATGGCAGCAGCAGGACCATTACCAGCACTAGCTGACCAAAAAAAATGGGAGCAGTGGTTATGATCTGAAGTTATTGAAATCAATGTAGAATCCAAAAGGTCGTAAAGTGCCTAAACGAAAGATGAGGTGCTGTACCTCGAGCTTACGTTGAGCTTCATTGGACAGTGTAAGAGGCAGAGGTCAGAGTAGGAGTGGAAAGGGGAATTAAAATTGCAAGTGACCGACAGGTCAGGGTCACGCTTGCTGATTGAGTGGAGGTGTTCAGCAAAGCGATCACCCAATCTGTATTTGGTCTCCCCAATGTAGAGGAGACCACATTGTGTGCAGCAGATACAGTATATTAAATTGAAAGAAGTACAAGTAAACCACTGTTTCACCTGGATGGATGGTTTGGGAAGGGAGGAGGTGGAGGGGCTTCTTTCAATTTAGTAAAAGACTTGTATGGAAAAAGTAATTTGAAAAATCTGTTGTATGATTTTTTTTTAGCTTGAACACATTGCTTTTCATTTCCATGCACATGTTTTATGAGCTACATAAATCAGCAAAGTATTTCAGTGCAGCTAGTTTCCAATTTTAAAAAACTTCTAATGCTCTGGCCTATCAATGGAAGGAAGGCAGGCTAACCGGTTGATATTGTAGGGTGGGTTTTCCGGATCTCCAGCAGCAGCCAAAAGGTGCTGAAGCCAATAGCCAGGAATGCAACTGTGCTTGAATTTTCTCCCCCTTTTGTCGGTTTTAAGCACAGCCAAGCCTGATCCTGCCGTCCTACTATGGTGCTCCCATGTAGACGCAGCAGAGATGGGATACCTCAGCAGAAATTGGGGATCAAACCATGGACCTTTCTGGTCTGTTTGGCTCAGCGACTCACTGAATCATCAGGGAGCTTTGCTGTCCACTTCCTATTGCTAAGCCAATTTTCAGTCTAACTAGCAAGTAAAACCAGTCACCATAAGATGTATGAGGATGGGTTTAGGTTAGTTCATCTCCTGATTCTCTCTCCTTTGGTTCAATTCTCTCTCCTTTGGTTCAATAGTACAGCTGAGAGCTGCTGTAAACCTAGGTCCTACTGAATGACACCAATGTACTATACAACAATGCTGCCTGCAATTAATCTAAATTAGTTGGTGCCAGACAAGCTATATTACTTTCCTTGTTATTAAAACAAAGCATTTGTATTTTTATCTGTATTTATTCTACATGGTAATGACTACCAGTAACTGCACTGTTTCATGGTTTTGACTGACTTCAAATGAGCACAGCTTTTGCTGACAGTAGCTATGTATTTGCCTGTGCACAACAAATAACTTTGCTTTAGCAAGACAGTACTCAGCTAAACCTTCCCAGCTCTAAGTACTTTTTGTACTATAGGCAAAAAGTAATACAACATTTTTTAAGATCACTATCAGAAACAGTGATTTCATTCCCCAGTAATACAAGTCAACCAACCTGGTTAACCAGATGAAACATATTGGACCAGAATTTGCTGTATCAGGGCATCTAATGGCATATGCCATTAGTTAGACTTATCCCTGCACCCTTCAGCTCAAAGAACTTTTGCCCACAAAGCTGCTGAAAGTGCAAGCTGATAACAGCACAGCGAAGGTAAAAAGGACATCTGAGACTTGAGTGAACTGGACAACCAATAGGGTATCTCCTTAACCAATGAGATTTAAGGATTGGGAAATAAACAGCAGAGGGAGTGAGAAGGAGGGTGAATTAAAGGGGATAAATTCAATTCAAATCAGGTACAGAAAGAGAAATAGAGGGAAAGAAAGACTGGATTGAGAGAAAAAGGCAGAAAAGAAAAATTAAATTTTAAATTTTATATTTTTAAAATCTCCCCAAAACATGACTCCACACTTGTATTGTTAATTTTCAGTGCCAGGGAGATTGATTGGCAGTCATGAGCATTTATCACATTGTCAAAAGGGTACTTATGCCTGTAATGTAAAGACTTAACTTTGTGGCGAGTTTAATGGGCAAATACAGCAACTTCCTAAAAAAAAGGAAGGCTAGTGGCGAGATGCTGTTTTTGCGAAGCTAAGCATGGAGCGGCACAACTCGGACAGTAACTTTTGGTCATTCACATTTAACTATGTATCTGCTCCTCGCCTGATGTTGCTGTACCATTTAACCATAAATTAGCCCTGCCATTATTTTGACAGCAAATCCTGGCCCATTAAGCCAAATTGTAGCTAGCTGCATCAAAACCAGCAAGTACTAGAAGAACACAGCATGTCTGTCAGCATCTGTAAAGAGAATTGAAAACTAAAGATAAGCAAGCATTTCAGTATAATTGAAAAAAAGAGGGACAAAGAAACAGCAGATCAGAGAGGCGAAGTTAATAGGTTAAATGACCTGCAAACAGTGTAATAGAAAAGTGGGGAACTGTTAGATGATGTAAAAGATCATCTTGCAATGAGGCAATGGAAGGACATTAAAAGAACATGAATATAGCTAAGAGAAGGAGAAGGCCCACAAAAAGTGTCAAAAATTAAAAAATATATATATTTTCCCTTTTTGCAGTAGGTTGAAATATACAATTTCCTAATACAGATTAAAAACTAAAACTTCTTGTCCTCCATTCAAATGGAATGCATCTACAGCCTCAATCAAACTCATTCAAAAATACCCAGCCAGTTCTAAGTAACAGTTATCTTCCATTTTGTGGGATTGCCCTCACCTGGCTCCACTCTTGCCTATCCAGTTGTAGCCAGTGAATCTCATGCATTGGCTTCCCTTCCCACTCCCGCATTGTTCCATCTGGAGTCCCCATAAGATTCATTATTGGCCCCCTATTTCTCACTCACATGCTGCCCCTCGCCGACATAATCCGAAGACAGGTTCCACATGTATGCTGACGACATCCAGCTCTACCTCACCACCACCTCTGCATTGTCAGTCTGTTTGTCCGACATTTTCGGCCCCTACCACAAACTCCATTCCTTTCCCAATGATTCCATTCCTCTACTGGGCCACTGTCTCAGTTTGACCCAGACCGTTTGCAACCTTGGCATCCTATTTGATCCTGAGCTGAGCTTCTGACCTCATAGCGTTTCCATCACAAGAATGCTTACTTTCACCTCCATAATAATCGTCCATTTCCACCCCTCCCTCAGTCCATCTGCAACTGAAATCCTTATTAATGCTTTTTTTTTAAAAAAACCTCCAGACATGACTATTCCAATACTCTCCTAGTCAGCCTCCCATCTTCCACCCTCCACAAACCTGAGCTCATCGAAAACTCTGCTGCCCATATCCTAACCGGCACCAAGTCCTACTCACCCACCATGCCTGTGCTTGCTGATCTACACTGGCTCCCGATCCATTAACACCTCAAATTTAAAATTCTCATCAGTGTGTTCAAATCCCTCCATGGCCTCACCCTCCTCTATCTCTGTAACCGCCACCAGCCCTACAACAGAACTCGCCGTACCTCGAATTATGTCCTCTCATTCATCCCCCACTGTTCACCCCACCATTGGTGGCCGTGCCTTCACCCATCTAGGCCCTAAGTTCTGGAATTCCCTCCCTAAACCTTTCCACCTCTCTTTCCTCCTTTAAACCTACCCGTTTGACCAAGCTTTTAGTCACCCCTCCTATTATCTTTCTTTGGCACGGTGTCAATTTTTGTCTTGTCATGCTCCTGTGAAGCGCCTTGGGACTTTTTCCTACATTAAAGGTGCTATTTAAATGCAATTTGTTGTTGTAGAAGGTGCTGTATGATAAAACTGGCACTTTTTCAGTTTTTGTATATTTAGTTCCTTGTGTATCAGAATAGTTGCCTAATCTATTAATTTTGTTTAATCAAATCAGGTAATTTTATGTTTTTTGTATTGCTTGCCTCATTTTAAGTTCAATATACTCAGACTTCTACAATTTTTAATGCTGAATCTACTTTAAAAGTCAAGATTCTTTCAGCAGTCATCCTGTTAGTTAAATAATTGTGATTGTAAGAAGAAAATTAAGAGAGTCAATTATTAGCTAAGAACTGCATTAACTTTAGTCAATCTGCCATTTTTCAATATTTTACACCCATTGTACAACTGTTAGAAGTTTAATTGCTGCTGATTGACTTAAGTCAACATGGTTATTTGATTTAAAATAACATTCAGACAGAAAACTATGCAGCAGAAAATAAGTGCTCAAACCTCAATGATGCATCATGATTCATCAGGAAGGGTTGCATGTATTCACTACCCCTGATATGCAGATGACTGTTTTCCTTGACGCTTTGTACTAGATTCCTTGTTTTTGACAGCTTGGGCGAGCCATGCATGGATAAAAATATGAGTTGTATGAGTTAGCAATCCCTCTGCTCGTGACAGAGGAAGATGATGCAGGGGAGCTGCCATCTTTAGCCTTTAATTTTTCTGATATTTTCATTCTAGCAAGAACCTTATTTGCATAGGTCATGTGGCTTTGTTAGATCTGTTTATTAGAGAAGGGAATTTAAACACTTTTAAACTAACTGCCTACTGGATGGATTTACATACCTCCAACATTAACTTAAAAAGCAGTGAATCTGAAAAGTGCATGCTGCAAGTAAGTAGCTGAAGGCAACTAATAAGAACATAAGAACATAAGAAATAGGAGCAGGAGTAGGCCAATCGGCCCCTCGAGCCTGCTCCGCCATTCAATAAGATCATGGCTCATCTGATCCTAACCTCAAATCTAAATTCATGTCCAATTTCCTGCCCGCTCCCCGTAATCCCTAATTCCCTTTACTTCCAGGAAACTGTCTATTTCTGTTTTAAATTTATTTAATGATGTCGCTTCCACAGCTTCCTGGGGCAGCAAATTCCACAGACCTACTACCCTCTGAGTGAAGAAGTTTCTCCTCATCTCAGTTTTGAAAGAGCAGCCCCTTATTCTAAGATTATGCCCCCTCGTTCTAGTTTCACCCATCCTTGGGAACATCCTTACCGCATCCACATGATCAAGCCCCTTCACAATCTTATATGTTTCAATAAGATTGCCTCTCATTCTTCTGAACTCCAATGAGTAGAGTCCCAATCTACTCAACCTCTCCTCATATGTCCACCCCCTCATTTCCGGGATTAACCGAGTGAACCTTCTTTGTACTGCCTCGAGAGCAAGTATGTCTTTTCTCAAGTATGGAGACCAAAACTGTATGCAGTATTCCAATACCTTATATAACTGCAGCAATACCTCCCTGTTGTTATATTCGATCCCCCTAGCAATAAAAGCCAACATTCCGTTGGCCTTCTTGATCACCTGCTGCACCTGCATACTAACTTTTTGATTTTCTTGCACTAGGACCCCCAGATCCCTTTGTACTGCAGTACTTTCCAGTTTCTTGCCATTAAGATAATAACTTGCTCTCCGATTTTTCCTGCCAAAGTGCATAACCTCACATTTTCCAATATTGTATTGCATCTGCCAAATCTCCGCCCACTCACCCAGCCTGTCTATATCCCCCTGTAGGTTTTTTATGTCCTCCTCACTCTCCACTTTCCCTCCCATCTTTGTATCATCTGCAAACTTTGATATGTTACACTTGGTCCCCTCCTCCAAATCGTTAATATAGATTGTAAAGAGTTGGGGACCCAGCACCGACCCCTGCGGAACACCACTGGCTACTGGTTGCCAGTCCGAGAATGAACCATTTATCCCAACTCTCTGCTTCCTGTTGGATAACCAATCCTCCACCCATGCCAGAATATTACCCCCAATCCAGTGATTCTTTATCTTGAGCAATAATCTTTTATGTGGCACCTTGTCGAATGCCTTCTGGAAGTCCAAATACACTACGTCCACTGGTTCCCCTTTATCCACCCTGTACGTTATGTCCTCAAAGAACTCAAGCAACTTTGTCAGACATGACTTCCCCTTCGTAAAGCTATGCTGACTTTGTCCTATTAAATTATGTTTATCCAAATGTTCTGCTACTGTCTCCTTAATAATAGACTCCAAAATTTTACCCACCACAGATGTTAGGCTAACTGGTCTATAATTTCCAGCCTTCTGCCTACTACCCTTTTTAAATAAGGGTGTTACATTAGCAGTTTTCCAATCTGCCGGGACCTTTGCCGAGTCCAGAGAATTTTGGAAAATTATTACCAAAGCATCCACAATCCCTACTGCCACTTCCCTCAAGACCCTGGGATGTAAGCCATCAGGTCCAGGGGATTTATCCGCCTTGAGTCCCATTAATTTACTGATTACCAATTCCTTAGTGATTTTAATCGTATTTAGCTCCTCCCCCCCTAGAGCCCCCTGTTTGTCCAGTGTTGGGATATTCTTAGTGTCCTCTACCATAAAGACTGAAACAAAATATTTGTTCAGCATTTTTGCCATATCCATGTTTCCCACCATTAATTTCCCGGTCTCATCCTCTAAGGGACCTACGTTTGCCTCAGCCACCCTTTTTATTTTTATATAACTATAGAAACTCTTGCTATCTGTTTTTATATTTTTTGCTAATTTATTTTCATAATCTATCTTCCCTTTCTTAATCAATCCTTTAGTTACTTTTTGCTGTCTTTTGAAGACTTCCCAATCTTCTAACCTCACACTAAGTTTGGCTACCTTATATGTCCTTGTTTTTAGTCGGATACAATCCTTAATTTCTTTACTTAGCCACGGATGGCTGTCATTTCTTTTACACCCTTTTTTCCTCAGTGGAATATTTTTTTTTTTGAAAGTTGTAAAATAACTCCTTAAATGAACACCACTGCTCATGTACCGTCTTACCCTTTAATCTATTTTCCCAGTCCACTTTAATCAATTCCGCTCTCATACCATCATAGTCTCCTTTATTCAAGCTCAGTATGCTTGTTTGAGAACCAACCTTCTCACCCTCTAATTGGATATGGAATGTAACCATGTTATGGTCACTCATTCCAAGGGGATCCTTAACTAGGACATTATTAATTAATCCTGGCTCATTACACAGGACCAGGTCCAAGGTTGCTTGTCCCCTTGTAGGATCAGTTACATACTGCTCAAGAAATCCATCCCTAATACACTCAATAAACTCTTCCTCAAGGCTGCCCTGCCCAATTTGATTTGTCCAGTTAATATGACAGTTAAAATCCCCCATAATTATAGCTGTTTCCTTATTACATGCCCCGACTATTTCCTGATTAATACTTCTTCCAGCAGAGTTGCAACTATTAGGAGGCCTATATACTACGCCCACGAGTGTTTTTTTCCCCTTATTATTCCTTATCTCTACCCAAACTGTTTCATTATCCTGATCCTTTGTCCCAATATCATTTCTCTGTATTACAGTGATTCCTTCCTTTATTAACATAGCCACCCCACCTCCCCTTCCTTCCTGCCTGTCCTTCCTGATTGATAAATACCCTGGCATATTTAATTCCCAGTCGTTGTCACCCTGCAGCCATGTTTCTGTAATGGCCACAAGATCATACCCATACATAGCTTTTGTGCCGTTAACTCGTCCATTTTGTTACGAATGCTACGTGCATTCAGATAAAGAAATTTCAAATATGCATTGGTACCACTAAGTGCGTTAGTACCTATTAACCTAGGGCCCATAGTTCCTTTCCAAAACAATCCCTGTGTAATAGCCATGTATTGAAAACACAACACCATTAATTATGAGGTTAGGGAACAATGTGGATCATCTGCATCATAAATAAAAATGTAGGATTTATAATAGACAACAAAAAAGTATATTGCTAACTTTTCTGGCTCTTAATACCAACAAATTCTAACATTAACAGTTAAAAGTGAAAGACCAGTTAAGCCAGGCAACTCAATTTATCTTTCTCATGAATTTCTCCATGCCCTCATGAAAGCATTAATGCCTCATTATGGTGCAGTTCCACAGCTTACCCAAGTGGTCATTATTCATGTGCAAGCCTCAACCAGATATAATGTGTTCAGGAAAGATAGGGAAGGAAAGTGGGGGGGGGGGGGGGGGGGTAGTATTGATTAAGGAGAATATTGCAGCACAGGAGAGAGAGGATGTCTTGGAGGGGTCAAGGACAGAATCTATTTGGTTAGAGTTAAGAAATAAAAAAGGTGCCATTGCACTACTGGGTGTATTTTATAGGTCACCAACTAGTGGGAAGGATACAGAGGAGCAAATTTGCAGGGACATTACAGAGGGATGCAAAAGCTATATTGATAACTGGGGACTTCAACTATCCTAATATAGACTGGGATAACAATAAGGGGCAAAGAGGGGGGAGGAATTTTTAAAATGTGTTCAGGATAACTTTCTTGACCAGTACGTTTCCGGTTCAACAAGGAAGGAGGCATTGCTGGACTTGGTTCTAGGGAATGAGGCGGGCCAAGTGGAGCAAGTGTCAGTGGGGGAGCATTTAGCGAGCAGCGATCATAGCATCATAAGGTTTAGAATAGCTATGGAAAAGGGCACGGACCATTCTAAAGAAAAAAAACTCAATTGGAGGAGGGCCAATTTCAGTGGGATGAGAACAGATCTGGCCCAGATAGATTAGAATCAAAATTGGCAGGCAAAACTAATTGATCAGTGGACGGCCTTTGAAGAGGACATGGTTCGGGTACAGTCTAGGTATATTCCCACAAGGGAGAAAGGTAGGGCAACTAAAGCCAGAGCTCCCTGAATGACAAAAGACATAGTGAGTAAGATGAAATGGAAAAAAGTAGCTTATAACAGCTGTCAGATTGATAACACAAGTGAGAACCAGGCAGGATATAGAAAGTTCAAAGGGTAAGTGTAAAAGGAAATAAGATGGGCAAAGAGAGTATGAGAATAGACTGGCGGCCAACATAAGAGGGAATCCAAAAGTCTTCTACAGTCATGTAAACAGTAAACAGGTAGTAAGAGGAGGGATGGGGCCGATTAGGTACCATAAAAGGAGATCTACTCATGGAGGCAGAGGGGATGGCCGAGGTACTAAATGAGTACTTTGCATCTGTATTTACCAAGGAAGGTAATATTGCCAGAGTCTCAGTAAAGGAAGATATAGTTCAGATAATGGATGGGCTAAAAATTGATAAAGAAGAGGTACTAGAAAGGCTAGCTGTACTTAAAGTAGACAAGTCACCCAAATCTGGTTGCATTCTAGGTTGCTGAGGGAAGGGTGGAAATTGCAGAGGTACTGGCCATAATCTTCCAAACATCCATAGATACAGGAGTGGTGCCAGAGGACTGGAGAATTGCAAATGTTACACCCTTGTTCAAAAAAGGGTGTAAGGATAAACCCAACAACTATAGGCCAGTCAGTTTAAGCTCAGTGGTGGGGAAACTTTTAGAAACGATAATCCGGGACAGAATTAACAGTCACTTGGATGAGTGTGGATTGATTAGGGAAAGCCAGCACAGATTTGTTAAAGGCGAATCGCGTTTAACTAACCTGATAGAGTTTTTTCATGAGATAACAGAGAGGGTAGATGAGGGCAATGCAGTTGATGTGGTGTACATGGACTTTCAAAAAGCATTTGATAAAGTGCTGCATGGTAGGCTTATCATCAAGATTGCGGCCCAAGGAATAAAGGGGGCAGTAGCAACATGGATACAGAATTGGCTAAGGGACAGGAAACAGATAGTAGTGGTGAACGGTTGTTTTTCGGATTGGAGGAAGGTGTACAGTGGTGTTCCTCAGGGGTCAGTGCTGCGACCACTGCGTTTCTTAATATATATTAATGACTTGGACTTTGGTATATAGGGTACTATTTCAAAATTTGCAGGTGACACAAAACTTGGAAGGATAGTAAACAGTGAGGAGGATAGTGATAGACTTCAAGAGGATATAGACAGGCTGGTGGCACGTGGCAGAATGAAATTTAACACAGAAAAATGTGAAGTGATACATTTCGGTAGGAAGAATGAGGAGGCAACATAAAGTAGAGGGCACAACTATAAAAGGGGTACAGGAACAAAGAGCGGGGGGTATATGTGCACAAAGTGTAGAAGGTGGAAGGGCAGGTCGAGAAAGCGGTTAAAAAAGCATACAGAATCCTGGGCTTTAACATTTTTTTAAAAACTCGTTCATGGGATGTGGGCGTCGCTGGCGAGGCCGGCATTTATTGCCCATCCCTAATTGCCCTCGAGAAGGTGGTGGTGAGCCACCTTCTTGAATCGCTGCAGTCGGTGAGGTGGAGGTTCTCCCACAGTGCTGTTAGGAAGGGAGTTCCAGGACTTTGACTCAGCGATGATGAAGGAACGGCGATATATTTCCAAGTCGGGATGGTGTGTGACTTGGAGGGAACGTGCAGGTGGTGTTGTTCCCATGTGCCCGCTGCCCTTGTTCTTCTAGGTGGTAGAGGTCGCGGGTTTGGGAGGTGCTGTCGAATAAGCCTTGGCGAGCTGCTGCAGTGCATCCTGTGGATGGTACACACTGCAGCCACTGTGCGCTGGTGAAGGGAGTGAATGTTTAGGGTGGATGGGGTGCCAATCAAGTGGGCTGCTTTGTCCTGGATAGTGTCGAGCTTCTTGAGGGTTGTTGGAACTACACTCATCCAGGAAAGTAGAGAGTATTCCATCACACTCCTGACTTGTGTCTTGTAAATGGTGAAAAGGCTTTGGGGAGTCAGGAGGTGAGTCACTCGCCACAGAATACCCAGCCTCTGACCTGCTCTTGTAGCCACAGTATTTATGTGGCTGGTCCAGTTAAGTTTCTGGTCAATAGTGACTCCCAGGATGTTGATGGTGGGGGATTCGGCGATGATAATGCCGTTGAATGTCAAGGGGAGGTGGTTAGACTCTCTTGTTGGAGATGGTCATTGCCTGGCACGAATGTTACTTGCCATTTACCAGCCCAAGCCTAGATGTTGTCCAGGTCTTGCTGCATGTGGGCACGGACTGCTTCATTATTTGAGGGGTTGCGAATGGAACTGAACACTGTGCAATCATCAGCGAACATCCCCATTTCTGACCTTATGATGGAGGGAAGGTCTTTGATGAAGCAGTTGAAGATGGACACTGCCCTGAGGAACTCCTGCAGCAATGTCCCGGGGTTGAGATGATTGGCCACCAACAACCACTACCATCTTCCTTTGTGCTAAGTATGACTCCAGCCACTGGAGAGTTTTCCCCGATTCCCATTGACTTCAATTTTACGAAGGCTCCTTGGTGCCACACTCAGTCAAATGCTGTCTTGATGTCAAGTGCAGTCACTCTCACCTCACCTCTGGAATTCAGCTCTTTTGTCCATGTTTGGACCAAGGCTGTAATGAGGTCTGGAGCTGAGTGGTCCTGGCAGAACCCAAACTGAGCATCGGTGAGCAGGTTATTGGTGAATAAGTGCCGCTTGATAGCACTGTCGACGACACCTTCCATCACTTTGCTGATGATTGAGAGTAGACTGATGGGGCAGTAATTGGCCGGATTGTATTTGTCCTGCTTTTTGTGGACAGGACATACCTGGGAAATTTTCCACATTATCTGGTAGATGCCAGTGTTGTAGCTGTACTGGAACAGTTTGGCTAGAGGCGCGGCTAGTTCTGGAGCGCAATTCTTCAGCACTACAGCCGGGATGTTGTCCAGGCCCATAGCCTTTGCTGTATCCAATGCACTCAGCAGTTTCACTCCATGTGATATCAAGAATCAAATTGGCTGAAGACTGGCTTCTGTGATGGGGGGATATCGGGAGGAGGCAGAGATGGATCATCCACTCGGCCCTTCTGGCTGAAGATGGTTGCAAACGCTTCAGCCTTGTTTTTTGCACTCACGTGCTGGACTCTGCCATCATTGAGGATGGGGATGTTTACAGAGCCTCCTCCTCCCATTAGTTGTTTAATTGTCCACCACCATTCACGACTGGATGTGGCAGGACTGTGCGGTGGTCACTCCTACCAATACTATCATGGATGGATGCATCTGTGACACGTAGATTGGTGAGGACGAGGTCAAGTAAGTTTTTCCCCTAGTGTTGGTTTGCTCACCACCTGCCGCAGGCCCAGTCTGGCAGCTATGTCCTTCAGGACTTGGTCAACTTGGTCAGTAGTGGTGCTACCGAGCCACTTTTGGTGATGAACATTGAAGTCCCCCACCCAGAGTACATTCCGTGCCGTTGCTACCCTCAGTGCTTCCTCCAAGTGGTGTTCAACATGGAGGAGGACTGATTCATCAGCAGGAGGTTTCCTTGCCCATGTTTGACCTGATGCCATGAGATTTCATGGGGTCTAGAGTCAATGTTGAGGACTTCCAGGGCCACTCCCTCCTGACTGTATATCACTGTACCACCACCTCTGGTCGGTCTGTCCTGCCCGTGGGACAGGACATAACCAGGGATGGTGATGGAAGAGTCTGGGACGTTGGCTGAAAGGTATGATTCTTTGAGTATGGCTATGTCATGCTGTTGCTTCACTAGTCTGTGGGACAGCTCTCCCGATTTTGGCACAAGTCCGCAGATGTGAGTGAGGAAGACTTTGCAGGGTCGACTGAGCTTGGTTTGCCTGTGTCGTGTCCGGTGCCTTGTGGTCTGATGCCGGGTGGTTCATCCGGTTTTATAAATAGAGGCATAGAGCACAAAAGCAAGGAAGTCACCATGAACCTTTATAAAACACTGGCTCGGCCACAACTGGCGTATTGTGTCCAGCACTTTAGGAAAGATGTGAAGGCCTTAGAGAGGATGCAGAAGAGATTTACTGGAATGATTCCAGGGTTGAGTGGCTTTAGCCTGGAGAAGCTGGGGCTGTTCTCCTTGGAACAGAAGTTTGCGAGGAGATTTGATAGAGGTATTCAAAATCATGAAGGGTCTAAACAGAGTAGAAAGAGAAACTGTTCCCATTGGCGGAAGGGTCAAGAACCAGAGGACATACATTTAAGGTAATTGGCAAAAGAACCAAAAGATGACATCAGGAAAAACTTTTTTTTAATATATAAACACAGCGAGTGGTTAGGATCTGGAATGCACTGCCCGAGGGGGTGGTGGAGGCAGATTCAAACATGGCCTTCAAAAGGTAACTGGATAAGTACTTGAAAGGAAAAAATTTGCAGGGCTATGGGAATAGGGTAGGGGAGTGTGACTAGCCAGATTGCTTTTGCATAGAGCCGGTACGGACTCAATGGGGCTGAATGGCCTCCTTCCGTGCTGTAACCTTTCTATGATTCTAACTGCAAGTGTTGGTAGACCATTCAACCACATCAGGGCATCACAACCAATCTAAATACCATCTTCACCCATCATCCACAAAGGTCCAGTATCATGGTTGATGAAGAGTGATTTGGGTTAGGAACCCCAGCTGATTTTCTCTTCTCTAATTTAGGGATGCCAAGGACAACTGTAGTGCCTTGATGGCTGCCACAGTTAAAATTACTTAAGAAAGATCCTAGGTTTGATCCCTGTTAACTTTATGACTCAACTACTCACTGCATATATTCCCTGATACTTTTTGAACTATGCTTTAATTATCAGCAAGGGTGCCGGTAATAGCAACATTCAAGACATTCCAGTGCAGTGAATGTGTGCATCTAATTATAGTTATGTATTGAATCATTTAAGGGCTACATCCAACATATTCCAGCATGGTACAATTTGTACATCTAATTATGTTCACCTAAAACGAAAACTATTTCGACTTGGGTGGAGATCCTTGCTGTAATAAATCTTACCACCATTACTACTGCACTGCCAGCAGATAATTCAAAGTAGAATAAAGTACTATTTTTTGAATTGAAGTGTGCACCAGCAACCATTGACTATGGACACGTTGATCCTGATCCCTACTGCTAACATAATGTACTATGCCAAGTAAAAATTCTAAACGCAGCTCAGTGACACTCATGATGATTCCTGCACCATCTGTAAGCTGAAAACAGTTATAGCTTGCAATTTAAGTAAAAATAACATTTCACACTGTATTAAGGGCAGTGTATATACATCACAGACTAAAAACTGGCAGAAATCATGAGCTGCCATTTTAAATTCTTACCTATCTGAATTGTGTGCAATTTTGCAGTGAATATAGTGGCAAAAAGTTATTACACAGGAACAGGATACCTCTAAAATTTACATTAATAGTAATCACTAATTTTATACAGCAACATGACAGTAGATGCAATGCATACAATGCAGAATTGTAATCATCAGCTTTGTTTTGTTCTGTTCAGCTTATTTAAAAAAGCAGAATGATGAGAGGACACACTGCTGCTCACTGAATATGAACTTTCCTTCCACATATACAAATGAAGATCCTATCACTGGAATGAAAAGGCTTCCTAAATTCCTGCGTCGAGTTTCTTTTGTCTGTTTTGATATGTATGTTTCTTTTCTTTTTAATATATTGAGGTTTGTAATGTGGGTCAACTGAGTTAAATTGGTATCTGTATTAAGTGATGAAAAATTAATTAGTAACAGCGTGATAGCAGACTTGTT
Source organism: Heptranchias perlo (assembly GCF_035084215.1). Lineage (NCBI taxonomy): Eukaryota > Metazoa > Chordata > Chondrichthyes > Hexanchiformes > Hexanchidae > Heptranchias > Heptranchias perlo. Next base: position 113,336,085 of record NC_090326.1, on the reverse strand, counting down.
TCTCAATTACAGGATGTGTGATTTCATTACTTTTAATTGCTACACAATTACACGATAGACTTAAAACTTAGTTTAGAAGAAAAATACTGCAGCAAAGTGCTCTCCATCCAGGAAAAAACAAATAAAGGTCAAATCTTGGAAGTGTTTGGAAGTCAAACACAGGGACAGGGATAATACTGAAACCTCATCTTCATGTCATTCTCTAACATCACCTTTAAATTCCAATGTTGGTAACCTATATTCATTATTGAAGCACAATGTGAAAGCACACCATATTGAGTATTTTCTTTTGTAACAGCCTGATAAAGATTTATCCTGTACTTATCACTAGACAGCTTCATAGTTTTTAGACAGACAGCTTATGATGCTTCTTGTAACGCCATTGCTTCCATTTAGGTTGAAACAGCAGGCACTCAACACATTCAATCGTCAGTGCCACACTCCCTCCTGAAACCTAGAGGAAGACATCAAAGGCATAGTGCATAGCCATTTGAAGCCGTGAATGACCTTCTGCACTAATACTTGTTTCAATTTTCTATTAAGTAGAAAGTTAAAAAAAATAATAATAAAACTAACCACTATCACATTCAAAAGAACTTTTGGAACAGCAGATGAACATGTATTTTGCAACAACAAAGTAGACACTGCATGACTGATGTAAATTGTGGGAGAAAAGGAACTGGAGATTTCTGAGAATTGCTGTTATGGGGCATCAGAAATGAATATCATGTGGCTATATTCACTCTTAAAAGAAACAGGCTCTCCACATGATTTTCCCTCTTAGATTAGCTTCATATCCATTATATGTGGAGTGCAACAAATGAGAAATGCAGTTTCAAGAAAAAAGCACAGTAAAAAAGGAGTCTAAATAATTTATTATTCATCTAGTATTCACTTTGCACAAGAGATACCACTTTTGACAACACAGTTCTGTAAAAGATCGAAGAAAATTTCAGCATTTTAAAATTCTGTAAACCAAATTCAAAGGGCAATCACTCATTAAATGCGCAAATATATAATCCTGATCTGCAGAAATTCATGATAATTTACCAAATCCAATATTACTCCTTGGCCAGTAATGGTGAAGTCACAGCCAATGTATGCACCATATTGGTCTACCCAAAGCTTGCATGTAAGATATTTGTACTAGTGACTATATTACAGGAGTTTTCAAATGCATGAGTCACATTAGGCATAGCCACTGAATTATGTTGGTGGGGCAATTTAAAATGCATTGCAAAACTAATGTGACAATTAACTGCTCTTACTTTTATATTAAACAACCAGTGATAATTCAGAAACCTAATTAACACTCAGAATGAAACTATATAAAATCAACATTGCTCTATTAATTTTGTGCAACTCGCAAAGGATAAAAATGTACAGCAGCTAGACTTGTGAAACTATTGGTCTGGCTACACTCGAAATGGCGTATAATTTTCTGAACAGATTACTATTCATTCACCTTGGTTATTGCCTGGCATCAATGAGAAAATCAGTCAACTTTCAATTCCTTACCCAACCAAAAACCAGCATCAGGCACCAAGTAAAGAGCAGGTGGTGGTAATACTGCCAGAAATCGCACAAATTAATTTAAAATATGTTTGCTGGTTGGGCTAAATGTGGTTCCACAATTCATAAATTAAATGCTGTTGAACCTTGTTGTTTTAGGGAGCTGTGGACTGATAAGATTGTGGGGTATGCAACTACTCAAGATTCAGCAGCGTTGATCTAGTTGGAAATAAAAAAACAAACTCAAAGGCAATAAAATCAAACCAAAGGTAGTCTGGGAACGGTGAGCCTGCATCACCCTTCATATAAATAAAAAACTGAGGGAGGGGGAAAAGAGGTGTTAAAATGATGAGTTTAAATGTATTGGACTTAGTCATCAAATTGGCAGGTCAGGCAGTAGACATTCATGAAACAGGAGGAATCAAACAATAGACAGCCCAGGGACAACGTTCTAGGAGGAAGGGAGACATCAGCTTTATGGTCATCATTACTGATCACTTTCTGGGTCCATTTAAGACATAACTAACATGTACATTTGATGCAGATTTCACTTGGACTCTGCTGATATTCAAGTTTTTAAATCAAGGTCCAACATAGAGGTTTTTATTACATTGAATAAAATGAAGATTGTTAAAAAAAAACTTAAGTAATGGGGAGCTTTGAATAAAAATAAATTGTTATGCTCTAAATAAATAAATGAAAGTAGTTAATTGCATCACGTCACTTAATCAAAAAGCTAACTTATAAAACAATGGATGGTGAATTTTAAAAATGGAAATTACATGTCAGCCAGTGTTAATTCTTTTCTTATTTTCAAAGTGTTGACATTTTCTGTAAAAGAAAAGATGCTTTCTGTTTTCAACAAGTATATACTGTTCAACATTACAAAGAACATAATTATGGAAAAAAATGTGAAAATCAGATAAACATTTACTAACTGAATATTTTAAGATTTCAGATATTTCACAGGAGCAATTTAAAAGCAACATGATATAACATCCCATGTGGAGACATTCACTACAAGAATAACATCATACCCAATGATACTGATCTTAAACTCCAACTTCAGCACTGTCCAGCACTTTTACTGGTGCTGATAGCAAAGACAGACCACCGGAGAACAATATGTAATGCCCGAGTAAATAATACTTTGATTACCAGAACATGAGGACAGTGTTGGGGGAATTGCCTTTTTAGACTTGCACTACCACCACTTCTCAAAAATGATACTTTCTTTAGGGACACCAAGTTTTTCCAGCTGTTCAGAGACAGACTCTATCATTGGACGTGGACCACAAATATAACAGAGGCTATCCTTTGACACATGTGCCAGAGTCCTTTCAGATATTCTTCCAGCTAAAATAAAAATTAAAATTATAATTAAAGAATTGCATCTAAAAATGATTAGCTCCTAAACCACATCATCTATAATTAAATGCACATTGGCGCCACAACTCATATCTGTCATGTTCTTCAACACGTGATATGGAGGTGAACAGCAGTAAGAAAAGAAACAAACTTGCATTTATAAGATTCATGACCTCAGGACATCCGAAAGCACTTCACAACCAATGAATTGTTTTTTTATTTAAAAGTAAAATCACTGTTGTGATGTAGGGAAATGTGGCAGCTAATTTGCAAACAAGGTCCCACAAACAGCAATGAGATAAATGACTGTATAATCTGTTTTTTAAGTGTTGGTTGAGGGATAAGCATTGGTCAGGACACCAGGAAAATTCCCCTGCTCTTTTTCGAATAGTGCCATAGGATCTTTTGCATCCACCCGAGAAGGCAGACTACACTTGAATGTCAGCCTGGATTATGTGCTCAAGGCAGGGGGGCACAGGAGTGAAGCAGAAGCAGGGCAGAAGGGACAACGCAAGGTGGGGGGGGGGGGGGGGCGGGGGGGGGTGGTGGTGGAAGAAGAATGAGGGAGAACATGGTCCAGATGGAGAGATGGATCACGTTTGTCCCCCACGCCCGTTAGACCTGGATCACCCTCGAGCACGAACGGCAGCGAGTTGTTTTCTTGGAAAGCGTGGCACATGTGCAGTAAGTGACATCATCGAAAGCAGTGTCACTATTCACTTTGTAATGTAAAAGATGGTGTTCCCCACAGTCTCCAACTCATCCCCACTTTTTATCCAATAAACCTGAAAACAATCCATGGCCCACACACAATGCTCCATCAGTCACTGTTGCTCTCTGCCGGAGTGTTTAGTTTGATGTCAGCGATTAGTGACAGAGTGGGAATGTACTCCTGCGCATGTGCCAGGCCACCCAATGACATCACTCAGCGTATGCTAGAAAGCTACGGCTCTGCTAGTGACGTCACTTCCAATGACGTCGCCCTCACCCGTTCTCGTTGAATAAAATGCGCCTCACTAAATCAATCTTGCAGCTCAAATTATGTAAAATAGTGCTGTGGATTTGTCAAATTCAGCCTCACAGTGAAATAGCTACAGCCCCCCACATGACCTTGCAGTCCCCGTTCATGAGGCCACAAGTCAATTGCTGGGTTGGCCTGGTGTGGAGCATTTTCAGAGTCAAAGCAAGGTGGGAGGCTGCTCGATGTGGAAGCCTCGCTCCTTCAGCAAACAGGGGAGTTCGGTGGGAGTTTTTAAAATCAGATCATGATGATAGCGTTTAACAAGGTTCCACATAACAGACAGTTAACAAAAATGAGAGCAAATGGAATTGGAGGCAACTTATTGGCTTGCCCTCCACACCCATCTTCGAACCTAGACATCAGTTTGTCGATGCTCCAAGCAGACTCCACCCTATCAACGCCAACATTATCCCACCACGGGACCTCTGACTTTAACTTTGGACTCCCTCCTATTGTCTCTTCTCTATTCCCTGTTTATTACAAGGACATATTTATCCTAATCTTTCTATGTAACCACGCCTATGTAACTTGAGTTTCCACATCCATTCACATGCGCGTTTTGGCTGCCTCATTTCATTTTTCCCCTCAAGTACTCTGCCCCCACAAATCCCCACCCAACCCTTCACCACTCCTCAACCTTCCTGATCTCCTGCCACCGTCCCAGGCTGGACTCCCTCTTAGATAAGCCTACAGCTTTCCTCTGTGCCCTTCTTGGCATTCTCCGAAGGACCCATCAAGGCACACGCCGCTGCCTCCTTACGAGCACCACCACCAACTTCCCCATTGTACTCTCTCACCGACTGTCCGCCCAGCCCACCTGATAGGGGCTAATCTTGCAAATCTCCTTCCCGTACCGCTCACCCCTCCTAGCGCTGACCCTATGGATTCTGCTAGCGGATCAGCCAACACTGTTCCTCATCACATCTCCCTCTAGAATGTCCATTCATTTGTGAACAAGGCCCTTGCCATCCACTAGCTTATTGTGGATAATTGCATTGACATCATGGCATTGATCAAAACCTGGCTGACTGGTGATGACACCTTCCCCCTTAATGAAGCCTCCCCACCTGGCTACATCTTCCACCACTTGTCCCGCCTAGACCGTCGCAGTGATGGTGTGGCCCTTATCACCAAATTATACCTCGGCTGTCCTCCTACTCCTCTCCCTTTGAGCATCTCACCTCTCCTTTAAAATCCTCATTCTCTACCACCCACGACAAGTTTCTCACTGAGATATCTTCAATGCTTTCTTCCCTCAGTCTCTGCACCAAGCGACTTCTCATCCTCGGTCACTTCAACTCCATCTCAACTCATCATGCTTTCTCTCCTCAGAGTTCACTGCCCTCCTATTCACCCTTAATCTCTCCCTCCATATAAACTCCCCCACCCCATCGACCTTGCCATCTCAAGTGGCCTCTCTACTCCCATCATATCAATAACAGATAAGGCCATCTCTGATCACCTCCTTGTATCCCTCACCACCCACCTCCTCCTCCACCCTCCCAATCCCACTTTCTTCTGTGTTCGCCCCTGGAAAAAACTCTCCCCCAAGTCACTTGCAACTGCAATTTCAAATCCCCAACTGTCTAGCCTTTGGCCTTCCATTTACCATGACATTTCTGCAGCTACCGATGTGCTTAATCAACCTTCACCTTTGATGACCTTGCCACCATTAAAACCCATTACTCTTTCTCACTCTCGTCGTTCCCTTACTATGGCCCTTATCTCCACTCCCTTGAGTCCAAGGGACGCAGACTTGAATGTTTATGGCAGACAACTGGTTTAGCCATTCATCGCCGGATCTGGCTGGACCATAAAGGACTATCGGGTCGTGCTCTCTTCTGCCAAAATTCCAGGGATGCAAAGATAACTCCCGGCTTCTCCTCCACTACGAACCATCTTCTTAAACCCCTCTCCCCTGCCTCCTCCGCCCTCACCTCCAACAACAGATGCAAGGAACTCATGGACTAAATTGTCACTAAGATTGAGACCATCTATTCAGCTGCCTCTGCCACATTCCTCCCTTCCCCAGCCCACCAAGCCAAACTTCCCCCATGGCTCCCCCCAGCCCTAGCCCTGAACTTGCATCTTTCTCTAGTTTCTCTCCTTTCTCCCCTCATGCCCTCTCCAAGCTCATCTTGACCATGAGACCCCCACGCCTGCTCCCTCGACCCTATTCTCACCAAACTGCTGACCATCCAACTTCCCTTCCTGGCCCCAATGTTAGCTGATATTGTTAACTGTTCCCTCTCCTCAGGTACTGTCCCCCTCCCATTTAAATCTGCCATCATCACCCCACTCCTTAAAAAACACACTCTTGATCCCTCTGTCCTTGCTAAGTACCGCCCCATCTCCAACCTCCCTTTCTTCTCCAAAGTCCCTGAATGTGTTGTCGCCTCCCAAATCTGTGCCAATCATGTTTCCGCCCCTGCCACACTGATTTGACCCTTATCAAAGTCACAAATGCCATCCTATGTAACTGGAACCATGGCAAACGATCCCTCCTCATCCTTCTCAACCTGTCTGCAGCTTTTGACACAGTTGACCACACCATCCTCCTCAATCGCCCTGCTGGGTGGGACTGCGCTCGCCTGGTTCCATACTTATCTATCCAGTCATAGCGAGAGAATCACCTGCAATGGCTTCTCTTCCCACTCCCCCACTGTTGGAGTCCTCCAAGGATCTATCCTGGGCTTCCTCCTCTTCTCATCTATATACTACTCCTCAGCGACATCATCCGAAAACACGTCAGGTTCCACATATATGCTGACGACACCCAGCTCTACCTCACCACCACCTCCACTGCTCTTGATTTGTCACACTGCTTGTCCGACATCCAGTACTGGATAAGCAAAAATTTCCTCCAACTAAATATTGGGAAGACTGAAGCCATTGTCTTTGGTCCTCGTTGCAAACTCTGTTCCCTAGCCACCGACTCCATCCCTCTCCCTGGTCACTATCTGAGGCTGAACCAGACTACGTGACCCCGAGATAAGCTTCCGACCACATACCTGCTCCATCACCAAGACCACCTAATTCCACCTCCGTAACATCACGCATCTTTGCCCCTAGCTCAGCTCATCTGCTGCTGATACCCTCATCCATGCCTTTGTTACCTCCAGATTTGACTAACCCAATGCTCTCCTGGCTGACCTCCCATCTTCCACCCTCAATATACTTGAGTACATCCAAAACTCTGCTGCACGTATCCTAACTCACAGCAAGTCTTGTTCACCATCACCCCTGTGCTTGCTGACCTAAATTAGCTTCTGGTCCACCAACACCTTGATTTTAAAATTCTCATCCAAATGTTGAAATCCCTCCATGGCCTCGCACCTTTGCCTCCGAACTCTGGAGAGCCAGTGCTATGTGTTCTCTGAACTCTGTAGCCTGCCTGACAATGACTGAATCAAATTACACATTCCAGAGAACCTGAATTACTCTGCAGAAGATCTACATCCTGTCGGTGGCAATACCAGACTGTGTTACTGCCACCATAGGGATGGCAGTAGACATGACCTTCATCTGTGTGCAAATTCATGAAGCTATAACACTGCAGTGAAAAGGATGGAACAGGCATCGATATGGCTACAACAAGCAGCCCCAAAAGTATAGAACAATAGTAGTCACCAAAAAGTCTCAACAGAACTGCTATGTGAGGCTCACTCAACATGTTATATGCACTGAACCACACATATAGAACACTATGTTCACACTGCATGAATTTGTGACCGAGAACAATTGAAATTAAAAAGGAATGTTTGCTTTTGTACATAAGATTTTAAAAACAGTTCTTAAAAGTAACAACCTGAAACGTCAACTGATCAGCTTGCCGCGTATTTCCAGTAATTTTTGTTTTTAATATACGTTTTCAAGCAGTCATAGTTTTTCTTTTCATTTCTATTTGAAGACATTGGTTACTTTAAGAACATTGCTTTTGCTTACAATAAAACTGAGCAATAGTGCCATCTCTACCAACATATTGAACTTATGATGTGGAGATGCTGGTGATGGACTGGGGTTGACAATTGTAAACAATTTTACAACACCAAGTTATAGTCCAACAATTTTATTTTTAATCCCACAAGTTTTCGGAGGCTTCCCCCACCACCTGAGGAAGGGGGAAGCCTCCGAAAGCTTGTGGGATTAAAAATAAAATTGTTGGACTATAACTTGGTGTTGTAAAATTGTTTACAATACTGAACTTAATAAGACTTAGGAACATAGGAACAGGAGTAGGCCATTCAGCCCCTCGTGCCTGCTCCGCCATTTGATAAGATCATGGCTGATCTGTGATCTAACTCCATATACCTGCCTTTGGCCCATATCCCTTAATACCTTCGATTGCCAAAAAGCTATCTATCTCAGATTTAAATTTAGCAATTGAGCTAGTATCAATTGCCGTTTGCGGAAGAGAGTTCCAAACTTCTACAACCCTTTGTGTGTAGAAATGTTTTCTAATCTCGCTCCTAAAATCCCCAACCAGCGGAAATAGTTTCTCTCTATCCACCCTATCCGTTCCCCTTAATATCTTATAAACTTCGATCAGATCACCCCATAACCTTCGAAACTCTATTAGAGAATACAACCCCAATTTGTGTAATCTCTCCTCGTAACTTATCCCTTGAAGTCCGGGTATCATTCTAGTAAACCTACGCTGCGCTCCCTCCAAGGCCAATATGTCCTTCCGAAGGTGCGGTGCCCAGAACTGCTCACAGTACTCCAGGTGCGGTCTAACCAGGGTTTTGTATAGCTGCAGCATAACTTCTGCCCCCTTGTACTCTAGTCCTCTAGATATAAAGGCCAGCATTCCATTTGCCTTCTTGATTATTTTCTGTACCTGTTCATGACACTTCAATGATCTATGTACCTGAACCCCTTAGTCCCTTTGGACATCCACTGTTATTAACTTTTTACCATTTAGAAAGTACTCTGTTCTATCCTTTTTTGATCCAAAGTGGATGACCTCACATTTGTCTACATTGAATTCCATTTGCCACAGTTTTGCCCATTCACCTAATCTATCAATATCGCTTTGTAATTTTATGTTTTCATCTCCACTGCTTACAATGCCACCAATCTTTGTGTCATCAGCAAACTTAGATATGAGACTTTCTATGCCTTCATCTAAGTCGTTAATAAATATTGTGAATAATTGAGGCCCCAAGACAGATCCCTGTGGGACTCCACTAGTCACATCCTGCCAATGTGAGTATCTACCCATTATCCCTATTCTGTCGTCTTTCGCTCAGCCAACTTCCTAACCAAGTCCGTACTTTTCCCTCGATTCCATGGGCTTCTATCTTAGCTAACGGTCTCTTATCTGGGACTTGCATCGGTACTTTATGGGTACGTTTGGTTTAGCCATAGGAACACACTAAAGCTTACCAGTCACATAAGGTTGGATATCTCCAGGTATTTCGGAGGTTTGCTGTGTCACATGAACATGACAGCTGATTTTTCCAGGAAACTCCTTTGCCAGGTTTATGATGTTTCTCTGGAAGTTAAATTGGTACAGTATTAGTTGTATACTAACCAAACATTGCTCAAACAATAAAAGGCTATGATGGATGAGAAAAGGAGAGATAGAAAAGAGGCTAGGGAAAAGAAGAGAAACAAAAGGGGAGGCAACCCGTTCCCTTCCTGGTCTAGTTGGCATCAAAAAGGGACACTGACTGTATCCTTGGATACAATCAGTTTACCTTCTTGAGAATGTTCTTGGGTTGGGGGAGGTGGGTGGAGGGAAGAGTTGGGGGAAGGCGGTAGAAAGAGATAACATTTACTAATATACAACAATGCCGTTAATATTCTTGCTTTACGAAATCAGTGAGACAAGTTTGGGATTTTTTTTCCAAAAACAAAACTTTAGAACCGATTGAATTAGATTGTGGTATCATAGAAAATTTACAGCGCAGAAGGAGGCCATTCGGCCCATCATGTCCACCAAAAATGTGCCACCCAGCCTATTCCCAATTTCCAGCACTTGCTCCGTATCCTTGTAGGTCACAGCACTTCAGGTGCACATCCAGGTACTTTTTAAATGAGTTGAGGGTTTCTGCCTCTACCACCCTTTCAGGCAGTGAGTTCCAGACCCCTACCACCCTGTGGGTGAAAACATTTTTCCTCAGCTCCCCTCTAATCCTTCCACCAATCACTTTAAATCTATGCCCCCTGGTTATTGACCTCACTGCTAAGGGAAATAGGTCCTTCCTAGCCACTTTATCTAGGCCTCTCATAATTTTTCATACCTCAATTAAATCACCCCTCAGCCTCCTCTGTTCCAAAGACAACAACCCCAGCCTATCCAATCTTTCCTCATAGCTAAGAATTCTCCAGTCCTGGCAATATCCTCGTAAAGCTCCTCTGCACCCTCTCTAGTGCAATCACATCCTTCCTGTAATGTGGTGACCAGAACTGCACACAGTAATCAAGCTATGGCCTAACTAGTGTTTTATACAGTTCTAGCATAACCTCCCTGCACTTATATTCTTTGCCTCGGCTAATAAAGGAAAGTATTCCATATGCCTTCTTAACCACCTTATCTACCTGTCCTGCTACCTTCAGGGATCTGTGGACATGCACTCCAAGGTCCCTCACTTCCTCTACACCTTTCAGTATCCTCCCATTTATTGTGTGCACCCTTGCCTTGTTTGCCCTCCCCAAATGCATTACCTCACACTTCTCTGGATTGAATTCCATTTGCCACTTTTCTGCCCACCTGACCAATCCATTTATATCTTGTAGTGTCGTAATTATGATACTGGACTAGCAACCTAGAGGCTGTGATTACAAATCCCAAAAAGGCAAGAAGTGAAAATGAATGCAGCAAATCTGTTAATTTATGGGTTGACCATGAAAACGGCCAGACCGTTATAAAAAAACCCAACTGATCTGTTAATGTTTTTGAGGGAAGGGAACATGCCACCCCTATCTATGTCTCCAATCCCACACCAAGTGGTTAACTATTAATGGCCTCTGAAGCGATCTAGGAAGTCACTCAGTTGTAAAATGATCACTGAAGAAAGTAGAAATAAAAACAGAAAATGCTGGAAAAGCTCAGCAAGTGAGGCAGCATCTATGGAGAAAGAAACAGAGTTAACGTTTCAGGTCGAAGAACTTTCGTCAGAACAGGAAGATGTTAGAGTTAAGTTTTTAAGCAAGTATAGAGCCAGGGAAAGTGGGGAGGGAGGGGAGTAGAAGAAAGAACATAAGGGAAGGTCTGTGATAGGGTAGAGGGCAAGAGTGATGAAGTGACAAAAGGGATGTTGGTGCAAGGCAAGGAGGGTAGTAATGGGACAGGTTAAGAAACAAAAGATCAGTCTAGAGTAGCTGTAAATGGCAACAGCAGAACCATAACCATCAGCTGCAGTCCAACAAAAAGAAAAAAATAAATAAATAAATGGGAGCAGCGGTTATGATCTGACGTTATTGAAATCAATGTAGAGTCCGGAAGGTTGTAAAGTGCCTAAACGAAAGGGGAGGTGCTGTTTCTTGAGCTTCCGTTGAGCTTCATTGGAACAGGCCGAGGACAGAGAGGCCAGAGTGGAAGTGGGACGGGAACATTTTATTCCGGACATTGCCCATTCTAGAGATAAAGTAGGTATCGGCAAAATAAAAAAGGTACAATCTCAGGAGAAAGTGCTGACAATTTCTCTCCATTTAGCTTTGATCTGAAGATTCCTATTTGCTGCTCACAATGCGGCCTCCTTTACATTGGGGAGACCAAACGCAGGTCGGGTGATCACTTTGCTGAACACCTCTGCTCAATCTGCAAGCGTGACCCTGACCTGCTGGTCGCTTGCCATTTTAATTCCCCGTCCCACTCCCACTCTGACCTTTCTGTCCTCGGCCTCTTACACTGTTCCAATGAAGCTCAACATAAGCTCAAGGAACAGCTTTCGTTTAGGCACTTTACAACCTTCCGGACTCATTGATTTCAATAACTTCAGATCATAACCACTGCTCCCATTTATTTATTTCCCTTCTTTTATTTATTGGACTGCAGCTGCTGGTTATGGTTCCGCTGCCGCCATTTACAGCTCCTCTAGACCGATCTTTTGTTTCTTAAATTGTCCCATTACCACCCTCTTCATCTTGCACCATCATCCCTTTTGTTCTTTAATCATTCTTGCCCTCTTCTCTATCACAGGTATTCCCCCACTTTCCCTGGCTCTGTATTTGCTTAAAAATTTTAACTCTAACATCTTTCAGTTCTGACGAAAGGTCTTCGACCTGAAACGTTAACTCTGTTTCTTTCTCCAAAGATGCTGCCTCACTTGTTGAGTTTTTCCAGCATCTTTTGTTTCTACTTCAGATTTCCAGCATCCACAGTATTTTACCAAAGAAAGTAGCCCACCCCCACAGGTGACCCAAATATGACCTTGCCAACATTGCTCATTCTAGAGAAAAAGTAGGTATTGGCAAAAAAAGGGTACAATCTTAGGAGAAAGCGCTGGCAATTTCTCTCCTTTTAGCTTTGATCTGAAGATTCCTATTCTCCAAAAATGGATTAACGAGAAGGAGGAAAAGTGAGTAAAATGTTTTTTGCTTGCTAATACTTCATTTAAAGATCATTAATGATGAACTCATGCAACAATGCCAAATCATTGTGAATATTTCACTCCAGGTCATTTAATAAGAATATAAGAAATAGGAGGAGTAGGCCATATGGCCCCTTGAGCCTGCGCCACCATTCAATAAGATCATAGCTGATCTTCGACCTCAACTCCAATTTTCCGCACGATCCCCATATCCCTTGATTCCCTTACTCTATAAATCTATTGATCTCAGTGTTGTATATACTCAACGACTGCATTCCTCTGCAACCACAGTCCTCTGGGGTAGAGAATTCCAAATATTTACAACCCTCAGTGAAGGAACTCCTCCTCATCTCAGTCCTAAATGTCTGACCCCTTATCCTGAGACTATACCCCCTAGTTCTAGAATCTCCAGCCAGGGGAAACATCCTCTCAGCATCTACCCTGTCAAACCCTCTTAGAATCTTACATGTTTCAATAAGATCACCTCTAATTCTTCTAAACTCTAGGGAGTAGAGGCCCATTCTCCTCAATTTTCCCCATCCCAGGAATCAATCTAGTGAACCTTCATGGCACTGTCTCTGAGGCAAGTATATCCTTCCTTAGGTAAGGAGAACAAAACTGTATACAGTACTCCAGGTATGGTCTCACCAAAACCCTGTACAATTGCAACAAGACTTCCTTACTCTTGTACTCCAACCCCCTTCCAATAAAGGCCAACATACAGTGTGCCTTCTTAACTGCTTGCTGTACCTGCATGTTAACTTTCTGTGTTTCGTGTACAAGGACACCCAAATCCCTCTGAACACCAACATTTAATAGTTTCTCACCATTTAAGAAATGGAATGGAAGATTTCAAAGAATCACTACAGCAATTAAACAAATTGAATAGCAGAGGAATTTTCTACCCAAGAGCATAGTTAAGGTCGTCTTTTGACAGGTATATCACTGTGGAGTAGTAACAAAGGGTGGCCCAGAGGCACGGAGGGCACTGGCTCAGTCAATAAAACGGGCTTTCCAAAGCTATTCACGTCACACTTCTATTAAAGAATTTTGACATTTATATCAAGTGCAAGTGTCTTGTTAGCTGATTCAGAATTGTCAAAGGACTATTATTACATGTGCTAATGAAATTAAATTCAACAAACTTGCAAGTTTCAAAAAACATCCTCTGATTATGAGGGGCTGTAAATTACGAAGAAAAAATGGCATTTATTTTTTTGCCAAGAAAATTTACAATTAGTAACATGCATTTAGAATGGGAATAAAACTCTGTATAAATTCACAAATCAATAGATGCTACATTAACAGATCATAGGAACTATATTTATCACACAACATATGGTTATTTACACACTGAAATACAGAAGGCACAGAATTCTTACTGCCCAAGAACTAATTTAAGAAAAAAGTTTTTCTGTATTATAAATGGTTACTAAAGTGGGTTAAATTTTACTAGCTGCTTAGATTAGCATAGCAAAAAAAACCCACCAAACTTAAAAAATTGGGGGACTAGATGGCATTGTGGATTAGCACACTGTCCTTTTGACCTCTCAGACTGGATTCAAAACCAGTCAGATCAATAGGATGAAAGCATATTTTCTCTGCCAGCTGTAAGGGTCCTATGTGAAGTAAGTTTGTACAGGGTCCAAGAACAAATAACTTTACAGCACAAGCTACGATCATTTGGGAGTCTCAGTCACGAAGGCCATAAGGATGGTTGGTATAGGAAATTGAAATGCCACATTTGTGCATTAGGGATACCTTCTCATGTTTAGATGTTTAACACTCTGATCAAGATCATTGACAACATTCTGTGCTATTGTGGCCGTGGTGAATTATCCCTCCTTCTGCTCTTTGACCTCTAGGGTTTTTGACGGTCACACCAGCCTCCTCCACTGCTTTTCCTATGTTCCTGGTCTCGCGTGGTTCCAGACTTCTCTGTCTCAACATAACCAGCATTATCTCCTGCAATAGCTTCTACTTTGCATGTTCAGCTTTGGTGAGGCCCAAGGTTTCACCTTGAGCCCCTTCTCCTATTCCTCATCTATATGTTGACCCTTGGTGAATATTGCCTATTAGCATGGGGTCAACTTTTGTAGCTACGTTGATGACACACAACTCTAACTCTCCTTAATATTCAAAAGTAACTTATTATAGGTGAAGCACTTTGGGACATCCTCAAGACATAAAGGCGTTATATAAAAATTATTTCTTCTTTCCACCTTCAATTCCACAATGGCTGCTGCGTTGTCCGACTGCTTGTCTGACAGTAAGTTGCAGATGTGCCAAAACTTCTTGCAGCTGAACATTGGTAAGGCTAAAGCCATTCTGTTTGACCCCGTCAGAAACTATGCACCCTAGACCTCAATTTTATTTCCCTTCTTGGATGCCCACTTAAACTCAACCAGACAGTGCACAGCCCCATTTCCTGCTTATTCTTGAACTTAGCCTTATCCACATCCAATCTACCTCCATCTCGGAAACATCGCCTATCGCCATTCCTACCTCACTCCCACTTCTGATACTCTCATCCACTTTTCCTAATATCTTCTTTGCTGACCTCAGTTACATAAACTGCAAATCACAGAATCATAGAAAGTTATGGCACAGAAGGAGGCCATTCGGCCCATCGTGTCCGTGCCGGCCGAAAAAGAGCTATCCCGCTTAATCCCACTTTCCAGCACTTGGTCCGTAGCCCTGTAGGTTACGGCACTTTATGTGCACATCCAAGTACTTTTTAAATGAGTTGAGGGTTTCTGCCTCTACCACCCTTTCAGACAGTGAGTGCCAGACCCCCACCACATTCCAAAGGTTTCTCCTCAGCTCCCCTCTAATCCTTCTACCAATTAGTTTAAATCTATGCTCCCTGGTCACTGACCCCTCTGCTAACGGAAATAGGTCCTCCCTATCCACTCCAGTCGTAATTTTATATACCTCAATTAAATCTCCCCTCAGCCTCCTTTGTTCCAAAGAAAACAAACCCAGCCTATCCAATCTTTTCTGATAGCTAAAATTCTCCAGCCCTGGCAACATAGTCGTAAATCTCCTCTCTAGTGCAATCACATCTTTCCTGGTAATGTGGTGACCAGAACTGTACGCAGTACTCAAGCTGTGGCCTAACCAATGTTCTTTCCCTGGTTTGGGGCTTGAACCCGAAGGTGAGAACTACCAACCGAGCCTGACACAATTACACATGTCAAATTAAGTTTCTACTTGATTTTAGCCTTCATTGTGGTGCGGATATTCTCTCCAGGATATTCCAATTTGGCATTGAAAACTAGAATAATGAAGAAAGACAATTTATTTAATATAAATTATATTGATAGTTCGATGATGCAGACTTCTTTAATGTTCCATCAAATTATGTCACATTATATGTACTTATGTTGTAACATGCAAAATCATCCAGAATTCCAAACTGCATATCAAATACAAAATCTTACTTGTCTATCTGTCCCTTTCTTGCTGAACTCCATTGGCTTCCTGTCCTTCAGTGTATTGATTTTAATATTCTCACCTTCAAATCTTTCCATGGCCTCACTCTTTCCCATTTCTGCAACCTCCTCCAGCCCTACGTCCCGGTCTATACCCTCTATTCTTCCAACTCTAGTCTTCTGTGCATTTTCCCATCTCTCTCTGCTCGTCCATCGGGGGCTTAACCTTCAGCCATTTTGTCCATGCACTCAAACTTTTAAACTAAACTCCTCTGCTTTGCTACATCGCTCCCAATCTTCAAGTGCCTCCTTAAAACTTTTCTTCAATAGCACCTTTGGTTCAGGTCTGACTCAATTATGAAGCACTTGGAATATTTTGCTGCATTAAAAGGAGCTTTATAAATGTTGTTGGAGGTCTAAGGCACGTTTTTGGGGTACTATAGAGAAGGCCTTACTCTACATTTAAACTCTTGTATAACTTATCTGGGAGTGCTTAGATACAAGAAAGAGAGAGGATAATTGTGCCATTCTCTGGCACTGACCATACCTGATTAAGCACAACAATTCAAAGAAATTAAAAATAAAAAAAATAAAATGTTGCCACTCTATCCTCAATCCTGTGCTCCCAATGGAGAGCCACACTCACAGGAAGTGTGGGTTGGAGATAAGGTACAACATTATAGCCCTGATTCCATGAGCACGGTACTTACTCTGCTGGAAATGTGGCATTACCTCCATATTTCAACTGGAGCACCAAATGTTTGCAGAGGTACATGGACAAAGTACCAATTTATTCTGATTAAAAGAGAAACAAAAAATATAACTGGGAAATGGCACAAACTAGCAATAGCTGGCCTGTTTTGGCCAAAGGGAATTTTTTAAAATAGGAAAAAATGGGCAACACAGCTCCACTGCCTTTAGGTAAAACAGTTCTGAGAGCTGAGCACTAAAGGAAATATTAAAATTCCACTGGCGGTACAATGCTTCTAACTCACGGCTGGGGAAATTAAATTAAGCCACCAATTTAATGTGCTGCTAAATTACATTATATATTATAATAAAATCTAGTACAAAGTCTGCTGTAAATCAGTTTGTAGTGCAACAGTATCCACCTATCACTGATCTAATCTAGCTACAGATAGGATCTGTGGTTTTGAAAATGTAAAATAAAAATAAAAGGTTATTCAAACCTTGAAAAGAAGTTCTCCTGTATTTTTGGCACTAAAATACAGCTGTACTGATCCAGGTTTGTATTTACATTGCTTGCTTCCTTGGAGTCTGTGGAGATCAGCTACGTGCGAGAGTATAGAATACAAGGGATTAATGCCCACTCCACCTGCAACTAACAACAGGTTCACTGGAGAGTCAGAAGGCTGAGGGTCAAAGAAGAAATCACCCCCTACACGAAGAGTTACTTCTGAACCAAGATCACACTAAGGAAGAAAAATGAAAAATTATTGTTAAGAATAGTTTTAAAAGAAGATAAAATGGCATTTTCTGGGAATGACAATACTGAAGACTCAAAATATCTCCTGAACAATTGTTGTCCACTAAAGACATGTCTTGTTACCTCAAATGCAATGAAAAATCAGACATAACCATCTTTCTGTGTCAAAATGATCTATGCACTGTGAAACTTCCCCTGAAGCGAAACTAAATGTCACTGTACATTGCTAATTCTAATATATTACAAAGATAATGAGTTAATGCGTCTGCCTGTTGTAAATTGGTAAATTTGTAATGCAATGGCAGAACTTTGAATAAATTCCACTAAAATTCATCATGCTTTAAAGAAATGGTACTTCGACCTACCCCTTTGATAAATTCTAGTGCGTTAATTTTGTTCTTAGAATAATAGGTGTACTGAACAGAAATTATGTAAACGTTTTACATTGACTTATTTGAGGATCTTTCTGTGGGTAATAAAATTGATATTTCTACAAAATCAAACAGAATTTCACAAGTACTTTATTTTTCTAATTAAATGAGAAGTCCAACAGTATTCGCCCTAGACTTTTCTTCCACTTTACAGCTGTCAAAGCACAATTTACATAGTTTTAGATCACTACCATTCTAATAGCCATATCTACTTTGTGCTTCTGTTTTCAAAAATAGAGGTCGCCCAGTTTACACAATCAAGGCCAACACAGCAAATACAACTCATATGATTGCATTGCAATTTGGCTATTCACATGTTAATATGGCCAATGTTTAAACACATGGTTAAAACTTTCTTTGTTTCCCTCTTGTATGTGGTACTGAGCACATCTGGACCCTCTGAAGTTTCTCAGGCCCTACCATACGTCTGTTAGTGATTGATCAGCTCAATGTGGGAACTATAGGTGGTTTTGGATTGGTTGCAGCATAGAATGATCTGCTTGCAGTCACTGGGTTACTACAAGTACTGTGGGATTTTGCAGTTCAACTTGGACAGGCATTCATTTTTGAAATGAGGCACCACCATGTAGGAAGGGGTGACATCATGGCTTATCCACTGCCATGCCCCCCCCATGTGTCAGTGGGAAGATCACATGCTTAGTGATTGATTTTCAAGGTATTTTTGTACTGCTTCTTCTGCTCACTCTCTATTTCTCAGCTCACACTACTATACTTTCTTCAGAAGCTTATTATTTGATGTCTGAATAACATAGGTGACTCAACAAGGCTGATTTTTTTTAAAGTATCGTTTTGATGACTCTTCCACACAGGTGATCTTATCTTGACATTTCAAGTGTAGTATTGATTGAAGGGATCACATTCAAAATTTGTTGAGTTCCCACACGTGGTTCCTGTAGCATACCTTGTAGTTGGATGTATTACTATGTTGTAGGCCATCAGCCTGCTCTTCAAGGTGATTCCAAATTCATTCATGTAGATGTCCATTCATGGTATATACTTATACTTCCTGATCAGGGAGTGAATTCCCAAATAGGCGATTGAGTCATGGTGGTTAGCTGTGCTATCTGTAAAGACTAAGGATGGAATATAAGGTTTGCCTAGCGATGGCTGGTTTCTTGAGGCTGATCATAAGGCCAGTGTTAAAGATAACATACACATCCAAGTTCTACTATTGGTGCTTCTACAACCGTCTTGTGACAAAGACTGCTGAGGATGTTTCTGCTTTTTACTTTAAAGACAATAAATAGAAATTTTGCTTTTTCAGTTTTCTACTTTGTTTGTTCAATAGAATTTCCTTAGTCTTACAGCAGAAACCTGACTAATCAGGGTTCATCTGTAATAATGTGTTTTGTACCTCTCAAGTGACTTAACAGCTACATAACTAGTCAAGCATTGACCAAGGGTGTTAATCCAGCTCCAGAGCAGGAATTGTAGGAAATGAAGCAGAGCAGCAAATTTGCATAGCTTGATACATTGGGCATCATTTTAGCACCCGCTATCGGGTGCGTTCCTGACGGGGGGGGGGGCCCGAAAATCGGGGAATCCCGGAGCGGGTTCGGAGCCCGGCTCCAACCCGCCCACTTCCGGGTTCCCCACAGACGCGCCAACGTGCGTGCGCAACCCCCGCATGTGGGAATCCCACAGGCAATTAAAGCCAGCGGGATGCCACTTAAAAGTATTTACTGAGGTATTTCAGGTCATTAACTGACCTGATTAAGTGGATATGTGAGGAGGGGTGGGATTTTATAGATAACTGGGACTGTTTCCCATACTGGGGGAAACACTCCTAGTTGAAATGGACGTGTTGCAGCTGTCAGCCTGTGGTAGCTGCAAAGGTCCATTTGACAGGTGGGGGGAGACCCTCACTCATTGCAGGAGGCCACTCTGTCACTTGGGACAAAGTTTGGCCTCCACCACCCTCCTCCTGACAAGAAAATTCACCAACTTGCATACTTACCCCGGGGTCCAGAGACATGTACCTACCTTGTGGACCTCCTCAGATGTACATCTTCCGGATGGGGATCGCTGTAGCTGCAGTCATGACCTCCTCGGAGGGCGAACAGCATCACCAGCCTCACCGTCCACCTCTGACACGTGGAGCTCCACAACAGAGTGCTGTGACACATCCACCTGCACAGCAGGAGGGAGGGCAACCGCAGAGAGAGATGCGTCGCCACAGGGTCCACAGACCGAGGCTCAGCTTCCTGGACCTATCTGAGCAGCAGTGCACACGGAAGCTCAGAGTCACTCGACACGAAGTTCGTGGACATCTGCAGCCTCCTTCATGCCGAGCTGCTCCTGGTTGGCCCGAGCACCATCTTCTTACTTGTCGCTGTGAAAGTCACCACTGCCCTCAACAACTTCTCCTCTGCATCCTTCCAGGGTGCCACCGGGGACATCGCCGACGTCTCTCAGTCGTCTGCACAAAAGAGCCCTGCAAATACACCTACACCACTCTGCAGGGACACAATGGGTGTCATCAGTTGTGGGTCTTCATTGTGATCCTCAGGAAAGGGCATTATTGCACAAACCAGACAAGATTCGCATAGACGTGGCAGTAGTGGTGCCAATATAATATGTAATGTGAGTTGGTCAGAAATTCAATATAAGTAAAAACCATGACAAACCCTCAAACACCCTTGTGCATCCCCTTCATGCTCACGACACGTTTGCCTTACGCTGCCTACTGCACATATGTGATGCATGCCCTGTGGCTGCAGCACAGGTAGTGGCAGGTTGAGTGAGGCTGACTGTGAAAGAGATGCACGAGAGGGTGAGTATGAGATAGAGCCATGAGATTGTATGAGGATTGGGTTGAGTGGTAGTGGCGGGATGAGTACTGGCGAGGTGAGTAAGTGCAAGTAAGATGAGGATGAGCTTTGAGTGGGTATGAGGGGTGATGTGACAGAGTAGTGTTGGCAGTGCAGAAGAGATGAGGGGTGGGGTCGGTGATGTGGCAGACGGAGTGTAGGGGAATAAGTGTACTCACTTTGGCTGACCTACTTAGGTCATTGGAGCGCCTCCTGCACTGTATGCAGGTGGGCGATATGTTGGTGGTGCAGGTGACCTCCTCTGCCACCTCGAGCCAGGCCTTCCTGGTGGCAGAGGCAGGCCGCTTCCTCCCGCCCGCTGGGGGAGAGGGGGTGGGGGGGGGGGGGAAATCTCTGTCCTCACCCTTCTCCTCACCCCATCTAATGATACCTGGAGTGAGGCATCATTAAACTGGGAGCAGCCTTCCCCCTGGGCTGCTCCATGCTGTACTTTTTGCTATTTCTTGCAGTGGAGGACTGTTAGTGGAGGACTGCCCCTTTAAATAGAGCTCCTCCAGCTGACAGAGCTTACTGCGCATGCGCAGCCCGCCCGACGCGCAGATCAGCAGTGGGGAACCCGGAAGACCAGGTAAGTGGATACAATTAGGCTGCGATCGCGCGGGGGGCTGACTAATTTCACCGGGCGTGTTACCCACGCGCCCAATAGCCCCCCCCGCCGCGAACCCGCAGCCCTGCTAACATCGAGCCCATTGACACAACTATTTATGATTCTGAATTCTAAATAAAAATAAAATATATATAGGCATTAGAACTAAAGTATTTGCTTTTGTAATAAACCCGAGTTTTGAATTTAAGTTTTAAAAATGTGCAACAGCTGCTTGTGTAATTTGTATTGAAAACTTGAGATTTTCAATTTTCTAGGACAAATTAAAATATACAGCTAAGTAGGATTTTTTAAAAACAGCTTACTGCTCTCCAGAACTGACCTAACATTCTGGGTAAGGTGGTGGAGGCAAAAAACTCTGGACTTATTTAAGAGACAGTTAAGTGCTGCAGGTGGATTGTAGATGTCTACGGAAGAATGGGCTAGATGAGCTAAATAGCTGCCCTCATCTGCACTTTTCTTTCTGGCTTGGTTTTGTGGCTGGAGGGATAATTGTAGATTTATTCCCCCCTCCTCACCCATTGCTCCTCCCACCTAAGTCGTTAACTGTGCTGAGGTACATTTCTATAGGAGCCCTCCAGTACCTTTCCGTAGTGCTAATTATTTGAGAGAGAAGCTGGACAGTAAATATCAGCAGGCGATTAAACTTGAGGGCACCACATCTGAGTCCAATCCTGCCCTCATGCTCTGTTCACACAGATGCGAGGCTTGCTGGAGATTGATGTGCAGCGGTGTCCAGGGCTAATTTTCCCTTCCCTAATCTTTGGGCCAATTGTAGCACGCTATCACCATACTGGCTGAGATTACTTAATTCAGCACAGACCAGTGATTGAACTTGGGATCTTCCTGATCTATAAGCTCAGGTACTAACTGCAGAAATTCAGCCATCGGCTGAGCTTTGGGCAACTGTTAAAATTTTTATGCTCAGAATGAATTTCATCAAGGGGGGGAAGAAACATATGCTGTACCACACCATTATTGGTAGCTGTGAAATATTTTAAATGAAACATTATGGATTTTTATTACCAAATGATAGTAATGATAACCATTTCAGGCACTTATGCATATTGTACAACTTTCTTTTTGATATGGCTGACTGAGAAACGTAACAAATTCGAAGAGACAACTAATATGGTGGCGATTAGCAATTTTAACGATCAAGTACAACTAGCAGTAAGTACAAAAGATGGATATTACCCCAATCTTTTGGAGAACAGGCAACCATAGGTTGAAGCTGTTCTGCCCTTGCCTCTTAAGGCAGTTCTTTATATACCCCCAAAATGACCATTACATCAAGTGTCCTCAGCCAGTGACATAGTAGTTAATTTTACCCAAATATGGACATGCTTCCATTTTGCTTCTCCATGATCTTTTCAGCAGGCACAAATGAAGGCAAACTGCAGTAAGTCAGTTTAGGATTACAGTTCCCACCTTGAGGGTGAGAAAAGCCCAGAGTTTTTTAGACTCCTCACATTTCTTCCAGTTAACCAGTTCAATTCTATTTTTGTATCTCATAGCTGTAGAATGCAGAAGATGCATTACATAGAATGTACAGCACACAAATAGGCCATTAGGCCCAACAGGTCCATGCCGGTATCCAGACGAGCCTCCTCCCTCCCTGCTTTGTCTAACCCGATCAGCATACCCTATTTCTTTCTCTAACCTCCCCTTAAATGCATCTATACTATTTGCCTCAACTACTCCTTGTGGTAGCAAGTTCCACATTCTAACCACTCTCTAGGTAAAGAAGTTTCTCCTGAATTCCCTATTGGATTTATTAGTGACTATCTTATATTTATGGCCCCTAGTTCTGGTCTTCCCCGCAAGTGGAAACATCTTCTCCAAGTCTACCCTATCAACCCGTTCATAACCTTAAAGGCCTCTATCAGGTCACCCCTTGCATAACCAGCAAGGGTGAAATATTTAATTTAGGCAACACCGTTAAAAAAATAATTTCTATAATTTCAGTCTCCCCACCCGGTGCATAATCACCTGCCAAGAAAGTCATCTGGCACTAGGCTTTGAATCAAGGCATTAAGAGGTACACATGCACAGTTCAAGACAAAGCTCCTTCCAGTCATGTGGTGAAGAACCCAGTCAGTACCTTCCATGGCTAATATCAGGAACTTGTCATGTGGACAAATAGGAAGCTCCTTAAGATACATACCAGCAACCTAGCACTCCATGGTAATGCACTAAATTGCTCATTCAAGAGTTTTATAAAAGTTTCACTTAATTAAAACTGTATAACATGTAGGATAAACTCAATATCTCAGTGCTCCTCTTTATGAATTCAGTACCACAACTGGAATTATTTTCATATTCTTTGGGGTCCATTTTGACTTATGACAGTGCTGGGGAAACATTTGAAAGTTGCACAGAACACAGAAATAATCACTAAAGTCTAAAGCAGGTACAGAAGCTCCAGTCTTCGAATGGTTACTGAGGAATTTACACCACACGTATAGACTATGAAAATCTGAAACTGATGATTGGTTCTACAAGTCACTTGCATGCCAGCTCATCTAAGCACAATGAACAGGAAATATGAAGCACTTCCATCTAACTGTATCTGCTAAGGAAATAATGCATTAATTTTCTAAAATATATATGCTTTCTAATTCAAACTAGGATATTTCTGAAACAAAAAGCAATTAGCAGAATTAAAAAGCCTCAATTTTGTCTTGCATCGTTTACTTCTGCATAAACCAGTTGCATTCTGGCAATGAAACAGATGCGGTGTTGTAGCACCACCTAGTGGTAGTGGAATGTATATACATCACAACCTGGAGGTCACCCTGACGTGGATTATTAATTCTGAACTCAAATGAAAACATTTCTGAAATAACACATCATTTACATTGTTCTGCTTGCTTTCTGGACAGTTTAAAATGTAAGCTATAATTAATTTAAAATAAGGAATGGAATTTGTGGTACCATTGTACTAAGCTGTTTGCACAATAGTTTCACTAACACTGCAGTTGTTGTTCCAGTATATCGAGGGCCTCAATAATGGGAAAATAGAAGAGAAAATTTACTTCACAAAGATTTTCCTCCCAAAGGTGTTCCTCAGTTTCTCCATCGTATTTTCAGTTTATGCAAATAAATAATAAGACAAAAAGAATTCTAAGGATTGCTGTATAAGCACCCTCTACACTTTAATATTCTCTGTTACAACATTTGTGCTAATTCACCGACTTGAAAGTCCGAATAGCAGGGCTTAAATGCTGGACTTGAGACCAAAAACAATTTCTCACATGTAAATGAAGGAATGTATAAATATTTAGCTCAGTGATTTGATGCAATTGAAAATGAAAATTCCTTTCATGTTTATTGTATGACAGAGAAAAGCCACTCCTTGAACTTCAATTCCTTATAGCAGGTCATAAATGTGAAATTAATTGCCATAAAGAGGAAGAAATTACTCCAATCACGTATCACACACTTGAGAGATTTTTTTCATTACATGCCAGATAAACACAAGCTAGATAAGTACCACCAATCAGTCAATTACTTTCAGAGACAAATGTAAATGCAGTCTTAAAACCAGAAATTATACTGGTCATTTCTGTAACAGAAAAAGCACTGCCATCACTTAATACAGCATTTATAAAGTAACAAATACCCTTTAACAAAAACAATTACATCACTGAACCGAGAGGAACTAATAGGAGAGATAGAGAGAAACTATTTCCACAGGCCGGAGAGTCTAGGACTAGGGGACATAGCCCAAAAATTTGAGCCAGGACCTTCAGGAGTGAAGTTAATAAACACTTCTACACGCAACAGTTGGCAGAAGTTTGGAACTCTCTTCCGCAAAAGGCAGTTGATGCTAGCTCAATTGTTATTTTTAAAATCGGAGATTGGTGGATTTTTGTTAACCAAAGGTATTAAGGGATATTGGGTTAAGGTGGATATACGGAGTTAGGTCACAGATCAGCCATAATCTCACTGAATGGCGGAACAGGCTTGAGGAGCTAAATGGCCTTATCCTGTTCCTATGAACACTGCACTGGCATAATTGGTTTTCATTCACTGACCTTGGATTATTATTTTTTTAATAAACTATTGGGAAATTAAGAAATTTATTTGATTACCTGAGTATGAATCCAGTGGGCAGGAGGATGTTTGCTGTATTTTACTGCTAATTCCAATAGACTCTCCCTCTCCAATAGCCCCGGACTTGAACAGATAGAAAATCCACCGACTTTAGACGTGCCCGGGATAAAGAAGTCTACCCTTTATTAAAAAAAATAGTACAACCACTTCTTAAGTAAAAAGATTACACCATAAGACAAGAATTTTATATAAACCACCATACAGACGTCAACTGACTAAAATGGTTTGATTAAGATGGTTTTACTTATGTTGGAATGTTTCTGAAACTAGTACTTTTTTGACTTCTGAAATCTCATGACGGACAAAAGTGCATGCTCAGTAACCAATGTAAACCACCCCCTCACACCAACATTTATGCCTGTTACAATTAATTAATCTACCATTTTTTGGGTGATAGCAATAGTTCATATGACACCAATAACACAGTGGTAACATAGGCTTAGTACTTCCCATTTCTGAAGACAGCTGCTCAATGCTGAAAGCTTAAGATGAGTTTCCTCTAGGTCTTCCAACATCAAAAAAGACCAATGAAATGTACCCTAGATCACTGCATGTCAGTACTGAGTCAATAATAAACTTGTAACTTTGAAAGGGTGGGGATTCCAATGTACTGCCTAGAGACTCCCCAGTCTTTCAGTATCCAGCAGACAGCTGTCAACCATTCATTATGATGTAAGCAGCCAGTATAACTCAGTGATGTCACTTTACACTGCTTCTCAAATAGGAAAGGTACTGTACCAGAACAGCAATACAAAAGTGAGTTAATGCAACTCAGGTTATGCATAAAATATTCTTTATATTCCACTCCGAAAGAAGTCCAGGGAGGGGTTGAGAAGAGAGAAGCTTACAAGTTAGTGAGTTCAGAAAAAATAAATCCAACTGAAAAATAATGGGTTTTTCAGTTGAATCAACTTCATGGTTTAACCCCACATTCAATTTGTGCATGTGTATAAAATTCCAAGTTCTTCTCTAACACTGCTGGTCTTGCAAGAATGGCTCTACACATGCAAGCCAGAAAGCGATATTTGGAGATGTACTGTGCAGAAACAAAATTGCTTGTGTGATTAGGGAGCTGGTGTCTGACCAATTCTTGTATGAGAAGACCAGTGCAGTACTAAACATTTTCATACAATTCTAGTGAAAACAAATCTGGAAGCTAAAGGAGGAACATTGATAATAAAAGGAAAAAATGTATGTGACGGGGTACAGCAAAAATTTAAAAATTGATAGATGATACATGAAAGTAATTGTCAAAATGTTGCAAATGGTTCCAAACACATCAAAAACAAAATTAATCTGATGAGTGATAACAAAAGTAAAATTGGCAATCTAGATAGTACATTCAATTTTTAAGAACAGTAAAGCAAGAACACTGATAACATTTAAAAATGTAGAAAATAAAATGGACAATAATTTCAAACAACTTTAACCAAATGGTGGGAGCACAAATGAGTCGTGTCTGAGACCTGTTCCAGTGCATTAAGAGAAGATGAGGGGGTAAATAGAGGGGTACAATGAAAGGGTAAGTGGATAACAGCAAAAGAAAGGGTAAGTGGATGGCATTGATAGAGAGAGGGAAAGAGGAAAATGGATGGCAATGAAGGGAAGAAGGGGGAAGAATGGTAAAGATGGAGAAAGGCAAAGGGTCAAAAGCCAAGAGTGGCATTTTACAGTGGGAGAGGAAGGCGAGTGTCAGCTTTAACTGAGAGGGAGTGGAGGAAGAGGGTACCAGCATAAACTGTGGGAAGGCGGGGGATGGGGGGGGGGGGAAAAAGAGATTGACAGTCTGAATGGGAGAGTAGAGGAAGAGTACCACCTTAAGTCGTTTAGACATGGGAGAAAAGAGTGCTAAACCAAATTGACAGGGTGGGTATATGGAGTTAGGTCACAGGTCCATGATACGATTGAATGGTGGAACAGGCTTGAGGGGCTAAATGCCACTGCCACTTGCTGCCTCCTGATATGCGCCAACTTCTCCTGCAAGAAAGCGGGACATGTGTCTGTGTGATGTGCCTGTCATGGTTGAATAGCTGCCAGTGTGTGTGGCCTGTGAATTGTGGGTGGGCGGCTTGAAACAATGGTAATATGTAAGGGTGAGAGGAAGCATCTGATTGGAAGAATTGAGTACTGATGGAAAGAGTTTGTTGGCATATGGGTGATGGGGGGTGTAGTGCATACGGCTAGTGGTGTAATTGGTAGGAGATGCCACTTGACAGTTCACCTCACTCATTTTGACCACTCATGTCAAAGCACTGAACTTCTGCCTGCATTGCATCCATGTCCATGATGCTGTGCGCCTGGCATTGACTTCGTTCCCCCACTGCCTTTTGGGTATATGCCTGGAGGGCCTCTTGTTTCTCTCTCTTTCCCCCCCCCCCCACCCCCAAACCCCGCGGATAGATGATGTTCCTCCTTCTATCCACCTCTTGCACCCAAGTTCTCTAGTGCATCAGCAGAGAACCTTGGTGCATGCAGTCTCGCAGGCCTGGTACCAACTCAGATCGGCAGATTGGTGAGATCTGCCGTGTAGATTGGAGGGAGTGGGATTTAGTAGTGCGCAACCTTTATTCAATGTTTTAACATAACTCATCAGTGTGTAAACTTAGGGATGGGACCTACATCTGTATTTTGCGTGTGCGATGTCTGATCTCCGTTCAGACGGTGGGCTGTTATTTTCAGCAAATAACAGGTACCAGCTACCTTTAAGAGATTTCTACGAAACATCCTCCCTTTAAGAGATTGGATTCCATCTGCTGGTGAAAAGTGCAAATTGCATTGATTCCATGTGCAAGGCCCAGAATGGAATGCTGCAGGTTAGTACTCAGGCTGGCCAAAACTCTCATCCTGCCTGCGCGGGGTCATTGGGCGTGGGGTAATAGCACATCATTCTACCCGCGTCCAAAAATGTCTCTTATCCAATTCTTTTTCCCCATACTCTTCTAATGTTAAATTGCAGATTTACCATTG
This sequence comes from Heptranchias perlo, assembly GCF_035084215.1. NCBI lineage: Eukaryota > Metazoa > Chordata > Chondrichthyes > Hexanchiformes > Hexanchidae > Heptranchias > Heptranchias perlo. Next base: position 113,307,790 of record NC_090326.1, on the reverse strand, counting down.
TCCTGCTTTGAATGCAAAGTCTTTGTTCATCACGACGAGGCGTAGTCTTTTAACCGTTTCAGATTCATCAACTATTCCACAGACTTTTGCTGGAGCAATCGTCTAAATTAAAGAAAGTTTATTGTACTGTGAATCAAAAGTAATTTCTCCATGTGTCCATTAGCAGGTTTCATCTGCTTTTGTACATAACTTGCACCATTTTTCTGTTTTGTTCCTACTTCAACTAGAGTCGTTATACCACAGAATTATCTGTTTAAAAAAATCCCTCAAGCAGCATACTTTTGTTTATGTAAAGTATAGATATGTATGCCATACTGAATTAGTCATTCCACTTATGCTTAGAAATTCATCACCACCACCCCCGCCCCCCAAAACAAAACTAATATAACATTTCCAATAGGCTACTGCAAGATCAGCTATGCAATTTCTCTTCTCATAATAACAAGAAAGTGTCATCTCATTCAGTTCATAACAGTTAATCACATTTACAAATTGAGGAATATACTGCATTTCATGGTTAGGTGAGAGTCAATATTACAAAAGCAGTACTCCTTTGCGTTACACATCCCCATAATGTATCAGCCCATACAATATACATTTTCAAGTTTGCAGAGCTACTCCTTCTCACCATTTGCACTACCTCATCAAAAATTTCTAGTCTAATTTTTTTCAGATTTGATCAGGGTAACTAATTTAGCACTTAAGAAAAAAAACCCATGCATTTACATAGCATCTTTCATGTCCTCAGCAAATTCCAAAGTGCTTCAAAAATCAGCAAATTACTTTTGAAGTGTAGTCACTATTGTCAGCATCTCCCTCCTCAAAAGACGCATCCTTGACCCCTTGGTCCTCTCTAGCTAATACCCCATCTCCAACATCCTTTTCCTCTCCTGTCCTTGAATGTGTTGTCTCCCAAATCTGTGCCCATCCCTCCCACAAATTTGTGTTTGAATCTCTCCAAATCAGATTTCTGCCCCTCCAATAGCACAAAACCAGCCCTAACCAAAATTACAAATGACTATCTATGACTGGTACATTTCCCCCCACCCCCCATTCTCCTCAACTCCTCTTTGACCACACCATCCTCTATAACACTTCTCCATTATCCATCTAGGTGGGACTGTTCTCACATGGTTCCACTTACTTAACTGATTGTAGCCAAAATATCTCTAACAATGGTTTCTGCTCCCAACACCACACCCTTACCTCCCAAGTCCCCCAAGCATCCAGCTATGGCCCTTTCTTGTTCCTTGTCTACATGCTATCCCCTTGGTAACATCATCTATAGACGTGGGTCAGCTTCCATACGTACACCACCATGTCCCTCAAGCCCGCCACTGCCTCTCTGTGGTAAGACTGCTTGTTCAACGTCCAGTGTTGGACGAGGCGTAATTTCCTCCAAGCATTGCCATCGTCTTTGGCCATTGCCACAAAATCCTATCTTTACCACCAGTTCCAACCTCCTCTCCGGCACTATCAGGCTAAGCCTGGCTGTTCACAACCTCAGTATCCTGCTCAACCACAAGCTGAGCTTCCAAAACCATACCATCACCATGACAAAAACTGTATTTTCATCTTTGTAACATTGCCCACCTTTGCCCCATCTTAGCTCATCTACCGCTGAAACATTCATCCACACCTATGGCGCAACCAGTCTCAACTACTCCAACGCTCTCCTTGGCCAGCCTCTCATAATATCATAGTAGGTACAGCACAGGAGGAGGCCATTCGGCCCACTGTGCCTGTGCCAGCTCTTTGAAAGAGCTATACAATTATTCCCATTCCCCTGATCTTTCTCCGTAGCCCAGTAATTTTTTTTCCCCTTCAAGTATTTATCTAATTGCCTTTTAAAAGTTACTATTGAATCTGCTTCCATGACCCTTTCAAGCAGTGCATTCAAGATCATTACAACTTGCTGTGTAAAAAATTGTTTCCTCGTGTCATCTCTGATTCTTTTGCCAATCACCTTAAATCTGTCTCCTCTGGTTACCGACCCTTCTGCCACTGGAAACAGTTTCTCCTGATTTACTGTTATCAAAACCGCACATGATCTTGAACACCTCAATCAAATCTCCCCCTAACCTTCTCTGTTCTAAGGAGAACAACCCCAGCTTCTCCAGTCTCCCAACATAACAGAAGTCCCTCATCCTTGGTACCGTTCTAGTAAATCTCTTCTGCATCCTATCTAAGGCTTTGACATCCTTCCTAAAGTGCAGGTGCCCAGAATTGAACACAATAGGCAGAGGCCTAACCATTGTTTTATAAAGGTTTAGCATAACTTCCTTGTTTTTGTACTCCAAGCCTCTTTTAATAAAGTCCAGGATCCCAGATGCTTTTTTAAAAAAAAAATGCAGCCTTCTCAACTTGTCCTGCCACCTTCAAATGATTTGTGTATATGCACCCCCAGGTGTCTCTGCTCCTGCACCCACTTTAAAATTGTACCATTTAGTTTATATTGCCTCTCCTCATTCTTCCTACCAAAATGCATTGCTTCACACTTCTCTGCACTAAATTTAATCTGCCACGTGTCTGGCCATTTCACCAGTCTCCTCAAGTCTGTTGCTATCCTCCACATTGTTTACTACATTTCCGAGTTGCATGTCATCTGCAAAATTTGAAATTGTACTCTCTATATCCAAATTCAGGTCATTAATATCAAAAAGAGCAATGGTCCTAATACTGACCCCCAGAGAACACCACTGTATACTTCCCTCCAGTCTGAAAAATAACTGGTCACCACTTCTTTGCTTTCTGTCCCTCAGACAATTTTCTATCCACGCTGCCGCTGTCCCTTTAATCCCATGGGCTTTAATTTTGCTAACAAGTCCATTGTGTGGTCCTTTATCAAATGCCTTTTGAAAGTCCATATACACATCATCAACCGCATTACCCTTATCAACCCTCTCCGTTACTTCATGAAAGAACTCAAATCAAGTTAGTCAATCATGATTTTCCTTTAACAAATTCGTGCTGACTTTCATTTATTAGCCCATATTTTTCCAAGTGCCAATTAATTTTGTCCCAGATTATTGTCTCAAAGTTTCCCCACCAACATTAGGCTGAGGGGCCTGTAATTGCCAGGTTTATCCCTTGCCCCTTTTTTGAACAGAGGTGTAACATTTGCAATCCCCCAGTCCTATGGCACCAAATCCATATCTAAGGAGGATTGGAAGTTTGTGGCCAGAGTTTCCTCAATTTCCACCCTTGCTTTCCTCAGTAACCTAAGATACATTCCATTGGGACCGGGTTACTTTTCTACTTTGAGTACTGCCAACCTTTTAAGTATCTTCTCTATCTATTTTTATCCTATCCAATGTCTTTACTACCTCCTCTTTTACTGTGACATTGGCAGCATCCTCTTCATTAGTGAATTGTAAACAATTTTACAACACCAAGTTATAGTCCAGCAATTTTATTTTAAATTCACAAGCTTTCGGAGGCTACCTCCTTCCTCAGGTGAACGATGTGGAAAACTTCATTAGTGAAGACAGATACAAAGTACTCATTTAGTGCCACAACCATGCTCTCTGCTTCCAAAACAAGATCTCTTCTTTTGTCCCTAATCGGTCTCACGCTTCCTTTGACTACCCTTTTACTATTTGTATGTTTATAAAAGACTTTTGGGTTTCCTTTTATGTTAGCCGCTAATATAATCTCTCTTTGCCCCTTATATTCCCTTTTTTAGATCTCCTCTTTACCTTCTGTATTCAGCCTGCTTCTCTCTTGTATTATGAACCTAACATTCATCATAAGTCTCCTTTCTCAGTTTCATTTTAATCTCTATACCTAGTCATCCAGGGAGCTCTAGCTTTGGATGCCCTTCCTTTCCCCCTCATAGGAATGTGTCTACTGTGTACCCGAACTAACTTCTCCTTGAAGACCTCATTGTTCAATTACTGTTTTGCCTACCAATATTTGATTCCAATCCACCTGGGCAAGGTCCCTTTTTAACTCAAGTGAAATTTGCCCTGCTCCAGTTAAACATTTTCACATTTGATTGTTCCTTGTTCTTTTCCATAACTATTCTAAACCTAACAATATTATAATCACCGTTTCCCAAATGCTCCCCCACTGAAACATGTTCCACCTATCCCACTTCATTCACCAGAACTAGATCCATCACTGTTTCCTTCCTGGTTGGGCTAGAAACACTGTTCCAGAAAGTTCTCAAACACATTTCAGGAATTCTTCCCCCTTTTTGCCCTTTACACTGTTAGTGTCCCAGTCTATATTGGGAGAATTGAAGTCACCCATTATCAGTACTCTATAGTTCTTGCATCTTTCTGTAATTTGCCTGTAAAATTGCTTCTCTATCGCTTTCCCACTATTTAGCAGCCTAATAGCTCCACTATTGTTGCTTAATTCTAACCAAAATAGATTCTGTCTTTGACCCCTCAACTACATCATCCCTGTCCAGTGCTATTATAGTTTCTTTGAACAATACTGTCACCCTCCCCCCTCCTTTCTTTCCTTCCCTATCTTTCCTGTATACCTTGTAGCCAGGAATATTAAGTACCCAATCCTCCCCTTCTTTGAGCCAGGTCTCTATTATTGCTACTATATCATAGTCCCATGTAGCAACTTGAACCTGCAGCTCATCAACCTTATTTACCATGCTACTTGCATTTACGCACATGCACTCTAAACTCATCTTCGATTGCCTCACATTTGCCCTCTAACTGATCCCTCCTATTTCTGAACTATTCTTTAGGGTAGCTAAAGTAAACATTGGTCCCTTAGAGGATGAGACTGGGGAAATAATAATGGAAAACAAGGAAATGGCAGGGGAATTGAACAGATATTTTGTATCTGTCTTCACAGTAGAAGACACTAATAATATACCAATAATAGTAGAAAATCAAGGGGCAAAGGGGAGGGAGAAACTAAAAACAATCACTATCACTAGAGAAAAAGTACTAGGTAAACTAATGGGTCTAAAGGCTGACAAGTCCCCTGGACCTGATGGCTTGCATCCGAGGGTCTTAAAGGAAGTGGCTACAAAGATAGTGGATGCATTGGTTGTAATCTTCCAGAATTCACTAGATTCTGTAAAGGTCCCAGCGGATTGGAAAACCGCAAACATAATACCCCTATTCAAGAAGGGAGTGAGACAGAAAGCAGGTAACTATAGACCAGTTAGCCTAACATCTGTCATTGGGAAAATGCTAGAATCCATTATTAAGGAAGTAGTAGAAGGACACATGGAGACTCATAATACAATCAAGGAGAGTCAACATGGTTTTATGAAGGGGAAATTGTGTCTGACAAATTTATTAGAGTTCTTTGAGGAAGTAACGGGCAGGGTGGATAAAGGGGAACCAATGGATGCAGTACATTTGGATTTCCAAAAGGCATTCGATAAGGTGCCACATAAAAGATTACTGCACAAGATAAGAGCTCATGGTGTTGGGGGTAATATACTGGCATGGATAGAGGATTGGCTAACTAACAGAAAACAAAGAGTCAGGATAAAAGGGTCATTTTCAAAATGGCAATCTGTAACTAGTGGGATGCCGCAGGGATCAGTGCTGGGGCCTCAACTATTTACAATATATATCAATGACTTGGATGAAGGAACAGAGTTTATTATGGCCAAATTTGCTGATGATACAAAGATAGGTGGAAAAGCAAGTTGCGATAAGGACACAAAGTGTCTGCAAAGGGATATTGACAGGTTAAGCGAATGGGCAAAAATTTGGCAGATGGAATATAATGTGGGAAAATGTGAAGTCATCCACTTTGGGAGGAAAAATAAAAAAGCAAAATATTATTTGAATGGAGAAATACTACAAAATGCTGCGGTACAGAGGGATCTGGGTGTCCTCGTACATGAAACACAAAAAGTCAACATACAGGTGCAGCAGGTAATCCGGAAGGCAAACGGAATATTGGCCTTTATTTCGAGGGGGATGGAGTATAAAAGCAGGGAAGTCATGCTACAACTGTACAGGGTGCTGGTGAGACCACACCTGGAGTATTGCGTACAGTTCTGGTGCCCTTATTTAAGGAAGGACATACTTGCATTGGAGGCAGTTCAGAGAAGGTTCACTAGGTTGATTCTGGGTATGGAAGGGTTGTCTTATGAGTTTGGAAGAATGAGAGGAGATCTTATTGAAACATACAAGATTCTGAGGGGACTCGATAGGGTAGATGCTGAGAGGTTGTTACCCCTCATGGGGGAATCTAAAATTAGGGGGCAGAGTCTCAGAATAAGGGATCACCCGTTTAAGACAGAAATGAGGAGGAATTTCTTCTTCCAGAGGATCGTGAATCTTTGGAATTCTTTACCCCAAAAAGATGTGGCGGCTGAGTCATTGAATACATTCAAGGCTGAGTTAGACAAATTTTTGATCAGCAAGGGAGTCAAAGGATATGGGGAGAAGGCAGGAAAGTGGAGTTGAAGTAAAAATCAGATCAGCCATGATCTCACTGAATGGCGGAGCAGGCTCGACGGGCCGAATGGCCTACTCCTGCTCCTATCTCTTATGGTCTTTATTCTAGTGCTACTTGTCCTTCCCAGTCCTCTGTGCACCTTGCTTCTCTTTGCTGATGTTTCATCCTGGTGCCCATCCCCCTGCCAAATTAGTTTAAACCCTCCCCCACGGCACTAGTTAACCTCCCTGTGAGGACATTGGTCCCAGCTCTGTTGTGGTGCAACCCATCCATCTTGAACAGATCGCTCCTGCCCCAGAACTGGTCCCAATGCCCCAGGAATCTGAAGCCCTTCCTCCTGCACCATTTCTTCAGCCACGCATTAACCTGACTTATCCTATTATTCCTATACTCACTAGCGCATGGCATTGGGAGTAATCCAGAGATTACTACCTTTGAGGTCCTGCTTTTTAACTTCCTCCCTAGCTCCTGAAACTCTGACTGCACTACCTTGAACCTTTTCCTTCAATGTCATTGCTTCCCACATGGACCACGACTTCTGGCTGTTCCCTTTTCCCCCTCAAAATGTCCTCTGCGATGTCCTTTACCCTGGGACCAGGGAGGCAACACACCATGCGGGACTCACAACGGTGGTTGCAGAAACTCCTGTGTATCCCCAATTATCGAATCCCTTACAACAACTGCATTTCTTTTGCCCTCCTATACCTCAATCCTAGGGAATGCCTGCGCTGCCTGCCTGTTCCTCCTAGTCTGTCTGGTGGTCACCCACTCCCTTTCTGCCTGAACTCTCTAACTGTGAGGTGACCACCTCCTGAAACGTGCTATCCACGAAACTCTCAGCTTCCCATAAGCACTGTATTGACACCAGCCACCCCATAAGCTCAGAAACTCTGAGCTGCAGCTCGAGCAGTTGGTGGCAGTTCCTGCATATGTGGTTTCTCAGGACACGACGTGTTCTGGAGTTCCCACATGGTGCAGGATGTGCATGCGACAGGCCCCAGCTGTCCTGCCATGTTAGCTAACAGTTATTTAAACAGTTTGTTTTGCTTTAAGTTTATCTAACAGTAAAACACTAACCACTAAGAACAAAAACCACTAAAAACACTAACTATTGAACTAAATACTTACTGACTTGCCCTCGCCACTCCTCCTTGTTGTGACTTCATTTTTTGACTTTTTCTTGATTTTTGATTCTGCATGCGGCTCCCTTTGTGCTCCGCACAGTCCTGGTCTTTTTAAAAAATGTTACGTATTTTTTTTTATTTAAGTTTTAAAAGTTGATCAATTAGTTTATTGTTCCTCCACTTCAATCATTTAGCACAGCTTTCCCCCTCTGCACTTAATTCCCACACTCACCAAATTCCCAGATGAAAGTCCTCACTTTGTTAGCACTTCACTCTGTTAGAGGTTCACTCTGTGTCATTGCCACCTCTGTGCTCAAGCTCTCTTCCATGCTCCAGCTCATCCAAAACTCTCCCGCCAGTATCCTACCACTTGTCGGCGTCTACTGATCCTTAAATTTAAAATTCTTATCCTTGTATTTAAATCTCTCAATAGTGTTATCCAGCCCTACAATCCCCCAGCTCCCCATTCCTGACTCTGGTTTCTTGTACACGCCCCTCCCTTCGATCCACTATTGATGGCTGTGCCTTCAGCCTTCCAGGTTCCATGATCAAGAATCTCCTCCCTAAACTCCTCTGCCTCTCCTCCTTTAATGTCCTTCTCAAAACAGACCTCTGACTAAGCTCTTGGTCACCCCTCCTAATCTTGGATCGATGCCCATGTTTTCTTTATGTCTCCGTGAAGCACCCTGGGACATATTCGATGTCAAATGCACTACAGAATTGCAGTTCATAGAATCAGAAATTTACGGCACAGAAGGAGGCTATTCTGCCCATTGTGCCCGTGCCGGCTGAAAAAAGAGCTAGCCAGCCTAATCCCACGTTCCAGCTCTTGGCGCGTAGCCTTGTAGATTACGGCACTTGAAGTGCATATCCAAGTACTTTTTAAAATGCGATCAGGATTTCTGCCTTTACCACCCTTTCAGGCAGTAAGTTCCAGGCCCCCACCATCCCCTGGGTGAAAGAAATTCTCCTCAGCTCCCCTCTAATCCTTCTACCAATTACTTTAAATCTATGTCCCCTGGTTATTGACATCTCTGCCAAAGGAAATAGATCCTTCCTATCCACTCTATCTAAGCCCCTCATAATTTTATACACCTCAATTAAATCACCCCTCAGCCTCCTCTATTCCAAAGAAAACAACCCCAGCCTATTCAATCTTACCTCATAGCTAAAATTCTCCAGTCCTGGCAACATCCTCGTAAATCTCCTCTGTATCCTCTCCAGTGCAATCACATCTTTCATGTAATGTGGTGACTAAAACTGTACTCTAGCTGTGACCTAACTAGTGTTTTATACAGTTCTAGCATAATCTCCCTGCTCTTTTTTAAAATTCATTCATGGGATGTGGGCGTCGCTGGCAAGGCCAGCATTTATTGCCCATCCCTAATTGCCCTTGAGAAGGTGGTGGTGAGCTGCCTTCTTGAACTGCTGCAGTCCACATGGTGAAGGTTCTCCCACAGTGCTGTTAGGTAGGGAGTGCCAGGATTTTGACCCTTACACCCTAAGCCTCAGCTAATAAAGGAAAATACGCCTTCTTAACCGGCTTATCTACCTGTCCTGCTACCTTCAGGGATCTGTGGACATGCACTCCAAGGTCCCTTTGTTCCTTTATACCTCTCAGTATCCTATTTATTGAGTATTCCCTTGCCTTGTTTGCCCTCCCCAAAGGCATTACCTCACACTTCTCTGGTTTGAATTCCATTTGCCACTTTTCTGCCCACCTGACCAGTCCATTGATATCTTCCTGCAGTCTACAGCTTTCCTCCTCATCATCAACCACATGGCCAATTTTTATATCATCTGCAAACTTCTTAATCATGCCCCCTACATATAAGTCTAAATCATTGATATATACACCACAAAAAGCAAGGGACCTAGTACTGAGCCCTGCAGAACTCCACTGGAAACAGCCTTCCAGTCACAAAAACACCCATCGCTTCCTGCCACTGAGCCAATTTTGAATCCAACTTGCCTCTTTCCCTGGGATCCCAATGGCTTTTACTTTCCCGACCAGTCTGCCATATGGGACCTTGTCAAAAGCCTTGCTAAAATCCATGGAGACTACATCAAATGCACTACCCGCATCAACCATTGTTACCTCCTCAAAAAATTCAAACAAGTTAGTCAGTTATGACCTTCCCTTGACAAATCCATGCTGACTGTCCTTGATTAATCCGTGCCTTTCTAAATGACAATTAATAGTGTCCTTCAGAATTGTTTCCAATAATTTGCCCAGCACCGAGGTTAGGCTGACTGGCCTGTAATCACTCGGTCTATCCCTTTCTCAACAATAGTACAATGTTAGCAGTCCCCTGGTACCACGTCTTTAGCCAGAGAGGATTGGAAAATGATGGGCACTATTTTCTCCCTTAATTCTCTTAATAGCCTGGGATACATTTCATCCGGGCCTGGTGATTTATCTACTTTCAAAGATGCTAACCCCCTTAATACTTCCTCCCTCACTACGTTTATCCCATCCAACATTTCACTCTCCTCCTCCTTAACTACAATGTCTGCATCGTTCTACTCTTGTGAAGACAGATGCAAAGTATTCATTAAGAACCATACCCACATCTTCCTCCTCCACACACAGGTTACCTTTTTGGTCTCTAATAGGCCCTACTCTTTCCTTAGTGATCCTCTTGCTCTTTATGTATTTATAAAACATCTTTGGATTTTCCCTGATTTTACTTGCCAATAATTTATCATGCCCTGTCTTTGCTTTCCTAATTTCCTTTTTAATTTCACCCCTGCACTTTTATACTCCTCTAGGCTTTCTGCAGTATTGAGCTCTCGGTCTCAGACATAAGCTTCCCTTTTTTGCCTTATCCTACCCTGTATGCTCTAGATTTGGGAGTCCCACCCTTTTTCTTTGTGGGAACATACTTGCTCTGAACCCTCACTATCTCCTCCTTGAATGCCTCCCACTGTTCTGACACTGATTTACCTTCAAATAGCTGTTTCCAGTCCACTTCTGCCAAATCATATCTCAGCTTAGTAAAATTGGCCTTTCCCCAATTGAGAACTTTTACTTCTGTTCTTTGTTCTTTTCCACATCTACGCTAAAATCTAATTGAATCATGATCACTACCACCAAAACTCCCACTGATACTCCTTCCACCTGCCCAGCTTCATTCCCTAAAACTAAGTCCAGAACTGCCCCCTCTCTTGTTGGGCTTGCTATTTGCTGGCTAAAAGTTCTTCAGAATGCATTTTAAGAATTCTGTGCCTTCTATACCTTTTACACTATTCTATCCCAGTTAATATTAGGGTAGTTGTTCTTTTGTAGGCAAATGCAGCAGTTAGTTTGTACACAGGGTCTACTTTATTGCTGCCTGAGCACTGATCATTCTTCATGTGTAACAGTAACCTTCAACAGCCTATTCAATCAACGTGGGGGAGGTCCACATCTAAACCTGATCATGTCTTCACCAAACATCTACACATGTGCATTTTCCAGATGGAGTCACTGATTAACAAACAGGAATAGTATTTTTTGATGATTTTTTTTCCTTTGCCAGCCCAAGGGTGCAAAGGTCATTTGTAGCACTCCAATTGCTAGCCTGACTGAGAAGCTAACTCAGCACAGATCAGGATCCTAAACTGGAACTTTCTAATCTGTATGTCTTTGTGTTAGACTAGAGATGTCTTTACCCACTAAGCCATAAGGGAGAGCTGGACAGTTAACATTAAGAGACTGACATCCCAAAATTTCCTGGAAAGTTTTGCCATAATTACGCTGAGAGCCCTGCTTAACAAACTACTTGTAAAACACAATACTAATCAATAGCATTGACTTCCACACTAGAAAGATCACAAAGTTTGAAATCCACATTCAACATGTCCCATAACAAGCAAGATCTTCCCCTTCACTCCAATATGCAGGTGATACTGACCTCTTGGCGGAAGTTGTTGACTGTTCTCTCCAGATGGTCTGCTTTCCTTCTTGATGACATATTCCTGCTGAAAGTAAAGATAATGCACCAATTTACAACAAAGAATATATTTATTAAAGAGAAACAATCTTATTTATATTCATCTTGAATATAACCAAATCTTTGAAATGAAGTCATAAATAGACTTGAGCACACAATCTTGGCTGACACTTCAGTGCAGTACTGAGGAAGTGCTACATTGTAGAAGGTGTGGTCTTTTGGATGAGGTATTAAACTAAGGCCCCATGAAACCCAGGTGGAGCAAAAGATTCGTGGCACTATTCAAAGAAGAGTAAAATAATTTAGCTTCAACCAAAAATAGGTGATCTTGTCATTCACTCATTTGCTGTTTGTGGGACCTGGCTGCCATCTCTGACTGAAGTAACTGTACTTCAAAACTAATCAACTGATTGTAAAGCACTTTGGGCTATCCAAAGAAAGTGATAAGATGCTGCAAAATACATTTTTTTTTCTAGTATATGGTTACAGAATCAACACAATATGGCCACATGAAAAATATCACTATGAAAAAAGCCAAAATGTGTAAATTCTTTTTATTTCTCAAACAAAAGTTGAATTTTCATTGAAATATATTCTGACATTATTCTTGCAAACACAGTTTAATGTGAAATTTTTCCAAAAAGATTTGTGATAATCTAAAAGCTTAATTTTACACTAAAAACTTCATCAATTCCAGTGTATAAGTTGCAGCCCCATATTTTGGATGCCATTTTAGTAAGGTTATAAGTTAACCTGCTTTGTATTTAAGCAATGTAAAAACATGCATCAAAATGCAACTTATTCACTAAATTTTCTAGGTTTTTATTGATTTGTTGGTACCAAACATTTACTGACATGAAAATATTCAGCTTAACATAGGAACATTAAAAACAGGTGTAGGTCAATCAGCCCCTCGAGTCTGCCCATTCAGTTAGATCATGGCTGATCGGTATCTCAACTCTACTTACCATATCTATTTACTATTTGCTCCATATCCCACAAAAGTCTATCCATCTCAGTCTTGAAGATTTCAATTGACCCAGCATCTACAGCCTTTTGGGGGAGCAATTTTTGGCTTTCCACTATCCTTTGTTTGAAAAAGTGCTTCCTGATTTCTAATTTTAAGATTTGCCTTCTTTTTCTGGATTCCACCACCAGTATCTACCCGATCAAATCCTTTTATCATTTTAAACATCTTAATTAGATCACCCCGCAACCTTCTAAACTCAAGAGAATACAAGCCAAGTTTATCCAATCTACCCTCATAATTTAACCCTTTAAGCCCTGGTATAATTTTTGTAAATCTGCACTGTACACTTCCAAAGCCAATATCTCTTTCCTGAGGTTTGGTTTCCAAAACTAAATGCAGTACTCCAGATGGGTTTTTTTTTTTCATTCGTTCATGGGATGTGGGCGTCGCTGGCAAGGCCGGCATTTATTGCCCATCCCTAATTGCCCTCGAGAAGGTGGTGGTGAGCCGCCTTCTTGAACCGCTGCAGTCCGTGTGGTGACGGTTCTCCCACAGTGCTGTTAGGAAGGGAGTTCCAGGATTTTGACCCAGCGACAATGAAGGAACGGCGATATATTTCCAAGTCGGGATGGTGTGTGACTTGGAGGGGAACGTGCAGGTGGTGTTTTTTTTTATTCGTTCACGGGATGTGGGCGTCGCTGGCGAGGCCAGCATTTATTGCCCATCCCTAATTGCCCTTGAGAAGGATGGGCAATGTTGTTCCCATGCGCCTGCTGCTCTTGTCCTTCTAGGTGGTAGAGGTCGCGGGTTTGGGAGGTGCTGTCGAAGAAGCCTTGGCGAGTTGCTGCAGTGCATCCTGTGGATGGTGCACACTGCAGCCACAGTGCGCCGGTGGTGAAGGGAGTGAATGTTTAGGGTGGTGGATGGGGTGCCAACCAAGCGGGCTGCTTTATCTTGGATGGTGTCGAGCTTCTTGAGTGTTGTTGGAGCTGCACTCATTCAGGCAAGTGGAGAGTATTCCATCACACTCCTGACTTGTGCCTTGTAGATGGTGGAAAGGCTTTGGGGAGTCAGGAGGTGAGTCACTCGCCACAGAATACCCAGCCTCTGACCTGCTCTCATAGCCACAGTATTTATATGGCTGGTCCAGTTAAGTTTCTGTCAATGGTGACCCCCAGGATGTTGATGGTGGGGGATTTGGCGATGGTAATGCCGTTGAATGTCAAGGGGAGGTGGTTAGACTCTCTCTTGTTGGAGATGGTCATTGCCTGGCACTTATCTGGCCCTGGTATAATTTTTGTAAATCTGCACTGTACACTTCCAAAGCCAATATCTCTTTCCTGAGGTTTGGTTTCCAAAACTAAATGCAGTACTCCAGATGGGGTCTAACCAAGGCTCTGTACAACTGAAGAATCACTTCCTGACTTTTGAATTCCAACCTCCTGGAGATAAAGGCCAACATGCTGGTTGAGGGATGAATGTTAGCTAGGGACCTGCTCTTCTCTAAATAGTGCCATGGGATCTTTTACATCCATCTGAGATAGGGCCTCAACTTAACATCTCATCTGAAAGACAGCATCTCTGACAGTGCAGCCTAGACTATGTGCTGAAGTTTCTGGAGTGAGAACCCACAACCTTCTGACTCAGAGGCAAGAGTGCTACCACTGAGCCAAGGCCGACAACTCATTTTACACATTAAAATCCCACAAACAACGATGAGCCAAGTGACCAGTTAATCTGTTTTTCTTGATGTGGATTGAGGAATATTGCCGAGGAGTTGCCGGCAAGGTAGGGTACGGTAGCGTAGTGGTTATATTATTGGAATAGTAATCCAGAGAATATGAGTTCAATCTCATCATGGCAGTTTGAGAATTTGAATTCAATTTTTTTTTTAAAAAGTTGGCATCAGTAAAAGTAAAACCTAACTGGTTCACTATTCATCTGGAAAATTCTGTTCTTTGAATAGTGCCATGGGATCTCTAACATCCATGTGAACCACTGGAACAGGCAGACAGGATATCAGTTTAACACAGGAATATTGCGGAGTAGTAATATACTAAATTATGCATAGTGCTTGATTAGAAATGGGATTGAAACTTAAAAAGGAAAAGTATAGGCACAGATGTTTACATACACTATGAAACTCAATGGTATCTATAGTGTTGGGACCCTGGAAATGTCATCTGTGGAATACAACCAAATAATGATAATTGCAGTGGTAGAATGATACCTGATTTCATTGGTTACCTTAGGTTCCAAGGCTTTGAGAAGGGAAGTTTGAGCAGGAGATTAAATAAATCAGGTAGAGTCTGTATGATGGCACGTCATATGCCATATATTGGAAGAAATTGATTAGATAGCCTGAATGCCCTTTCTTGATTGATAATTTATGTCCTATGATTGGTCAATTTTAAGGGACAAGGCTATTTTTTATTCAGGTACAATTTCCTTCGCTTCTGCTATTTTCAATACTCATGTTAAGAACATAAGAACATAAGAAATAGGAGCAGGAGTAGGCCAATCGGCCCCTCGAGCCTGCTCCGCCATTCAATAAGATCATGGCTGATCTGATCCTAACCTCAAATCTAAATTCATGTCCAATTTCCTACCCGCTCCCCGTAACCCCTAATTCCCTTTACTTCTAGGAAACTGTCTATTTCTGTTTTAAATTTATTTAAAATTTATTTTAAATTTATTTAAATTTAAATTTATTTAATGATTTATTTAATGTTGTTCTTTGTTATTAAAAACTATATACTCAATATATCACTCTATGTCCTCCAGAAGTCAGAACAGTAAGAATGACTAGAACTGCTAAATTCATAATTAAAAAATGAGAAAGATTCCATTTCAGAGCTCTGCATCTCAGTTTCATTCTAGCAAACTATTGAGGAAGGGAAGACTGAGATGCTGTGGGTTAGCAAACTGTCCTTTCATATTTGCAACCTACGCTAAAACCTATCCTAGACTAACGGGAGGAACATATTCCTTATGGTGCTTGCAAGGATCCTAAATGAAAGAAGCAGAACCAATTTCAACACAGTTCCACATTACAAAAATGCTTATAGTTTATAAATCAGAAATCTCGTTCAGAAGCCATTGGGTTGACTGGTGTTAAAGCAGAAAAATTCACAGTGCAGGAAGAGGTACTCTACTGAGGCAAATTGTTAAGTCACAACAGAAGGAACTTTATTCTGCCTCGGTTGTGCTATACACAATCTGGGAGTGTTTGATAGTAACACTGGGTGCACAAAACTGGAAAATGTTCTATTCCAAGCTATGTTATCTCTTACTTTGATGAGTAAGAAAGTTACTATTACAGACTGGAAGCTATGTAACAGCTTAAACTAGTCCTTTTTTGTAATTTTAGAACAGCAATAGATGAAATCACATGGCTGCATTAGATAGGGTCCTCTTCTGTACTTTAAAACAAAGCGGATTCATTCAATTCTATGTAACAGTGCTGGTATGGGAAGGGGACACAAGAAAGCAATCTCAAAACAGAGGCTTAGTGGCTTTTAATGCTGTAGGATGCATTTTTGAGTGTAAAATACAACCAGCCCAACATAAGAGGTGACAATGGAGCACTGTCTGGCTGAGACCGAACCCTGACCTGTCCTTGGCAGTAACATTTACTTATTTTAGTATAAAACTTCACTATCCTGCAGAGAGTCCCAATCCCTGCTCACCAGTTCTCACTGACCTCCAATGGCTCTCCATACCTCCATGCATTGAATTCAAAATTCCTATTCTCATCTATAAGTCCCTGCACAATCTCACTCCCCTCTATCTCCTCAACCCCATCAGACTTACATGCTAGTGTGCACCTTCACTCTTCCAGCTCTGGCTTCTGTTGTATCTTCCCACTTCCCCTCCCCTCCCCTCCCCTCCACCCTCAATCACTGAATCCTCCCAGTCGGGGAACACTTCAGCAGTCAGACATTCAGCCTCCGATCTTCGGGTAAGCGTTCTCCAAGGCGGCCTTCAAGACACACGACAATGCAAAATCGTCGAGTAGAAATTGATAGCCAAGTTCCGCACCCATGAGGACGGCCTCAACCGGGATCTTGGGTTCATGTCACGCTACATGTAACCCCACCAGCGAAAAAACGTTCTGTTTTTAATACAACTGTACATTCTCTCTCTCTCTGCCTTTCGGGTCTCTTTCTCTCTCTGTCTCTGTCTTTGTAATCTGACCCATTGTGTATTCAGTATACTGGGATGTAATGTTTTCCGTGGCTAACCTGTCTGAACACCAACGACACCTTTGATTGCTGTGATCGTCTCCCAGCCGAGATGTGATAGGGGGCAGTTGGAAAGATTATCTGTAATCACCAGGCATTGTTCTCTGACTATATATGCTATGCGTTTTTAGAACCCTTCACTCACCTGACGAAGGAGGTAAGCTCCGAAAGCTTGTGATTTAAAATAAAACTGTTGGACTATAACCTGGTGTTGTGCAAGTCCTTACATTTGTCCACCCCAGTCCATCACCGGCATCTCCACATCACTGAATCTTCAGCCATCTCTGCCCCACAGTCTGGTACTTCTTCCTAAACCCCTCCACCTTACTACTTCTCCCCTCTCCTTCAAAATCTATACCTCTTTGACCATGCCTTTGGCGACCTCCACTAACCTTTCTCCCATCACTGCTCAGTGTCCAGTACCTTCATTTGTGTAGCGCATTGGTAGTTTATTATGGTAAAGGCATAAGTTGTTGTTTGAAGTACTTCTACACTTTTCAAAAAAATATAATTCCATAATCAATTTAAAAGTGCTCAACATGTCACTGTTACTGACGATCACTTTTACAAAGCTGTCAAATTTGGGAAAATGTTCCAAGCAACATTGATGATTGGCTTAATGTGTTATTCCCACTTAGGAAAAAAAAACTGGGGTACGATTCCACAGGTGCCATAATCCACTGCTACTTCATCCAAGTAGCTATTTTAAATGTAGAAATCTTGACAGCAAGTTTGGCAGGCTATTACCCTGTGAAATTCATCACAGCCAATCCTAATCCAGCCCTGTCCAACATCATCACGCGTGGTGTCAGCAGGAGTCATTAACTAATGATCAGGAGGGGGAACCCTTCTTGATCCAAGGGTGCTGAGTGCAATTGTAGCACCCCAACTACTGCCCTGGCTAAGGCTACAGACAAGTGATTAAACCTGGTAAATTCTAGTCTGTATTACTCAGTACCACACCGTGGGGGGGGGGGGTATCAGACATTCTAATCCACGGAAAACACTATACGGCTGAAGAGCAAGTGCTGAAGGGACCGGACATAGCAAATCTATTGATGATTCAGGGGCTGCTTGCGGTCAAGATGACCTTCAATACAATCTGAAAGTCTGAGGTGCATCTGTTTCTTTGTATTAACATTTTTAAAAAAAATTTGTTCACGGGATGTGGGCATCGCTGGCAAGGCCGGCATTTATTGCCCATCCCTAATTGCCCTCGAGAAGGTGGTGGTGAGCCGCCTTCTTGAACCGCTGCAGTCCGTGTGGTGACGGTTCTCCCACAGTGCTGTTAGGAAGGGAGTTCCAGGATTTTGACCCAACGACAATGAAGGAACGGCGATATATTTCCAAGTCGGGATGGTGTGTGACTTGGAGGGGAACGTGCAGGTGGTGTTGTTCCCATGCGCCTGCTGCTCTTGTCCTTCTAGGTGGTAGAGGTCGCGGGTTTGGGAGGTGCTGTCGAAGAAGCCTTGGCGAGTTGCTGCAGTGCATCCTGTGGATGGTACACACTGCAGCCACAGTGCGCCGGTGGTGAAGGGAGTGAATGTTTAGGGTGGTGGATGGGGTGCCAATCAAGCGGGCTGCTTTATCTTGGATGGTGTCGAGCTTCTTGAGTGTTGTTGGAGCTGCACTCATCCAGGCAAGTGGAGAGTATTCCATCACACTCCTGACTTGTGCCTTGTAGATGGTGGAAAGGCTTTGGGGAGTCAGGAGGTGAGTCACTCACCGCAGAATACCCAGCCTCTGACCTGCTCTCGTAGCCACAGTATTTATATGGCTGGTCCAGTTAAGTTTCTGATCAATGGTGACCCCCAGGATGTTGATGGTGGGGGATTCGGCGATGGTAATGCCGTTGAATGTCAAGGGGAGGTGGTTAGACTCTCTCTTGTTGGAGATGGTCATTGCCTGGCACTTATCTGGCGCGAATGTTACTTGCCACTTATCAGCCCAAGCCTGGATGTTGTCCAGGTCTTGCTGCATGCAGGCTCGGACTGCTTCATTATCTGAGGGGTTGCGAATGGAACTGAACACTGTGCAGTCATCAGCGAACATCCCCATTTCTGACCTTATGATGGAGGGAAGGTCATTGATGAAGCAGCTGAAGATGTTTGGGCCAAGGACACTGCCCTGAGGAACTCCTGCAGCAATGCCCTGGGGCTGAGATGATTGGCCTCCAACAACCACGACCATCTTCCTTTGTGCTAGGTATGACTCCAGCCACTGGAGAGTTTTCCCCCCGATTCCCATTGACTTCAATTTTACTAGGGCTCCTTGGTGCCACACTCGGTCAAATGCTGCCTTGATGTCAAGGGCAGTCACTCTCACCTCAGGAATTCAGCTCTTTTGTCCATGTTTGGACCAACGTTGTAATGAGGTCTGGAGCCGAGTGGTCCTGGCGGAACCCAAACTGAGCATCGGTGAGCAGGTTATTGGTGAGTAATTGCCGCTTGATAGCACTGTCGACGACACCTTCCATCACTTTGCTGATGATTGAGAGTAGACTGATGGGGCGGTAATTGGCCGGATTGGATTTGTCCTGCTTTTTGTGGACAGGACATACCTGGGCAATTTTCCACATCGTCGGGTAGATGCCAGTGTTGTAGCTGTACTGGAACAGCTTGGCTAGAGGCGCAGCTAGTTCTGGAGCACAAGTCTTCAGCACTACAGCTGGGATGTTGTCGGGGCCCGTAGCCTTTGCTGTATCCAGTGCACTCAGCCGTTTCTTGATATCACGTGGAGTGAATCGAATTGGCCGAAGGCTGGCTTCCGTGATGGTGGGGATATCGGGAGGAGGCCGAGATGGATCATCCACTCGGCACTTCTGGCTGAAGATGGTTGCAAACGCTTCAGCCTGGTCTTTTGCACTCACGTGCTGGACTCCGCCATCATTGAGAATGGGGATGTTTGCAGAGCCTCCTCCTCCCGTTAGTTGTTTAATTGTCCACCACCATTCACGACTGGATGTGGTAGGACTGCAGAGCTTTGATCTGATCCGTTGGTTGTGGAATCGCTTAGCTCTGTCTATAGCATGTTGCTTCCGCTGTTTAGCATGCATGTGGTCCTGAGTTGTAGCTTCACCAGGTTGGCACCTCATTTTTAGGTACGCCTGGTGCTGCTCCTCTGCACTCCTCATTGAACCAGGGTTGATCCCCTGGCTTGTTGGTAATGGTAGAGTGAGGAATATGCCGGGCCATGAGGTTACAGATTGTGCTGGAATACAATTCTGCTGCTGATGGCCCACAGCGCCTCATGGATGCCCAGTTTTGAGCTGCTAGATCTGTTCTGAATCTATGCCATTTAGCACGGTGGTAGTGCCACACAACACGTTGGATGGTGTCCTCAGTGCGAAGAAGGGACTTCATCTCCACGAGGACTGTGCGGTGGTCACTCCTACCAATACTGTCATGGACAGATGCATTTGCGACAGGTAGATTGGTGAGGACGAGGTCAAGTAAGTTTTTCCCTCTTGTTGGTTCGCTCACCACCTGCCGCAGGCCCAGCCTAGCAGCTATGTCCTTCAGGACTCGACCAACTCGGTCAGTAGTGGTGCTACCGAGCCACTCTTGGTGATGGACATTGAAGTCCCCCACCCAGAGTACATTCCGTGCCGTTGCTACCCTCAGTGCTTCCTCCAAGTGGTGTTCAACATGGAGGAGGACTGATTCATCAGCTGATGGAGGGCGGTAGGTGGTAATCAGCAGGAGGTTTCCTTGCCCATGTTTGACCTGATGCCATGAGATTTCATGGGGTCCAGAGTCAATGTTGAGGACTCCCAGGGCCACTCCCTCCTGACTGTATATCACTGTAACGCCACCTCTGGTGGGTCTGTCCTGCCGGTGGGACAGGACATACCCAGGGATGGTGATGGAAGAGTCTGGGACGTTGGCTGAAAGGTATGATTCTGTGAGAATGGCTATGTCAGGCTGTTGCTTGACTAGTCTGTGGGACAGCTCTCCCAATTTTGGCACAAGTCCCCAGATGTTAGTAAGGAGGACCTTGCAGGGTCGACTGGGCTTGGTGTTTTGCCGTTGTCGTGTCCGGTGCCTAGTGGTCCGATGCCGGGTGGTCCGTCCGGTTTTATTCTTGTTATGACTTTTCGTAGCGAGATTTTACAACTGAGTGGCTTGCTCGGCCGTTTCAGAGGGCGATTAAGAATCAACCACATTGCTGTGGGTCTGGAGTCACATTTCGGCCAGACCGGGTAAGGGCGGCAGGTTTCCTTCCCTAAAGGACATTAGTGAACCAGATTGGTTTTTACGACAATCCGGTAGTTTCATGGCCATCATTACTGATACTAGTATTTTAATTCCAGATTTTTATTTAATTAATTGAATTAATTAATTGAATTTAAATTCAATAGCTGCCGTGGCGGGATTTGAACTCATGACTCTGGATTTTAGTCCAGGCCTCTGGATTACTAGCGCAGTAACATAACCACTATGCTACCGTACCCGTGTGATTGAAGGCCACTCTCCAGAAAGTGAAGTAACAAGGTAGAGTACATGCAGTAATATGTATACGGAAAAAAACCCTGACAACATACAATGATGCAAGGGTAGAGTATTCAGACGGGCGTCACCCTTAATTAAAGGGTGAATTAGAGAATTTACAATGCATTTGCTCACTAAGCTATGCTTTCATCAATGGTGTTAGCAAGATAACGTCACATTTTTAAAGGGCAATCACTTTTCAATGAGTTTCTTTGGACTGGACTGGGTTGCATACAGCTCAGCATTCCAGCAAAGAAAGTAGTGGTCAAGATCAGGAAGCAGTTCGTATTTTCTGTTTTAACGTCAGATTTTTAACATTTGTATTTTTTGCTCTAATCTCAACTGCTAGAAGTGTGATTTAAAGAGTTAGACTGATCACAAACCCACGTGAATTTACATTACATGTTTAGAGTTGGTGCAAAGCAGCTTCTATGACACTAAACTTGTATAGTGTAAATCCAGATTGAAGGCTGAATCTGACTGCAGAGTGAAGCGGAATGAGGTTCCCTAACTCCAGAGTTAGGCTGAATTTACACTTTAACTGTAGTGCTGTGCAAAGTAAAACCTTTGGCAGTGACACCCCAATAGTGGTGTAAATGCACCTTTAACCACATGGAGCCCGGCTCATGAATCAACTTGGTTACATGTTTAAGCCATGATGGGCGAGAGGCTCAGTAAGTAAGAATACAGCAAGCACGGCTCAGCTCACCTTGTGGCTCCGGAATGACACCGAATCCTGGACCCGGATAACAACTGCAGGAGGAGGGACGAGGAGGAGGAGGAATAGGCAGCTGGTCCAATGACAGCGCCTCGGAAGATTGTCCAAAGGGCAGCTCCCGCCAGGGTCATGGTCGCTGCCGGCCGGTGAAGGAGTGACTCGAGCGGATACCGGCCCGTGCTCGCGAGCTAACACCGCGACCGCTTCAAAATTCAAAAAGGATTGCCCACGCGAGAACCGGAAACGCATCACAATCTCAGAAGCCGGCATCGGGTGCCGCCCTCATCACGTGACCGGGGGGTGGGGGGGTCAACGACATTTTTTTTAAAAATGGTGGTTGAGCTGGTAGTTGTTTGGCGTCTTGCTGTTTACTGAGCTTTGTAAAACTTCTGTGTCAGAGGGGGAGAATCCTGCGGGACCGCTGACCTCCGCGCCCTGAGTTCTTGCATATACTCCCCGTTGGGGAGAGCGAATCGGTGAAACGTCGACTATTGACGAGGCGTCCGCAATAACTAGTGAGACCGCGCGATTTAACGTTAGGGTTAGGCTTGAAATGACATGATTGGGGTTCGTGGT
This sequence comes from Heptranchias perlo, assembly GCF_035084215.1. Taxonomy (NCBI): domain Eukaryota; kingdom Metazoa; phylum Chordata; class Chondrichthyes; order Hexanchiformes; family Hexanchidae; genus Heptranchias; species Heptranchias perlo. The sequence goes on along the minus strand of NC_090326.1, from coordinate 113,285,340 downwards.
CAGAGTTAGTAGTTAGTTAGAAACCGCTAGTCAACATGTTGTCAATCGCAGCTGTCACTAGACGCGACCTATATTTTAAATAAGCAACAGAAGTAGCATAGTAGTTAGTCAACACATTATGAGAAATACAGGAATTTAATGATAGATGCAAGGGGGGGGGGGGGACTTCATTCAAATGAAATGTGATTTCATATTTTTTCCCTTAAGCCTCTCCGGCCATGCACCCTGACTCTACCTGAGAGACTAGAGACACATTTTGTTGAGTGCAGTCTTATACAATTTACGAATTTGTTTTAGCTACTCACTAACACATGTTACATCGTGCGAGTCCCTTATACTAACTGGATTGTTGAGCTCACTGCTGGTCACCTAACTCTGGGACAACATTGCAATTACATAGCTATGATTTAAGAGAGAGAGTGGGGAAATGCGAGAGCACGAAGCGCGTAAGCAGGACTTTTGCAGAAGATCGTGAAACCATTGCCATGCATTGCAATTACACATTCACACACTACTTAAGGGCAAAATAAAACAACAGCGAAGGGCATTGAGCTCTTAAGTCACCATAAGTTTGTCTATGTCCCTTTGTAACTTCCTGCTCCCATTCACACAACTTACTGTTCCTCCTAACTTAGTGTCATCTGCAAACTTGGATATCCAACTCATTAATATATATGGTGAAAAGCTGAGGTCCCAATACAGATCCCTGGGGAACACCACTTGTTACATCCTGTCAATCAGAAAATTAACCCTTTACTCCTACTCTGTCTCCTGCCTCCCAATCTATTACCAACCCATGTCACAAGGTTAACTCCAATTCCATCCATTTTCATTTTTGCTAATTATCTCTTGTGCAAAGCCTTATCAAATGCCTTCTGGAAGTTCATGTAGACAACATCTGTTGACACTATCCAGCATGCTTGAGACCTCAAAAATTCAATTATTAGTGGGGAGAGATAATTAAGTGTATAACTACTGCAAATCTGTAGTATGACATTGTTTCTGTTCACCTATCGATTTGCTGGTGATAAATCTGTTCAGTTTATAGCCAAAGCTATGGTCCAGTGCCACCTTGCAATGCCAAGGAAAATCACACAAGGACATGTGAAAGAACCAGTTGCTGAAATACTGTGACAAGGATTCTCTGTTTGCCTTCTGGGCTTGCTACAGCTGACCTAGATATTGGCTAGGTAAAGGCACAGTCCAGGTCATGGGGAGTGAGAGCGTACTTATGGGAGTGGTCTGTAATGTTGAGCCTGCGACAAATATCTAAACATCCAAACAAAGCTAAAATTAACATAGAAATTACTGCTGCCGATATTAACAGATGAAGGCTTGAGTGTTCACATGATGTTCCTCAGTCAGTTATTTTAATGTAGGCATTAGCCAGTTTGTGTTAAATGGCTTAACACGTCCACTAAAAAGCAGACTAGATTGTTCTGCTTTAAGCATTTGTACACTAACATCACCAGCAGTAATTTTCTGGGCTATTGTGCTTAGTTTGTCTGATTAAGTGTTAGTATTTATCACAGAATCATCAGATATCTATGTATTCCAGAAACAGACCGTGGTTTTTCAGAATAACATTTGCAATATCATCGCCAAAAATTTGATCACTAGAAGACAATGATTACAAGGAAATTTGCATGAAATGCTGTCTACCAAAGTAGTTAAAAAGGCACTATCTGTCTAGGTTTAGAAAATCTCATAGCATTGGTTACAAACTAAATTATGGTGAAATGGATCATTATCTTACCTATGAATGTACTTGCCAACTCCTGTTTTAATCAGACATTAACAGCACTACTGAGAACAGCTGTGGTGTGCAAAACTCTTAAGCTGGCAAAATCAGCTGATTTGTCAATTCTAGGGTAAACCACAGTCTAACCCCAGCATTGACTTTTCAGCACACTATAGGATGAGTGATACCTTTGTGATGAAAATCATGTATGACTTCTCTGGATATTTCTCCTCCCAAACAAAAAAAAGTAGGATTGGCATACACTAGCACAGAGGTTCTTTAACCTGAGACCAGTGTCTGTTTTTACTCCCAGGCAGGAACGTGGCCTAGCGAGCAGCCGGCTCTTTGGGAGTAGGGAGGCTCCATCGAAATTAATGGCCGGACTTCATTAGCATGCCACTTGCCGACTTCTTGACCGAAACGGCCGGGAAGTCAGCAGGAAGCTGTTGCCTGACCGTTAAAATCGGGCAGCTCAGAGGCCACCGCAGGGACCCGTGGAAACAGTCCCCGGCGCAAAGCAAGTGGATCGGAGAGGCTCAGCAAGGGAATCGTGGCCGGGGAAGCTTACGCAAGGGGAGGCCCAAGGTTTCCTTGTGCAAGAAGGTACTCACATTGGCAGGATGTGACTAGTGGAGTCCCGCAGGGATCTGTCTTGGGGCCCCAATTATTCACAATATTTATTAACGACAGATGAAGGCATAGAAAGTCTCATATCTAAGTTTGCCGATGACACAAAGAATGGTGGCATTATAAGCAGTGTAGATGAAAACATAAAATTACAAAGTGATATTGATAGATTAGGTGAATGGGCAAAACTGTGGCAAATGGAATTCAATGTAGACAAATGTGAGGTCATCCACTTTGGATCAAAAAAGGATAGAACAGGGTACTTTCTAAATGGTAAAAAGTTAAAAACAGTGGATGTCCAAAGGGACTTAGGGGTTCAGGTACATAGATCATTGAAGTGTCATGAACAGGTGCAGAAAATAATCAATAAGGCTAATGGAATGCTGGCCTTTATATCTAGAGGACTAGAGTACAAGGGGGCAGAAGTCATGCTGCAGCTATACAAAACCCTGGTTAGACCGCACCTGGAGTACTGTGAGCAGTTCTGGGCACCGCACCTTCGGAAGGACATATTGGCCTTGGAGGGAGTGCAGCGTAGGTTTACTAGAATGATACCCGGACTTCAAGGGTTAAGTTACGAGGAGAGATTACACAAATTGGGGTTGTATTCTCTAGAGTTTAGAAGGTTATGGGGTGATCTGATCAAAGTTTATAAGATATTAAGGGGAACAGATAGGGTGGATAGAGAGAAATTATTTCCGCTGGTTGGGGATTTTAGGAGTGGCACAGTCTAAAAATTAGAGCCAGACCTTTCAGGAGTGAGATTAGAAAACATTTCTACACACAAAGGGTTGTAGAAGTTTGGAACTCTCTTCCGCAAACGGCAGTTGATACTAGCTCAATTGCTAAATTTAAATCAGAGATAGATAGCTTTTTGGCAACCAAAGGTATTAAGGGATATGGGCCAAAGGCAGGTATATGGAGTTAGATCACAGATCAGCCATGATCTTATCAAATGGCGGAGCAGGCACGAGGGGCTGAATGGCCTACTCCTGTTCCTATATTCCTAAGAGCGCTCCTACTCTTCCTGGCCCATAAGGAAATTTCAAATAAATTTAAAAAAATTATGTTTACTTCAGCTCTTCAGGCCCTCAGTGCAGCTCCCGACGGCTTTGGGCTAGTGGGGAAGCCACCATTCCTCCCCCACTCAGGCCTCAGGTAAAAATAGCAGTTAGACCCTGATGACTATATCGGAGTGCAATCTGCAGATTTAAAGAAGGACCTCATCGGCTTTCAGCAGATGTCACTGCCGCCTGCAATTTAAAATTACAGTGGGCCAGATCTGGGCAGGAGCGGAATGGGTAAGTTTCCCGTTTTAACTGCCCCTTGCCCGGTTTCTGTCAGGTTGCGGGCGGGCGGAGATAAATCGACCTCCATGTGTCGGGATCAGAAACTGCAATATTTGTAACTTACCAGGGACAATAGCAGCTAGATGATTCATTGGCTGGCTTGCTTGTATAAAGTAAAATTCTGACATTTCTGATGTGAACCAGGACTCAGGACACAGTGAATGTTATATTTTGCCCTTTATCCTACAGATTGCTAGCTCCACCACATGTAACAGTAACATAGGGGAATAATCATGTGAGTAGGTGGCAGGGCACTGGTGATTGTTACATACTTTGACGCCTATCTCAGTGATTGTCAATATATGCTGGCATTTTCTGTTTATTTATTGTCCATGGGAGAAAATTCCATCTAGAACGTCTCTCAGAAAATTTAGGGAACAGATCTTTTGAATTAAACTAAGGGTTGCAACATACAGCAGTGAAGGAAATAGATAAGTTTATTAATGAATTAGTACAACAAACATATACCATACTGGCTGTATTTAGTCCTGGAGCCAAGACTGAAAAAAATGTGAAGTCATAATACCCCTTCTGCCAGAATAGGCTTGAGACTTGTCTGTGATAGTGCAAAGCTTAAGCAATAAAAGCAGAAAATGCTGGATCAATAAAATGGGTGCTTTTCTGTTAGGGGCTTGGGATATGCATATTTCTTTATTTGGCCACATTTCACAAGTTGACTTCTAGATTAATAGTCTTTATAATCTATACCACTCTTTCTTCTTCTCTTTTCCTCCCCCCCCACCCCCAACACAACTTTAATATCAACTGAATCGATCAGCATAAATCCCTCCTATTCTGTGGAAGAGGGTGAGATATCTTAAACCATGAAACCAATACCAAATATGAACTCGAGCATTCACAGGAATCTGGCTCTTAGGAGAGTATAAAAGATCAGTATTACAGATGCATTGTGAATGGCGGAATTTTTTGTTGTTGACATTTTTGCTAATTTTCTTTTTATATCCCCAGATATTAGTGAGGAGGGACGACTGGGCTTGATTTGCCTTTGTTGTGTCCGGTGCCTAGTGGTCCGATGATGGGTGGTCCGTCCAGTTTTATTCTTATTGTGACTTTCTATAGCAGGATTGTACAACTGAGTGGGTACAATTTCAGAGGGTGATTAAGAATCAACCACATTGCTGTGGGTCTGGAGTCTGGATCACATATAGGCCAGACCGGGTAATGACTGCAGGTTTCCTTCACTAAAGGACATTAGTGAACCCCAGATGGGTTTTTACGACAATCTGGTAGTTTCATGGCCACCATTACTGATGCTAGTTTTTTTTATTCCAGATTTTATTTAATTAATTGAATTTAAAGTTTCCCAGCTGCCATGGCGGGATTTGAACTCATGACTCTGGATTACTAGTCCAGTAACATAACTACTATGCTACCGTACCCTTATTTTATTTCACAAAAATAAATTTTATTTGTGAAATTGCCAGTTCTAAAATTGTACCCGAGCATCATTAGGTTGTAAATAACTCTACAAAGATTTATTAATCCTTTTTTTAAAAACAAAGAGCAACATATAACCCACAAAGAGAAAAACAGAATTAGATTAAAAAATAAGAGAAAATGGCTTTTAGAAAAGAGCAGTTAAGCTATAAATATTGATATAGTTTTTTAAACCTAGGAATATATATATTCACGGATGCAGACAGAAAAGCATAGAAGTTCTTGCATTATTTCTACATTTTGTTCTTGGCAAGTGTCTATACAGGAATACAGGGGAAGTACAGGAGAAAAATGTGCAGTCTGCATGGAAGGGGGTACAGTGTTTTCAAATATCAATACATGTGAATCATAATTCATTAATAGGAACTTGTGGAACTTGTAATAATTTTACCTGAGGTTCATCTTTTCTCCCAATCCAACTCAATAGTAGAAACTTAATGGCATATTGATTTCCTTCTGTGCCTTTGCACTATAAACCCTCCTTCCCACAATATGACAGGAAGTAGTTACTTTATTTTGATCCCTTTGCTCTAATAACATTTAATATGTACTTCTTTCTCACTGCCACAAGATGGCAACATTTAATAAGAAAGATGGTAGCCCTCTGCTAATATATTTCACAATATAGATTGTTATACGGATTCTAATAATTACAATCTGCAGGGATATGATAGCTACAACGGAGATGTGGCTTAAGTTTGGATAGAACTGGGAACTTAATATTCCTGGTTACAACATTTTCAGGAGATTGAGGGAGATAAGAAAAGGGGGTGGGTGGCAATATTGGTGAAGCATTCTATCACTGCACTAGGTGGTTGCATTAAGACAGAGAATCTGAATGTATAGAATTAAGAAATAGGAAGGGAAGTGCACAATTCTTGGTTGTGCATTACAGGCCATCGAACAGTGGAGATGAGATAGAGATGTAGATCGGTAAACAGTTCAGAGATATGTAAGAACAGCACGGCAATAATATTGAATAATTTTAACTATCTCAAGATAGTCTGCAATAAAAGTAATACATGTGATCAAAGTGCGGAATGTTTTTTAGAATGTATCCAGGACTGCTTCCTAGATTGGTATGGTTCTAGTCCAACAAGGGAAAGAAGCACTGCTTGATTTGGTTCAGGGAAACAAAATAGGACAAATAACTTATGTGAGTAAGAGAACAATTCAGAAATAGTGACCACAACACAGTTAGATTCAATGTTGGAACAGAAAAGGACAAGGAAGAGTGGATAATGAGGGGGGTGGACTGGAAAAAAGGCAAATTATCAGTGAGATAATTAACTGGGCAGAAAAATTAGCAAACTGGTCAACAAATTAATGGTGGGAAATCCTTGAATAGAGTACAAAGTAAATATATTTCTATTAGACAAAAAGGGTCGCATCAAAGAATAGAGTTCTATAGATAAATAAAGAGATTAACACAACTGAAACTTAAAAGGGAGGGATAGGATCAAGTTAGAGCTAACAATACTAAAGATAATTATGTGCAATATATAAAGTGTAGTCGGGAGATGAAAAGGAAGATTAGAAGGGCTAAAAGGGAATATCAAAAGAGACTAATAGATAATATAAAAGGAAATAGGGCTTTTATAGCAGATAAAAAAATAAAAGGTTAGAGTAGGACCACACAGGGATGAAGGAGAGAGTCATGTGGCTAATTGCATTTTTGATTAGTAAATAAAAAATGAGTAATAGATATGTTTGGGCATTTTATCTCAGTACTAATTCACATGGCATATCCATGTGTACTTTAACCTTTTTGTGCGTTTGTTGGTAAGATATAAAGTGGAGTGTTTTTTGATCTGTGTGTGTGTTTTACTTCCTTGGTTACTGCTTATTGTTTATCTGCTAAAATGGTGTGTAAGATGGGTGAAAACGCTGGACTCCAGCACCATGGAAACACCAGTAACGTATGGAGAGTGGAGCTATCATCATGGTCAGCTCAACCAATTAGAATAACCGCTGCCAGGCCAGCGGAAGAAAGCAAGTCCAACCAACAAAAAGCAGCTCCAACAGGACGCTTCATGGCAAAGGAAAAGCTGCATCTAACCACGTTTAGGATGGAGAGTAGGGTCAGGCCTTGTGTGTCTCAACATTCTCAGCAATCACTCTGATGAAGATAAATTACTGCTAGCAACTACTAGAAGCTGCACTAAGATGTGCTGTGTCTGATAAATTCATGCAAGAATTCCAAACTTTGGTGAAAGAACGACTGCAAAGTTTTGCACTGAATGTTGGTAGATGTTAAGTAAATATCCATGTGAAGTACATTTGCCTGTTGCTGTGTGAGGGTATGTAAGGAGTTTTCTACTAGAATTAGTCCATGTGGCTAAAGTGGTGTTGCCATAGCTACGTTTGTGGCTAGTCAGCGATTTCAATTGGACAACACTGATAAAGGCTTAGATAGGCCTCAGCTTATCTCTGTGCCTTGATTGGTGGATAAATGTTAAATCAGAGCAATAAGATGACTAGTATGAACAACGTGGGATCTATGTAAATTAATAACAATGTAGATTTAAACTTTATATGTTGTCCCTGAACGGTAGTGGTATGATATGAGAATATGGTAGTGTAGTGGTTATGTTATTGGACTAGTAATCCAGAGTCTGAGTTCCAATCCCAGTTTGACAACTTGAATTCAGTTTTAAACAAAAATTTGGAAATTAAAAGCTGGTATCAGTAAAAGTGACCATGAAGCTGTTGGATTGTCGTAATTGTTGGATTATGTTACTGGACTAGTAATCCAGAGGTCTGGACTAATCCGGAGACATGAGTTCAAATCCCGCCATGGCAGCTGGGGAATTTGAATTCAGTTAATTAAATAAAATCTGGAATAAAAAGCTAGTATCAGTAATGGTGACCATGAAACTACTGGATTGTCGTAAAAACCTATTTGGTTCACTAATGTCCTTTAGTGAAGGAAACCTGCCGTCCTTACCCAGTCTGGCCTATATGTGACGCCAGACCCACAGCAATGTGGTTGATTCTGAATTGCCCTCTGAAATGGACCAGCAAGCCACCCAGTTGTACAATCCCACTTAAAAAAAAAAGTCATAATAAGAATAAAACCAGACGGACCACCTGGCATCTGACCACTAGGCACCAGACACGACAAAGGCAAAGGCAAACCAAGCCCAGTCGACCCTGCAACGTCCTCCTCACTAACATCTGGGGACATGTGCCAAAATTGGGAGTGATGTCCCACAGACTAGTCAAGCAATATCTTGACATAGCCATACTCACAGAATCATTCCTTTCAGCAAATGTCCCAGACTCCTCCATCACCATCCCTGGGTATGTTCTGTCCCACCAGCAGGACAGACCCACCAGAGGTGGCGGCACAGTGGTATACAGTCAGGAGGGAGTGGCCCTGGGAGTCCTCAACATTGACCCTGGACCCCATGAGGTCTCATGGCATCAGGTCAAACATGGGCAAGGAAACCTCCTGCTGATTACCACCTACAGCCTTCCCTCAGTTGATGAATCAGTCCTCCTCCATGTTGAGCATCACTTGGAGGAAGCACTGAGGGTAGCAAGGGCACAGAATGTACTCTGGGTGGGAGACTTCAATGTCCATCACCAAGAGTGGCTCGGTAGCACCACTACTGACCGAGCTGGTCGAGTCCTGAAGGACATAGCTGCCAGACCGGGCCTGCGGCAGGTGGTGAAAGAACCAAAACAAGGGGAACAACCTACTTGACTTCGTCCTCACCAATCTACCTGTCGCAGATACATGTATCTATGACAGTATTGGTAGGATTGACCACTGCACAGTCCTTGTGGAAATGAAGTCCCATCTTCACACTGAGGACATCATCCAACGTGTTGTGTGGCACTACCACCGTGCTAAATGGGATAGATTCAGAAACGATCTAGCAGCTCAAAACTGGGCATCCATAAGGCGCTGTGGGCCATCAGCAGCAGCAAAATTGTTATTCCAGCACAATCTGTAACCTCCTGGCCTGATATATTCCTCACTGTACCATTACCAACCAGCCAGGGGATCAACACTGGTTCAATGAGGAGTGCAGAAGAGCACGCCAGAAGCAGCACCAGACGTACCTAAAAATGAGGTGCCAACCTGGTGAAGCTACAACTCAGGACTACATGTATGCTAAATAGCGGAAGCAACACGCTATAGACAGAGATAAGCAATCCCACGACCAATAAATCTGATCAAAGCTCTGCAGTCCTGCCACATCCAGCCGTGAATGGCGGTGGACAATTATACAACTAACGGGAGGAGGAGGTTCTGTGAACATCCCCATCCTCAATGATGGCAGAGTTCAGCACGTGAAAACAAGGCTGAAGCGTTTGCAACCATCTTCAGCCAGAAGTGCCGAGTGGATGACCCATCTCGGCCTCCCGATATCCCCACCATCACAGAAGCCAGTCTTCAGCCAATTTGATTTACTTCACGTGAAACCAAGAAATGGCTGAGTGCACTGGATAGAGTAAAGGCTACGGGCCCCGACAATATCCCGGCTGTGGTGCTGAAGTCTTGTGCTCAAGAAATAGCAGCGCCTCTAGCCAAGCTGCTCCAGTACAGCTACAGCACTGACATCTACTCAACAATGTGGAAAATTGCCCAGGTATGTCCTGTCCACAAAAAGCACGACAAATCCAATCCAGCCAATTACCGCCCCATCAGTCTACTCTCATCAGCAAAGTGAAGGACTGTGACGTCTACAGTGCTATCAAGCAGCACTTACTCATCAATAACCTCACTGATTTTCAGTTTGGGTTCCACCAGGATCACTTGGCTCCGGACCTCATTACAGCCTTGATCCAAACATGGACAAAAGCTGAATTCCAGAGGTGAGGTGAGAGTGACTGCCCTTGACATCAAAACAGCATTTAACTGAGTGTGGCACCAAGGAGCCCTAGAAAAATTGAAATCAATGGGAATCAGGGAAAACTCTTCAGTGGCTGGAATCATACCTAGCACAAAGGAAGATGGTAATGGTTATTGGAGGCCAGTTATCTCAGCCCCAAGACATTGCTGCAGGAGTTCCTCAGGGCAGTGTCCTTGGCCCAACCATCTTCAGCTGCTTCATCAATGACCTTCCCTCCATCATAAGGTCAGAAATTGGATGTTCGCTGATGATTGCACAGTGTTCCGTTCCATTCGCAACCCCTCAGATAATGAAGCAGTCCGTGCCCGTATGCAGCAAGACCTGGACAACATCCAGGCTTGGGCTGATAAGTGGCAAGTAACATTCACACAAGACAAGTGCCAGTCAATGACCATCTCCAACAAGAGAGAGTCTAACCACCTCCCCTTGACATTCATCAACATTACCATCAACATCCTGGGGGTCACCATTGACCAGAAACTTAACTGGACCAGCCACATAAATACTGTGGCTACACGAGCAGGTCAGAGGCTGGGTATTCTGCGACAAGTGACTCACCTCCTGACTCCCCAAAGCCTTTCCACCATCTACAAGGCACAAGTCAGGACTGTGATGGGAGTACTCTCCACTTGCCTGGCTGAGAGCAGCTTCAACAACACTCAAGGAGCTTGACACCATCCAGAACAAAGCAGCCCGCTTGATTGGCACCCTATCCTTAAACATTCTCTCCCTCCACCACTGGCGTTCCGTGGCTGCAGTGTGTACCATCTACAAGATGCACTGCAGCAACTCACCAAGGCTTCTTCGACAGCACCTCCCAAATCTGTAACCTCTACCACCTAGAAGGACAAGGACAGCAGGCACATGGGAAAAACACCACCTGCACATTCCCTCCAAGTTACACACCATCCTGACTTGGAAATATATCGCTGTTCCTTCATTGTCGCTGGGTCAAAATCTTGGAACTCCCTACTTAACAGCACTGTGGGAGTACCTTCACTTCACAGACTGCAGCGGTTGAAGGAGGCAGCTCATCACCACCTTCTCAAGGGCAATTAGGGATGGGCAATAAATGCTGGCCTTGCCAGCGACACCCATATGCCATGAATGAATTAAAAAAAGAACATCTGGTTCACTGATGTCCTTTAGGGAGGAAACCTGATGTCCTTGCCTGGTCTAGCCTATATTGATACCAGTCCCACATGAATGTGGTTGACTTTTAACTGCCCTCTGAAGTGAGCCATTCAGTTGTATCAAACCACTGTGCAGCAGTTCAAAAAGAAGGCCTACCACCAGTTTCTCAAGGCAGCTTGCAACAGGTAATAAATGCCAGCCTTGCCAATAACATCCACATCCTGAGAATTAATTTTCATAAAGCTATTCACACCTGTGGTCCACAAAGACAAAGCTCGGACACCCTGTCCTACAGCATGAATTTATGCAGCAGACAGCACTGGACTTTCAGCCAACTCTACAGAGCAGATTATTCCTGGCTGAAGAACTCTAGAACGGCAGCAACTCCCTGCAAAACCACTTGTTTACAAAGACTTTTTAAACATATTGTTGAGGTTTTGTGGTCATGAAGATCAGAGATATCAGTACTGGTATATGTTGGTTTATTTCCTTTCACACTGAAGTTCATTTATGTCAGACAGGAGGAGATTGATGTTAGCAGCCTGTACATTAAGGCGACGTCTTACACAAGACTTTGTCCTATGAATATTCTGGTGGATAGGCAGATAAGATTCCATCACATAATGTTTCAGATACAAAGAAACATTTGGAATGTGTGTTAAGTATACAGAGCAAATTTTGCAATGCATTTTTTTTTATTCGTTCACGGGATGTGGGCGTCGCTGGCAAGGCCGGCATTTATTGCCCATCCCTAATTGCCCTCGAGAAGGTGGTGGTGAGCCGCCTTCTTGAACCGCTGCAGTCCGTGTGGTGACGGTTCTCCCACAGTGCTGTTAGGAAGGGAGTTCCAGGATTTTGACCCAGCGACAATGAAGGAACGGCGATATATTTCCAAGTCGGGATGGTGTGTGACTTGGAGGGGAACGTGCAGGTGGTGTTGTTCCCATGCGCCTGCTGCCCTTGTCCTTCTAGGTGGTAGAGGTCGCGGGTTTGGGAGGTGCTGTCGAAGAAGCCTTGGCGAGTTGCTGCAGTGCATTCTGTGGATGGTGCACACTGCAGCCACAGTGCGCCGGTGGTGAAGGGAGTGAATGTTTAGGGTGGTGGATGGGGTGCCAATCAAGCGGGCTGCTTTATCTTGGATGGTGTCGAGCTTCTTGAGTGTTGTTGGAGCTGCACTCATCCAGACAAGTGGAGAGTATTCCATCACACTCCTGACTTGTGCCTTGTAGATGGTGGAAAGGCTTTGGGGAGTCAGGAGGTGAGTCACTCGCCGCAGAATACCCAGCCTCTGACCTGCTCTCGTAGCCACAGTATTTATATGGCTGGTCCAGTTAAGTTTCTGGTCAATGGTGACCCCCAGGATGTTGATGGTGGGGGATTCGACGATGGTAATGCCGTTGAATGTCAAGGGGAGGTGGTTAGACTCTCTCTTGTTGGAGATGGTCATTGCCTGGCACTTATCTGGCGCGAATGTTACTTGCCACTTATCAGCCCAAGCCTGGATGTTGTCCAGGTCTTGCTCCATGCAGGCTCGGACTGCTTCATTATCTGAGCGGTTGCGAATGGAACTGAACATTGTGCAGTCATCAGCGAACATCCCCATTTCTGACCTTATGATGGAGGGAAGGTCATTGATGAAGCAGCTGAAGATGGTTGGGCCTAGGACACTGCCCTGAGGAACTCCTTTAGCAATGCCCTGGGGCTGAGATGATTGGCCTCCAACAACCACTACCATCTTCCTTTGTGCCAGGTATGACTCCAGCCACTGGAGAGTTTTCCCCCTGATTCCCATTGACTTCAATTTTACTAGGGCTCCTTGGTGCCACACTCGGTCAAATGCTGCCTTGATGTCAAAGGCAGTCACTCTCACCTCACCTCTGGAATTCAGCTCTTTTGTCCATGTTTGGACCAACGCTGTAATGAGGTCTGGAGCCGAGTGGTCCTGGCGGAACCCAAACTGAGCATCGGTGAGCAGGTTATTGGTGAGTAAGTGCCGCTTGATAGCACTGTCGACGACACCTTCCATCACTTTGCTGATGATTGAGAGTAGACTGATGGGGCGGTAATTGGCCGGATTGGATTTGTCCTGCTTTTTGTGGACAGGACATACCTGGGCAATTTTCCACATTGTCGGGTGGATGCCAGTGTTGTAGCTGTACTGGAACAGCTTGGCTAGAGGCGCAGCTAGTTCTGGAGCACAAGTCTTCAGCACTACAGCTGGGATGTTGTCAGGGCCCATAGCCTTTGCTGTATCCAGTGCACTCAGCCATTTCTTGATATCACGTGGAGTGAATCGAATTGGCCGAAGACTGGCTTCCGTGATGGTGGGGATATCGGGAGGAGGCTGAGATGGATTATCCACTCGGCACTTCTGGCTGAAGATGGTTGCAAACGCTTCAGCCTTGTCTTTTGCACTCACGTGCTGGACTCCGCCATCATTGAGAATGGGGATGTTTGCAGAGCCTCCTCCTCCCGTTAGTTGTTTAATTGTCCACCACCATTCACGACTGGATGTGGCAGGACTGCAGAGCTTTGATCTGATCCATTGGTTGTGGAATCGCTTAGCTCTGTCTATAGCATGTTGCTTCCGCTGTTTAGCATGCATGTAGTCCTGAGTTGTAGCTTCACCAGGTTGGCACCTCATTTTTAGGTACGCCTGGTGCTGCTCCTGGCATCCTGTTCTACACTCCTCATTGAACCAGGGTTGATCCCCTGGCTTGTTGGTAATGGTAGAGTGAGGAATATGCCGGGCCATGAGGTTACAGATTGTGCTGGAATACAATTCTGCTGCTGCTGATGGCCCACAGCGCCTCATGGATGCCCAGTTTTGAGCTGCTCGATCTGTTCTGAATCTATCCCATTTAGCACGGTGGTAGTGCCACACAACACGTTGGATGATGTCCTCAGTGCGAAGACGGGATTTCATCTCCACGAGGACTGTGCGGTGGTCACTCCTACCAATACTGTCATGGACAGATGCATTTGCGACAGGTAGATTGGTGAGGACGAGGTCAAGTAAGTTTTTCCCTCGTGTTGGTTCGCTCACCACCTGCCGCAGGCCCAGTCTGGCAGCTATGTCCTTCAGGACTCGGCCAGCTCGGTCAGTCGTGGTGCTACCGAGCCACTCTTGGTGATGGACATTGAAGTCCCCCACCCAGAGTACATTTTGTGCCCTTGCTACCCTCAGTGCTTCCTCCAAGTGGTGTTCAACATGGAGGACGACTGATTCATTAGCTGAGGGAGGGCGGTAGGTGGTAATCAGCAGGAGGTTTCCTTGCCCATGTTTGACCTGATGCCATGAGATTTCATGGGGTCCAGAGTCAATGTTGAGGACTCCCAGGGCCACTCCCTCCTGACTGTATATCACTGTACCGCCACCTCTGGTGGGTCTGTCCTGCCGGTGGGACAGGACATACCCAGGGATGGTGATGGAAGAGTCTGGGACGTTGGCTGAAAGATATGATTCTGTGAGTATGGCTATGTCAGGCTGTTGCTTGACTAGTCTGTGGGACAGCTCTCCCAATTGTGGCACAAGTCCCCAGATGTTAGTAAGGAGGACCTTGCAGGGTCGACTGGGCTTGGTGTTTTGCCGTTGTCGTGTCCGGTGCCTAGTGGTCCGATGCCGGGTGGTCCGTCCGGTTTTATTCTTATTATGACTTTTCGTAGCGAGATTTTGCAACTGAGTGGCTTGCTCGGCCATTTCAGAGGGCAATTAAGAATCAACCACATTGCTGTGGGTCTGGAGTCACATATAGGCCAGACCGGGTAAGGGCGGCAAGCTTCCTTCCCTAAAGGACATTAGTGAACCAGATGGGTTTTTACGACAATCCAGTAGTTTCATGGCCATCATTACTGATACTAGTATTTTAATTCCAGATTTTTTTATTTAATTAATTGAATTTAATTAATTAATTGAATTTAAATTCGCCAGCGGGATTTGAACTCATGACTCTGGATTTTAGTCCAGGCCTCTGGATTACTAGCCCAGTAACATAACCACTATGCTACCGTACCTATTAATGAAGGCATGGTGCCTTCATTAATAGGAATACAAGATCGGAGAATTGGGCATGGAGGTTAGTAGCCCTGATTCGTGGTGCTTCCAATTTTCTGGTGGCATGTCGACCTCCATGCCTGAATCTCCAATCTACACTACCATCAAATGGGGCTCCATCCTCGAAGAGGAGCATTGCAAAATTGTCCAATAAAGTTCATTCAACATACGTATTCCAAATAAGTTTCAAATGTTTCCTTGTATCAGAAATGTTGTACAGTGGAACCTCCATTATTTGCCCTAATGTATGTAATGTTTACCATGTAGCATGCGAAATGTATTTTGGTGCATTGCTATTGTATCTATAGTCACTAGATGTCACTGTACTCTAATAATATGATGAAATTGAGTTTCAAGGGGCATTTTATTATAAGAAATCTGATTGCAGAACAATTTTACCAAGTGTTTGTGCATCTCTGGTCACAATGTCATAATTGTTGACTCCATGTAATATTGTTTCACAGATCATGCATGTGCAAGGAATTGTAACAAGTATAACCACGTCATACTAGTTAATGCGGCAGCGGATATCATATGCAATCACATATTTTTCCTTTACTGTTCTGTTCCATAGTTTGACCCTGTCTGAGAATTCTTGAAAATGGTGATGTCACGTTAATTGAAGGAAACATTCAAGAATGGCTAATAAAGGCATATTACGTCATTTAGTAGTAGAGATGATACTTTGGTCTACAATCTCATTTTTCGTAAGGCTTGAGGTGAAGAATTATGTGTTCTCATGATAGACCAATACATCAAACACTGAAAAGAAAGAACTTGAATTTATATAGTGCCTTTCAGAACATCAGGATGTCCCAATGAAGTGCAGGAGAATAGGAAGAATTGTTACTCAGAACAGCAGGAAGAATTTTTTCTTGTATATATGCGTACACTTTCGCATATGAATTACACTCATTAATGCGAGGGCTATTACGGCTATGGAAGTGAATGTATTTGCACTCAGTGTTATGGAAAGTGCTGGTCAGATGTAGAGTGAAGCTGCCTCTGCTCGACTCCAACCGCAAAAGATCATTCCCACTGCTGTACCAGTCTAACATTTCCATTTTTTGTACCAGCCATCTTTTTGGTTTCTGAGTGAGTGCTGAACTGTAGGTGAACAAAGGGCAACCATCCAACCCATTTCACTTAGGAAGAAAGTTGTGGCTTATAATTTCTTATCAGTGGTGGCTGGAGTTTAACCTAGATCCCATACGTAAACCCACTGTATTAATCTATTATGCTAATCAGAAAGATAGTTCCCGATTATGCAATGTTTAAGCTCTATGGTGTTAAAATTCCAGATGATGGGGAGCAGGCAGAACCCCCAACAGAGGCTCGAATTTGGAGCAGAACCTAGTTCTGCTAGGATTCTGGTGTAAAATGATGCTGTAAATTCCAGTGGGGGTAAACAAATGAGTCTTCCACCCTACCAACTACATCAAGGGGGTATACGTGGGGAGTTCCGAGGCCATCCTGGGACATTTGCTTAGTACATTTTTATAAAATCTCAATGGAACTTTTGATAGTTTAATTGAATCCCTTGGGAAGATCCCAGAGGCTGCCTAGACACCAGTAGTGGCTTGATTATCCATAATTATAAAGCATTCTGGCTCCTTATGAGTTTCAACATAGAAACAGACCGTTTGCTCACGTGGAAGACCAACACCTACTGTTTGGGCCAAACAGTTCTAATCATATTTATCCACTCTTTTCTCCTATCCTTTCAACCCTTTTTCCTTCATCCACCGAACCAATCTAATCTTGAATGTTGACACAGATTCTGTCTCAACTGTTATCCCTGGAAGTGAATTCTACAGCCTCACAATTCTCTGTATAAAGACGTTTCTCCTGCCCTCTGTTCTGAATCCCTTACATTTAATCTTGTACCTATGGCCCCTTGTTCTAGACCCCTTAGCAACTGGAAACGGTCTGCTTCTATCCACCTTATCCCATCCTTTCATAATTTTAACTAGTACTGTTTAATGTGTGTGAGGCGAATTTAGGCATCTGATAATCACCTAAATGTGGACAGATAATCCTTCCAGTTCTTTGCTGAGAAATTAAGATGATGGGGTTATGGATTCATCTGGTCCTTTTGCAGGTAGTATGCCCTGTAAGGTTTATGGGTTTGCTGACCATGGCATTTTTCTTCAAGTTCTTACATGACATCTTGGTTACATAGTCTTTGTGCCAAACTTACGACCATGGTCTGCATTCGGCTTACAGGAGAGGATGGTACATAATGCCTGCGAGAGACAGACCATGGGGTAGCACCCCCAACATATTCCTGACCCCCTTGTGAGTAGGAAATAGAAATCCTGGGGAGGCACACAGCAGAGGTCATCAGGGACAGAGAAGTCAGGGGACATGTGCTGGCTGTAGGTTTGGCTTGGCAGTCTGTTGATTTTCCATCTCCTGCTGCAGGACTATAGCCAACCTTCCTGACAACAAACTCATTACTCTTTCTTCTGCAACACATGACATCTCATTTGTCCAATACCCATTATAACCTCTCATCCTCCTCTTAGTTGAAGCGTGACAAAAACTGCAGGAGAAGAGGAAGATCTGCCAGTCCCCTCTGCATGCCACACCAGCATTTGCTCTGTCCCTCCCATTCACCAGCACAGAGAGAAATTCATCTGGGGGAAATGTGCAGATGACGACATTGCATGAAGTGAAGCACAGAGTATGAGAGCCAAATGGGAGAAGACCACTGTCATCATAAGGGAAGGCTTCTCGACAGTGCAATGTGCCCAGGACTGCTTGGCAGTTTCAAGTGCATCTGCGAGCATCATCACCCACCACAAAGGTGCAATCAGTATATTCTCCTTGTATGCACAGACTGCAGCCATTGTAGGGTAGATTGAACAAACTGTGTCTTCTGGCCTTCAAGCTTTAGGGGCTCGGATCCAGGCAAGCACCTCCCAGAATGGTTGATGTGTATATGGACTTTCAAAAGGCATTTGATAAAGTACCACATAATAGACTTGTAAGCAAAATTAAAGCCCATGGGATTAAAGATTCAGTGGCAGCGTGGATACAAAATTGACTATGGGACAGAAAGCAGAGTAGTGGTGAAGTTATTTTTCAGACTGGAGGGAAGTATACAGTGGTGTTCCCCGGGGGTTGGTATTAGGACCATTGGTCTTCTTGATATATATTAATGACCTGGACTTGGGTATACAGGGTATAATTTCAAAGTTTGCAGATGACACGAAACTCGGGAATGTAGTAAACAATGTGAACAATAGTAACAGACTTAAGGAGGACATAGACTGGTGAAATGGCTCAAAATCGTAGAGCAGAAATTGATAGCCAAGTTCTGCACCCATGAGGACGGCCTCAACCGGGATCTTGGGTTCATGTCACGCTACACGTAACCCCACCAGCGAAAAAAGAGTTATCTGTTTTTAATACAACTGATCATTCTCTCTCTTTCTCTTCCTTTTCGGATGTTTCTCTCTTTCTCTCTCTCTGTCTTTGGGTTCTGACAGTTTGTATATTCAGTAGTCCTGTATGTCTGAACACTATTCGACTCTTTTGATTGCCTTGACAACGGGCAGTTGGAAAGATTATCTGTAATCACCAGGCATTGTTCTCTGATTATATATGCAGTACCTTCCATGGAATCCCACACTCACCTGACGAAGGAGAAAGCCTCCGAAAGCTTGTGATTTTCAAATAAAACTGTTGGACTATAACCTGGTGTTGTAAGATTCCTTACAAAATAATTATGGATGAGGATGGCAACTTGGCCCACTTAATTCATCCATCCAGAGAAAACGTAACTTCACCTCATTGTAGCATTCAGTTGTTGCTTAAATGATTCCAGGGGATTTGATTGAGGTTTTTAGGATTTTAAAAGGAATTGATAGGGTAGAGAGAAACTTTTTCCACTGGTGGTGGAGTCTAGGACAAGGGGACATAACCTTGAAATCAGAGCCAGACCATTCAGGAGAGAAATTAGGAAACACTTCTTCATGCAAAAGTGTTAGAACTTGCTTCGGTGTCAGGTGTCCCCATCATATCTCTAGGCCATTGTCTGATTAGGATATGCTAATATTGGAGATTAGTCAGGACAATGGAAGTAGCAACTAGCAGACATGTTGGCTACTTCCCATGTGAGATGCGAGCATCAGGTAGTGGCGAGAATAATACAACCACCCAAGTAGTGTCGCATGAATTATCTGGGATAGTCTAGGTCGTCCTGTTCCTTTTGTAATGTTAAGGCATGATGATTAACAGTTAAACCATCAAGATGGCTATTATGTCAAGTCTGGAGGTTTGGCAAGAAGGAACCTCACTCAAATATACATTCTGGCCATCATGTGATATGACTCACATTAAAGGGGGAGGGTGCTTTGAAAGGTTTTTCAACATGTGACAGATGACAAAAGAGGGATACAAAGGACACTAAGAATATCCCAACACTGGACAAACAGGGGGCTCTAGGGGGGGAGGAGCTAATACGATTAAAATCACTAAGAAATTGGTATTTAGTAAATTAATGGGACTCAAGGCGGACAAATCCCCTGGACCCGATGGCTTACATCCTCGGGTCTTGAGGAAAGTGGCAGTGGGGATTGTGGATGCTTTGGTAATAATTTTCCAAAATTCTCTGGACTCGGCAAAGGTCCCGGCAGATTGGAAAACTGCTAATGTAACACCCTTATTTAAAAAGGGTAGTAGGCAGAAGGCTGGAAATTATAGACCAGTTAGCCTAACATCTGTGGTGGGTAAAATTTTGGAGTCTATTATTAAGGAGACAGTAGCAGAACATTTGGATAAACATAATTTAATAGGACAAAGTCAGCATGGCTTTACGAAGGGGAAGTCATGTCTGACAAATTTGCTTGAGTTCTTTGAGAACATAACGTACAGGGTGGATAAAGGGGAACCAGTGGACGTAGTGTATTTAGACTTCCAGAAGGCATTCGACAAGGTGCCACATAAAAGATTATTGCTCAAGATAAAGAATCACTGGATTGGGGTTAATATTCTGGCATGGGTGGAGGATTGGTTATCTAACAGGAAGCAGAGAGTCGGGATAAATGGTTCATTCTCGGACTGGCAGCCAGTGGCCAGTGGTGTTCCGCAGGGGTCGGTGCTGGGTCCCCAACTCTTTACAATCTATATTAACGATTTGGAGGAGGGGACCGAGTGTAACATATCAAAGTTTGCAGATGATACAAAGATGGGAGGGAAAGTAGAGAGTGAGGAGGACATAAAAAACCTACAAGGGGACATAGACAGGCTGGGTGAGTGGGCGGAGATTTGGCAGATGCAATACAATATTGGAAAATGTGAGGTTATGCACTTTGGCAGGAAAAACCAGAGAGCAAGTTATTATCTTGATGGCAAGAGACTGCAAAGTACTGCAGTACAAAGGGATCTGGGGGTCCTAGTGCAAGAAAATCAAAAAGTTAGTATGCAGGTGCAGCAGGTGATCAAGAAAGGTCAATGGAATGTTGGCTTTTATTGCTTGGGGGATAGAATATGAAAACAGGGAGGTATTGCTGCAGTTATATAGGGTATTGGTGAGACCGCACCTGGAATACTGCATACAGTTTTGGTCTCCATACTTAAGAAAAGACATACTTGCTCTCGAGGCTGTACAAAGAAGGTTCACTCGGTTAATCCCGGGGATGAGGGGGCGGACATATGAGAGGTTGAGTAGATTGGGACTCTACTCATTGGAGTTCAGAAGAATGAGAGGCAATCTTATTGAAACATATAAGATTGTGAAGGGGCTTGATCGGGTGGATGCGGTGAGGATGTTCCCAAGGATGGGTGAAACTAGAACTAGGGGGCATAATCTTAGAATAAGGGGCTTCTCCTTCAAAACTGAGATGAGGGGAAACTTCTTCACTCAGAGGGTGGTCGGTCTGTGGAATTTGCTGCCCCAGGAAGCTGTGGAAGCTACATCATTGAATAAATTCAAAGCAGAAATAGACAGTTTCCTAGAAGTAAAGGGAATTAGGGGTTACGGGGAGCGGGCAGGAAATTGGACATGAATTTAGATTTGAGGTTAGGATCAGATCAGCCATGATCTTATTAAATGGCGGAGCAGGCTCGAAGGGGCGATTGGCCTACTCCTGCTCCTATTTCTTATGTAAAAGGGTAGTAAAAGTATGGAACTCTCACCACAAAAAACAGGAGGTGCTAGCTCAATTAATAATTTTAAATCTGAGATCGATAGATTTTTGCTAGTCAAGGGTATTAAGGGATATGGAGCCAAGCTGGGGAATTGGAGTTACGATACAGATCAGCCATGATCTCACTGAACGGCCTACTCCTGTTCCTATGTGCTTGGCTCCACTATTCTATCTGGAAGTTTATTCCACACATTGATCATCCTTTATGTGAAGAAGAATTTCCTGATATCTGTCCTAAAGTCACCTTTTACTGGTTTGAATCCCCTAGTTCTTCTTCCACAGTTTAAAGTAATATAATTCCAGATTAATCTTTTTTTATTCCCTTAACAACCTTATACATCTCTTATAAAATCATCACTCAGATGCCTCTCTTCTAAGCCGAGAAAGCTATGCTTCTCCAAGTTTTCCTGATAATTCAGCCTCTAGAACTGGAAATCAGCCTTGTGGCTTCTCTGTGCACTGCGTTCAGTATAAATGTCTCCCTTAATTTTTGGCAACCATAACTACGCAATATTTAAGTTGTGGTCTGACCAGAGCGCTATACAGTTTGATCATTACCTCCTCTAACTTGCATTCTACTGTTTTGGCTATGTAGTTCAATTTGTTGATTGCTGCTTTGCATTGGTTGGATATGTTTAGCGTCAAATCTACTAAAACTCCTAGGTCTCTTTTGGTTTCACTCTTAGCTTTACAACACTATTCATGAAATTGTCTAATTTTCCTTCCTATGTGCAGTACTTTACACTTGTCTGCATTAAATTTCATCTGCCATTGTTCTGCTCACTTGCATATTTTGTCCAACTCATTCTATAATTTCTAAGCTGCCTTCTCTGCTGATTCTATCGCTTCTTCTATTTTGGTCACAATTTTGATTACTTTGCAATGAGTTGCTGAATTCAGGTTATTTATGTAAATTAGAAACAATAGTGGCCTCAACATCAAGCCCTGAGGCAACCCACTCAGTACTTGCCCCCTCTCTGACATAACTCCTTCAATGAATAATTACTGTCTTATTATAGATTTGCCAGCTCTCATGTCCCCCAGTATCTGCCTTTTCCTGGTCTCTGGTTCTGGTGTGTCTCTCTGTAACATCATGTCATAACTGGTTTAAAATTGGAAAGCCATTTGGAATAATGTATGACAACCCTCTCAGAGACTGCTGGTGTAACTTCCTCTTTACATTTCTGGATTCCAGATGTTTAAAGCATCTGTTATTTTAATCTGAGCAAAATTTTGGCAAAGGCACTTGGAGCTGTAGTGCGCATGTGTAACTTTTTTATGATACATCAACACAGGTGTGTAATAGGACCAAGTTACTGTGGCAAAACAAAAATGTTAAGGTAAGTTTAAGTACAACAAAGAAATTCTAAGATAAAATAGTAGTTTCGTCCCAGCACTAGAAAATGAAGATACTGCATAGGGCTAAGGTTCAGGCTTCAGCTGATGGTATATTTATTATTCTTAGGCTGAACTTCTTTTACAGTTAATTGAACACCAAGACTGAATGATAAAGGAATAGATTAAGGTTTAAAACAACTTTAGCATCTGCTGCCAGCTTACAAACATCATCTTTCACACTAACTGATTGCTCCAGTCTGGTTTTAGATGGTACAGCCTAATTGATACCTTGTCTGATACTAATTGTTGAAGGATTGACCATAAATGCTAATACTCTGATATGAAACACTGATGCTTTGCAAAGTAAGGGAATGCCTATAAATGTTTTTACTCCATCATTACAGTACTTACATTACAAACCTCATTGTGAGGATAATAATGGGATTAATGTATAATTATAGAGACTAATTCTCATTATCCTAAGTAACAGTAAAATTAGCAAAGTTTTACAGAAGCTCGGAGCTGCTGAAATATTTGCAGATCTCAGTGGCTGTTTCCTTTCCTGTTCGTGAATCTGACTTGTTTGAGTGAGTTATCTGATGTATATCCAAGTGTAGTATTATATTGACTCATGAGGCATAGGAAATGTTAGTTCAAATATCTGAGGGATTTGATCGTGGAAAAAAATAAAAAGCTCCAAGTGAAGCAGGAAATGGGCCACTTCTTTCCCCTTACCACTTATATTCCCTACAGTCTGCACTCTGCCAGTATAAACATGTATAGAAGAATACAAGCAAAAATGATAAAGATACTGAACAATGTAAAAACATTCAACAGCCAGAAGTACTTTAAGTCTGTTTCTTACAAAATAACATATTAAACATATCATATAGTGTCAGTGAAATCCCAACACCAGTTTTTTGATTAAAAAATAATGTTCAGATAGCAGTGACAAGGAAGCATGTTAACAGATTTGAGCTAAATTACCCTGGTCTTAATTAAATTCAGTGGTAAATGGGGAGGGCGGAATTTAAGTTATTCTTATTCCGTGCCTCTGGAAGAAATCACTCTAGTTGAACTTATGAGCATAAAAGCTTGTTTAAGTACTAGCTGGTTCTAGTAGGAATATTTCTTATTATATATGACTGAAAATTAGATGGAACAAAGTATATATCCCACATTTGTGGTAAATGAAGGCTGATTATTTCATTCAATCAGGCTCAGCGGTAACTGGACTTCATAATGGTTAAATTATCCCTTCCTCACAAACATAGACCTACTGTACATCTCATTCTGACTTTATAATTTTATTAGTTGGTCTCCTATGACATTGGTCACAAACATTAAACATAATTTTAAAATATTAAACAATATTAAAATAACAGACAAAAATATTAAGCATAATTTTAAAATATTAAACAATAACTTAAATGAGGCCCCATTTCAATCAGGCCTTGGGCCCTGTGTTTCAGCACAGGAATTGTTCCCTGCACTCAGTTCGCATCGGCAGGCCGTTGCTCTGCAGTTTCTACCCCAGTGTTTCCTTAACTGCTCGTTCAAATAACTCATCAAATGTCCTTTCACATAGTTTTCCTTCAATGCAGTGCTTGATATCAAGTTTGTATAAGTAAGATGACAAGTTCATGTAGGTTGATGCACTGACTGGACACTTATTTTGATTTACTGGCTAGTAAAGAAAAAAATTGATACCTTTGCAATATTCAACACAATGGGAAAAATGGGACAACTTGACAAGAATGTTGTACAGATTTATTTGTTCAAGCATTAAAGTACACGATGTGTTGTCCAACAAAAATGGAAACTGATATAGAAATTGAAAATCCCACAAATGCAGGATTGGTCAATAGATACTGCCTCTGATGGTCCTTGTTACAACTGGAGTTTAGAGTGATCAATCATGCCATATAATGTAACCCACATTGTTTATCTTTTCCCGTCCTGTTCAAACATGGCCTTGGAAATATTTAAAGTTTGCTTCCATTCTATTGTGAGGATATCCTTCAATACTACAGAAGTACAAGGCACACTTTGTTGTCAGCAGTCTGAGTTCTGTACATCCTTGAAATGCTCGACTGCTTCTGACTAGACAGAAGCAGATGAGCTGCAGCCGTCACGCAGTAGGGTCGTAGACAACTCATCGCTCGTTCATCACTATCAGTTGCTCGAATCGCCACAACTGCTGGGTGATGTATTTGTTGCACGGTCTCAGAAACAAGTCTTTGCTTGTTCCATTCTCTATTGCCTCAATGCACTTTCCAGAAAAGATGTGGATAATTTGTCCACTCTGCAAAGGAAAAGCAGAGTATCTACTTAGAACTTTGTAGCACAAGATGCATGTGTTCCTGGTACATAGCTGTTAGGAAAGTCACGAATCTGACACAAGATCAGTTATTTTCTTTTAAAAGTATGCTGTACACTCTGATTTTTCTCCTTTTATTTCTCTACAGGAGCTATACATTTGCAAACAGCCTCCTTTAGTCAGTGTTATTTAATTGGCTGATTTTTTTTCTCGCAGCCGTTGACTCTCTGGAAGTGTGAATGGAGCAAATGTAAAATAAATGATTTACTTTGCTGGGTCTTTTTTCTTTTGAAGTTTTTTTGCTACATTTAGTCAGGATTGCTTTCTGGAAAATCTGGGCAAAACCTTTTGAGAACCTGCCCCACTAGGGGGGGCCTCACACGCAGCGGGTGGATTATCAGAAAATTGTGGGTACTTTGCTCACAGGATTCTGCTCATTAACATCTACGGACAAGAAATCATGGCCAAAGCAACCGTGATTTTCCACCAGTGGTGTGGGGTCTCTAAACATTCCACACGCCATCTTCATTATATATATACACATACTTATTTACATAAAAGCTTTTGTCACCAAAAAAAAACCAAGAAATAGTTGCAACTTACAAAGACTAATACTCCAATCCCAAAGAGACTAGTTATAAATAAACCTGTCCTAAACAGACCAGTCCTAAATATGACTGAAATTCTGCAGGGAGTCTCTTGGTCTCTCCCAGGTAAATTGCCTTAAATGGCTGAAAACGTCTGTTTACACCATTTACCTGGGGATTGTGCTGGTCTCCTGCCAGAGTAACAATTGGACATGGAGAACCTCACAGAATTTCAGGCCAACCAGCCCTAAATATATTACTCATAAACATGCCAATCCTGAACAGTCATGATGTGGAGATGCCGGTGATGGACTGGGGTTGACAATTGTAAACAATTTTACAACACCAAGTTATAGTCCAGCAATTTTATTTTAAATTCACAAGCTTTCGGAGATTTTCTCCTTCCTCAGGCAAACATTTGCCTGAGGAAGGAGAAAATCTCCGAAAGCTTGTGAATTTAAAATAAAATTGCTGGACTATAACTTGGTGTTGTAAAATTGTTTACAATCCTGAACAGACCAGTCCTAAATGCCGTCGTCAAAATGACCAGTCCTCACACTAGTTCTAAAGATATCACCTGTGGAGAGAACAGACAACTCATCAGAATTGAAAAATAAAAATGAACAAGTATTTAAATAGAATCAGAACAAAGGAGGGTGGCAAAAAAAAAAACAGTAGAATAACCCGTAATCAGCTCACAGAAAAGCAGGAGATGGTTAGATGGATGAGATGATCTTTACATCAGGTGATGTGAAGAAGCATAAATGAAGTAAGAGAAACAAAGCATTGAATAGCTGAAATACAGACCTATCCAACATCACCAGAACGTCTTGTCAAGTGGAGTTTATAGTTAAGGTGTGTAGTTATTAAAGTCAGTGTTAAGGCCAGAGTGCTCAGACGATGAGGTACTATTCTGAGGGAAAGGTGAGGAGAGACAGGTTGACACTTGGGGTGGAGATACTTTGTCAACACACTGTGCTGGCGGAGGTGTATACACCCTTGGTGTGGGCCTGCTTTTCATCTGTTCAGACAGTCAGATTCTGCCCGATTTGCGAACTTCTGTTTAAAATCCATACCTGATTTATCTCCCACTGCCTCAGCTATTCAGACGCTTTGTTTCTCTTATTTAATTTATTCTTCTTCCCATTGTCTGATGTGAAGAACATCTCAGCCATCTAACCATTTTTTGTTTTTAAAACAGATTACAGGTCATTCCACCAATACTTTCGCAATTACTTTTTTCTTTTCCTTGGAGTGACCAATTAAAAACAAGCACATAAGGTTGAGGGACCAGAGAACTAACATCAGGGTAAGTTTATAAGATAAGTTAAGTGTCTGCTTCTGTGCTTCCTGTGTGGAGCCTATTCTGCTAGGAGTGCAGTTTGGAAAATTGCACAGCCTCAACCCTAGATTTTCTGTCCATTATGGTTAAGAAATGGCTGAAATACCCTTATCTTATTACTGTGTCTTTTTCATGGTCTCCAGTACACTACGTAACAACCTCTGGATGCCTATGCCATATGGGCATAATTAACATTTGACATCCAGTGTGCCAGAATGGGGGAAAATGGTGGACAGGACCAACATGCCCCCAAATTAATATTTAAATTGTTGGAGGCAGTCACTATCACGACTGCTTTTCCCACTCATTGAAAACTGTTGGGTGCATAGTAAGTAGAATTCTGGCAGGACGGGCACCCATTTTCCACTTGCCTGATTATCATCCAAAAGTCGGGCAGAACACAGTGAAAAATCCAGGCTAGTGTCTCTTAACTAGTGAATAAATTAGAAAAACAGGGCTTGGAAATATCTTGGGTGTAATAAGTTTTACATCCTCAAAATTAGATGGAGAAGGGAAGAAGGACTGAGCCAAAATAACTGACTGAGGTTTGAGTAAATGTCATGAACCACAATTTTTATGCAATCTCAGTCGAAGTATTACTTATAAAATATTGGTGTTCTGCATGTATGTTCACAAAACTCATTTTGTTTACTCCAGCGTAAGTAATGACCTTTGGGAGTGAATGGATAAGGGGGTGATAGTAAGGCGAGAACAGATGAGGTAGAATTTCTGTGGGGTTCTCCTTCGGTGCAAGATCAGTGGAAACACTGGAGAAACAGCATAAACGGCTATTTTTCTGGGGTTTCTGCCGATCTTCTGCTGAGGTACAAGTAGTACCCATGGGGGAAGAAACCCCCATGGAAATTCTATCCCGACATTACACGTGTACAAATATACTCACTTCCTATTGCACCCTGCACTCTTCCACCATACTCAACAGCTGACTAACATTGTTAAGGGAACTGTGATAACTGACTCCTTGTCCATGATTTCCTACTCTAACAAAAATGTGAAGGTAAGAATCTAATTTTGAAGGATATTTACACATTACAAATTAACAGGGTGAAATTGGATGTGGGCAGGGACGCAAAACAGACAAAATAAATCGCATCAGTCGCCACTCATACGGCCCGCCCGATAATTCAATTTTATCGAAATCAATGGAACGGAATACCGTTCGGAGCATCTGACAGGCGACCAATGCGATGCTGCCTGGCTTGCATCCTTGCCCATGTCCAATTTCAATCCCCGCATCTTTATAATAACCACTGCATTTCTAGAGGTACAGTGAAACCTGTAAATTAGGGACATCTAGGGGACTTGCATCAGGTGTCCTTATTTTCAAAATGGTCATTGTATGTTTGGTAAACAGGATGAGCCAAATATCCTGGGATTGGCTGTATCTCCTGCAGCATTCCCTCTTTTTTCGCCCTCACCTGGGATCATGCCTAATTCTGGAGCCGTGCCAGCAGGATGTGATTTCAGTTCAATTTCTGTTAGTTGGGTTTCCCAGTTCATTGCCGAACCAGGATACTTTTCCATTGAGGAAGGGATATCCTTATCCTGGGATCTGCTACGTTGACAGCCTGTACAGGGCAAGGTGGCTGTTGTCGGGGCAGAGGGCCTAGGAGATCCCTGTTGTGTGAGAAATTCCATGAACCAGACCAGGAGACCAGGAGACCACTCGTGAGCAGGCAAAGAGGGGAAATAGTGGGCGGGGAAGAGGGGAAACCATTCTCTATATCTCCCCGAAGCCCACATCTCTCTCCCCAAGCCCCCATTCCCCAGTCGTCTTCTCCCCAAGCAGTTGAGTACCCCTCGATTTCAGGGCATCACTCCCCTCCCCCGATTGCATGCTGCCAGATCTATCCACAGCCCCCCCCCACCACCAATGTCTGACCCACGGCCCCCCATTGATGTCCGAACCCTCTCTGTCTCTGACTCTCTTTCTCCTCCCCCCCCTCCAAATCTAGCCACGTCCCCCAACGATCTCCGACCCTCCCCCACCCCACCCCCCAGATGTCTGGCCCCAACCCTCTGCGATGACCAACCTCCCTGCCCCCCCCGCCCTCCCCACCGTGATGACCGACCCACTCCCTCCCCGCGGATGTCCGGCCCCAACCCCCTCCTCGCGCTGACCAACCCTGCCCACCCCAATGACGTCGTCCAGCCCCAACCCTCTGCGATGACCGACCCACCCCCTCCCCACCGATGTCCGGCCCTAATCCCCCTCCGATGACCCTCCTCCCTGCGCCCCCACTACGTCAGACTTTCCTGGCATCTGCTCCCTGGCTGCTTTCCCACCAGACACGCAGCCAGCCTGCGGCAGGTGGTGAGTGAACCAACACGAGGGAAAAACCTACTTGACCTCGTCCTCACCAATCTACCTGTCGCAAATGCATCTGTCCATGACAGTATTGGTAGGAGTGACCACCGCACAGTCCTCGTGGAGATGAAGTCCTGTCTTCGCACTGAGGACACCATCCAATGTGTTGTGTGGCACTACCACCATGCTAAATGGGATAGATTCAGAACAGATCTAGCAGCTCAAAACTGGGCATCCATGAGGCATTGTGGGCCATCAGCAGCAGAATTGTATTCCAGCACAATCTGTAACCTCGTGGCCCGGCATATTCCTCACTCTACCATTACCAACAAGCCAGGGGATCAACCCTGGTTCAATGAGGAGTGTAGAAGAGCATGCCAGGAGCAGCACCAGGCGTACCTAAAAATGAGGTGCCAACCTGGTGAAGCAACAACTCAGGACTACATGCGTGCTAAACAGTAGAAGCAACATGCTATAGACAGAGCTAAGCGATTCCACAACCAACGGATCAGATCAAAGCTCTGCAGTCCTGCCACATCCAGTCGTGAATGGTGGTGGATAATTAAACAACTAACGGGAGGAGGAGGCTCTGCAAACATCCCCATCCTCAATGATGGCGGAGTCCAGCACGTGAGTGCAAAAGACAAGGCTGAAGCGTTTGCAACCATCTACAGTCAGAAGTGCCGAGTGGATGATCCATCTCGGCCTCCTCCCGATACCCCCACCGTCACAGAAGCCAGTCTTCGGCCAATTCGATTCACTCCACATGATATCAAGAAATGGCTGAGTGCACTGGATACAGCAAAGGCTATGGGCCCCGACAACATCCCAGCTGTAGTGCTGAAGACTTGTGCTCCAGAACTAGCTGTGCCTCTAGCCAAGCTGTTCCAGTACAGCTACAACACTGGCATCTACCCAACAATGTGGAAAATTGCCCAGGTATGTCCTGTCCACAAAAAGCAGGACAAATCCAATCCGGCCAATTAACACCCCATCAGTCTGCTCTCAATCATCAGCAAAGTGATGGAAGGTGTCATCAACAGTGCGATCAAGCGGCACTTACTCACCAATAACCTGCTCACCAATGCTCAGTTTGGGTTCCGCCAGGACCACTCGGCTCCAGACCTCACTACAGCCTTGGTCCAAACATGATCAAAAGAGCTGAATTCCAGAGGTGAGGTGAGAGTGGCTGCCCTTGACATCAAGGCAGCATTTGACCGAGTGTGGCACCAAGGAGCCCTAGTAAAATTGAAGTCAATGGGAATCGGGGGAAAACTCTCCAGTGGCTGGAGTCATACCTAGCACAAAGGAAGATGGTAGTGGTTGTTGGAGGACAATCATCTCAGCCCCAGGGCATTGCTGCAGGAGTTCCTCAGGGCAGTGTCCTAGGCCCAACCATCTTCAGCTGCTTTATCAATGTCCTTCCCTCCATCATAAGGTCAGAAATGGGGATGTTTGCTGATGATTGCACAGTGTTCCGTTCCATTCGCAACCCCTCAGATAATGAAGCAGTCCGTGCCCGTATGCAGCAAGACCTGGACAACATCCAGGCTTGGGCTGATAAGTGGCAAGTAACATTCACACAAGACAAGTGCCAGTCAATGACCATCTCCAACAAGAGAGAGTCTAACCACCTCCCCTTGACATTCAACGGCATTACCATCGTCGAATCCCCCACCATCAACATCCTGGGGGTCACCATTGACCAGAAACTTAACAGGACCAGCCATATAAATACTGTGGCTACAAGAGCAGGTCGGAGGCTGGGTATTCTGAGGCGAGTGACTCACCTCCTGACTCCCCAAAGCCTTTCCACCATCTACAAGGCACAAGTCAGGAGTGTGATGGAATACTTTCCACTTGCTTGGATGAGTGCAGCTCCAACAACACTCAAGAAGCTCGACATCATCCAAGTTAAAGCAGCCCGCTTGATTGGCACCCCATCCACCACCCTAAATATTCACTCCCTTCACCACCGGCGCACGGTGGCTGCAGTGTGTACCATCCACAGGATGCACTGCAGCAACTCACCAAGGCTTCTTCGACAGCAGCTCCCAAACCCGTGACCTCTACCACCTGGAAGGACAAGAGCAGCAGGCACATGGGAACACCACCACCTGCACGTTCCCCTCCAAGTCACACACCATCCCGACTTGGAAATAGATCATCGTTCCTTCATCGTCGCTGGGTCAAAATCCTGGAACTCCCTTCCTAACAGCACTGTGGGAGAACCGTCACCACACGGACTGCAGCGGTTCAAGAAGGCAGCTCACCACCACCTTCTCAAGGGCAATAAATGCCAGCCTTGCCAGCGACGCCCACATCCCATGAACGAATAAAAAAAATCTGGCTGGCTGTTGCGCGGGAAATCTGCTGAGAAAATTTAAGAGATGTCCTTCAGTTAAATTCTGCAGGAAGTCTGGCAAACCCATACTTCCCGGTTTCCCATCCGGAAATCCTATCCCCACCCCACCCCTTGCTCTCTCCGCAGCTCCAAGTCAAAATCTAGGCCTTGATGTTGCCCAGTGTAGTTCCTGGCTTATGTGACGGGGGATTCCTTTACCCACCATCCATGGTAGCAGAGAAACAGCTCTATCCCTGTGATAGAGCTATGCAAGTATTTAATTCCAGAGATAGAGCGGTTTCTCTGCCACTATGGATGCGAGGTAAAGAGATCCCCATTATACAAAAGCCATTTTTTTTTCACCCGTTGCTGCCTTGCACTTACCTGTGTGTCCTGTGTTTCAAGTTGTAAATGGACTTGGTGCATTGACAGCTTACCATAGTTCGTAATTTGAGAGTGTCCCTTGTTTCAAGGTGCAGCTTGTATATTTTACAATGTAAATTATTTGGGACTCTCAATGAGTGTCTGATTTTTGCAGGTGTCCATTTTTTGGAGGTGTCAGATTGTACAGGTTTCACTGTACATTACTAAATTTACTTCATTTAAAAAAAATACATTATAATTCACGTGTGTTTAATGAACCCAACAACGTACCACTACCAGTGCAATATTTTCTATATGTACTAGCAATATATATTCAGTATTGTCTTCAGATCCACATGTTCAACATGCAGTTTGTAACAAAGTCTAGTTTAACATCCTCTTGTATTTTAAAAGCAAAAGCAGAATTAAACTTTTAGCCAGCAATTTAAACGCAAACACGCATATAAATTGTAATGCAGTCTACTCCTGATAAGCACAAAAAACAACTTTGAATTAAAAAAAATAATTATTTATTAATTTGAATTAAGCAACATAAATAACATAGTAAAGTGGGAAGTTAGTGCAAAAAATTGAAATTATCAGATAATTTGAATTAAGTAACTTTGAATTCAGAGGAGTATACTATACTTGCATATAGTCCAAATAGTCATTCATATATGCCAACTAAATTGTGGTGACTGACAAACCTTCTGTACATCCCATTGCTGTTGTGAGTCCATCCTGTTCTCTTTGGTACAATTCTGCAATATGACCTGTTCATTTCTGACATCAATGCAAAATTGCACAATGGCACCAAACCGGATTTCTTTTACACTGTTATATTCAAAGTGCTGTGTGAAAAAAGAATAAGAATAGGTTTGTTAACATAACTGCACTGCGTAGTAATGCATTATGGCTGTGTATAACCGACTGTGGAAAAGCCAAGTTTGTGCTAATTGCACCAAAGCGAGGTCGCTATTAAAATAATTATTCAATTATACGTAGACAGGATAATTGGACCCAATGTTTTAATGCATGACAGCAATACATTAGTTTGTTGTTCATATAAAGCAATAGCAAGTTTTATAGGCACCAAATGTTTAGCAGTGAAACACATGGAACTTCAGACATTACCTGATTCCCATTGCCACGGCATGGAGCAAGCGCAACAGGGTATCCACCTGTGCTCCATTTGGTATCATAATCCGCACAATAGCCTGTGCCAATGTTGTAGAGCTGGAATTAAAAGGAAGTGCATAGAATGAGGACATTTATAGTCAGTATTCTTGCTTCATTTCTGCTGCTCAATGCATTTTGCACTGTTTAAAATAGGACAACTAAGAGTTGCAGTCAATTTGGAGTAAACAATTAATGAAATATTCAGTACATTTAATATTTTCGTATAAAATAACTGCACGTTAAATCTAGAATTAAATCAGTTTTCTTCCATGAACTGTGACATCCAAGATCCTCCGAAAGAATTGAAACAAGATTCAATGAAGCTTCTTATAACAAACTGTTATTAAAAAATGCCTGTTATATACAAAAAAAAGTTCTGTTTCCGGCAAAGGAACTAATTATAGTTGACAGATTTGCCCAATTGAAAATCATTTAGAAGACTTGCCACTACTAATTTATTTCAATAATAAGAATAGCAAATAGAAAGTTAGATAAAATACCAAAAACCTTTGTCTTGCCTCCCCAGAATATCCTGCATTGTCCTCGGGCACATAGAGCTCTGGGTAGATGTTAGTTAAAAACCAATGAAAATTCTTACAGCTTAGCCTCTTCCGTAGCTGCAGTCGCTCCATACAGTCAGGCACCTCAGCCTACCAAAAACAGGGGGAAATAGATACCTGAATTTAGCTGAATTGTTTCACATGAAACATTAACCTTTCCTTTACTTTCAGATGCTGATTACACGGCTATGCATTTCCAGCTTTTTTCTGTCTTTAATTTAAGAAACGTATCTAGCAATGTTTAAGATTTTTGTAAGTTAGTAATGTAGTTAGATTTCTTTCAGAAATAATACTTTGGGATACACTATATGAGTACTTTGTGACCTGACATATGGTAAGTGTAGCAGACTTGGAAGGAACAGGTGACTTTAGACCTATGGTTCCCAAAGCTTTCCACTACTGGGGGTTTTCCTTGCCTCATGTCTGGGTCTGTTGTAGACTAATCGATGGGAGATTGATTGCCACAATTAGTCAACAACTCCATATTATTGTATCATGCGACTAGCTGGATGATAGAAGGCGAATTAGGTGGACCTTAGGAATTGCTAGACAAAAAAAGACTATGATCAGATAATCTTAAACTGGATGACGAAGTCAGTTTTTCATTTAGACTTTTTTTTTCTAGACTACATGAAAAAGTCATCAGCAAGCTTATTTTGTTTATTTAAAAACACAACACAGAAGAGGTGCAAGTTGTGTTAAAATGCATGGCTATACATGTTGTGCCAGATGGTGCCATAATGAAAACGTAGCACAGCTGTTCTGGTCCTTCTGCTGCCTGAAAAAAAAGTTTTCCTAAAAAAAAATTTTCATGAAGTTGCTACCCCTTTACACCAGGGCTGTATGAGGGTTTCATAAAGGATGATTTGCAACAGATAAAAAAACTTGGAAATCTACCAGAGTAAAACATTACAAAATACCATATAGGCAATTATTGAGGCAGATCATTAAGAGTCAGAAGACAATGGTAGGGTGAAGAAAATATTTTCTTATTTGCATTTGGTGTTAAGTGAATGCTAAGCAGCTTTCAACCAGATACAGAGTAACTGCTAATGTAGTTGAGATCAGTGATTGAGATCATAAGCTATATCTCTGAAGATATATATATGGTAAACAAGCAGCCTTGTCAATCAAGCAGGCTGCTTTGTCCTGGATGGTGTCAAGCTTCTTGAGTGTTGTTGGAGCTGCATTCACCCAGCCTCTGACCTGCTCTTGTAGCCACAGTATTTATATGGCTGGTCCAGTTAGGTTTCTGGTCAATGGAGACCCCAGGATGTTGATGGTGGGGGATTCGGCAATGGTAATGCCATTGAATGTCATGGGGAGGTGGTTAGACTCTCTCTTGTTGGAGATAGTCATGGCCTGGCACTTGTCTGGTGCGAATGTTACTTGCCACTTATGAGTGGCTGCTGCTGAAGCTCTGTACCTCCAACCATTCAGAGAGATAAGGGATGTGTCTATGCTGTGGTCAGAAGAATGGTGGCGACCCACTCACATTTTATGCTCACCATGCCCGTCAAGAGGAGCTTCTGTTGCCTGCTGAGAACTCAAAATGGTTGCCTAATGACCCACTAATAACTATCCTCCTTGGGAATGAGGTATGCAGGACTCTTTGGGGTTCAGATGGCATTAAGATGGTACCCTTGATGATGGGAGTTTGGAAGCTCTGTAGCAACTTGGTAATCTGATACCTGAGCACCACACATCCACAGAACTCTAGTGCACTTTTGATGATTTAACAAGCCAAACTGTCTGGTCATGGGACCAGAGGCAGGAGACCAGTGACTGGAGGTTGGGACCTTTTTCAGTTAGAACTGTAGAAAAGATACAGCACAGAAGGGGGACATTCAGCCCATCGTGTCCACGCCGGCTCAAAGAACAACCAGGTGCCCATTCTAATCCCACCTTCCAGCACCCAGTCTGTAGCCCTACAGCTTACAGCACTTTAGGTGCAAGTTCAGGTACTTTTTAAAAAGTTGAGGGTCCCTGCCTCTACTATCAACTGCTTTTCTACTTCCCGTTTCCTGGTCTGAATTTGTCCTATCTGTACCTGCCCTTTGGTTCCCATCCCCCTGTCAGTCTAGTTTAAACCCTCCCCAATAAAACTAGCAAATGCCCCCGAGAGGATATTGGTCCTGGTTCTGCTTGGGTGCAACCCGTTCAGCTTGTACAGGTCCCGCCTTTCCCAGAATCGGTCCCAATCCTTCAGGAATTTAAACCCCTCCTTTCTACACCATCTATCAAGCCACGCATTCATCTGGTTTATTCTCCTATTTCTGCTCTTTTAGCACGTGGCGCTGGGAGTAATCCAGAGATTACTACCTTAGAGGTCCTGCTTTTTAATTTATTTCCTAACTCCCTATATTCTGCTTGCAGGACGTCATCTGTTTTTTACCGGTCATTGGCACCAATATGGACCACGACCTCTGGCTGTTCACCCTCCCCCTTCAGAATGTCCTGCAGCCGCTCCATGACATCCTTGACCCTAGCACCAGGGAGGCAACATACCATCCTGGAGTCACGTCTGCGGCCGCAGGAACGCCTATCTGTTCCCCTTACGATGGAATCCCCGATCACTATTACTCTTCCATTCTTTTTCCTCCCCGCCTGTGTAGCTGAGTCACTCATGGTGCCACGGTTTTGGATCTTGCTGCATTCCCCTGATAAGTCATCTCCCCCAACAATATCCAAAGCAGAATATCTGTTTGAGAGGGAGATGGCCCCAGGGGACTCTTGCTCTCCCTGCCTAGTCCTTTTACTCTGCCTGGTGGTCACCCAGTTCCTTTCTGCCTGCGTAATCTTTACCTGCAGTGTGATCACCTCACTGAACGTGCTATCCACGATAATCTCAGCATCGCAGATGCTCCACAGTGAATCCACCCGCAGCTCCAGCTCCAAAATGCAGTTAGCTAGTAGCTGCAGCTGGACACTTCCTGCACACATGGTCACCAATAGTATCCATGAACATAGGAACAGGAGTAGGCCACTCAGCCACTCATGCCTGCTCCGCCATTTGATAAGATCATGGCTGATCTGTGATCTAACTCCATATACCTGCCTTTGGCCCTTATCCCTTAATACCTTTGGTTGCCAAAAAGCTATCTATCTCAGATTTAAATTTAGCAATTGAGCTAGTATCAATTGCCATTTGCAGAAGAGAGTTCCAAACTTCTACCGCCCTTTGACTTCCCACATAGCACAAGAGGAGCATATCACAGGTGCAAGCTCTGCTGCCATGACTTGCCTTAGATTAAGCTAATTAGTTACTCCCTTTAAGGAGTTTACTCCTTCAAATTACTCTTAATTTAGAGAATGTTAACTACTCTAGGGACCTTGAGTCACTAAAAAAACACTACTTGCTATAACTAAATTAAGTTTAGTTTTGTTTTTTTTAAAAAAAAAATTAGTTTTATGCTATAAGTTACTTAGCCCACAGTCCTAAGAAAGAAGAAAACAGAAGAGATACTCAACAGTTTTCTTTTGTTGTTGCTGCTGCTGCTGCTGCTATGACCCACTCTCAGTACACTCCACTCTGCTGTCTAAACAAACGCACCTCACCCTTTACTGCACTGGATCTCCTCACTCACCAAATTCCCAATTTATAGACTCTAACAAAACCAGACTCCATCAATAGCTGCTACTCCATATCTTAGCATAACCCTTCTGAATTTATGCTAGCTAGAATGCCAATCACCTGAATCAGCCCCAGCTGACAGTAGATTACCAGTTCTAACCAGTCACCTAATTAACTAGGTGACCAATTGCCACTTTTCAGGCTGCTTGTTCACCCTAACCCCCCCTTCTTATAAAAGGGGGGCCTAAAGCCCCCCCCCCCCCCAAATAAAAAGGCTGCTTGTTTACCACTAACTGAAAACTGCAAGTTAAGATTAAATTTAAGTTAAGTGCTTGATGACAAACTTAGTCAAATTTTAGATAAAGATCAACCCTTAAAAATTCCCTCACTCACCAAATTCCCAATTGTAGACTGTCGAAACCAGACTCTGTCGATAGCTGCTACTCCGTGCTCCCTCACTCCAGTTCAGTTAGCTCCAGATAACCTTGTACACTAATACCCTAATGGGTAGGGTGACCCTGGTTGGACAGACTCTGTGCTGGTAAGCTGCATGGATTTAACTGGTTAAACTCTAGCAGCCTTGAGAGTGGCTGAACCTTGGCTCATGCCAAACTGTTCCAAAGATCTTTGGACTTAAGAAAGTGGGGTGTGTCACTATGGGGGGAGACTGTCCAGTCCATATTGGATAAATAGAAACTCTATCTGCATAGATTTCTGAATAGCTTGATTTGGAAAATCTTAAAACATGCCAACGGGTTTCTGCATATGTCCGGTACCTGGCTGACTCAAAAAAACCGAAGCAATTTTCCAAGTATGTTCTGGCAGCAAGGAATCTTGCAGGCTGTCAGCACATATAGGAAAATTGCGAACAGTGAGCTCATGGTTTTACAAACACAGAACTTAGATTCGTAGAAAATTTACAGCACAGAAGGGGGCCATTCAGCCCATTGTATTTATGCAGGCCGAAAATGAGCCACCCACCCTAATCCCACTTACCAGCACTTGGTCCGTAGCCTTGTAGGTTATGGCACTTCAAGTGCATATCCAAGTAATTTTTAAATGTGAAGAGGGTTTCTGCCGCTACCACCCTTTCAGGTAGTGAGGTTCCAGACCCCCACCATCCTCTGGATGAAAAAAAATGTCCTCAGCTCTCCTGTAATCCTTCTACCAATCACTTTAAATCTATGTCCCTTGGTTATTGACCTCTCTGATAAGGGAAATAGGTCCTTCCTATCCACTCTATCTAGGCCCTTCATAATTTTGTACACCTCAATTAAATCACCCCTCAGCCTCCTCTGTTCCAAAGAAAACAACCCCAGCCTGTCCAATCTTTCCTCATAGCTAAAATTCTCCAGTCCTGGCAACATCCTCGTAAATCTCCTCTGTATCCTCTCTAGTGCAATCACATCCTTCCTGTAATGTGGTGACCAGAACTGTAGGCAATACTCAAGCTGTGCCTAACTAGTGTTTTATACAGTTCTCGCATAACCTCCCTACTTTTATATTCTATGCCTCGGCTAATAAAGGAAAGTATCTCGTAGGCCTTCTTAACCACCTTATCTACCTGTCCTGCTATCTTCAGGGATCTATGGACATATACTCCAAGGTCCCTCACTTCCTCTACGCCTCTCAGTATTCTCCCATTTATTATGTATTCCCTTGCCTTGTTTGCCCTCCCCAAATGCATTACCTCACACTTCTCTGGATTGAATTCCATTTGCCACTTTTCTGCCTATCTGACATGTTCCTGCAGTTTACAGCTTTCCTCCTCACTATTAACCACATGGCCAATTCTTGTATCATCCGCAAACTTCTTAAACACGCCCCCTACATTTAAGTCCAAATCGTTAATATATACCACAAAAAGCAAGGGACCTAATACTGAGCCCTGTGGAACCCCACTGGAAACATCCTTCCAGTCACAAAAACACTCGTCGACCGTTACCCTTTGCTTCCTGCCACTGAGCCAATTTTGGATCCAACTTGCCACTTTCCCTTGGATCCCACGGGCTTGTAATTTTTTGACCAGTCTGCCATGTGGGACCTTGTCAAAAGCCTTGCTTTAAAATCCATGTAGATTACATCAAATGCACTACCCTCGTTGACCCTCCTTATTACCTCCTCAAAAAATTCCATCAGGTTAGTCAGACACGACCTTCCCTTAACAAACCCATGCTGACTGTCCTTGATTAATCCGTGCCTTTCTAAGTGACTGTTTATCCTGTCCCTAAGAATTGATTCCAATAATTTGCCCACCACTGAGGTTAGACTGACTGGCCTGTAATTACTCAGTCTGTCCCTCTCTCCCTTTTTAAACAATGGTACAACGTTAGCAGTCCTCTAATCCTCGGGCACCACGCCTGTATCCAGGGCGGATTGGAAAATGATGGTCAGAGCATCCACTATTTCCTCCCTTGCTTCTTTTAACAGCCTGGGATACATTTCATCCTGGCCTGGTGATTTATTTACTTGCAAAGATGCTAATCCCCTTAATACTTCCTCTTTCACTATGTTTATCCTATCCAATATTTCACACTCCTCCTCCTTAATAACAACGTCCGCATCGTCTCTCTCTTTTGTGAAGACAGATGCAAAGTATTCATTAAGAACCATACCCACATCTTCCGCCTCTACACATAACTTAATTATGTAAATTACGCTGAAAGCCATAATCACATCATTTGCATTTGCGTGAGCTGGCTATATGATTTTGGGGATCATTGGGTGTCTCTAGTCACACTTTGGCACTAGAAACGCATGAGTCCATCTCACACAAGCAGTGAAATATGAAGTGTTAAAGAGCATGACTCTGACTTAGCCCTCCATTTGCACAAACAAAAGGCTAAGTATGAAAATTAAACTCCTGGCTTCAGTAAGAATTACAACAAACTGTGAAGAATTGAGGAAAAGTCCAAGGAAAATCCAAGCAAAATTAATTCAGCCCTACAGTCTATACTCATAGCCCTGTACTTTCAAGAGGTTTAAAACAGACACAGGGGTCAGTCCTATCATTTTTTTTTATTCGTTGATGGAATGTGGGCGGCGCTGGCAAGGCCAGCATTTATTGCCCATCCCTAATTGCCCTTGAGAAGGTGGTGGTGAGCCGCCTTCTTGAACCGCTGCAGTCCGTGTGGTGAAGGTTCTCCCACAGTGCTGTTAGGTAGGGAGTTCCAGGATTTTGACCCAGCGACGATGAAGGAACGGTGATATATTTCCAATTCGGGATGGTGTGTGACTAGGAGGGGAACATGCAGGTGCTGTTGTCCTTCTAGGTGGTAGAAGTCGCGGGTTTGGGAGGTGCTGTCGAAGAAGCCTTGGCGAGTTGCTGCAGTGCAGCCTGTGGATAGTACATACTGCAGCCACAGCGCGCTGGTGTGAAGGGAGTGAATATTTAGGGTGGTGGATGGGGTGTCAATCAAGTGGGCTGCTTTGTCCTGGATGGTGTCGAGCTTCTTGAGTGTTGTTGGAGCTGCATTCACCCAGCCTCTGACCTGCTCTTGTAGCCACAGTATTTATATGGCTGGTCCAGTTAGGTTTCTGGTCAATGGAGACCCCCAGGATGTTGATGGTGGGGGATTCGGCGATGGTAATGCCATTGAATGTCATGGGGAGGTGGTTAGACTCTCTCTTGTTGGAGACAGTCATTGCCTGGCACTTGTCTGGTGCGAATGTTACTTGCCACTTATGAGCCCAAGCCTGGATGTTGTCCAGGTCTTGCTGCATGCGGGCATGGACTGCTTCATTATCTGAGGGGTTGCGAATGGAACGGAACACTGTGCAATCATCAGCGAACATCCCCATTTCTGACCTTATGATGGAGGGCAGGTCATTGA
The DNA here is from genome assembly GCF_035084215.1 of Heptranchias perlo. Taxonomy (NCBI): domain Eukaryota; kingdom Metazoa; phylum Chordata; class Chondrichthyes; order Hexanchiformes; family Hexanchidae; genus Heptranchias; species Heptranchias perlo. The sequence goes on along the minus strand of NC_090326.1, from coordinate 113,244,191 downwards.
TGAAGCAGCTGAAGATGCTAGGACACTGCCCTGAGGAACTCCTGCAGCAATGTCCTGGGGCTGAGATGATTGGCCTCCAACGACCACTACCATCTTCCTTTGTGCTAGGTATGACTCCAGCCACTGGAGAGTTTCCCCCCTGATTGCCATTGACTTCAATTTTACTAGGGTTCCTTGGTGCCTCACTCGGTCAAATGCTGCCTTGATGTCAAGGGCAGTCACTCTCACCTCACCTCTGGAATTCAGCTCTTTTGTCCATGTTTGGATCAAGGCTGTAATGAGGTCTTAAGCCGAGTGGTCTTGGCGGAACCCAAACTGAGCATTGATGAGTAAATGCCGCATGATAGCACTGTCGACGATACCTTCCCTCACTTTGCTGATGATTGAGTGTAGACTGATGGGGCGGTAATTGGCTGGATTGGATTTGTCCTGCATTTGTGAACAGGACATACCTGGACAATTTTCCACATTGTCGGGTAGATGTCCAGTGTTGTAGCTGTATTGGAACTGTTTGGCTAGAGGCGTGGCTAGTTCTGGAGCACAAGACTTCAGCACTACAGGATGTTGTCGGGGCTCATAGCCTTTGCTGTATCCAGTGCACTCAGCCGTTTCTTGATATCATGTGGAGTGAATCGAATTGGCTGAAGACTGGCTTCTGTGATGGTGGGGATATCTGGAGGAGGCCGAGATGGATCATCCACTCAGCACTTCTGGCTGAAGATGGTTGCAAACGCTTCAGCCTTGTCTTTTGCACTCACGTGCTGGACTCTGCCATCATTGAGGATGGGGATGTTCACGGAACCTCCTCCTCCCGTTAGTTGTTTAATTGTCCACCACCATTCATGACTGGATGTGGCAGGACTGCAGAGCTTTGATCTGATCCGTTGGTTGAGGAATTGCTTAGCTCTGTCTATAGCATGTTGCTTCTGCTGTTTAGTATGCATGTAGTCCTGTGTTGTAGCTTTACCAAATTGGCTCCTCATTTTTAGGTACGCCTGGTGCTGCTCCTGGCATGCTCTTCTACACTCCTCATTGAACTAGGGTTGATCCCCTGGCTTGTTGGTAATGGTAGAGTAAGGAATATGCTGGGCCATGAGGTTACAGATTGTGCTGGAATACAATTCTGCTGCTGCTAATAGCCTACAACGCTTCATGGATGCCCAGTTTTGAACTGCTGGATCTGTTCTGAATCTATCCCATTTAGCACAGTGGTAGTGCCACTCAACACATTGGATGGTGTACTTCGTCTCCACAAGGACTGTGCGGTGGTCACTCCTTCCAATACTGTCGTGGACAGATGCATCTGCGATAGGTAGATTGGTGAGGACGAGGTCAAGTAGGTTTTTCCCTCGTGTTGGTTCACTCACCACCTGCCGCAGGCCCAGTCTGGCAGCTATTTCCGTCAGGACTTGGCCAGCTCGGTCAGTAGTGGTGCTACCGAGCCACTTTTGGTGGTGGACATTGAAGTGCCCCATCCAGAGTACGTTCTGTGCCCTTGCTACCCTCAGTGCTTCGTCGAAGTGGTGCTCAACATGGAGGAGGACTGATTCATCAGCTGAGGGAGGGCGGTAGATTGTAATCAGCAGAAGGTTTCTTTGCCCATGTTTGACCTGATGCCATGAAGATTTCATGGGGTCCGGAGTCCATGTTGAGGACTCCCAGGGCCACTCCCTCCTGACTGTATATCACTGTACCGCCACCTCTGGTGGGTCTGTCCTGCCAGTGGGACAGAACATATCCAGGGATGGTGATGGAAGAGTCTGGGACGTTGGCTGAAAGGTATGATTCTGTTGCTTGTCCAGTCTGTAGACAGCTCTCCCAATTATGGCACGTCCCCAGATGTTAGTGAGGAGGACTTTGCAGGGTCGACTAGGCTTGGTTTGCCCTTGTCGCATCCGGTGCCTAGTTGTCCGATGTCGGGTGGTCCGTCCGGTTTTATTGTTATATGACTTCTTGTAGCGAGATTGTAGAACTGAGTGGCTTGCTAAGCCATTTCAGAAGGCGATTCAGAATCTGGATTCACCTATAGGCCAGACCGGGTAAGGACAGCAGGTTTCCTTCCCTAAAGGACATTAGTGAATCAGATGGGTTTTTACGACAATCCGGTCGTTTCATGGCCACCATTACTGATCCTAGCTTTTTTTAAATTCCAGATTTTATTTAATTAATTGAATTTAAATTCCCCAGCTGCCGTGGTGGGATTTGAACTCATGACTCCGGATTATTAGTTCAGGCCTCTGGATTACTAGTCCAGTAACATAACTACTATGCTATCGTACCTGTATTATCAGACTGTCAAATGCCATTCATTTGGAATGAAACTCACTCATTTTGGTTTAAAAATTAATCTATTTTGATAAATCTCACTCCTAATGAGTCCTTACATTTGGATGAGCTTGCACTCTATCTCACAATTTTTTGTCATAAATCACATTCCTATACTTTCCTCATGTTTGCCTGTTACTATTGTATAGACTATAATCTCCAACAGGATCAAAGCAAAACACTTTGTCCACATTAGTGTGAATAGGATGATGTTGAGTTTTCATTTTTCACAATATTGCGTTACTCTAGTTTGCGTTACTCTTGTTTCATCACCAATTCAATAAAATTTCAAGAAGTTTTAAATTTTTACCTGAGTATGATTTAAGCTAGCATAAAAATAGCCTAGCTATACTTTAAGCACCACACTCAGTTTAGAAATGGTTGGTAGGCAATGGACCATAAATGTTCAAAGCTTTTAGTTTACAAGATGCCTGAGAAGATTACAGAAACTATTATGAACTGCTTGACTACTTAGTGACAGCTCTATCATATGGTGCTGGGCCAGATGGGCATAAAATCAAAACACATACATCCTAGCAACCAAAGCAGTGATGTTTTTATCCAGATAAACCTGAATATAAGCAATCTATTCAGCTCTTGAGTTTCCCAGATGCTATATATTGGCAGCCATCAAATATCCTTCATAAAATATATTTAACTCCAATGTAGATTTAATAGTTCAAGTGCAGAAAAGTTTGTAAATAGTGGCAACAAAGCTTACTGTCAGTCAGCCCAGGATAACTATACAAATCCTACATGATCTTCTCTGAATTTATTTTTAAAGGGTTAATGCTTCCATTGAGAGGAATTTGGTAGGTGCACATTGGGCACTCTTACAATAACATCGACATCAGCAATTTCTAACATTTAGGGTATTTCGAAGCTCTAACGCTAGGCACATTTGAAATGGAAATGCAATAAACAAATTAAAATCCACTAAAGGTTTAATTGTATTGTTTTTCAGTCTTTGAGATGGGGGTACAATTGTGTCCCCTATAAGAGAAATAAATTTAGCTCCAGGTATCATACGTTCATGAAAATCACACAGCAAGAATCTGCTTCTGACTGAAACCAGAAATCATTCAACAACAACAACAGCTTGCATTTATATTGTATCTTTAACATAACAAAACATCCCAAAGTGCTTCACAGAGACCTAATCAAAGAATGTGTGCCAAGCCAAAGAAGGAGATATTAGGAGGAGTGACCAAAAGTTTGGTTAAAGAGGTGGGTTTTAAGGTGGGTCTTAACAAATGAAAGGGTGGTGGAGAGGCGGAGGGGTTTAAGGGCGGATTTCAAGAGTGTGGGGCCTAGGCAACTAAAGGCATGGCCATTTAAAAATGAATGGGCTGATACATCCTTTAAAATAGCAGAAAGAAGGATTTGACACAAGCGCATAAGTGAATTAATAGCCACACTAAATATTTATTAATCTTTGCGTAATCACTCAGTATCCATCAGGCTTTAGTTTAAAATCAGTGTCTGAATTATTTCAATTGCCTGGTACTGGAAGTCTTTTTCATCAGATTCAGTGCTGAGTTTTAGCTCATCTTTTTAATGGATGAGTTATTATTCATTAATATACTCTTTTATATGTGGCTAAAATATGACTTTTTTAATTTAATGGTATATTTTTATTTGAGAAAATCAAAGAACCCTGTCACAGCTGCTTGTAGACCATGATGTGGAGATGCCGGTGATGGACTGGGGTGGACAAATGTAAGGAATCTTACAACACCAGGTTATAGTCCAACAAATTTATTTTAAAATCACAAGCTTTCGGAGATTATCTCCTTCGTCAGATGATTGAATGAAAAGGTTCTCAAATCGCATATCTTATACGATGTTGGGACAGCATCACACCAATCAAAAGGTGTCGTTGTTATTCAAACAGGCCAGTCACGGAGAACAGCACGTCCCAGTACACTCGATATACATTGTGTCTTTTACACAGGCAGGCAGAAAGAAACTTAAAATGGCAGAGAGAGAGAGAGAGAGAATTTTAAAAAACATATAAATTTTTTCCCCCTTTTTGCTGGTGGGGTTACGTGTAGCCTGACATGAACCCAAGATCCCGGTTGAGGCCGTCCTCATGGGTGCGGAACTTGGCTATCAACTTCTGCTCGACGATTTTGCGTTGTCGTGTGTCTCGAAGGCCGCCTTGGAGAACGCTTACCCGAAGATCGGTGGCTGAATGTCCTTGACTGCTAAGGAAAAAAATAGCAGTCAAGGACATTCAGCCACCGATCTTCGGGTAAGCGTTCTCCAAGGCGGCCTTCGAGACACACGACAACGCAAAATCGTCGAGCAGAAGTTGATAGCCAAGTTCCGCACCCGTGAGGACGGCCTCAACCGGGATCTTGGGTTCATGTCACGCTACACGTAACCCCACCAGCAAAAAGGGGGAAAAAATTTATATGTTTTTTAAAATTCTCTCTCTCTCTCTCTCTGCCATTTTAAGTTTCTTTCTGCCTGCCTGTGTAAAAGACACAATGTATATCGAGTGTACTGGGACGTGCTGTTCTCCGTGACTGGCCTGTTTGAATAACAACGACACCTTTTGATTGGTGTGATGCTGTCCCAACATCGTATAAGATATGCGATTTGAGAACCTTTTCATTCAATCATCTGACGAAGGAGATAATCTCCGAAAGCTTGTGATTTTAAAATAAATTTGTTGGACTATAACCTGGTGTTGTAAGATTCCTTACATTTGTAGACCATGGTCCAGAAATATCAAGTGCTGCACGGACAATTTCTAAGCCCACGCGTCTGTCCTTCTGGGAAATATTAAATCACCTGTTTTTAACTGAGCAATGTAAGAATTACTCCCTGACCTTACTGAGCAAATATGCAGGTGTGTCTCGCTTGTAGAAGATCTCCTTGAAGGAATCCAGCCAAACCTCAGCAACACGGATTTTGTTTTTCATCACAATCTCTTCATCTGGTAAGGAGTACGGGTCATTTTTCCAGTACACATGACCAACCCTCGAGCAGGGCAGGACCTCCACTGAACCACCACAGAGCCAGACCTGGAAGAAGGAATACCATCTAAAATAAACATGATGTTATTGGATCACAAAAGATTTTGATAAATTTGTTTGGATCTTAACCCATTTTGCTGCTAATGGCCCACCTTGTATTTTGAAGTAATTGGACATACTCTTAATATGTTTGGAGCCGCATGCATTCCATAAGGATTGCATTGGTTCAGTATGTTTAGTATTCCTGACCAAAAGAAAACCACAAAATTTGCTTCAGTATCTTGAGCAAAACCTTTTGGTCTGGAAGTGACTTGCTGCAGAGTCAAAACCTTTATTGGGCCTTTAAGAAGCACAGTGTATTTTGCATAATTTGGCTTTATATCCTGTACTTGGAAGCTGTGTTCACAATGTACCTAGTGGTCCCTAGATCTGACACTTATTGTACAAGATGAGTTCTATGTCAGGCAAAGAGAGCAAGGCCTTGTACTTTAAAGGTAAATACAGACCCTCATGCAATTAACTCTGCAGCACTTGCCTGCTTGCTGCAGCTATGCTTCTGCTCTAATAATGATATTATTAGAGTGAATTGGCCGCCTGTTTTACACTCTGCCCATTTTAGACTCTGCCAAGTTTCCTTTTCAATTGGGCTGCTATCGTCCATTTTGCACTATTGCCCAAGACAAATTTCACCCTTACCGTCTTTCTTGCTTTGAAATTTTGCTCCTTTGTTTTCACCAAGAGGAGTCATTCACCTCACCATGCCAGAACTTCTGTTCGTAAAGATTGGCTTGAATGCTCCATGTCCAATATCTCCCAGCAGCACCAAGTTTAATTCTAGAACATCCAGCAACAGCTCAGCTAACTTAGCACAGAACAGGGATCAAACCTAGGACTTCCTGGGTCTTCATGGCTCAGTACCATACCACATGATGCAGTACGCACTGAGCTATCGGATGTGGGGTTTAGTTTATAAGGAGTATTCTGTTGGCGTAGTATTGGTGTGATGAGTGTGCTGGGCTAGGTTGGGTTAGACTGAGTGCCTGCTGAGTGCATCCTTTCCTCCTTCTGCAGTTGCTGTCAGCTCGGTCTCACTGGACTGATGAAGAAACAAAATGGCTCACTCACAGGTCAATCTCTGGGATCACACCACCGATGAGAATGCAAACGGACAATGATGAGATGCCATAAATGAATTTCATCCAAAAGAAAGAGATTACCTAGATCCCCATGTTTTGCCACTTGGCAAAACAGGGCATAGACAAAGAGATAATTATGAATTGAGCTATTATTAGGCACAATTTAAATGTTTGGATCAATCTGCTGAGTGGGAAACTGGAACCAAAGATAAGGATGGAGTATATACAAACAATGTCATATGCCATGAAGTACTCAATTTGTTTGAGCAATGCCACTGGGCCCAAAGCAGCAATTTTCTATATATCTATTTACGTACGTATCTGTACTAATAAGAAAAAATGTCTGCTTGTTTGTACGTATGCCTGTTTTCTGTCTTCTAATAAGCAAACAATACAGTATACGGCAAAGCATTCCAAAACAATTTTCACTAATGTCCACGAGCAACAGGGTAGTGTGCTTACAATTTTCCAATAGGTGTTCATGCCAAACGAGGCCTTGGACAATCCACCCTATAATTTTCAAACAAATTTATGCTTCAAATGTACAGAGAGATGAAAAATAACTCCACAATTCCCAGATCACACATGTTATATGAAAAGAAAATTCTAGCTTCATCTTGTATTTAACAGTAAATTAAGAGAAACACTCACTGGCATGAGAAAGTATATCACAAAGTGAACAAAAATCATTCGCTTATCAGGAATTTAGAGCTGACTGCATTCCAATAACAAAAATGAACAGATCCATTGTGAAAAAGGAAGGTTTGCTACTTTATTTAATTAATAGAATTAGTCCTTAATATTCAGTTAAGTGGAAACAGGAGTACTTTCAGTAAAATGACTTCTTTGTTGAGTATGTAAGGCACCAGTTCACATCACAATAGCAAACTGTTAGCTCCCAGTCACCTTACCACTGCAGATATGTGGATGGTAATATAATGCTGGTACCAGCAATAACTGAAAGGCACTGAAGTTTGCATGCAGGTTTTTTTCTTTCTAAGGGCCTGAAATTTAATCCATTTGTTTACTGAGGAATGGAATCATCTGAAACACAGAGCAGAGTACTGATTAAAAGATAAAAACACCTTTCCAGACTAACATATTGAAATCATGACAATGTCCCAATTAGGCATATGCACGCAAGGTGCAGTTTGGGAGATTCCACTGTAATTAAATCCAACTCAGTTCAATCAGCCTCCACTCAGAACTGAATCATCGAAGAGATCAGAAATTGAATCTAATGTGATGCTGACACATCTGTCATACTTCTGTTAGTTATTTTAAATACAGTGCCAGTAAAATCCACTAAAAGATTTCTGTTTTCAAAATTTATGCCAAATATTCATCTCCTTCAAAATGATGAAATGTGGGCCTATCAGAGCCTGGATTCAACCAGTCTCAATTCACAATGAACAGATTAATTAAGTCATTAGGTGAATCAGTCTAATTTGCGAGTGTCACCACAATATGTTAGGGTCACTGTAGCATACTGCACATTTGCTGAGGTCCCTTTATGCCCAATGGGTAAATTCACTGCCAGTCACACAGGCCAAAATGGTCCCAGGTTCAATTGCTGGTCCGTGTTAAGTTTAACATTCACAGTTGGGTGCTGGTGTGTACCAGTGTTTCTGGGGTAAGGAACGGAAAAAATATCAATCATGATTTCCACTCCTGAATATGACCTACTAACTCCTGATGGAAAGCTGTGTATGAATATGTGGTAAGCACACATTTGGGCTTGTCTGTGATGCTCTCTATAGTAAAATAACCTGCTAAACTTTACTGGGCAAAGTACCAAGTGGCTGCTACTGCCTGTGGAGCCATGCTGCTATATGGAGAATAAGGGAAGGGCGGGGAAGAGGAAGAAAAACCTGGACACTGGCTAATGACTTGAGCAAATCTATGTAGTACATAGTCCATTGGCTTGGGAGAAAGGAGCAGGAGGAGATGGGGGAACTTTTATCCAATGTTGCTGTAATTTCAAGTTTTACAGCAGAAACCTGTGACGTAGTCATAACTGAATACAGGGCAGCAGATAGAAAAAAAATGAAGAGTTGAGCTTAATTTATATTTTAATCTAAGCTATGCACATAGTATTCTATTTATTACATATATCCTTATATTAAATAATCTAATTATTTCAGTGCATTTACTGTTGATTGGATAGTATGTCAGGTTAAATCCGTATTAACTTCCTCCATGTGCTATATCGGTTAATGGGTTTGCGCTGAATCATGGATGTTCACAGTAGAGCAGAAGGCCATTTGTATCCGTTACAGCTTTTTCCTAGAGCAATTCAAAACTAATCCCGCTGCCTCATGCTCTCCCCAAAGCCCAGTATCTTCCTCTACTTCAAATATTTACCAATTTTTCCTAGTCTCTACCTCAATTTCTCCCTGTGGCAATATATCCCATGTTTCAGCAACCATCTGAGTAAAGAATTTCTCCTTACCTCTCTCCACACTCTCAGTGGCAGTTTTAAATTGCTGACCTTTTGTCATTTATCCCCAACCAAAGGAAATAGTCTTTCCCTATTCACCCTATTAAAACTCTTCAACATTTTAAACATCTCTATGAAACTAGTTAAGGACACACTTAATTCAGAATGCTTTTATGATTTCAGCAGAATTAGTGAACATAAGGGGGTAGATTTTGACTTTTTGCGATAGTGTAAAACGGGTGATAGCGAACGGCAGCCTGTTTTACATCTCTCCCGATTTTTACTTCCATTGAAGTCAATTGAAATAAAAATCGGGAGAGATGTAAAATATGCTGCCGATTTGCTATTGCCTGTTTTATACTATCGCACAAAGTCAAAATCTTCTCCAAGGAATCATCCCACTATGTTCATGATGCCACTAACACAGAATGACCAGAGGAAATAATTTAATAACAGAAGAATGTACATAGGAGTCCCCAGGAAATAAATGGAAGTACAAAATACCCAATGCAACCAATTTAGCCCTGACACCTTTTTAATTAAAATACATAAGCAAAAAACTGAGATTCAGTCTGTTTTACATCTCTCCCGATTTTTACTTCCATTGAAGTCAATTGAAATAAAAATCGGGAGAGATGTAAAATATGCTGCCGATTTGCTATTGCCTGTTTTATACTATCGCACAAAGTCAAAATCTTCTCCAAGGAATCATCCCACTATGTTCATGATGCCACTAACACAGAATGACCAGAGGAAATAATTTAATAACAGAAGAATGTACATAGGAGTCCCCAGGAAATAAATGGAAGTACAAAATACCCAATGCAACCAATTTAGCCCTGACACCTTTTTAATTAAAATACATAAGCAAAAAACTGAGATTCAGTCTGTGCTGGTGGAAAGGAAATACAGATCAGTGATTTATTATTTTCAGGTGTTCACTTTACTCAAGTGATCTCTGGCTGTGAGATAAATGAATATGGCATCACAACTGGATACATAAAGTTATGTTTGACAACAAAGATTTTATCAGTTTTGATAAAAATGAACTGAGATGGATTTCTGCAGCTCAGGAGGCTCATATCCTGAAGCAGGAATTAGGTAAGGACAGATCCTGGAATCTAGCCTGGAAACAAGGCTTAGAAAATGCTTATATTGTAGAATTAAATCAATTCTGCCAGTTTGTAAAATCAATACTTGAAAGAGTGAGTTTAATTTTTAAAAGTCTGACAAAGCGCTTGCAGTATTGTACAGTATTTTCTCCTGATTCTTTTTTGTGGACTCCGTTAAAACGCTGGTATAATTTGCAGAAATTTCCTTTCCTCAGAGCCACAATCTTCAGCGTTTTGGGGCTCAGTCCATGTATCAGCATTTGTTGGCAAAAATCAGTGAGGACCAGGCCCCTCGCCCATTGGGGCACCTCCTTGACTCCTGTTGCTTTTTGTCACCAATGGAAATGATTCCGGCTCCTATGCACTGTAGGTGGGAATTCTCGCAAGAACGGGATTTCACGCCTACAGTATGCGCTGAGGGGAGAAAGGGTGGGAGAAATGAATAGCAATGAAGGGGAAGGGAAAGCGAGGAATGGATGGCAATGAAGAGGAGAAAAAAGGGGCAGAGTATGGGAGCAATGCTTTAGCGAAGGAAGTGGAGAGAAACTGGGAGGAATAAGAGTGCCAGCAATAACAGACAGTGGGAAAGGACAGTGTCAGCATTAACTGAGAAAAAGATTGAAGAGTGCCCACATTACTTGGGAGGGGAGGGGTGGGGGGGGAGTGCCAGATTGAATTGGGGAGGGGAAAGTTTTATCTGGGGGGGCTTGAAGAGAGATGAGTGCCAGTTTGAACTGAGGGGAGGAAGCAAAGTGCCAGCGTGAATGGGAGGAGAACAAATGGGAGTTAGAACATGAAGTGGGTTGGAAGGGGAGAAGAGTATCAATACAAACTGAGAGGGGATGAAGTGGGACATGGGCGAGGATGCAAAACAGGTGGAATTGCTTTTGCCGGCTGTTTTACCATAAGGCCGATAATCAGTTCTATTGAAGTCAATGGAACTAAATATCGGGCGAGGGTCTAACAGGTGACTGAAGAGGTGCCGTCTGATTTATGCCCCTACCCATCTCCAATTTCACCCCCAGAGGAAGAAAGAGTGTCTCTGTAAAAGTGTGGGGGGGAGGGGGTTTGCTGGATGGGGTAGAATTCAGTCTACAGGAAATAGAGTGCTTCTGTGGTCTGGGTTGGGGGTTGAATTTGGTTGACCGCTGAGGTAACTTGGGGATGCGATGGATGCCCTCCCCCCAGAAATCACCAGAAATTTTGTGTCTTCAATATTATATTTTCTCCTTTCTTCAAGCTTCCATGTGCTTCTGTTTTTTTTACTCCAATACGAGTGAAGAAATGTGGTGTATACTGACTGCTTAAGTTATAAAGTCCGTGTAATTACTTATTTCCGTTTTCACATGTCATAATCTTATAATCAGAGCACTTGTTGGGTTTTGGGGGGCCATGTCATCTTTTGAAGCTATTGGTCAGTTTTTGCAATTTTTCTAGATTGGCATGTACGAAGACGTCAAATCAACCAAGTTTTATTTAGTCACAACTTCTTCCTATCAACTTGAGCAAGAAAGGACTATAAGGAGATCAGCCAATGCCTTTGCCACTAGCTAAATTGGAATCGTTTTGAGATATTTCAGTTGCTGCCAGAAGTATAAGCAAAAATGTTTATTGGTGCCTTGGCCACTAAGTCAGATAGGTAAAGATGAAGATCATGGCCACTAAGTCAGATAGGCAAAGATGAAGATGAAGTGTATGAAGATCACTGATAATTTGCACACATGATAATCCATGTAGCAACACTTAGAAACCTTCAATGTAGAGGCATACATCAATATGCTATACACAAACTTTCTACATACTCAATCTGCAATGACAAACTACAGGAAGTATTTACTCCAGGATTTACTGTCTAATGGCTGAAGGTGGCAGGGCAGGTTGAGAAAGTGGTTAAAACATACGGGATCCTGGGCTTTATAAACAGAGGCATAACAGTACAAAAGTATGGAAGTCATGATGAACCTCTATAAAACACTGGTTCGGCCACAACTTGGAGTATTGTGTCCAGTTCTGGGCATCGAACTTTAGGAAAGATGTGAAGGAATTAGAGAGGGTGCAGAAGAGATTTACTAGAATGATTCCAGGGATGAGGGACTTTAGTTACGTGGATAGACTGGAGAAGCTGGGGTTGTTCTCCTTGGAACAGAGACGGCTGCAAGGAGATTTGATAGAGGTATTCAAAATCATGAAGGGTCTAGACAGAGTAGATGGAGAGAAACTGTTCCCATTGGCGGAAGAGTCAAGGACCAGAGGACATAGATTTAAGGTGATTGGCAAAAGAACCAAAGGTGACATGAGGAGCCGAGCCGAGCGGAGGGAGCGTCCGATAAAAGGCGGGATTTCAGAGCGCTGAGAACAGCTGAGTGGAGCCGAGCCGAGCGGAGGGAGCGTCCGATAAAAGGCGGGATTTCAGAGCGCTGAGAACAGCTGAGTGGAGCCGAGCCGAGCGGAGGGAGTGTCCGATAAAAGGCGGGATTTCAGAGCGCTGAGAACAGCTGAGAGGAGCCGAGCCGAGCGGAGGGAGCGTCCGATAAAAGGCGGGATTTCAGAGCGCTGAGAACAGCTGAGAGGAGCCGAGCCGAGCGGAGCTGCGACCGAGTTCGAAGTGACGTCAGGAATCAGATCGGGATGCGACACAGGGGAGGCACCTGATTGGTGAGTAGGTTCAGGTGAGTATTTCTGCTTATCTACAGTAACTAAAGTAAAAAGAAAGGGAAGGTCTGCAGGTCTTATAGGAAGTAGCGTTTATTTTTTAGTGAATCAAGGTCCCTAGTGTAGTTAACATTCTCTAAATTAAGAACAATTTAAAGGAGTAAACTCCTTAAAGGGAGTGGTAAGTAGTTTTTCTTTCCTTTTTTTTTCTCTTGACATTGTAGTTGTTGTTAAGCTAACTTAAGGGTTAAGTCATGGCAGGAGATCCCAGAGCCGTGTCATGTTCCTCTTGTGGGATGTGGGAATTCAGGGATCCTTCCTGTATCCCTGATTCCTTCACCTGCGGGAAGTGTGTCCAGCTGCAGCTACTGTTTGACCGCTTGACGGCTCTGGAGCTGCGGATGGACTCACTTTGGAGCATCCGCGATGCTGAGAAAGTCGTGGATAGCACGTTCAGTGAGTTGGTCACACCGCAGATAAAAATTACTGAGGGAGATAGTGAATGGGTGACCAACAGACAGAGGAAGAGTAGGAAGGCAGTGCAGGGGTCCCCTGCGGTCATCTCCCTCCAAAACAGGTATACCGTTTTGGATACTGTTGGGGGAGATGGCTCACCAGGGGAAGGTGGCAGTGGCCAGGTTCATGGCACCGTGGCTGGCTCTGCTGCACAGGAGGGCAAGAAAAAGAGTGGCAGAGCTATAGTGATAGGGGACTCGATTGTAAGGGGAATAGACAGGCGTTTCTGCGGACGCAACCGAGACTCCAGGATGGTATGTTGCCTCCCTGGTGCAAGGATCAAGGATGTCTCGGAGCGGCTGCAGGACATTCTGGAGGGGGAGGGTGAACAGCCAGTTGTCGTGGTGCATATAGGCACCAACGATATAGGTAAAAAACAGGATGAGGTCCTACAAGCTGAATTTAGGGAATTAGGAGTTAAACTAAAGAGTAGGACCTCAAGGGTAGTAATCTCAGGATTGCTACCAGTGCCACGGGCTAGTCAGAGTAGGAATGACAGGATAGCTAGGATGAATACGTGGCTTGAGAGATGGTGCAAGAGGGAGGGATTCAAATTCCTGGGACATTGGAACCGGTTCTGGGGGAGGTGGGACCAGTACAAATTGGACGGTCTGCATCTGGGCGGGACTGGAACCAATGTCCTAGGGGGAGTGTTTGCTAGTGCTGTTGGGGAGGGTTTAAACTAATGTGGCAGGGGGATGGGAACCGATGCAGGAAGTCAGTGGGAAATAAAGTGGTGACAGAAACAAAAGGCAGTAAGGGAGAATGTACAGAACATGACCGGACAGATGGTCTGAGAAAGCAGGGCAAAGACCAAGGGAAGTCTAGATTAAACTGCATTTATTTCAATGCAAGAAGTCTGATGGGCAAGGCAGATGAACTCAGGGCATGGATGGGTACATGGGACTGGGATGTTATAGCTATTACTGAAACATGGCTAAGGGAGGGGCAGGACTGGCAGCTCAATGTTCCAGGGTACAGATGCTATAGGAAAGATAGAGCAGGAGGTAAGAGAGGAGGGGGAGTTGCGTTCTTGATTAGGGAGAACATCACGGCAGTAGTGAGAGGGGATATATCCGAGGGTTCGCCCACTGAGTCTATATGGGTAGAACTGAAAAATAAGAAGGGAGAGATCACTTTGATAGGATTATACTACAGACCCCCAAATAGTCAACGGGAAATTGAGGAGCAAATATGTAAGGAGATTACAGACAGCTGCAAGAAAAATAGGGTGGTAATAGTAGGGGACTTTAACTTTCCCAACATTGACTGGGACAGCCATAGCATTAGGGGCTTGGATGGAGAGAAATTTGTTGAGTGTATTCAGGAGGAATTTCTCATTCAGTATGTGGATGGCCCGATTAGAGAGGGGGCAAAACTTGACCTCCTCTTGGGAAATAAGGAAGGGCAGGTGACAGAAGTGTTAGTGAGGGATCACTTTGGGACCAGTGATCATAATTCCATTAGTTTTATGATAGCTATGGAGAAGGATAGGTCTGGCCCAAAAGTTAAAATTCTAAATTGGGGAAAGGCCAATTTTGATGGTATTAGACAGGAACTTTCAGAAGTTGATTGGGAGAGTCTGTTGGCAGGCAAAGGGACGTCTGGTAAGTGGGAGGCTTTCAAAAGTGTGTTAACCAGGGTTCAGGGTAAGCACATTCCTTATAAAGTGAAGGGCAAGGCTGGTAGAAGTAGGGAACCTTGGATGACTCGGGAGATTGAGGCCCTAGTCAAAAAGAAGAAGGAGGCATATGACATGCATAGGCAGCTGGGATCAAGTGGATCCCTTGAAGAGTATAGAGATTGCCGGAGTAGAGTTAAGAGAGAAATCAGGAGGGCAAAAAGGGGACATGAGATTGCTTTGGCAGATAAGGCAAAGGAGAATCCAAAGAGCTTCTACAAATACATAAAGGGCAAAAGAGTAACTAGGGAGAGAGTAGGGCCTCTTAAGGATCAACAAGGTCATCTATGTGCGGAACCACAAGAGATGGGTGAGATCCTGAATGAATATTTCACATCGGTATTTACGGTTGAGAAAGGTATGGATGTTAGGGAACTTGGGGAAATAAATAGTGATGTCTTGAGGAGTGTACATCTTACAGAGAGGGAGGTGCTGGAAGTCTTAACGCGCATCAAGGTAGATAAATCTCCGGGACCTCATGAAATGTATCCCAGGACGTTATGGGAGGTTAGGGAGGAAATTGCGGGTCCCCTAGCAGAGATATTTGAATCATCGACAGCTACAGGTGAGGTGCCTGAAGATTGGAGGGTAGCAAATGTTGTGCCTTTGTTTAAGAAGGGCGGCAGGGAAAAGCCTGGGAACTACAGACCGGTGAGCCTGACAGCTGTAGTGGGTAAGTTGTTAGAGGGTATTCTGAGGGACAGGATCTACAGGCATTTGGAGAGGCAGGGACTAATTAGGAACAGTCAGCATGGTTTTGTGAGAGGAAAATCATGTCTCACGAATTTGATTGAGTTTTTTGAAGGGGTAACCAAGAAGATAGATGAGGGCTGTGCGGTGGACGTGGTCTACATGGACTTCAGCAAAGCCTTTGACAAGGTACCGCATGGTAGGTTGTTGCATAAGGTTAAATCTCATGGGATCCAAGGTGAGGTAGCCAATTGGATACAAAATTGGCTTGACGACAGAAGACAGAGGGTGGTTGTAGAGGGTTGTTTTTCAAACTGGATGCCTGTGTCCAGCGGTGTGCCTCAGGGATCGGTGCTGGGTCCGCTGTTATTTGTTATTTATATTAATGATTTGGATGAGAATTTAGGAGGCATGGTTAGTAAGTTTGCAGATGACACCAAGATTGGTGGCATTGTGGACAGTGAAGAAGGTTATCTAGGATTGCAACGGGATCTTGATAAATTGGGCCAGTGGGCCGATGAATGGCAGATGGAGTTTAATTTAGATAAATGTGAGGTGGTGCATTTTGGTAGATCGAATCGGGCCAGGACCTACTCCGTTAATGGTAGGGCGTTGGGGAGAGTTATAGAACAAAGAGATCTAGGAGTACAGGTTCATAGCTCCTTGAAAGTGGAGTCACAGGTGGATAGGGTGGTGAAGAAGGCATTCGGCATGCTTGGTTTCATTGGTCAGAACATTGAATGCAGGAGTTGGGATGTCTTGTTGAAGTTGTACAGGGCATTGGTGAGGCCACACTTGGAGTACTGTGTACAGTTCTGGTCACCCTATTATAGAAAGGATATTATTAAACTAGAAAGAGTGCAGAAAAGATCTACTAGGATGCTACCGAGAATTGATGGTTTGACTTATAGGGAGAGGTTAGACAGACTGGGACTTTTTTCCCTGGAGAGTAGGAGGTTAAGGGGTGATCTTATAGAAGTCTATAAAATAATGAGGGGCATAGATAAGGTAGATAGTCAAAATCTTTTCCCAAAGGTAGGGGAGCCTATAATGAGGGGGCATAGATTTAAGGTGAGAGGGGAGAGATACAAAAGGGTCCAGAGGGGCAATTTTTTCACTCAAAGGGTGGTGAGTGTCTGGAACGAGCTGCCAGAGGCAGTAGTAGAGGCGGGTACAATTTTGTCTTTTAAAAAGCATTTGGACAGTTACATGGGTAAGATGGGTATAGAGGGATATGGGCCAAGTGCAGGAAATTGGGACTAGCTTAGTGGTATAAACTGGGCGACATGGACATGTTGGGCCAAAGGGCCTGTTTCCATGTTGTAACTTCTATGATTCTATGATTCTATACACAGCGAGTGGTTAGGATCTGGAATGCGCTGCCCGAGGGGGTGGTGGAGGCAAATTCAATCATGGCCTTCAAAAGGGAACTGGATAAGTACTTGAAAGGAAAAAATTTGCAGGGCTACGGGGATAGAGCGGGGGAGTGGGACTAGCTGGATTGCTCTTGCATAGAGCCGGCACGGACTCGATGGGCCGAATGGCCTCCTTCCGTGCTGTAACCTATGATTCTATGATAATGGGATTCATAGAAAGGTTTCTAATATGCCACAGTTTTTATTGTTAAGAATTTATTATTGAGCAACTCAGATTTCTATGTGGATTTTTCATTTCTATAAAAAATATATATGCCATGGTTAGCATATTGTCCTTTCACCTCTGCAATCTAATCTTGAATCCAGCCCAGACTGACGGCATGAACGTTTTTACTCTCTCTCTGATGGCTGTAAGCGAACCGGGAGAAAAATCATATGGAATTGGCAGTATGCCTGCCTTTCAGCTGTAATCGGCGTATTTAAAATATGAAAGATTAAATAAAACACTTTCCTGAAGGTTTATGTGAGATTCTGAGGCTGGGTGATAAGTGTGCTGTGTAATCTAATAATTTGTTCCACTTTGAAGCTGTTGCCTAAAACTCTCCTGACAATATCATTGCTTGCAGTCCCAGATTTGCAGAGGGTGAGAATATGCTGTGACATATTAAAAATAGCACTCTCCAGCTGGAATCCCAACTCTCATACTGGTTCTTCTAGTCCTCCGGGTGTCGAAAGTAATCTGTCTACATCCACACCTCACCGTGTGTTACCGCTGCTCTTGGTTTGCTGTGGACTTTCTCTGCCTGCTCGTGGGCCTCCTGGTTCCCACACAACAGCTTCTGGCGCCAACTCTTCCTGCCCCCACCATCATACCCTGCCTCTGCATTGGGACCTGGGCCTCTGTGGGGTCGGGTGCAACTCTTGATCGTGGAGTTTGTTTGGGGGTGGGGTGATTGGAGACAGGAGGTCATGTGATGAAACGTCACATAAGTGCACCCAAAGTTGGCAACCCAAAGTTCCCTTAACATGGAAAACATAAATTTCATGTTGATGTTTTACAGGGTGTATTTCTGAAGTGAAAGGCATTTTGTTGGGACAGAGCAATGGGAACTTCACTCTGCATCTAACCATACAGTATCTGATCTGGAAGTGCTCAGTGGTGATACTGAGTACTCAAAATACCAAAAGCATTCCATAACTTTCACAGGACCTGAAAATCTACAGCCCTTCCTGTGCACTCCCACCATAAGTCTGATGAGAGTGTAGTGGAAGGGCTAGAAACTGGCTGGCACCCGGATACATCAGGTTTCAGCCTACTCTCAATTTCTGGGTAGAACCTCCGTCCACTCCAAATATAGTCTCTTGCATCAGAGGAGCATGGCTGGAATATTCCATATCCCTGACCTGTAGGAACAGCGGGGTTGCGGGGGGTGTCCAGTATGCCAAGTGAAAGCTGGTGTACTAGCTCACCATCCGACAGAAGTAGGGCGCACCTGGGGGTCAGGCCTGGTTATGGCCAGTACCCATCTTTCCGGGAAGGCTGTCTGCACCGCCTCACCCAGAAGAGGTACCCACGCCAGAATTTCTGGCCTTCTCAGGCAGGCAGACACTCAAGATACACCCCAAGTACATATACTGCCTGAATTATTTAAATGGGGTAACCCCTCAAACTTTGACAGGATCAGTACTGGAGGTCACCATTGAGTCAATCCCTGAATTTAAGCCAGGTTCGCTGGCCCACAGATTTTTGAGCCAAAAGTGATGTGCTATATATATGTAGGTAAGGCATCCACAGTCGTGATGCTTCTTGTGCTGCATCTCATCTTCTCCATTTGGTCATCCCTTAAAGTAAAACCTTTACACTTTTCAAAACAGGCACCCTTTATGCTGTAAAATATTTGATGTACATATTTCCAATCCTAATTATTATAAACTAGAACAAAGTTGTTGCACAACTTAGGAAGATTTATTTTTCATATAAAAAATTCACCCATACATTTTTGGATATTGGGCCAGAAATCAACTGCAGTCTTAAAAGAGTTAAATAAGTTTGATTTCATTAATCAAATCACTTGAAGGAAGCACATAAATATTGGGTCAGCTGCCATAAAACTGATTCAGCTAAATAAAACACCATTAGACCAGTGTAGGCTTGCAAACTGCAAATTGGCAAATTACAGCACATATTGCCTGCAGCAAAGCAGTCCAATTGAACTTTCTCAGTCAATCACATTTTTCAGATGAGTGGTTTATTAGTTGAATTTTTCTCTTTCAGGTCATTTTTGCTAGTTTCATCCTATAATTTAATTGCCCTTGGAAATGAAGCAATAAAGCCTAGCAGGTAATGTGATATCTAATGATATATGATGGCAGATGTTCTACAAATGATCAGATGCTTTTAACAAAAGAATTCTTGGAGCTTACGTACTGTTAATTAAAGCTGATGGCAATAAATCTGTGTCAATGTTGTCAAAAGCTGAAAAGTCAACAAATAATCTGATTTAATTCGCTATGTAGGAAAGTAATTAGTGTTTGTATTTACCTCATGAATAACAGGCTAGTGTTACACCATGTGCTTGTGGAATGCAACGCCAAATAATTCAATGTTGGTGAAATATAAAATATAATTTGATATAATAGTATATGAGCATTACACACAAACAGAATTTTCAACTATATTTTGAAGGGAAAGCTCTTTGCAACAACATGCATTTGTATAACACTTTTAACCTGGAAAAATGTCTGAAAATACTTCGCAGAGGTTAATCAGACAAAAATTGACACCAAGCCAAGAAAAAGAAAGTTGGGGGAGAGTGACCAAAAGCTTGGTCAAAGAAGTTAGTGTTAAGGACGGTCTTATAGGAGGAGAGGGAGGTGGAGAGACGGAGGGGTTTAGGGAATGAGTTCCAGCTGCCAATGGTAGGGCGAAGGGAAGGAGGGCTGCACAAGGCACCAGAGTGGGAGGAATGGAGAGTTTGGGGGGGGGGGCGGTTTGGTGTAGGGCTGAAGGAGATTACAGAAATAAGGAATGGGTGAGGTCAAGAAGGGATGAGAATTTTGTTGTTGACCTACATTGACTTCTGGTCCACCAAGAACTGGGGCGATGGATGAGCGGGGCTTGATATGGGATAGCAGAGTTTTGGATGAGCTGAAGATTACAGAGCATGAAGGATTGAAGACTGGCCAGGAGGGCATTGGAATAATCAAGGCTGGAGGTGACAAAGACATGGGACAGGGTTTCAGTAGCAGATATGCTGAGGCTGGGGCAGAGCAGGTGAGGTTATGGAGGTGGAAGTAGGCTTTCTTGGTGATGGAGAAGATATGGGATCCGAAACTGGGGGTGGCATACGATGCCAAGGTTGTGAACAGTCTGGTTCAAGCTGAGACAGTGGACAGGGAGGGTGATTGAATCAGTGGCAGTGGCAGTGGTTGAGGCCTAAGACAATGGCTTTGGTCTTCCCAATGTTTAACTGGAGGAAATTACGGCTCATTCAGGACTGGATGTCAGACAAGCAGTCTGACAGCACAGAGGCAATGGAGGACCGAGAGAGGTGGTGGAAAGGTACAGCTGTGTTTTGTCAGTACACGTGGATGCTGATTCCTTTGCTTCGTTTTTAGTGTAGGACAGGATCAGTTTATGCGGGGGCCGGGATGAGCAACAAATTCCCATGTTCAACTCGGGAGTTAAAATCTCTCTGGGCCTCATTTCCATATTCAGTAGCAAAAGTAAACATTGGTCCCTTAGAGTCTGAGACAGAGAAATTGTAAAGAGGAAGTCAGGAAATGGCAGATGCGTTAAACAAATATTTTGTATCTGTCTTTACAGTAGAAGATACAACAAGCATACCAGAAATAGTGGGGAACCAAAGGGTAAATGAGAGTAAGGAACATAAAACAATGTCACTAGAGAAAAAATACTGGACAAACTAATGGGACTAAATGCCGATAAATCCCCTGGATCTGATGGCCTACGTCCTAGGGTTCTAAAAGAGGTAGCTGCAGAGATAGTGGATGCATTGGTTATGATCTTCCAAAATTCTATAGATTCTGGAACGGTCCCAGTGGACTGGAAGGTAGCAAATGTTACTCCGCTATTCAAGAAGGGAGGGAGAGAGAAAACAGGGAATTACAGGCCAGTTAGCCTGATATCGGTGGTCGGGAAAATGCTGGAATCCATTATTAAGGAAGTGGTAACAGGGCACTTAGAACATCATAATATGATTAGGCAGAGTCAACATGGTTTTATGAAAGGGGAATCGTGTTTGACAAATTTACTAAGAGTTTTTTGAGAATGTAACTAGCAGGGTAGATAAAGGGAAACCAGTGGATGTAGTATATTTAGATTTTCAAAAGGCATTCAATAAGGTGCCACATAAAAGATTGTTACACAAGGTAAGGACTCATGGGGTTGGGGTAATATATTAGCATGGATAGAAGATTGGTTAAAGGACAGAAAAGAAAGTAGGGATAAACGGGTCATTCTCAGGTGGGCAGGCTGTAACTAATGGGGTGTCGCAAGGATCGGTGTTTGGGCCTCAGCTATTTATAATCTATATTAATAACTTAGATGTAGGGACCGAGTATCAGTCGGATTTGAGGGATCTGACATAGTTGGAACCTTACCCTGAGAGACAATTCCACATTTTCTGTTCCCCACATCAGCATTCCAGGATCATATGCACCGATATTTTGGAAGTAATGCCGATTTATCCCCAGCACTCCTCCAGATACTGCCGGACTCCTGAAACAAGAACAGTGGAGTCACGCTGAATTAAGGCAATGAATAAAAGAGACTTCCAGAGATGACTTTCCTTTACATTTCTCAGGTGAATTTTGGGCTCATCAACCTGTAGGAGGTCAATGTTGCCTATTTAAATATTCGTTGTCCCGTTTCAGCATTAATCCAGATACAACACAGCCTGATTCAGAGCAACTCTCCCTTTACTCTGTCCTCTTAATGTGCCTTAGCCCCAGTTTTAGAACAGTATCCTTATTGCAGCAGTATAAATTTTTACACTTCCCACAAAAGTTATCCTAACGGCCAGAGGGGAATTGCTAATTGGAGGAAAAGTAAGGGCTGTTTGGTGCTGTGGATTCAGTAGGAGCTGTATGGAAACAGTCTTAACTAGTTTAGCAGTCTATAAAATGTTTATTTGTGGTACACTTACTATTACTCCGAGGTTATGGTCCCTTATTTAAGGAATAAACATTTGATAGACTCCTAATAAGTTAATTTTGTTTTGCATGCTACTTTCTATTTAGAACAACAGATACAGATTTAAATATATTGATGGGAGTCTATCCTACATGGCTACTTAGCTCTGGAGGAACAAAAAAATCCAGGGGCCAAAATTCCTCATTGGTCTTCGGCCATAATTCCAGCAGCATGGTGGAGGCCCGGTTGTGTTGTTTCCAGAAGTTTCCGACTATAAACTCTCCGGCAACCCCCTACAAGACAAATGTGGGAAAGGCGGTGCGCCCATAATGATGCTTGTAGCTGCCTGCCCCATCCTAATGAGATGCTCTCCCGCTGACCCTGCAAACTCCGGCAAGGTCAGATCTGGAGGGCATCAGACGACGCCATCCTGGCGTGACCACCGGATCCTGAGGAACTTCGGTCCGCTAAACTCTTAATTTGAGCTTTGACCATGTTGTGCTTGTATCCTTTAGTTTTTAACAGAGTTGAAGTAAAATATCCTGCTTAGATCTGTATTATCGCTATTGTTGAGTATTTCAAAGATCAGGACCACATATCCTCTCAATCTTCTTTTCCATAATGAGATTAAGTTCAATGATATGAGTCTCTTCTCATAACCGAAAACTTTGATTTCTAAATTCTCCTTGTCTATTCCCATCAAAAATATTTTCAGTTGAAGATATGTTATGAATAGAGAACATGTCATAACTAGTGGTGTAACATGGTCAACATCTCCCTTAATCAGTGACTGTGACTTATTTGTTATTTATAGCAATGATTTATTATTCATTCTTATTTTTACAAAATTAATTTCTAGTGCTCAACACTCTAAAAGGGTGAGATCAATCTTTATCATAGTAGGTACAGCATGGGAGGAGGCCATTCGGCCCATTCTGCCTGTGCCATCTCTTTGAAAGAGCTATCCAATTAGTCTATCCAATTCCCCTGCTCTTTCCCCATAGTCCTGCAAAATGGGAGCAGGAACCCAGCTGATATTTCCCTCTCTGAAGCCAGCCATAGCGCCTAATTTTCAGCACTTAATTTTTATACTACTTTTCCACTTATGCCCTTTGTTTTTCAGCTGTATTAGCGACTGTCCATCTCAACTAAATACTTCCTTCAGTGTATTTTTTTGCCTTATGGGTTTCAAATATAATCAAACAGACATTTAAGTGGACACTTGTCCTATCACCTACTGTATAGGGCTGATGGGAGACTTCCGCCATTTCTGCTCATACTCTGGTATTGGTTCCCAATGAAAGTCCAGCTTCCAGTTGAAAACTCCTCGCTGTGGATCAACTGAGTGATAATACTGAAATGTCTTCCAGTCAATAACATCTATTACAGGAGAAACAACACGAGTTCTGTAATGGAAAAAAAAGGGGTATAAAACCTATCTTCACTTTCTCTTCAATGCAATTTCATTTTATAAGAACTGATCTTAACTACGCCTCCCTAAATTTATCAGCATTGCTTTCAGCTTGCATTTCACTTCAGTAAGAAGCATTAACAAATGCGAAACATCTAAAGTTTTCTAGTATTTGTCAACAATCAGTATTCAATCGGTGATCTAATCAGTCAGCCATGATTGAGAATATCTTCATGGCCATGACGAGGTATCAACCAATTATTCCCATGAGTGCCAATG
Organism: Heptranchias perlo; assembly: GCF_035084215.1. Lineage (NCBI taxonomy): Eukaryota > Metazoa > Chordata > Chondrichthyes > Hexanchiformes > Hexanchidae > Heptranchias > Heptranchias perlo. Next base: position 113,220,434 of record NC_090326.1, on the reverse strand, counting down.
AAGAACTCTCCACTATTGTTTGAGCACACACAACTATTTTGGAAGCTGCAAAGTATCAGAAACACAAGTGGCTCAAACAGTAGCAGAGACTCTAATCAAATAACAATAATAGAAACATTTACTCCTCTGGAGCATTACTAAATTAAGTAAGCATTGTCATAACGCTATATGGGGGAGTTACGGATAAGGAAATCAATCCTAAGGATGAGACTGTCCTTCGGTTAGCTTGCTGGCCTCAATTATCTATTCAGCCTGTGCTATTCTGAGCAGCCATGATGTGGAGATGCCGGTGATGGACTGGGGTTGACAATTGTAAACAATTTTACAACACCAAGTTATCGTCCAACAAATTTATTTTAAATTAAATTCCACAAGCTTTCGGAGGCTTCCTCCTTCGTCGGGCGGATGGTGGAAATGATATTTATCATTTCCACCATCAAACAAATATCAAACAAATATCATTTCCACCATCTGCCTGACGAAGGAGGAAGCCTCCGAAAGCTTGTGGAATTTAATTTAAAATAAATTTGTTGGACTATAACTTGGTGTTGTAAAATTGTTTACAATTATTCTGAGCAGTTGAGGGAAGCAGGTCAATTGAACTGCCTCGAGGCATCCTTTGGATCGATGTGCTATCTTTAATCGCCACAAGTGACACAAGTGGTCATCCTTACCCAATTAAAAAATGTTCAGTATTCTACAGGAATAAACTAGTTAACAGCCATTGTGGAGTCAGGGCTTGAAGAACGGGACAAAAAAGATATCTGAGAGGGACTGGTAACCGTAATAATGTAACAAATGTCTAGGACTCTGAATTGTCTTGCCTGGGGATAGGGAGTTACTCTCTGTCCCAACACTCCCCACCCCAGAATATCTCTAATAATAAACATTTCAAGTTCAAGCTTAAAATCGAAAATGAAAATGTTAAAGCCACAAAGGCAGAATACAAAAGCTTAGTTGATAATCAAACTGTTTTTGTCAGTTCACTCTTTCGCAATTGAGATAGTAAAATAAGAACATTTTAGATAAAGAACATAAGGAAATTTTGATTATAGTTTTCCTTTTGTGTCTTTTTTCAATGAATAAAACACTGATATTCATTTTTGTTGTTTTTAGACTTATTAACAATATTTTTGTACTGAATGTGAGGTTTAGTTTCCTTCTTGAGTATATCATTACCGTATATGTGAGGCTGCTTGAAAACCCATTTCTGCTCTTCAAAATAAAAATGAAATAGTATATTCATTGTCTTTTTTTTTGCGGAAGACCCTTATCCTGAGAAATATCTTTAATATTAATTTTCTGAGGATTTTAGCACCAATGAGTAAAATGGGTAGATAGCATTAGATTTTTAGGAGTAATTTTATGAACTTGCACACGGCAACACATTTTGGGAAATGCATAGTGGGAATATGGGCATGAAGGTCAGCGGGCCCCACCAGATTTTCCATGCTTTAGTTTTAACTTTATGAAGCTTTGCACCAGGAGTGTGAACTCATAAAATTATTTGTATGGAATATGACAACATCAGGACTTCAACAACTCATACTTGGAGCTCCAAATTTAAATGGAAGGTTTGTTCTCAATTCACATATTATGAAAATCAACAGAATATAGTGAACATTGCATGGTATACATTCAGGTCCTAAAGTTGTACTTTCAGTACAATAACAGCTTTCTACTGATGGAGCAATTGTATGCACTTAATTCAGTCTTAAAGAATCATTAAAATTACAGCACAAAACGAGGCAATTTCCCTGCCCTTTTCCCACATCATTTCCTATTCTTCACTTTCAAACATTTATCTGACTTTTTTAAACAATGTTGTAGTCTTTGCTTCAAGAGCCATTTATGAAAAACTCATTCCATGTACTAATAACTCTCTATGTCAGAAGAAATCTTCAAACTTCCTGCTTCATTCTTTTAGTGATAATCTGGATTCTACACCATTGTTAACGAATCAACAACCAGTCAACAATCTTTCAGTATTTCCTCTTGCAAAATATTTAGTAATTTTTAATGCCTCTATTAGATTCCCCTGTTTATTTTTTTCTATTCCAGTAATTTAAAAAAAAACAATTTTTGAGCCATTCTTCATAACCATGACCTCTTACTCCTGATGTCGTTCCAATGAATCTTAACTCTAATTTTTCCATAGCTCTTATAATAAAGTGCTCAGAACTGCATGCAGTACTGCAGCTGTGGCCTAACTAATGTCTTGTACAAATTCTATGTCACTTCCTTAGTTTTATATTCAGTGTCCATAGGTATTAAACCTAAAATCCTATTTGTCTTTTTGTGGTGTTTTCTACCTGCACTTCACTTTTAAAGATCTATGGGGGAGAAAGGGGGTAATTTTCTGAGTATACACTTTAAGCGGTGAACCTCACCTGCTGCTCTGGTGGTTGGCAGGTTCCCTGCTGACAGTGCATATTCGGAAAATCAACCCCTATGTATCTACACCTGTTGATCTCCTTGTTGCTCCACTCTGTTACAAATCTAACAATTTAGCAGTTTAACAGTTGAGCAAAGGGATCTAGGGGTACAGATACACAAATCACTAAAAGTAGAGATGCAGGATAATAAGGCCATAAAAAAGGAAAACCAAGCACCGGGGTTCATTTCTAGAGGGATAGAATTGAAAAGCAGAGGAGTTATGTTAAACTTGTATAGAACCTTGGTTAGACCACACTTGGAGTATTGTGAACAGTTCTGGTCTCCATATTATAAAAAGGATATAGAGGCATTGGAAAAGATGCAAAAAAGATTCACAAGGATGATACCAGAACTGAGAGGATATATTTATTAGGAAAGGCTGAACAGGCTGATGTTCTTTTCTCTAGAAAAAGAGAAGGCTGAGGGGTGACCTGATAGAGGTCTTTAAGATAATGGAAGAGTTTGATAGGGTAGATGTGGGGGAGTCCAAAACTAGAGGCCATAAATATAAATAAATCCAATAGGGAATTCAGGAAAAACTTCTTTATGCAAAGAGTGGTAAGAATGTGGAACGCGCTATCACAAAGAGTAGTTGAGGCAAATAGCATAAATGCATTTAAGGAGAAGCTAGATAAGCACATGAGGGAGAACGGAATAGAAGGATAGGCTGAAAGGGGTAGATGAAGTAAGGAGGGAGAAGGCTCATGTGGAGCATAAATTCCAGCATAGACTTGTTGAGCTGAATGGCCTGTTTCTGTGCTGTAGACTCGATATAACTCAATGTAACTTCAATATTATTCCTCTTGTGCCAATTTCCAAATCATTTATATAAAGGGAAAACAAAAGAGATCCCAGTATTGATCCCTGGGACACATCACAACCCATATCCCACTAATCTGAAACATATCCATTGACCCCCTACTCTTTGCTTTCTGTCCCCTAGCCATCTCTGATCCATGTGGTTCCATTCCCTTTAATATCATGTGCCTTAATTCTCATAACAAATCTTTTTTTGCCACCTTATTGCTTTCTAAAAATCGATTTATATAACATCCACCACATTGTGATTTCCTCAAACAGTTCAAATAAATTAATTGATTACCCCATGCTTTTCTAAGTGTTCACTAATTTCTTTTCGTATTCTGCACTATAGAAGGCAGATTTTCCTCTTCATTGTGCCTAGGGAATGCTCAGTTCCCAGGTGAAGCAAACAGGAAATGGCAGTGGTAATCAATTATATCAAGATTCTGCCCCACCATGCTGTCCTGGGATTTCAGGGACTTTCCAAACTTGGCATTACTCTCACTTCACCCTTTGGGTACTCAATTGGGGAGCATCTGAAGAAAGTTGCCAGTGGAGCCAGTGTCAGGACACTCTGCATGCCGATGGTCCAGGGGAAGGGGGTCCCAGGGTAGCCCAAAGATTGCTGAACAAAAAAAAAGTATTTCCAGTTTCTGAAAATTTTCCTTTACCTCCTCCCCACTGCCCCCCCACCCCCCTCCCCAACCAGGAATTCTTCAGGTCTCAGGGCCTCTGGCTGCTCCTCTCAAACCTGCAACTTCACTCCTGTTGCCACATGTCCAGATCCCAGCACAAGACAGTGCCAGAGAGCAGGCTGTATCTGAGTGTGCCTTGGTGATGCAGATCTCCCACTGCTGTTCTGCTGTTTAATCTGACATTTTGTTCCACCCAAATTAGCTGGGCTAGGCTCTCTTTCATCCCACTGAAATTCGCTAATTTCCAATAAAACACCTTTATCATCTCCTCTTTTGCTCTAGTTTCAATATGAAATTAATAGGTTGCTTATTTATCCTGCTTCATTGCCCAGAACCAGTTCTAGTGCTGCATCTTTCTTTGTTAGACATACAACAAATTGATTAGGAAACAGTGCTGGATGCATTCAAAGAAGTCCTCTTCAATGTGACCATACGTCTGTCTCATCCTAATCTACCTTACGATAGTTAAAGTCTCCCATTATTACAATTCTGTTGCTACCACCCTAAATTACCTACAAATCTTGTTCCTGATTTCTTTCCCATTAATAATTAGTTCTTCCATTGTATTTTGCAACAGTAAAGCACCTTAGCTCATTTTAAAACAAATTCTCGCCCTTCAGGAAAGATTATACCTATGAATGAAATTGGAATACAGTTACAAATCTGTTTGTACATCAGCGTAATCTTTTCTATCCTAACATCTGATCATGAAAAATACTGATGTAGGTTGATTTGTGGTGATATAAGAACATAAGTACATAAGAAATAGGAGCAGGAGTAGGCCATACGGCCCCTCAAGCCTGCCCCGCAATTCAATAAGATCATGGCTGATCTTCTACCTCAACTCCACTTTCCCGCCTTATCCCCATATCCCTTGATTCCCTTAGTGTCCAAAAATCTATCAATCTCAGTCTTGAATATTCTCAATGACTGAGCATCCACAGCCCTCTGGGGTAGAGAATTCCAAAGATTCACAACCCTCTGAGCGAAGCAATTTTTCCTCATCTTGATGGCTGACTCCTGGTTCTAAACTCTCCTGCCAGGGAAAACAGCCTCTCAGCATCTGTCCTGTCAAGCTCTCTAAGAATTTTATATGTTTCAATGAGATCACTTCTCATTCTTCTAAACTCCAGAGACTGTAGGTTCATTCTACTCAATCTCTCCTCATAGGACAACCCCATCATCCCAGGAATCAATCTAGTGAACCTTTGTTGCACCCCCTCTAAGGCAAGTATATCCTTCCTTAGGTAAGGAGACCAAAATTGTACACAGTACTCTAGGTGTGCTCTCATCAGAGCCCTATATAATTGCAGTAAGACCTCCTTACTCTTATACTCCAACCCTCTTGAGGAAGGAGGAAGTCTCCGAAAGCTTGTGAATTTAAAATAAAATTGCTGGACTATAACTTGGTGTTGTAAAATTGTTTACAATTGTCAACCCCAGTCCATCACCGGCATCTCCACATCACTCTTGCAATAAAGGCTAACATACCATTTGCCTTCCTAATTGCTTGCTGTACCTGCATTTTAACTTTCTGTGATTCATGTACAAGGACACCCAAATTCCTCTGACTACCAACATTTCTTAGTCTCTCACCTTTTAAAAATATTCTGCTTTTCTATTCTCCCTACCAAAGTGGATAATGTCACATTTCCCCACATTATACTCCATCTGCCACCTTCTCGCCCACTCACTTAATCTGTCTGTATCCCTTTGCAGCCTCTTTGTGTCCTCCTCACTTTCCCACCTACCTTTGTATCATCAGCAAACTTGGATACATTACACTCGGTCCCCTCATCTAAGTCATTGATATATATTGTAAATAGCTGAGGCCCAAGCACCGATCCTTGCGTCACCCTATTACTTACAACCTGCTAACCTGCCAACATATAGGGCACGATTTTAACTTTGAAGTCCGGGTGCGTTGGGGGTAGGGGCAATTAAAGCCAACAGGACAATATTTAAACCAGGAATTAAACTACTTAAATTACTTGAAATCTTCATTAATGCAGTTAATCATGCTGGGAAGTGATTTCAACGCTGCCTCAACGTCTTTCCCATGCTGTGTGAAGCTCACCTTGTGAAACTAGGCGGGGGATTGCAACTGACAGCCATTTGGCCATTTAAATCCCTGTTTGACAGATGGGGATAAAAGGTGAGTTATTGCAGCAAGGCACTCAGTTCTCTCAGACAAACTTTTGACTGGGAGTTTTTTGTGTTTAGACTGAAAATTCTTGGTTCACACTCAGAATTGTTCTGTTTACACATATTTACCTACCTTTTGGACCCCTCATACTGATAACATCAGGATGGGGCACGCAATGGCTGCATTCACCAGTACATCCAAGGAGAAGGAACATCACCATCCTCACCAGGCATAGCATGCATTTCTGCCACTTGCAGCTCCACAATACAGAGGTGTGCCACAGGGACCTGCACAAGAGCAGAGAGGGCAAATACAGAGGGACCGACGTCGCAGGAGGCACTACCCTCGTGAGAGGATGTACAGACCGAGGCTGAGCTTCCTGGACCTCTCTGAGGAGCAGTGCATACGAAGGCTCAGAGTGAGTCGCCAGGTGGTCACAGACATCTGCAACCTCCTTCATGCCGAGCTGCTCCTGGTTGGGCCTGGTGGCATCACGTTGCCCGTTTCAGTTAAAGTGACCACTGGCTTCAACTTCTTCACCTCCAGATCATTTCAGAGTGCCACCGGTGACATTGCCGAGGTCTCTCAGTCGTCTGCCCACAAGTGCATAAGACAAGTCACTGATGGTTTGTTTCGCAGGCGTCCCACTATGTCAACTTCCCCATGGACGACCTCAGCCAGACGGAGAGGGCAGTGAGTTTCCACTTTGTGGCTGGCTTCCCATGGGTACAGGATGCAAATGATTGCACACATGCAGCAATCCGAGCACCTCCACACGAGCCAGGACTATTCACCAACACAAAGGGATATCACTCCATCAACGCACAGCTCGTTTGCGACCACCGAGGAGGAACCCATCGGCAGAGCTGCGGCTCACCTGGCTGCTCGTGAGGCCAGGGAGTCACTAATATTTGAATGATTCTCATAAGGACATCTGCAAAGTGAGAATACTCCAGTCCTCAGACCACCTGGAAAGAGCAATGCCAACACCAGCACCCCTCCCCCACCCCACTGCACAAAACAGTCTTACAACCACACATACACCCACTGTAAACGCACCCACTGGGTGGCATCAAGTCTCACCGTTCACAATGAAACACATGAAAGGGCGCTATCACAAAAGGGAATCAAAAAATGGGCAAGACGTGGCATTAGTGGTGAGAATGCTAACATTTAATGTGAATTTAACAAAAACCAAATATAAATGAAAAACATGACAGTCTGTCAGACACCCTTGTGCATACCCTTCATGATCACAAATCATTAGCCTTTCGCTTCCGACTACTTCTACGTGGTGCATTCTCTGTGGCTGCAGCAGAGGTAGTGGCAGGTTCCTCATGTACATGCCCTGACCGTTGAGATGCTTTGGGCCTACGGCCTTTGGGTTTTGGAGCCTGTGAGGGCCCCTCCAAAGACTGCTCCACCTGCACCTGTGCAGAGGCAGACTTGGCCACCTGGAGAGGAGGCAGCATTGCGGGTACTGGTTGAGGGAGGGGCAACGGATGAGACGTGGGAGCGCTTTGAGTGGCATCCCCACTTCCATGTCCTGTTTTGCCATCATCCCTCTCTTGGGCCAGGCCCACATCACTCCTACCACCCTGCTGGACAACAATTTGAAGGCTATGTGTGATGCTTTGGAAGCCCAGTTGTATAGTTTCTGTCTGCCTGTTTACGGTGGCAGAATGTTGTTCACCCTGAGTCTGCACAGTCGTTGTCAGTACCTGAATGGACTCACTTGTGAGGAATGCTTGAAGCTCAACGGAGGCTAGTCTTCTTTCCATCGCAGACATTCCCACACTTACCTACGTGACTATCTCAGACATTCCCGCACGTACGTGTGCCACCATTCCACTAATGCAGGAGATGGACTCCTCCATCCTCGCCGCTATTGTGGAGAGTGCGCGTGGCACCTGTTCTAGTACCTCACAAATGTGCTGCTGTCCCTCGATCATTTTCCTTTCAAAGGGTTGCCCCCGGGATTCAGCATCCACCTCCAGCTGAGCAGAGCCTGGAGAGGAGTGCGTCCAGCGACACAGAGTCTCCACAGCTGCCCCTGCCACCAATGTCTGCTTGTGCTCACTTGTGTGTAGTGACACACCAGGTGCCAACCCAACTAACTGACTACTAGGGACCACCGAGGTGTGAGTATCTGCGCTGGTGGATGGCTCACTAAGATATGACGGCGTGCCCTCGGAGGCCGGGAGCTCCTTTGAGGAATCGCCCTCTCCCGCCACTGCGGTCGCTGAAGGCCCTGGAATAGAACAGAAGGAGATATTAAGCATCATCACAGATGTGTCATGTTGCAATGAGCATACTGAGGTGTTCAACATGCCATCAATTCATGTTGTGTGTGATGAATGTTAAAGTTGTGTCACTCGACATTTGTGGGATGCCAGTCTTGGCGTCCCCGACGGACAGGCACTCAAGGGTGCGGCAGATCTCCAGGGCCTCCTCCTCCGCCTCTGTGAGGACCACTATTTGTTGTGGCCCCCCTCCAGTCCTTGCCCTCTCCCGTGCATTTTGTGCTCTCTTCCCCTAGAAGGGGAGAAAGTATCGACGTGTGAGTGAGTGAGGGTGAAGTGGTCAGCCAATTAATGCATTGCTTTGGGCGAGGCTGACCGTGAAAGAGGTGCATCAGAGGGTGACTATCAGTCAGAGACCACATAGGATCAGGATTGGGGTGAGTGGTAGTGGTGGGTTCACAAATGGGGAGGTGAGGAATTGCTCAGGAAGTGAAGGTAAGTTGACGATGAGCCTTAAGTAGGTGTGAGGAGTGATGTGATGGATTAGTCTTGGCAGTGCAGAATGATGCGAGGGTGGGGTGGTGATGTGCAACACGGAATGCAGGAGAATCAGTAATTGTACTCACTTTTGCTGACCTAGTTAGGTCATTGAAACGCTTCCTGCATTGGACTGAAGTGCGGCAGATGTTGCTCCTGCTGGTGACTTCCTCTGCCACCTTGAGCCAGGCCTTCTTGGTGATAGAGGCAGGCCACTTCCTCCCGTCCGCCGGATAAAATAGTTCCTTCCTCCTCCTCACCCTGGCCAGCAGCACCTCAAGTGAGGCATCACTGAATCTTGGAGCTGCCTTGCCCCTCTGCTGCTCCATTCTGCGTGCTTGCTCCTTGCTCCAGCAAAAGCCATTGGTGGAATGGCCCTTTAAATCCAGACACTCCAGCTGACAGCAGGTCATTGCAGGTGCGCAGTCCGCCTGCTGCGCAGCTTTCAGACGGCAAATCGGGAAACAATGCTAAGGGCCATCAATTAAGTTGTGATCGCGTGGGGAACGGTAAGATTATTTTTATGGGTTACCCACTCACCCATTCCTCCACCCCCCCCCCCCCCCCGCGCTGCCATCCTGTCGGCATTTTAAAATCGTGCCCATAGTTTTTGTCACAATTTGCAACAACTTCTGAAGTTAAGGCCACAATGAAAAGAATTATATTGATATTTGGAAGACAAAAGTGACTGAAATAGCTTTTGCTGCACACAATATTGACACACTGATGTGGTTCACATCAGAAACTGAGCTTTTTATTACTTTTGAGTGTGCACTCCATTAGCCGTATCATATCTTAGTTGAAATGAAAGCTTCATTTGGTGCTGTTATTATAGCAACTGTCAATGATGTAACATTTGGAAAATATTTGAGTTTTTTCCACCTTCTACTTATCAGAGAAGGTCTCTATCTGAGAAAATGAATCAACTTAATTATAGTATTTATATGTAGATCAGTTGAAGAAACCAGCATATCTTTTCATCTGGCCTTGCATCTTTGGTTCCTATGGATACTGCCTTCCAGTTGTGACTTAAGTGGCGCAGATGTAATAAGTGCATGGTTACAGAATGTTACTGTTGGATAAAGTCTGACCTTCCCACCAAAGAATAGCCCACTTAGACTAAAGGCTGTAATGGAATCCAATCAACATTGTTTCTGTTTCTTGAGGTATCCATGACAACTTAGGAAGCACCTCATCAGCCAAGTAGAAAGCGTCTTCTGGAGTAAATATGCCATTCCTGAAGTGCCAGCAACAACTATCAGAACTTGACTAATTCATCTTCCAGCGCAATCCAAATTACTTGGGAAAATTTCTTGCAACAAACAAGCAATCAATCTATCCTTTACTTATATAAATAGAATATTTCCGCTCTTTGCTAAATTTGATATTATACACCAAGTTTATGATTTAACTCTTAATTCATATCAATGGAAATATTCCTCATATTAGTTCAAAAGGAAGTTTTTTGAAAACCCAAAATTCCTCCACTATTTGACATGAAGGGCAGGGTGTCCGCTCTGCCCACCCAATGATGTCAGGGGGAGCCCCAGTAAAATTTTGCTGCTTGCATAACTCACTGGTCCGGGAATCTGCAAGGAGATGGCTGACCTGAAGAAAGCTGCCAAGTTAAGGCTATAGAACAGCTTTTTTTTAACCAAGTAGCAGCCTCAAGTTTGCATGCCACAGTGATCCCTGATGCCTATCACTCATGCACTACTACCCCATCAAAGCATTCAAACAATCTATCCTGTGCAGTGTTGCCATGAGATAAACAGCTCACTGAATGCTTCCCATGCATGAGACTGCTGCAGCAGGGCACAAACAGAAACTGCAACTTAGAATTGAAAGTTAAAGGACCTTCAAACAGCAAATCCTTGCAACACAACCTAGCTGCATGATGCATATTTATTTACTATCAGACAGCATGGGTTACAGTTGGGCTAATATCTGTCACTGTCTATCTACCGAAACTTGGTAACCTTGACTGCCACTGGCAGTGCCGTGCTACGGTAGAAGTTAGCTGCAGGTATACTTGAAGTAGATGGCACAGTCTGTAACTGCCTTCCTGATGAACCTGAACATGTTGATGTAGGGCTCCTCAGTCTTTTTCAGGTAGCTATGCATAGGCCTATAGAAATGGTGGGCAGCATATAGGTGGCTGCAAATCGAATGCCTTTGATGCCACCTGACATCTCTGGCAACCCTTCTTTGTTCCTGTTCCTTCTCCTCCATAAAATCAAGTTGGCATCACTCAAATTAATTCTCATAGCTGAGAAGTATCTGCCAGCAAAAGCAAATTAACTCTGTTTCTGTTTTGGTGAATGAAATGTGAGATCTCGGTTAACCATTAACACCCACTTTAAATGGACGAGATCAGTGCCCTGTATATATGTTGCATGAAGACAGCAATATTGCAGGTTCTATCTTTAAGTAGTATCCCTGAGCAGGTATACATTGGTTATCACCTAGTGACAAGCTCTGCAGTAATTTTGAGGAGTGCGCTAAGTAGGGAGGAAGCATGCAAGTTCAATAACTCACAAAATCACGGCTCCCGACTGGACAATTGCCAGTTGTGTGTACCATTACATGTTAATAACTGCAGGCTATAGTCTCTGGAACCTGTGTACTGGAGCTGATCATTGTCATGTCTTGGATCTTGGACCCCGATACCACAACAGCATCAGTTGGATCGTTTATGTTAGATGCTGAACATCTAAGAACATAAGAAATAGGAGCAGGAGTAGGCCATCTGGCCCCTCGCACCTGCTCTGCCATTCAACGAGATCATGGCTGATCTTCTACCTCAACGCCATTTTCCTGCACTATCCCCATATCCCGTGATGCCTTTAATATCTAGAAATCAATCGATCTCTGTTTTGAATGTACACAATGATTGAGCCTCCACAGCCCTCTGGGGTAGAGAGTTCCAAAGATTCACCACTCTCTGAGTGAAGAAATTTCTCCTCATCTCAGTCCTAAATGGCCTGCCCTTTATTCTGAGACTGTGACCCCTGGTTCTAGATTCCCCAGCCAGGGGAAACATCCTCCTTGCATCTACCATCGAGCCCTGTAAGAATTTTGTATGTTTCAATGAGAATGACCTGTGTGTTGCAGCTTCCCCTGCAGAGGCTGCACACTGATCAATGACAGCCTGCAGAGCTCAGGACTTTTGCTGCACAACCAGCTGTGTACCAGTTGCTTACATTGTGCTTTGCAAGGAGATAGTGATTGGTGGACCCATTTTTGTTCCTGAAGTCAATGCTTTTGTTACCTCCAGACTTGACTATTCCAATGCTCTCCTAGCCAGCCTCCCATCATCCACCCTCTGGAAACTTAAGCTCATCCAAAACTCTGCTGCCCATATCCTAACTCGCACCAACCTATCAACCCTGTGTTTGCTGACTCCATTGGCTCCCGGTCCAGCAATGCTTCAAATTTAAAATTCTCATCCTTGTGTTCAAATCTCTCCATGGCCTCGCCTCTCCCTATCTCTGTAACCTCCCCCAGCCGTACAACCCTCAGGGAACTCTGCATTCCTTCAATTCTGGCCTCTTATGCATCCCATTTTCTTTGCCCTACCATTGGCGGCCGTGCTTGCGGCTGTCTAGGCCCTATGCTCTGGAATTCCCTCCCTAAACCTATCTGCCTCTCCACCTATCTCTCCTCCTTTAAGACATGCCTTAAATCCTACCTCTTTGACCAAACTTTTGGTCACATGTCCTAATATGTTACCAGGGCTGGAGCGCTTCAGCTATGAAGAGAGACTGGGAAGATTGGGTTTGTTTTCCTTGGAGCAGAGGAGGCTGAGGGGGGACATGATTGAGGTGTACAAAATTATGAGGGGCACAGATAGGATAGATACTAAGGAGCTTTTTCCCTTAGTTGAGGGTTCTATAACAAGGGGACATAGATTCAAGGTAAAAGGCGGGAGGTTTAGAGGGGATTTGAGAAAGAACTTTTTCACCCAGAGGGTGGTTGGAGTCTGGAACTCACTGCCTGAAAGGGTTGCGGAGGCAGGAACCCTCACAACATTCAAGAAGCATTTGGATGAGCACTTGAAATGCCATAGCATACAAGGCTACGGACCAAATGCTGGAATATGGGATTAGAGTAGACAGGGCTTGATGGCCGGCGCGGACACGATGGGCCGAAGGGCCTCTATCCGTGCTGTATGACTCTATGACTCTAATATCTCATTTGGCTCAGTGTCAAATTCTGCCTGATAATATTCCTGTGAAGCGCCTTGGAACGTTTTATTACATTAGTAGTGCTATATAAGTGCAAGTTGTTGTTGAAGTATCCTTTATTTCGCAGCACATGAGGTCAGAATCTCAAAATGACTCAGCAGGGCCGGCACACTTTTTCCCTCCACTCAGCAGCTGGCCCTTATTCACCCATCATGCTGCCCTTTCCACACCTGTGAGAAGTGAATCTAAATCACCAAAACCAGTGAGGTGTATCTCTGTGTTTGAAGTGAAAATTACACTGAATGCTATGGTGAGAGGGCCCATGTTGATGTTCCTGCGATGTTGATGTATCGTAACAAGAAGAAGAGTTCACATAAGTCAATACACTTGGCATGTTGATGCTCTGCAGTCTGCTGTATTGTGCACATTTCACGATACAGCACAGTCGCCACATTTCAACTGCTGAAACAACTGTGTATGTAATTTTAATTGTACAAACCTGGAAACTATTTCTCTCATCTTGCTGTCACTTATGCTGTATACAGCTTCCCAGCTGATAAACTCCATGATAATGATTTCAAAGAGGTCCTTAATCCTGTTACCCATTGTACTCTACACTTTCTGTTGAACATGATAGTTACACATTTTGAGTCTGCTCAGATTGTTTCTTTGGTCATTCCCATAAGTGGTCTCTGTGTCTGATATTCAGGAGTGCACCCACAGTGCCCAATATCTAGCTAAGTGATAGCATAAAATGAGGGATTAACAATAGTACCCCTTGTGATCTAAACTGGATATTTTGTCTTTCATATGTGTCCTCACATGCGTTTCTCCAATCTTTCAATAGGCAGACTAAAAACACTTCAATGGAAATAAAAATTGGGAGTGATGTAAAATGATCTGCCGATTTGCTATCACACGTTTCACACTATTGTACAAAGTCCAAATCTACCCCAGTGACAGGTATAATCAAATCTCACTTACTTCACTTAACTTCAAATCCCTCCTTGTGAGTAAGAAAAAAAATAATAATCACATCACACTATCTCATGATAGGGGGCTAATTTAACTTCTTCTGGTCAGACCTCTGGTTCTGAGCTTAAGATAATCAGGATTTCCCTCACTTGCCAGACCTAACTGGACTGACTGAACAACAACATAGGTTTTCTCTCCCTCTTTGTTTCTTCTGATCCCAGAAGATCCCAGACCTCCCTGGATGACGAAAGAGATAGAGAGTAAGATGAAGCAAAAAAAGATGTCAGGTTGCTAATACAAGTGAGAACCAGGCTGAGTATAGAAAGTTTAAAGGGGAAGTAAAAAAAGGAAATAAGAGGGGAAAAGAGAGAGTATAAGAATAGACTGGCAGCTTACATAAAAGGGAATCCAAAAGTGATCTATAGGCATATAAATAGTAAACGGGTAGTAAGATGAGGGGTGGGGCCGATTAGAGTCCAAAAAGGAGATCCACGCATGGAGGCAGAGGACATAGCAGAGGGACTAAATGAATACTTTATGTCTGTCTTTACCAAGGAAGAAGATACGGCCAAAGCCACAATAAAAGAGGTAGCTGAGACACTGTATGGGATAAAAATTGATAAAGAGGAGGTACCAGAAAGGCTGGTTGTACATAAAATAGATGTAACCAGGTCTGGATGGGATGCATCCTAGGTTGCTGAGGGAAGTAAAGGTGGAAATTGCGGAAGTACTGGCCACAATCTTCCAATCCTCCTTAGACATGGGAATGGTGCCGGAGGATTGGAGAATTGCAAATGTTACACCCTTGTTCAAAAAAGGATGTAAAGTTAAACCCAGCAACTACAGGCCAGTCAGTTTAACCTCGGTGGTGGGGAAGCTTTTAGAAATGATAATCCAGGACAAAATTAATAGTCACTTGGACAAGTGTGCATCAATAAGGGAAAACCAACACGGATTTGTTAAAGGCAAATCATGTTTGACCAACTTGTTTGAGTTTTTTGATGAGGTAACAGAGGGGGTTGATGAGGGCAATGCGGTTGATATTATATATATGGACTTCCAAAAGGCGTTTGATAAAGTGCCACATAATAGGCTTGTCAATAAAATTGAAGCCCATGGAATAAAAGGGGCAGTGGCAACATGGATACGAAATTGGCTAAGTGACAGGAAACAGAGAGTAGTGGTGAACGGTTGTTTTTTGGAGTGAAGGAATGTATGCAGTAGTGTTCCCCACGGTTTGCTATCAGGACCACTGCTTTTCTTGATATATATTAAAGACTTGGACTTGGGCACAATTTCAAAATTTGCAGATGACACAAATCTTGGAAGTATAGTACACAGTGAGGAGGACAGTGATAGACTTCAAGAGGACATAGAGAGGCTGGTGGAATGGGCGGACATGTGGCAGATGAAATTTAACACTCAGAAGTGTGAAGTGATACATTTTGGTAGGAAGAACGAGGATAGGCAATATATAAACTAAAGGGTACAACTCTAAAGTGGGTGCAGGAACAGAGAGACCAGGGGCTATATGTACGCAGCTCATTGAAGGTGGCAGGGCAGGTTGAGAAAGCAGCTAAGAAAGCATACGAGATCCTAGGTTTTATAAATAGAGGCATAGAGTAGAAAAGCAAGGATGTTATGATGAACTTTTATAAAACACTGGTTCGGCCATAATTGGAGTATTGTGTCCAATTCTGGACACTGCACTTTAGGAAGGCTATGAAGGCCTTAGAGAGGGTCCAGAAAAGGTTTACTAGAATGGTTCCAGGGATGAGGGACCTCAGTTACGTGGATAGACTGGAAAAGCTGGGATTGTTTTCCTTAGAGCAGAGAAGATTGAGAGGAGATTTGATAGAGATGTTCAAAATCATGAAAGGTCTAGACAAAGTAAATAAAGAAAAACTGTTCCCACTGGCAGAAGGTTGGCGAACCAGAGGACACAGGTTTAAGGTGATTGGCAAAAGAACCAAAGGCAACATGAGGAAACACCTTTTTACGCAGTTAGTGGTTAGGATCTGGAAGGCACTGCCTAAAAGGATGGTGAAAGCAGGGTCAATTGTGGCTTTCAAAAAGGAATTAGATGGGTACCTGAAGGAGAAAAAATTGCAGCGCTCCGGGGCAAGAGCGGGGGAGTGGGACTAGCTGGATTGCTCTTGCAGAGAGCCGGTGCAGGATTGATGGGCCGAATGACCGCCTTCTGTGCTGTAACCATTCTATGATTCTAAGTGGATGGACTATACCTTTGATTTTTTTTTCCTGTTCAGTGATTCACCAGTAGGCGTGGAAATAAAAGCAGAAGATTGGATTCTTGGCTGATGACAAAGAATGGCTTCAAATGAATTAAAATCCTAACAAAAACTGTGTGGATGTTCACTAGGATGCTTAAACTATCTTTCATCTATAAAAGTTATTTCCTTGAGTATAGAAGATTAAGGGGTGATATAATTGAGGTGTTTAAAATGATTAAAGGATTTGATAGGATAGAGAGAAACTATTTCCTCTGGTGGGGGAGTCCAGAACAAGGGGGCATAACCTTAAAATTAGAGCTAGGTCGTTCAGGGGTGATGTCAGGAAGCACTTCTTCACACAAAGGGTAGTGGAAATCTGGAACTCTCTCCCTCAAAAAGCTGTTGAGGCTAGGTCAATTGAAAATTTAAAAACTGAGATTGATAGATTTTTGGTAGGCAAGGGTATTGAGGGATATGGAAATAGGCGGGCAGATGGAGTTAAGATACAGATCACCCTTGATCTAATTGAATGGCGGAACAAACTTGACGGGATGAGTGGCCTACTCCTGTTCCTAAGTGTAAGAAAAGCACGATACAAGCTTTCGTTATAATATTGTAAACTTTGTTAAGGAAAACCAATATGTCAGCTTTGCTGTGAACAAAGGCTTTCTGTCTGTCTAAACAAGCTGTTTTTACGACCTTGTGAAAGAGAAGGCCTCCTTGGTCAATTAAACATTTGGGCGTCACCCATGTTTATCAGTTAGAAGGGGAGTCATCCCTAGCCTTGTTATGATTTCCTTAAAGATGGAGTTAGTACCATCCTGAAAGCTACTAATCATTAGGGAGTTGTTAGTATCAAGATGTTGCATTCTTAAGGGAGAAGACTGATAGCAGCCTCACGGGACAGAGGGGATGATTGATGGGAGACACGTACAGAACTAATTGTTTAAAACCTGTATAAAGTTGGCTGCTTTTCCACAGGATTCTCAGAGTACTCTCGGGGCAGGACTGGACCGCCCAAGTAATCAAGGCCATTGAAAGTGCACTTCGAAGCCTTGGAAAGTGATCAACTTTGTGTCAGGTTGTATCAAAGTGACCAGCATCTTTGATTGTATCTTGTATTTTAGTTCTTTGTTACTTGTTATAACTTCTTAATAAAGGCATTATATTTTGGAACGCACCAACTTGCGACCTTTTGATTAAGGACTCGAACAGTAAAAGTATTTTACTTACACTATGTTCCTAAAGGACTCTGGTTCAGGCACTTTGAGTTCTAATTTACATTTCCTAGCTCTGCAGTTCAGTGAATTTAACTTTTTAAGAACTATATTTAACATAATAGTAGCATTTTTAACAATAAATTACACCAAGATCCTTCCATGGAGGAAAAGATAAAAATCCTGAAATGTGGCAGTGCTCTTTTCCTGTAAGGACAAGATAAACGTGAATTGAATGAGCAAATAAGTATTGTAAGCACTTGGGATGTTCTGAGCATTTGATAAGGCTTTATACAGAACAGAAAATTTGGGAGAATATTGGAGAGTTAACTGAGTCTATTGTAATTGTCTTCTGTGCCTGTGATTAATTACAGTCAGTCTTTAATTTCACTCAGCTGCATCATTCTTGCTTCTCTCTAGTTTTGCTACTTTTCAACCAGCTTCAATCCTTTCTTTTGTGTTACATTTACAGTTGTTTACTGGATCAGTTTGGACTCCGTATACTAAAGTATTCAAACAAACCCATCTTATATCTGTAGCTTACTTTGATTGGCATCAGTGGCTACCAACACATTTTTTTTTATTCGTTCATGAGATGTGGGCGTCGCTGGCGAGGCCAGCATTTATTGCCCATTACTAATTGCCCTTGAGAAGGTGGTGATGAGCCGCCTTCTTGAACCGCTGCAGTCCTTGTGGTGAAGGTTCTCCCACAGTGCTGTTAGATAGGGAGTTCCAGGATTTTGACGGAATGGCAATATATTTCCAAGTCGGAATGGTGTGTGACTTGGAGGGGAACGTGCAGGTGGTGTTGTTCCCATGTGCCTGCTGCCCTTGTCCTTCTAGGTGGTAGAAATCGCAGGTTTGGGAGCTGCTGTCGAAGAAGCCTTGGCGAGTTGCTGCAGTGCATCCTGTGAATGGTACACACCGCAGCCACAGTGCGCCGGTGGTGAAGGGAGTGAATGTTTAGGGTGGTGGATCGGATCGAGCTTCTTGAGTGTTGTTGGAGCTGCACTCATCCAGGCAAGTGGAGAGTATTTCATCACACTCCTGACTTGTCCCTTGTAGATGGTGGAAATGCTTTGGGGAGTCAGGAGGTGAGTCACTCGCCACAGAATACCCAGCCTCTGACTTGCTCTTGTAGCCATAGTATTTATGTGGCTGGTCCAGTTAAGTTTCTGGTCAATGGTGACCCCAGGATGTTGATGGTGGGGGATTCGGCGATGGTAATGATGTTGAAAGTTAAGGGGAGGTGGTTAGACTCTCTCTTATTGGAGATGGTCATTGCCTGGTACTTGTCTGGTGCGAATGTTACTTGCCACTTATCAGCCCAAGCCTGGATGTTGTCCAGGTCTTGCTGCATGCGGGCACAGACTGCTTCATTATCTGAGGGGTTGCGAATGGAACTGAACACTGTGCAAACGTCAGCGAATATCCCCATTTCTGACCTTATGATGGAGGGAAGGTCATTGATGAAGCAGCTGAAGATAGTTGGGCCGAGGACACTGCCCTGAGGAACTCCTGCAGCAATGTCCTGGGGCTGAGGTGATTGGCCTCCAACAACGGCTACCATCTTCCTTTGTGCTAGGTATATGCATCCAGCCACTGAAGAGTTTTCCCCCTGATTCCCATTGTCTTCAATTTTACTAGGGCTTCTTGGTGCCATACACGGTTAAATGCTGCCTTGATGTCAAGGGCAGTCACTCTCACCTCACCTCTGGAATTCAGCTCTTTTGTCCATGTTTGGACCAAGGCTGTAATGAGGTCTGAAGCCGAGTGGTTCTGGCGGAACCCAAACTGAGCATCGGTGAGCAGGTTATTGGTGAGTAAGTGCCTCTTGATAGCACTGTCGACGACACCTTCCATCACTTTGCTGATGATTGAGAGTCGACTGATGGGGCGGTAATTGGCCAGATTGGATTTGTCCTGATTTTCGTGGACAGGTCATGCATGGGCAATTTTCCACATTGTCGGGTAGATGCCAGTGTTGTAGCTGTACTGGGACAGCTTGGCTAGAGGCGCGGCTAGTTCTGGAGCACAAGTCATCAGCACTACAGCCAGGATGTTGTCGGGGCCCATAGCCTTTGCTGTATCCAGTGCACTCAGCTGTTTCTTGATATCATGTGGAGTGAATCGAATTGGCCGAAGACTGGCTTCTGTGATGGTGGGGATATCGGGAGGAGGCCGAGATGGATCATCTACTCGGCGCTTCTGGCTGAAGATGGTTGCAAACGCTTCAGCCTTGTCTTTTGTACTCACATGCTGGACTCTGCCATCATGGAGGATGGGGGTGTTTACAGAGCCTCCTCCTCCCGTTAGTTGTTTAATTGTCCACCACTATTCACGACTGTTTGTGGCAGGACTGCAGAGCTTCGATCTGATCTGATGGTTGTGGAATTGCTTAGCTCTGTCTATAGCATGTTGCTTCCGCTGTTTAGCATGCATGTAGTCCTGAGTTGTAGCTTCGCCAGGTTGGCACCTCATTTTTAGGTACGCCTGGTGCTGCTCCTGTCATGCTCTTCTACACTCCTCCTTGAACCAGGGTTGATCCCCTGGCTTGTTGGTAATGGTAGAGTGAGGACTAAGCCGGGCCATGAGGTTACAGATTGTGTTGGAATACAATTCTGATGCTGCTGATGGCCCACAGCGCCTCATGGATGCCCAGTTTTGAGCTGCTAGATCTGTTCTGAATCTATCCCATTTAGCACGTGCCACACAACAGGTTGGATGGTGTCCTCAGTGTGAAGACGGGACTTCATCTCCACAAGGACCGTACGGAGTTCACTCCTTCCAATACTGTCATGGACAGATGCATCTGCGACAGGTAGATTAGTGAGGACTTAGTCAAGTAAGTTTTTCCCTCGTGTTGGTTCGCTCATCACCTGCTGCAAGCCCTGTCTGATAGCTGCGTCCTTCAGGACTCGGCCAGCTCGGTCAGTAGTGGTGCTACCAAGCCACTCTTGGTGATGGACATTGAAGTCCCCCACCCAGAATATATTCTGTGCCCTTGCTACTCTCAGTGCTTCCTCCAAGTGGTGCTCAACATGGAAGAGGACTGATTCATCAGCTGAGGGAGGATGGTAGGTGGTAATCAGCAGGAGGTTTCCTTGCCCATGTTTGACTTGATGCCATGAGATTTCATGGGGTCCAGAGTCAATGTTGAGGACTCCCAGGGCCACTCCCTCCTGACTGTATATCACTGTACTGCCACCTCTGGTGTGTCTGTCCAGCCGGTGGGACTGGACATACCCAGAGACTGTGATGGAATAGTCTGGGACGTTGGCTGAACGGCATGATTCCGTTGGTATGGCTATGTCAGGCTGTTGCTTGACTAGCCCGTGGGACTGCTCTCCCAATTTTGGCACAAGTCCCCAGATGTTAGTGAGGAGGACTTTGCAGGGTTGACTGGGCTTGGTTTGCCTTTTTCGTGTCCGATGCCTAGTGGTCTGATGCCGGGTGGTCCGTCCGGTTTTATTCTTATTATGACTTTTCGTAGCGAGATTGTACAACTGAGTGGCTTGCTAGGCCATTGCAGAGGGCGATTAAGAATCACCCACATTGCTGTGGGTCTGGAGTCACATATAGGCCAGACAAAAGTCACTATGCTTGTTCACACTCATTCTTATTTCTTATCTTGACACTTTTCTTCAATGCTGACCTCCTCTACCAGATTTTCTTCCAGATGCTACTGGTACATGACGCAATATTGACCTCCTGTGTGATAGCCTTCCACTCTTCGTTCACTGGTGGCTTGCTCTCCATTCTGTCGAGAGCACTTCACTGTGACCTCTTGATGTTTACTATCTTCTGCAGATCTTAAGTATTAAATGTTACTTTTTGTTCTTTTGTGCTTTTCCTCCCTTTGTTACTGAATGTCCACAATCCAAAATCGAACGCCCAAAACGCGCGCTTTTTATCCAGTTAAGTGACTGTTTGGTCAGTTGAGCAGCATTTTTGCAGTGCTTTGTGATTGTTTTTAGTACATTCTAATGTACCCAAGCTTCCAGAAAGCACAGTGAGCAAACCTGGACGGTCCTGCAGTGTGTTAAAAAGGGGGCAAAGATTTTTATTCACATGTAATTGACTGTCAGTCTATTGAGAGGAGTTTCACCCTAAAGTGTTTTTACATTGCAATATGAGAAATTTTAGGAACAGAAAAGACTGTTTAGCCCACAAACTTGCTCATTTTTCATTGCTCTTGGCTTCATTTTCTCTTGAACCTAATTCTACTGTGTGTCTCAATGACCTTCCCAGGTAACTTATTCTACTTTGCTACTACCATTTCTGTGAAATAGTCCTGCTTAAATTCTCTATTCGTTTCCAATTTCCTAATTCTTAAATTATGTTCTCTAGTTTTTGAACTCTTTGTCAGTGGGGTGATACTTCAATACAAAAGGTACCGCATTGTAGATTCATGACTGAGGTCAGAGCATGTGGAGTCAGGGGACCCATAGCAGAATGGATAGCAAGTTGGCTACTAAACAGAAAACAGAGAGTAGGGGATAAGGGTACGCACTCAGACTGGCAAAAGGTGGGAAGTGATGTTCCACAGGGATCGTTGCTGGGACCACTGTTGTTCATAATTTACATCAATGATTTGGATTCAGAAATCGGAAGTGCAATTTCAAAATTTGCAGCCAACACCAAATCGAGGCGTATAGTTAATACAAAGGAAGAATGTGTCAAAATGCAAAAGGACATTGTTGGCCAGGGAATGCAGAAACTACTGAGTTTATTCCAAACTGCATTGTTCTAAGCGGATTCACAGGGCATTCACAAGTGGGATATGTACTGTTGGAAGTCGGTGTGGGAGGCATAGTGATAGAGCATTCAGTGGTCCTTATCAAATTACCCAGAGAACAAGAACATATATTAGGGAGAAACTATATGGCCAAAGCGGGATTTTGCTTTGACCCCGTTAATTGTATGATTTGGCAAATGCCTTTGGGCATGGGCAGTATAAATCACACACTCGTCCCAGTGGGGGAATATCAGGATAGGATATGCACGATCGGGGAAATGTGGATAAAACCAGGAGAAATGAGTGACGATCGTGAAGTACAACAAATTATTGCACAAAACTCAATAGTATTCGCCTGACATAAACATGATTGTGGGAAAATAACCGGGAGTGTGTGTATATAAGGTCCAGACCCCAAACCACAAAAGCAGTACGGTTTCCCAAAACAAGCAGAAGAAGAGATAGAGAAGGTGATACAGAGTCTGCTGCAGCAAGGGATATTAAGACCAATAGCTTCTACTAATAACGCACCTATTTCGCCGGTGAGGAAACCCGACGGTAGCTGGCGACTAACGATAGACTACAGAGAATTAAATAAAGTCACCCCATTAACAGCCCCTACCGTAGCAACTAGCCCAGAGACAGTAGTTCGACAAAATGAGGATGCGCAGTGGTTTACGGTTTTGGACATAAGTAACGGTTTTTGGTCTATTCCACTGGGGAAAGAATGTCAATATAAATTTGCATTTACTTTCCAAGGACAGCAATATACATGGACCGCCCTGCTGCAGGGATTTCACAATTCCCCATCCATATTTCACCAATGGCTGAGGGAAGGGTTAAAAGGATTCTCAAGGCCTGAATGTCTAGTACAGTATGTAGACGACTTACTCCTACAAACTGAAACCAAAAAGGAACATTATCAACTGCTAAGTGAATTACTGCAGTTGTTACATGACTTGGGATTAAAGATTAACCCTAAAAAAGCGCAGACCATGAAACAAAAAGTTACTTACTTGGGAATGATTCTGACACCGGGACAATGGGACATTGACAAGCGAAGGGTAGAGACGGTTGGCAGACTCCCTGTTCCGCGGGATGTAAAAAGGTTAAGGTCCTTCTTGGGCTTGGTGGGATATTGCAGGGACCACATTGATGGATTTGCCACAAAAGCAGCCCCGCTGATGGAACTATTAAAAAAGAACGTGGCCTGAGAGTGGAAAACAGAACACACCCAGGCCATGACCGCTCTAAAGCAAGCACTAGCTGCCGCGCCTGCTCTGAAAACCCCAAATCCAACGGAGCCGTTTTCATTGGAGGTGGCTACCACAGACACCACCCTTTCGGCAGTTCTATTACAGGAAACACACGGGAAATTACGACCAGTAGCGTACGCCTCACGTATGCTCTCACCAGTAGAGCAGGGGTATATGGTATGCGAAAAACACTTGCTAGCTGTCTTTTGGGCAGTGCAGCATTTTACCTATATAGTGGGACTAAACCCACTTACAATATTAACAGAACACATCCCCGTACAGCTACTGTTAGACGGAAGGATTAAGGATGGTTCAGTTAGCCAAAATAGAATCGCTAGATGGACATTGTTGCTGCAAGGGAGAAATATAACCGTAAAGGAGGTAAAAACCACTACTATGATAGCAGACAACTTAGTTTATCGGGGAGAAAAACATGAGTGTCAATTGATGATAGCAAATGACCCCAAGGGCCCATTTGTATCAAAATTAATAAACTTCCAGAATGGACATGTAATTGGCAAATGAATTTCAATACAGATAAGTGTGAGGTAGTGTATTTTGGTAGGAAGAATAAGGAGGCCACATATTGCTTGGATAATAAGAGTCTAAATGGGATAGAGGAGCAAAGGGGTACAGATACACAAATCACTGAAAGTAGCGACGCATGTTGTTAAGGACATAAAAACGGCAAATCAAGCACTGGGGTTCATTTCTAGAGGGATAGAATTGAAAAGCAGAGAAGTTATTTAAAACTTGTATAGAGCCTTGATTAGACCACACTTGGAGTATTGTGCACAGTTCTGGTCTTCATATTATAGAAAGGATAAAGATGCATTGGAGATGGTGCAAAAAAGATTCACAAGGATGATACTAGAACTGAGAGGATATACTTATCAGGAAAGGCTGAACAGGCTGGGGCTCTTCTCTCTATAAAAGAGAAGGCTGAGGGGTGGCCGGATAGAGGTCTTTAAGATAATGAAAGGGTTTGATAGGGTAGACGTGGAGAAAATGTTTCCACTTGTGGGGAGTCCAAAACTAGAGGTCATAAATATAAAATAGTCGCCAATAAATCCACTAGGGAATTCAGGAGAAACTTCTTTACCCAAAGAGTGGTAAGAATGTGGAACATACTAGCACAAGTAGTAGTTGAGGCAAATAGCATTGATGCACTTAAGGGGAAGCTAGATAAGCACATAAGGGAAAAAGAAATAGAAGGGTATGCTGATAGGGTTAGATGAAGTAAGCAGGGGAGGAGGCTTATGTGGAGCATAAAGTCTGGCATAAGAACATAAGAAATAGGAACAGGTGTAGGCCATACGGCCCCTCGAGCCTGCTCCGCCATTCAATCAGATCATGGCTGATCTTCAACCTCAACTCCACTTTCCTGCCCAATCCCCATATCCCTTGATTCCCCTAGAGTCCAAAAATATATCTATCTCAGCCTTGAATAAAGTCAACGACTCAGCATCCACAGCTCTCTGGGGTAGAGAATTCCAAAGATTCACAACCCTCTGAGTGAAGAAATTCCTCCTCATCTATCTTAAATGGCCGACCCCTTATCCTGCAACTATGCCCCCTAGTTCTAGACTCTCCAGCCAGGGGAAACAACCTCTCACCATCTACCCTGTCAAGCCCCCTGAGAATTATATATGTTTCAATGAGATCACCTCTTATTCTTCTAAACTCCAGAGATGATAGGCCCATTCTACTCAACCTCGCCTCATAGGACATCCCTCTCATCCCAGGAATTAATCTAGTGAACCTTTGCTGCACCGCCTCTAAGGCAAGTATATCCTTCCTTGGATAAGGAGACCAAAACTGTACGCAGTACTCCAGGTGAGGTCTCACCAGAGTCCTATATAATTGCAGCAAGACCTCCTCACTCTTATACTCCAACTCCCTTGCAATAAAGGCCTAATAAGAACATAAGAACATAAGAAATAGGAGCAGGAGTAGGCCAATCGGCCCCTCGAGCCTGCTCTGCCATTCAATAAGATCATGGCTGATCTGATCCTCACCTCAAATTTAAATTCATGTCCAATTTCCTGCCCGCTCCCCGTAACCCCTAATTCCCTTTACTTCTAGGAAACTGTCTATTTCTGTTTTAAATTTATTTAATGATGTCGCTTCCACAGCTTCCTGGGGCAGCAAATTCCACAGACCTACCACCCTCTGAGTGAAGAAGTTTCTCCTCATCTCAGTTTTGAAAGAGCAGCCCCTTATTCTAAGATTATGCCCCCTCGTTCTAGTTTCACCCATCCTTGGGAACATCCTTACCGCATCCACCCGATCAAGCCCCTTCACAATCTTATATGTTTCAATAAGATCGCCTCTCATTCTTCTGAACTCCAATGAGTAGAGTCCCAATCTACTCAACCTCTCCTCATATGTCCACCCCCTCATCCCCAGGATTAACCAAGTGAACCTTCTTTGTACTGCCTCGAGAGCAAGTATGTCTTTTCTTAAGTATGGACACCAAAGCTGTATGCAGTATTCCAGGTGCGGTCTCACCAATACCTTATATAACTGCAGCAATACCTCCCTGTTTTTATATTCTATCCCCCGAGCAATAAAAGCCAACATTCCGTGGGCCTTCTTGATCACCTGCTGCACCTGCATACTAACTTTTTGATTTTCTTGCACCTGGATCCCCAGATCTCTTTGTGCTGCAGTACTTTCCAGTTTCTCGCCATTAAGATAATAACTTGCTCTCCGATTTTTCCTGCCAAAGTGCATAACCTCACATTTTCCAATATTGTATTGCATCTGCCAAATCTCCGCCCATTCACCCAGCCTGTCTATATCCCCTTGTATGTTTTTATGTCCTCCTCATGCTCTACTTTCCCTCCCATCTTTGTATCATCTGCAAACTTTGATATGTTACACTCGGTCCCCTCCTCCAAATCGTTAATTTGGATTGTAAAGAGTTGGGGACCCAGCACCGACCCCTGCGGAACACCACTGGCTACTGGTTGCCAGTCCGAGAATGAACCATTTATCCCAACTCTCTGCTTCGTGTTAGATAACCAATCCTCCACCCATGCCAGAATATTACCCCCATGCCATTTGCTTTCCTAATTGCCTGCTGTACCTGCATACTAATTTTTTGTGTTGCTTGTACCAGGACACCCAAGTCTCTATGGACACCAACATTTAATAGTTTCTCACCATTTAAAAAATATTCTGTTTTTCTATTCTTCCTACCAAAGTAAATAAACTCACATTTCCCCACATTATACTCCATCTGCCGCCTTCTTGCCCACTCACTTAACCTGTCTATATCCCTTTGCAGACTCTCTGTGTCCTCCTCACAGCTTACTTTCTCACCTAGTTTTGTGGGATAGACCATATGGGCCAAACGGCCTGTTTCTGTGCTGTAGTTTTGATGTAATTCGATGTAAAAAAAATCACTTCAATTTCTACATTCTCTGTTTCTCATTTTCCTTCGCACTCCAGTGATCAAGACGTCCAGTGAATGCCCAGGGTCTACTTTTGCCCCATTGAAGGCACACAATAATTAGTTATTCAAAATGTCTTCAAGGCTAGAAAACTTTCTCACTATTGCAATGAAGCCTTTGGATTGGCTCCACTATAGATATGATGGTAAAAAGATAAGAGCCCGGATTTTCTTTTGCTTCCCAGAAGACAGTATTGCTAAAGGGTGGTGTGCGAGGTTACATTGTCTGATGAATGGGCTGAGTTTGATGTGCCTGATAGTCTTTTTTTGCCTTACTAGAGAACATAGTTTTAAAATTATGAAATTAAAAGTGAATAGAGAATTTAAGCAGGACCATTTCACAGTCTGTGCAGTCAAGTGGAATAAGTTACCTGGGAAAATCGGTGAGACATACATTACAAATGGATATGTTTGTAAGCTTGTATAAGTATGGATTGAGAAAAGGCTCTTCAATTCATCAAGTCTGTTCTCTCTTAAGACCGTTTACAATTGGCTTTATCCTGCAGTCTACCCAACTTACTCAAACTCCTGAGGAAGGCAACCAGCGCAGGTAAGGCTCTGAGAAATGAAAGCTCTATGAAGTTTCTCTCACACTTCTCCAGGTTCTAAAGTCACAGGAACCACTAAGGTCCATTTGGCCAGTTCCACAGTTAAAAAGAATTCTGGGCTAGAAATTAATTTTGGCGATATGTTGTGTCAAATTCCTCTCTCACTATTCATTCTTTCAATCCCGTAAGCCACTATCCTACTAGAAATCAAATGTCTGGAAATGGATATTTTAGGTTTGTCTTATAATCCCAGTGATGTAAATAATTAACATCAAAACCCTCCATTGTATTGTGTATATTTACATTTATATTTCTGTTTTCTAGCCAGGCAGACTTTGGGATTGCTCTAACCAAAGTTTATTTGCACTTCTGCATGCCATTTTGTTGCAGGTTTTCATCTGATAAAATTGGAGTAAAGACATCACTGTATGAATTTTGAAGAACGTTACTCAGTGGAAGTGTACTGTTACTATCATTACCACATTTAATTGTAACAAAACCTACCTGTCACTTGTGAAGTTCAGAACCTTCCTAAACTTAACATTCAACTCCATCAGTTCAAGTTCACATTTTGCAGCTGACAGCATATTGCGGCAAGTTAGGGGCTCCTTACCTCAGGCTGCTATGCTGTTACAGGTGCCTAAAGCCAGCTCCACCCCTGCTAAACTCCAACAATCTGCATCAATTTTGCAAGGCATTTCATAGTTTCATTACATTTTTTGATTAATGCAAAATGTTGCACTCATCTGTTGCCATGTAACTGTTAAAAATCAAATGAGAATATCTTAATAAAATAAAAGTACTTTTAAAATATATCTTGAAAAAGATGGGCAGATTAAGTTTGAGTGGCTCTAAAATACAAAGATTTGAAGGATATCAATGTTTGTGATGAACTATTAAACCTACATGCAAGGAATATGTAACATTTTCCACTGTAAATTCCATTGGGAGCTTTTTACTTTGATAATTTGAAAGTCAGTGCCAACTCCATCTTACTGTTAGAATGCGGTAAGATCAAATTATTCCACCTAATAGGTGACTGTTTTGCACTAACCTATGTTTTATATTGTAGTGCTGTCATATAATTGGCGAGCAAACATCTGTAATTATTTTAACAAGCTGGTTATGTGCCAGTTTATGGTGAGGCATGTATTCCTACTAAGCAAATTATGTCATTATGTGCCATTTACTATCAACGATAAGCTCTGAAGTCATTTACAAATGGAATTGCTCAGAACTGGGCCAATTCTATGGGTCAGTTATACAGTAGTTCTGTGTCAATGCAATGAGCTTTTCTTGTTGCATTAATAGAAAGACTCAATATAAATAAGGAACGAATATGCCAAACTGACAATGCATCAAATTCTAGGAAGTGCTGTGAAATCACCAGGAGGTGGTCATCTCACACTACTGCGGCTATGTATTCACTGTAGTACAACTGCAACCCGTGGAAACCAAATTTTAAACATTTTCCAGGAGGCAGATGGGACTTTTACAACGCCATTTATAAACGTTTTAGTGTTAGCAAAAAGTCAGCGATCCTACTGGCTATTTAGTAATATTAAAAGTTTAAATAACATTTGGATGGCAGTGAGAATAGCTCTCCAGGTATGTAAATCAAAAACAAAATACTGAAGATGCTGGAAATCTGAAATAAAAACAGAGAATGCTGGAAATGCTCAGTAAGTCAGGCAGCAACTGTGGAGAAAGAACAGAGTTAACGTTTCAGGTAGATGACCTTTTGTTGGTTCTGATAAACGGCCATCGACCTGAAACATTAACTCTATTTCTTTCTCCTCAGATACTGCCTGACTTACTGAGCATTTCCAGCATTCTCTGTTTTTTATCTCCTGATATGTATATTGGTGGTAAACTGTACCTGCAGACCAAAAGCAATACTGATATATTCAACTTTTCCCAGTTTACATCAAATTAGATGTCACCTCTGCTCGTTTTGGATAATTGCACAAATGACAACACCCGAAACTGCTTATAGAGCCAAATGCATCTTTGAGAATCCTGAGTGCAGTCCATGTGGTAGAATTTTCTACTATCTAGTTTATTATGTGACTCCTGAGTAGTACGGTTTACATGATGCATATGATCTAAAAAATAACTTGGAGAGTGATTGTGGGTAATTATTTGAAGGTTCAAATAATTAGTCAGGTGCAGTCAGTTTAAGGTTTGCAGGGTTTTAAAGGAAGTAGGTGAGCACATTGCAGATGCCCTAACTATAATCTTTCAAAGTTCTCTAGATTCAGGAACTGTCCCTCTAGATTGGAAAATTGCACATGTCACTCCGCTTTTTAAGAAAGAAGAGAGAGGGAAACCGGGGAATTATAGACCAATTAGCCTAACATCTGTTGTGGGGAAAATGCTGGAGTCTATAATTAAGGATAGGGTGACTGAACACCTCGAGAATTTTCAGTTAATCAGGGAGAGCCAGCATGGATTTGTGAAAGGTAGGTCGTGCCTGACAATTTTTTGAAGAGGTGACTAAAGTAGTGGACAGGGGACTGTCAATGGATTTTATTTATATGGACTTCCAGAAGGCATTTGATAAGGTCCCACATAAGAGACTGTTAGCTAAGATAGAAGCCCATGGAATAGAGGGAAAAGTACGGACTTGGTTAGGAAATTGGCTGAGCGAAAGGTGACAGAGAGTAGGGATAATGGGTAGGTACTCACATTGGCAGGATGTGACTAGTGGAGTCCCGCAGGGATCTGTCTTGGGGCCTCAATTATTCACAATATTTATTAATGACTTAGATGAAGGCACAGAAAGTCTCATATTTAAGTTTGCCGATGACACAAAGATTGGTGGCAATGTAAGCAGTGTAGATGAAAACAAAAAATTACAAAGGGATATTGATAGATTAGGTGAATGGGCACAACTGTGGCAGATGGAATTCAATGTAGACAAATGTGAGGTCATCCACTTTGGATCAAAAAAGGATAGAACAGGGTACTTTCTAAATGGTAAAAAGTTAAAAACAGTGGATGTCCAAAGGGACTTAGGGGTTCAGGTACATAGATCATTGAAGTGTCATGAACAGGTGCAGAAAATAATCAAGAAGGCAAATGGAATGCTGGCCTTTATATCTAGTGGATTGGAGTACAAGGGGGCAGAAGTTATGCTGCAGCTATACAAAACCCTGGTTAGACCACACCTGGAGTACTGTGAGCAGTTCTGGGCACCGCACCTTCGGAAGGACATATTGGCCTTGGAGGGAGTGCAGCGTAGGTTTACTAGAATGATACCCGGACTTCAAGGATTAAGTTACGAGGAGAGATTACCAAATTGGGGTTGTATTCTCTAGAGTTTAGAAGGTTATGGGGTGATCTGATCAAAGTTTATAAGATATTAAGGGGAACAGAAAGGGTGGATAGAGAGAAACTATTTCCGCTGGTTGGGGATTCTAGGAGTAGGGGGCACAGTCTAAAAATTAGAGCCAAACCTTTCAGGAGTGAGATTAGAAAACATTTCTACACACAAAGGGTTGTAGAAGTTTGGAACTCTCTTCCGCAAACAGCAATTGATACTAGCTCAATTGCTAAATTTAAATGTGAGATAGATAGCTTTTTGGCAACCAAAGATATTAAGGGATATGGGCCAAAGGCAGGTATATGGAGTTAGATCACAGATCAGCCATGATCTTATCAAATGGCAGAGCAGGCACGAGGGGCTGAATGGCCTACTCCTGTTCCTATGTTCCTATTAGAAGAGCACTGGGCAACTGCTGGATGTGTGAATGTCATAGCTGCTGTTGCTCTAACTGGGAACTCCTCTGCAGAGCAAATCTTTACATTATACACCTAAAATCTTGATGGTAAACATCAGGATGTCTTAATATGAAAGCCTTTTGCTTCAAAATGCTGTCTCTTCAGGTCATGAATTTATTAGAGACCAGAGTTCAGTGCATTCATCATTAGCTATAAGAACATAAAAAGGCACGATCGGGGGAAAGGCCATTTGATCCATCAAGTCCATCCTTTCCACAACACTTTGTCATGAACTCTCTCAACCT
Source organism: Heptranchias perlo (assembly GCF_035084215.1). NCBI lineage: Eukaryota > Metazoa > Chordata > Chondrichthyes > Hexanchiformes > Hexanchidae > Heptranchias > Heptranchias perlo. Next base: position 113,188,939 of record NC_090326.1, on the reverse strand, counting down.
ATTTAATCACCTATGGCAAAGTTCTTCCTTCACCCAAAAGTAAATCAAGTAAAATTCCAGAATACCTGCCTATCCCTATATCCTACATTATACATCCTTAAATACTTCCCTTCTGTAGCATTACAATTTTTAAATATTCATTCTCAGGATGCATGCGTCGCTGGCAAGGCTAGCATTTATTGTCCATCCCTAGTTGCTCTCGAGAAGGCGGCAGTGGGCCTTCTATTTGAACTGCAGTGGTCCGTGTGGTGAAGGTGCTCCTACAATGCTCTTAGGTAGGGAGTTCCAGGATTTTCAACCAGCGACAATGAAAGAACAATGATCTATGTCCAAATCAGGATGGTGTATGACCTGCTGTCCTTGTCCTTCTAGGTTGGAGGTTGCAGGTTTGGGAGGTGCTGCTGAAGAAGGCTTGGTGAGTTGCTGCATTGCATCCAGTAGATAATACACACTGCAGCAATGGTGCAACAGTGATGGAGGGAGTGGATGTTTAAGATGGTGGATGGGCTGACGACCAACTAGACAGCTTTGTCGTAGATGATGTCGAGTTTCTTGAGTATTGTTGCAGCTGCATCTGTCCAGGCAAGTGTGGACGATTCTATCACACTCCTGACTTGAGCCTTGTCGGTGGTAGAGAGGCTTTGGGAAGTCAGGAGGTGAGCTGTTCACCACAGAATACCCAGCCTGTGATCTGCTCTAGTAGTCATGACATTTACATGGCTGGTCCAATTGCATTTCTGGTCAATGGTGTTGATGGGGGACTCAGTGATGGTAATGCCATTGAATGTCAAGAACAGGTGGTTAGGCTCTCCCTTGTTGGAGATGGTCATTGCCTGGCACTTGTGTGGCATGAATGTTACTTGCCACTTATCAGCCCAAGCCTGGTTGTCCAAGTCTTGCTGCATGCGGGCACGGACTACTTCATTATCTGAGGAATTTCAAATGGTGCTGAAGGCTGTGCAATCATCAGCGAACAGCCCCACTTCTGACCATATGATGGAAAGAAGGTCATTAATGCAGCAGCTGAAGATAGCTGGGCCCAGGATGTTGCCCTGAGGAACTCCTGCAGCGATGTCCTAGGTCTGAGATGATTGGCTTGCAACAACCACAATCATCTTACTTTGTTGCACACTTAGTTGAATGCCACTTTGATGTCAAGGGCTCTCAAGTACCTCTGCAATTCAATTCTTATGCCCATGTTTGGACCAAGGCTGTAATGAGGTCTGGAATCGAGTCGTCCTGGAGGAATCCAAACTGAGCATCGGTGAGCACGCCAAGGTCTTAGTTTCTCAGAAGGTATCATGTTCCACAAAGCATTTAGTAGTGTTCAATGAACAGGCTAGATTTTGTTTTAGATTATTTATGACAAATGTACATTAATATCAATGTCATGTGAGAGGAAGCAAGGATTTTACTGGAAAATAATGGCCCGTAAATAGCTCCGAGCGGCGAACGAACGGTGCTCGCCACTCCATAGATTTATACTCACCCTCTAACTTACTGCGGGAATTTCCTCTAATAGGAAGCTGAGATGAGGCCAGCGTTAGCTCCAGCAAAGCTAGGACCCCTGGGAGAAGCAAGAGGATCGATCGCTTCCCTCGACCAATCAGATTGCAGCATCATTGAAAAGCCGCGAAGAGTCAAAACCTTGAAGTACAGGCTGCAACGTAAAAACCAGGAAGTGAAAACTACAACAAAAAAATCATTTGTTAAAACAGCTATAGACAGCGATAAAAAGCGAGGGTAAGAAATATCGAATAAAGGAAAAAAAATTTTAAAATTATTTTAAAATTTTTAATTTAAAAAAGCATTCTTAATGACCAAAACTTATTAAAATAAGGAGTAATGAGACTCCACATTTTTAAAAGTTAATTTTTAGTTGTTTGGCAGTCATCAAGACTTATTGCGCTGTTAAAACTTAGTTTAGACCTGGTATATTTAAGCATACCTGTTTTTTGGCGATATTAATTAGTTTTCAGCTGGGTAGAAGAGCAAGTTGGCACTGGTCCATTGATTCTGTTGATTGCAGCTGGCGATATCCCTTTAACGCGAACCTGTCAGATCGCCATTGAACCAGGATGAGCAAGTTCCAGATTTCGGCATTTGACTGTGCATGTGCTCTTTCATATGGCCACTAACAACGATGAGCACTGTTGAGCTCACCATTCTTTTTAAAGCAATTTCCGACCCAATATGTTTTACTGGGACTTCCTTTATTAGGTATATGCTGTATTATAATACCACAAAAATCAATTTACAGAGCAAACGATGTTTTTCTAAAGTACATATACCATGAAAAGTGTAGCAACCAAAAACAAGTTTTAAAGTTATTGTTATGACTAGTGATTAGTAGTAATACAAATACAATCGATGATATCATTAACTTTGCTAATGATGTTATGTAGAATGATGCAGCTGCAATATACCCAAATGTTCTGCTCCCAGGTTGTAGAATAGATCCATGCTATCCCTTCCTTTGGCCGTCCCGAAAAGTTTATCCAGATGATCCGTCAGTTCCATGATGGCCAGAGTCATGGAAGTGCTGAGTGAATGATCCATCTCAGCCTCCCCCCAATATCCCCACCATCACAGAAGCCAGTCTTCAGCCAATTCGATTCACTTCACGTGATATCAAGAAACGGCTGAGTGCACTGGATACAGCAAAGGCTATGGGCCCCGACAACATCCCAGCTGTAGTGCTGATGACTTGTGCTCCAGAACTAGCCGCGCCTCTAGCCAAACTGTTCCAGTACAGCTACAACACTGGCATCTACCCGACAATGTGGAAAATTGCCCAGCTCTGTCCTGTACACAAAAAGCAGAACAAATCCAATTCGGCCAATTACCGCCCCATCAGTCTACTCTCAATTATCAGCAAAGTGATGGAAGGTGTTGTCGACAGTGCTATCAAGCGGCACTGACTCACCAATAACCTGCTCACCAATGCTCAGTATGGGTTCTGCCAGGATCACTCGGCTCCAGACCTCATTACAGCCTTGGTCCAAACATGGACAAAAGAGCTGAATTCCAGAGGTGCGGTGAGAGTTACTGCCCTTGACATCAAGGCAGCATTTGACTGAGTGTGGCACCAAGGAGCCCTAGTAAAATTGAAGTCAATGGGAATCGGGGGAAAACTCTCCAGTGGCTGGAGTCATACCTAGCACAAAGGAAGATGGTACTGGTTGTTGGACGCCAATCATCTCAGCCCCAGGACATTGCTGCAGGAGTTCCTCAGGGCAGTGTCCTCGGCCCAACCATCTTCAGCTGCTTCATCAATGACCTTCCCTCCATCATAAGGTCAGAAGTGGGGATGTTCGCTGATGATTGCACAGTGTTCATTTCCAATCGCAACCCCTCAGATAATGAAGCAATCCGTGCCCGCATGCAGCAAGACCTGGACAACATCCAGGCTTGGGCTCATAAGTGGCAAGTAACATTCACGCCAGACAAGTGCCAGGCAATGACCATCTCCAACAAGAGAGTCTAACTACCTCCCCTTGACATTCAACGGCATTACCATTGCCGAATCCCCCACCATCAACATCCTGGGGGTCACCATTGTCCAGAAACATAACTGGACCAGCCACATAAATACTGTGGCTACAAGAACAGGTCAGAAGTTGGGTATTCTGCAGCGAGTGACTCACCCCCTGACTCCCCAAAGCTTTTCCACCATGTACAAGGCACAAGTCAGGAGTGTGATGGAATACTCTCCACTTGCCTGGATGAGTGCAGCTCCAACAACACTCAAGAAGCTCAACACCATCCAGGACAAAGCAGCCCGCTTGATTGGCACTCCATCCACCACCCTAAACATTCACTCCCTTCACCACCGGCGCATCGTGGCTGCAGTGTGTACCATCTACAGGATGCACTGCAGCAACTCGCCAAGGCTTCTTCGACAGCACCTCCCAAACCCGCGACCTCTGCCATCTAGAAGGACAAGGGCAGCAGGCACATGGGAACAAAACCCCTGCACGTTCTCCTCCAAGTCACACACCATCCCAACTTGGAAATATACCGCCATTGCTTCATCGTCACTGGGTCAAAATCCTGGAACCCGCTACTTAATAGCACTGTGGGAGAACCTTCACCACATGGACTGCAGCGGTTCAAGAAGGCGGCTCACCACCACCTTCTCAAGGGCAATTAGTTTTGGGCAATAAATGCTGTCCTTGCCAGCGACGCCCACATCCCATGTACGAATAAAAAAAAACGTTCTCTATCTCCAATGGAGTCAAACAGGATTGTGATCCAGCTCTCACCTTGTTTAGTACCTTCTATGCATACTTATGCCTTCAGGAAGTTGGATAAAGTAGTGTATATTCACTACAGAACAGATGGCAAGTTATACAATCTCTACCGACTGCAGTCGAAAACTAAGACCTCTGAAGAACTTGTTCAGGAGTTCTTGTTTGCAGATGACCGTACCCTGGTTGCCCACACAGAAGAGAACCTTCAAGTCATCATGGACCATTTATCAGATGCTTATAAGAAATTTGGGGGTAAATTTTAACCCCAGGCGCGGGTGGGTTAGGGATGAGTGGGAAGGTAAAAATCTTAAAATTAAAACCCGACCCCAACTTGCCTCTGGCCCACCCACTTCCGGTTTTAATGGAGGTGGGTCGACCAGTAAAATCTTTTAAGGAGGCTGCGGGCCTCCATTTTGACAGGTGTTTTTGACAGGGGGCTGGGATACCTGGGACCTCTGCTTCACGCCAAGTAAGAGATGACTGATCCCCCGTTGATCGACCCCCAATGACCCCTGAACTCTCCTGATGACCCCCGAACACCCCGATGAACAAAGCCCCCATGACCAAACCCCCCGATGACTGGCCCCCCCCCGATGACCCCCGACCACCGCCACCCCAAGCAATGACTGCGCCCCCCGCCCCCCCCCCACCCCCGATCTAAGACTTACCTGCTGGCATCTGCTCCCTGGCAGCTCTCCCATCCGACTGACAGCCAACCTGTCAATCTGGCTGACCTGTCGGGCGGGAAACCTACAGAAAAAAAATGAAAGACATCCTTACGTCAAAATCGTAAGGACGTCTGGTAAACCCGTACTTTCGGGTTTGCCGTCAGGAATTACCCCCGCCCTCTTCCTGGCTCTTCGTTAAAATTTACCCCTTGTCCTCACTATCAGTCTGAAGAAGATGGAAGTTATATACCAGCCTGCCCCTGGAAAGCCTTACGTGCCACCCAATATTAGCAACTAAGGGCACACACTGTGTATAGTGGATTGGTTCACCTCCCGAGGCAGCATGTGTCACGTGATGGGCTTTTAAATGATGAAGTGCACCACAGATTGTTAAAGCGAGTAGTTAGTTTGTGGAAGGCTCCGTGTGAGGTTATGGGATAAAAGAGGCATTAAACAGGCAACAAAACCTAAGGCCTACAAGGCAATAGTTATAACATCCTTACTGTATGTGTGCGATAGCTGGACCACTTATAGCTTACCACGTCAGAAAACTCAATCATTCCCACCTAGGTTGCCTCAGAAAGATCATGAAAATTCGATGGTGACCCAAGATTCTGCACACTGAGGTCCTCAGAAGAGCAAATATGTCAGGCATAGAAACAATGAGAGTAAAGGCGCAGCTAAGGTGGGCTGGTCACTTAGTCCCAATGCCTGATACTAGACTACCCAAGAAGAGATTCTATAGTGAGCTGAAGCTTGGTAAATACTTTTGTAGTGGTCAGTTCAAAAGATATAAGGATTGCCTAAAGACCAATCTAAAAAAAATGTGGCAACTCAACTGAAACTTGGGAGCATGATGCTTCTGAAAGGAGAAAGTGGCAAAAGATGATTCACGATAGCACGACAAAGCTTGAAATGAGTCTTATCCAGTTAGCCGAAGGAAAGAGAGACCGAAGGAAATCAAGGAAAGATCAGACCTTAGGTCAATCTGACATCTGATGTCCTAAGTGTGGGAAAACATTACTCGTGAAAATCAGACTTTACAGTCATTTGAGAACCCACAATCTGTATTAATTGGAGATGAATCATAGATTGTCATCATTGACAACGATGAACAAACCATCATCATCCCTTCCTACAACGACCTAATTAATCCAAATGGACATTCCTTATGCTTATGGCACAACATAACATATTTAATGAAGTAACGGAGAGGGTTGATGAGGGTAGTGCGGTTGATGTTGTGTATATGGACTTTCAAAAGGCATAATAGACTTGCAAGCAAAATTAAAGCCCATGGATTTAAAGGGACAGTGGCAGCGTAGATACAAAATTGGCTACCGTACAGAAAGCAGAGAGTAGTGGTGAATGGTTGTTTTTCAGACTGGAGGGAAGTATACAATGGTGTTCCCCATGGGTCAGTGTTAGGACCATTGGTCTTCTTGATATATATTAATGACCTTTACTTGGGTATACAGGGTATAATTTCAAAGTTTACAGATGACACAAACTCGGGAATGTAGTAAACAATGTGGAGGATAGTAACAGACTTCAGGAGGACATAGACAGACTGGTGAAATGGGCAGACATATGGCAGATTAAATTTACGCAGAGAAGTGTGAATTGATGCACTTTGGTCGGAAGAATGAGGGGAGGCAATATAAATTAAATGGTACAATTTTAAAGGGGGTACAGGAACAGAGAGACTGGGGGTTGCATGTACACAAATCTTTTGACGATGGCAGGACAAGTTGAGAAGGCTGTTAAAAAAGCATATGGGATCCTGGGCTTTATTAATAGAGGCATAGAGTACAAAAGCAAGGAAGTTATGTTAAACCTTTATAAAACACTGGTTAGGCCCCAGCTGGAGTACTATGGCCAATTTTGGGCACAACACTTTAGGAAGGATGTCAAGGCCTTAGAGAGGATGAAGAAGAGATTTACTAGAATGGTACCAGGGATGAGAGACTTCAGTTGTGTGGAGAGACTGGAGAAGCTGGGGCTGGTCTCCTTCGAGCAGAGAGGTATTCAAAATAATGAATGGTTTTGATAGAGCAAATAAGGAAAAACTGCTTCCAGTGGCAGAAGAGTTGGTAAACAGAGGACACAGATTTAAGGTGATTGGCAAAAGAGCCAGAGGCGACATGAGGAAACAATTTTTTACGCAGAGAGTTGTTATGATCTGGAATGCACTGCCTGAAAGGGTGGTGGAAGTAGATTCAATAGTAACTTTCAGAAGGGAATTGGATAAATACTTGAAGGGAAATACTTGAGGGCTACGGGGAAAGAGCAGGGGAGTGGGACTAATTGGATGGCTCTTCCAAAAAGCTGGCACAGGCACAGGCATGATGGGCCAAATGGCCTCCTTCTGTGCTGTAACATATTATGATACTACTATGAACAATTTCATAAGACTTCAGTCACTGCTCAGGGCTTGAACCTCGTGGTAATTAAACAGGCTGTGCTGTTAATATTTTTCACTTTGATGTATCCTATCCTGCTGTTTGGCTTAAGTTCAAAAAATATTTTGAGTCATATAAAAACATAATTAAGAGTCATTAGTCTGCATGATGTGTGCAGTTAAAATTTGAAACAGAGAGTAGTGGTGAACAATTGTTTTTTGGACTGGAGGGAGGTGTACAGTGGTGTTCCCCAGGGGTTGGTATTAGGACCACTGCTTTTCTTGATATATATTAATGACATGGACTTGGGTGTACAGGGCACAATTTCCAAATCTGCAGATGACACAGAACTTGGAAGGATAGTAAACAGTGAAGAGGATAGTAATAGACTTCAAGAGGATATAGACAGGCTGGTGGCATGGGCGGACACGTGGCAGATGAAACTTAACACAGAAAAATGCGAAGTGATACATTTTGGTAGGAAGAACGAAGAGAGGCGATATAAACTAGAGGACACAACTCTAAAAGGGGTACAGGAACAGAGAAATCTGGGGGTATATATGCACAAATTGTTGAAGGTGGCAGGGCAGGTTAAGAAAGCAGTTAAAAAAGCATATAGAGGCATTGAGTACAAAAGTATGGAAGTCATGATGAGCCTTTATAAAACACTGGTTCGGCCACAACTGGAGTATTGTGTCCAGTTCTGGGCACCGCACTTCAGGAAAGATGTGAAGGCCTTAGAGAGGGTACAGAAGAGATTTACTAGAATGATTCCAGGGATGAGGGACTTTAGTTACGTGGATAGACTAGAGAAGCTGGGGTTGTTCTCCTTGGAACAGAGACGGTTACGAGGAGATTTGATAGAGGTATTCAAAATCATGAAGGGTCTAGACAGAGTAGACAGAGAGAAACTGTTCCCATTGGCGGAAGAGTCAAGGGCCAGAGGACATAGATTTAAGGTGATTGGCAAAAGAACCAAAGGTGACATGAGGAAAATCTTTTTTACGCAGCGAATGGTTAGGATTTGGAATGCACTGCCCGAGGGGGTGGTGGAGGCAGATTCAATGATGGCCTTCAAAAGTACTTGAAAGGAAAAAATCTGCAGGGCTACGGGGAAAGGGCAGGGGAGTGGGACTAGCTGAATTGCTCTTGCATAGAGCCGGCGTGGACTCAATGGGCCGAATGGCCTCCTTCCATGCTTTCTATGATTCTATAATTCTGAAGCACAGCATAATTATTTTAAATCCTCCATCCTGCTAAATATTTAGACTTTTTAGCTTGCGATACAATATCATAGAAAACTAAAGTAGTATGATACCTTTTATGGAAGCAATATGAAACATAAAGCATATAGCTTGAGTCACATATTGCAATAAAATAGTTATTTATCTTCATTTAAAGTGGTAGTTTTGTCAACTTTCCATTTAGAAATTCAATTACATTATGAAAAACACATTGGCCCAGAAGTTGCTGCAAAAATAACAGCGAGTTCACGGTGCACGCCGTTATTAATGCGTAAAAAAACCAGTAATTTGTGGCGAGGAAGAGATACCCCGTGAGTTGTGAATTGCCACAAATGGCTCGACGATTTGCGCTGCTCTGCCATTAGTCTCACGAAAACCAGAGCTCACTGTCAACCTCTCTACGAGTGTCAAGAATTTGTTGCATTTGTGCTGTGAAAATAAATTATACTCGCCGCAGAGAATTAGGACTGTTATTTCAAGGACCCTGTTAATGGGGTAATTTATGTTTCCAATGGGATTCCACTTTGAAACCAGTTAACAATTAATGATAATTGTTCTGCACATGCCACAGAAGCATGCAACCAGATGCAAGTTAAAATGGGGAAATTATAAAACAACAACAACAACAGAAATTAAACAAATACTTTGTATCTGTCTTCACAGAAGAAGAGACAAAAAACCTCCCAGAAATACTAGAGAACCTGGCGAGAATGGGGAACTGAAAGAAATTAGTATTCGTAAAAAAAATAGTACTAGAGAAACTAATGGGACTGAAAATCGATAAATCCCAAGGACCTGATGATCCACATCCCAGGGTTTCAAAAGAGGTGGCTATAGAGATAGTGGATGCATTGGTTATCATCTTCCAAAATTCTATAGATTCTGGAATGGTTCCTGCAGATTGGAGGGTAGCAAATGCAACCCCACTATTTAAGAAAGGAGGGAGAGAGAAAGCAGGGAATTACAGACCTGTTAGCCTGACATCAGTAGTAGGGAAAATGCTAGAATCTATTATAAAGGATGTGATAACAAGACACTTAGAAAATAATAATAGGATTTGGCAGTTAACATGGATTTATGAAAGGGAAATCATGTTTGACAAACCTATTGGAGTTCTTTGAGGATATAACTAGTGGAATAGATAAGGGGGAACCAGTGGATGTGGGGTATTTGGATTTTCAGAAGGCTTTCGATAAGGTCCCACACAGGAGGTTGGTGAACCAAGTTAGAGCCTGTGGAATTGGGGGTAATGTACTGGCATGGATTGAGAATTGGTTAACAGACAGAAACAGAGAGTAGGAATAAACAGGTCTTTTTCAGGTCGGCAGACTGTGACTAGTGGGGTACCGCAGGGATCGGTGTTTGGGCCCCAGCTATTCACAATGTATATCAATGATTTGGATGAGGGGATCAAATGTAATATTTCCAAGTTTGCTTATGACACAAAACTAGCTGGGAATGTGAGTTATGAGGAGGATGCAAGGAAGCTTCAAGGGGATATAGACAGGCTAAGCGAGTGGGCAAGAACATGGCAGATGGAATATAATGTGGAAAAATGTGAAGTTATCCACTTTGGTAGGAAAAACAGACATGCAGAATGTTTTTTAAATGGTGAGAGATTGGGCAATGTTGATGTTCAAAGGAGCCTGGGTGTCCTTGTACATGAGTCACTAAAAGCTAACATGCAGGTGCAGCAAGCAATTAGAAAGGCAAATTGTATGTTGGCCTTTATTACAAGAGGATTTGAGTACAGGAGTAAAGATGTCTTACTGCAATTATATAGGGCCTTGGTGAGACAGTGTCCTAGGCCCAACCATCTTCAGCTGCTTCATCAATGACCTTCCCTCCATCATAAGGTCAGAAATGGGGATGTTCGCTGATGATTGCACAGTGTTCAGTTCCATTCGAAACCCCTCAGATAATGAAGCAGTCCGAGCCCGCATGCAGCAAGACCTGGACAACATCCAGGCTTGGGCTGATAAGTGGCAAGTAACATTCGCACCAGACAAGTGCCAGGCAATGACCATCTCCAACAAGAGAGAGTCTAACCACCTCCCCTTGACATTCAATGGCATTACCATCGCCGAATCCCCCACCATCAACATCCTGGGGGTCACCATTGACCAGAAACTTAACTGGACCAGCCATATAAATACTGTGGCTACGAGAGCAGGTCAGAGGCTGGGTATTCTGCGGCGAGTGTCTCACCTCCTGACTCCCCAAAGCCTTTCCACCATCTACAAGGCACAAGTCAGGAGTGTGATGGAATACTTTCCACTTGCCTGGATGAGTGCAGCTCCAACAACACTCAAGAAGCTCAACACCATCCAGGACAAAGCAGCCCGCTTGATTGGCACCCCATCCACCACCCTAAACATTCACTCTCTCCACCACCAGTGCACCGTGGCTGCAGTGTATACCATCTAGAGGATGCACTGCAGCAACTCGTCAGGACTTCTTCGACAGCACCTCCCAAACCCGCGACCTCTACCACTTAGAAGGACAAGAGCAGCCGGCACATGGGAACAATAACACCTGCACATTCCCCTCCAAGTCACACACCATCCCGACTTGGAAATATATTGCCATTCCTTCATCGTCGCTGGGTCAAAATCCTAGAACTCCCTTCCTAACAGCACTGTGGGAGAACCGTCACCACACGGACTGCAGCGGTTCAAGGCGGTGGCTCACCACCATCTTCTCAAGGGCAATTAGGGATAGGCAATAAATGCCGGCCTCGCCAGCGACGCCACATCCCATGAACGAATAAAAAAAAGACTGCACCTGGGAGTATTGTGTACAATTTTGGTCTCCTTACCTAAGAAAGGCTATACTTGCCATAGAGGGAGTGCAACAAAGGTTCACCAGACTGTTTCACCAGATTGTCGTATGAGGAAAGATTGAGTAGACTAGGCCTGTATTCTCTAGAGTTTAGAAGAATGAGAGTTGACCTCATTGAAACATACAAAATTCTTATAGGACTCGACAGGGTAGATGCATGGAGGATGTTTCCCCTGGCTGGGGAGGCTAGAACCAGGGGTCACAGTCTCAGAATAAAAGGGAGGCCATTTAGGACTGAGATGAGGAGAAGTTTCTTCACTCAGAGGGTGATGAATCTTTGGAATTCTCTATCCCAGAGGGCTTTGGAGGCTCAGTCATTGAGTACATTCAAAACAGTGATAGATTTCTAGATATTAAAGGCATCAAGGGATATGTGGATGGTGCAGGAAAATGGCGTAGGGGTAGAAGATCAGCCATGATCTTGTTGAATGGTGGAGCAGGCTCGAGGGGCTGGATGGCCTACTCCTGCTCCAATTTCTTATGTTCTTACGTTCTAACTTGCATTTATATAGCACCTTTAACGTAGTAAAATGTCCCAAGGTGCTTCACAGGAGCATTATCAAACAAAATCACACAGAAAAAAAAATGCATTAGGGTATACAACTAAATGATAGAACTAAAAGGAAACAAAGAAAGCACAGATTGGAACGTGCTTTACTGGACGCGAATGTCACTGATTAAGAATACTCAGGCTAGTAACTGGCTGGCAAAGCAAGAAATGTTTCTGACCAGCAGAGAGGAAGATCATCAAATTTGATTTGTTATGAATTGCTATAAAATAGATAGCTTTTGCATGCAGGCAGCAGCTGCCTTTGGTTCCTGGATTTCATGAATTAAAAAACAATTTGAATCGTGGGCAGGAGGCAGTCTTATTTATATGTTTATGTGTCATGTTTCATAGGCATGTAATTTGGTGATATTTTAATAAACTTCATTTAAATAATCAGATGTCCAAGTTGCCAATTAAGAACTTTGCTAACCACTGAAATCCATAAATTTCATTGTTTAAGGAGATAGATTATTTGTCCCGTCATTCACCAAGGTCCCAGATTCCTCACTGACCTCACCGTTATCAATTCATACTTCCAGCAATTTGTGGCGCAAAATTAATTGGAGCTGAAGGGTGTGGAAAAAAATTCAACTCATGGTGCTCACTGCAAAATGCCCTGCTCCAGCAAATTCTGGGCCGTTATTACTGTTATTATTACTGTTATTACATTATTAGTGTTCTGAACACAAAACCACCATTTTTCAATGGCTTCTCAGGTAATCTAATGGCGTGTTGTAGTGTGACAGACAAATGCTAACAAACCCAAAGCACTGAATCTTCCAGGTTAATAATAACCAGAATAAAATCACTATTGACCGAAGATCTGAAGGGTCATCACTTCTCAGAGCGTTGCTGTGTTTTTTACATAACCAAACATTGAAATAGGAAAGGAGATAGAAGAGCAAATATGTAGGCAAATTTCTGAGAATTGCAAAAACAGTAGGGCAGTAATAGTAGGGGGTTTCAACTACTCTAATATTAACTGGGACACAAACAGTGTGAAGGATATAGAATGCGCAAAATTCTTAAATTGCATTCAGGAGAACTTTTTTAGCCAGTACATAGCAAGCCCAACAAGAGAGGGGGCAGTTCTGGATTTAGTTTTAGGAAATGAGGCTGTGCGGGTGGAAGGAGTATCAGTGGGAGAGCATCATGATGGTAGTGATCATAATTCAGTTAGTTTTAGGATAGTTATGGAAAAGGTCAAAGATAGAACAGGAGTTCAAGTTCTCAATTGGGGAAAGGCCAATTTTACTAAGCTAAGAAGTGATTTAGCGAAAGTGCACTGGAAACAGCTACTTGAAGGTAAATTGGTGTGCGAGCAGTGGGAGGCATTCAAGGGGAACATTCAAGAGGTGCAGAGTAAATATGTTCCCACAAAGAAAAAAGGGTGGTGCTGCCAAATCTAGAGGCCACTGGATGTCAAGGAGCATACAGGTTAAGATAAGGCAGAAAAGGAAAGCTTATGTCAGACACCGAAAGCTCAATTCTACAGAAAGCCTACAGGAGTACAAAAAGTGCAGGGGTGAAATTAAAAAGGAAATTAGGAAAGCAAAGAGAGGGCATGAAAAAATATTGGCAAGTAAAATCAAGGAAAACCCAAAAGTGTTTTATAAATACACAAAGAGCAAGAGGATAACTAAGGAAAGAGTAGAGCCTATTAGAGACCAAAAAGTTAACCTATGTGTGGAGGCGGAAGATATTGGTATGGTTCTTAATGAATACTTTGCATCTGTCTTCACAAAAGAGAGGGACGATGGACACATTGTATTTAAGGAGGAGTGTGAAATATTGGATGGGATAAACTTAGTGAGAGAGGACGTATTAAGGGGATTTGAAAGTAGATAAATCGCCAGACCCAGATGAAATGTATCCCAGGCTGTTAAAAGAAGCAAGGAAGAAAATAGCAGAGGATCTGACCATCATTTTCCAATCCTCCCTGGATACAGGAGTGGTGCTGGAGGATTGGAGGACTGCTAACGTTGCACCACTGTTTAAAAAGGGAGCGAGGGATAGATCGAGTAATTACAGGCCTATCAGTCTAACCTCGGTGGTGGGCAAATTATTGGAATCAATTCTGAGGGACAGGCTGAACCGTCACTTAGAAAGGCACAGAGTAATCAAGGACAGTCAGCATGGATTTGTTAAGGGAAGGTCGTGTCTGACTAACTTTATTGAATATTTTGAGGAGGTAAAAAGGAGTCGATGAGGGTAGTGCGTTTGATGTAGTCTACGTGGATTTTAGCAAAGCTTTTGACAAGGTTCCACGTGGCAGAATGGTCAAAAAAGTACAAGCCCATGGGATCCAAGGGAGGGTGGCAAGTTGGATCCAAAATTGGCTCAGTGGCAGGAAGCAAAGGGTAAAGGTCGATGGTGTTTTTGTGACTGAAAGACTGGTTCCAATTAGGTTCCGCAGGGCTCAGTACTAGGTCCCTTGCTTTTTGTGATATATATTATGTAGGGGGCATGATTAAGAAGTTTGCAGATGATACAAAAATTGGCCGTGTGGTTGATCGTGAGGAAGAAAGCTGTAGACTGCAGGAAGATATCAATGGACTGGTCAGTTGGACAGAAAAGTGGCAAATGGAATTCAATCTGGAGAAGTGTGAGATAATGCATTTGGGGAGGGCAAACAAGGCAAGGGAGTACACGGTAAATGGGTGGATACTGAAAAGTGTAGAGGAAGTGAGGGACCTTGGAGTGCACGTCCATAGATCCCTGAAGGTAGCAGGACAGGTAGATAAGGTGGTTAAGAAAGCATATGGGATACTTTCCTTTATTAGCTGAGGCATAGAATATAAGAGCAGGGAGGTTATGCTGGAACTGTATAAAACGCTAGTTAGGCCACAGCTTGAGTACTGTGTACAGTTCTGGTCACGACATTACAGGAAGGATGTAAATGCCCTAGAGAGGGTACAGAGGAGATTTACGAGGATGTTGCCAGGACTGGAGAATTTTAGCCAAAAGGAAAGGTTAGATAGGCTGGGGTTGTTCTCTTTGGAACAGAGGAGGCTGAGGGGTGATTTAATTGAGGTGTACAAAATTATGAGGGGCATAGATAGAGTGGATAGGAAGGACCTAGTTCCATTAGCAGAGAGGTCAATAACCAGGGGGCATGGATTTGAAGTGATTGGTAGATGGATTAGAGGGGAGCTGAGGAAAAATGTTTTCACCCGGAGGGTGGTGGGGGTCTGGAACTCACTGTCTGAAAGGGTGGTAGAGGCAGAAACCTTCAACTCATTTAAAAAGTACCTGGATGTGCACCTGAAATGCCGTGACCTACAAGGCTACGTACCAAGTGCTGGAAAGTGGGATTAGGCTGAGTGGCTCATTTTTGGCCGGCGTGTACACGATGGGCTGAATGGCCTCCTTCTGTGCCGTAAGTTTTCTATGATTGATTCTAGTAAAGATAAATATATTATACAGCCAACGGCAACTAGGCACTGAGCAGAATCTGTGCGACATCCAGCACCACCTACTTCTTATTGAAGAGATAACTCCTTGATTTAATCTGCATCAGGGCAAGCACAGTGGCAATTATTTGAGCGTGGTTTGTATGGGTGCACGATCATTAATTTCAGCCTGGTACAGGCACAGTAAAGAGTGGCACTGCAGTCACTGGTAAGAGAAATGCAGATGCAATATGTGACACCTTGGGCTATATTAGTGTTGAAGGGAGTGTTAGGTAGGAAATAGTTTTCTGAACCTCCATCTTGTAATAAAGGAAAGGATTTGTGGGATTATTGTTAATGTCGTGGCTGCACCATGTGGGATATAACGTGAATCATTAAGCTCTTACACCAGAAAGGCATTTCTAAAATGAGCTATTGAGTCATTGACAGGAGTCATCCCCCCCAAATCAAGCTAGGTGCTCCAGTTCTTGACTCATACCATCAGTACTGAAGTCAAACAATTACTTATATTTCCAGATTCTGCTTAATGGCTAATACATAAAAAATGCTTTCTTCTGGTACAGGATATGTAAACATTGTGATGAAAATCGGTGAGTAAAAGATCCTCCATCTCCCCTTACACTTAAAGAGCTCCAAGCAATCCGTGATGAATTTGTTCTGGCAATGCCAGCCTCAGTAAAGTTATACAGATTCAGGGAGGTATGTTTGGAATTTTTTTTTGAGTCTGGATTGGATAAAAGTCTCCTCTCTTTGTAAGGGTGAAATGAGTTTGGACAATTTCAACCCAGTTTCTAGCAGGCACAAAACTGGCACAAGAATTGGCAAGCTCACTCACACAAAGCACAAGAACAGCTGGTGGGGGAAATGGAAAATGTAACATTGGTGCAGTAGAACTGTACTTCTAATGCTGTTATTATTAACTAAGTGTGCATGATTTTACTCTCAGTACAAATACATGGTTTAAGCGGCAGCGTTTTGAAAGGATGCTGGGTGAAAGTAGATATGTGTAGCGTTTAATACGTTCATCCAAAATGTATCCCTCTGCTACTCGAGCAGAGGTGTTAACCCATTTATTTTAAACGGGTTAACCACTTCACTAAAATAGCACAGGAAAATATTTCAGCTGAACATTAAAGGGACAATTTTACGAGTCCACACTGCCAGCAGGGTGCCTCACCCACTGAGAGCGCGTATCAGAAACTCGGATGGATATTGTCCACAATTATCTGATCATTTTCCACCAGTAGCTTAGACTCATAAATTCACCCCTTAAATGCAATCCCACTGTGTAATTTCAGGGCCGCAGTTTATTTATTATAGCGCAAACGCACAAAAAAGGTCTTTTTTCTGCAAAGTGTGTGTGCAATTCTGTACCAAATGTTTCAAGGGCAAATTAAAGTTTGAATGTATTTTTATATTTGTCCTTAAGTAACTGAAATGAAGAAAGTGGCACCTGCAGCAAATGTTCTTTTCAAATTAACCACTTGTCCTGCCAATGAACCACTTATTCCACACACAGGAATTTAAGAAAAACCACACATCTTTAATAGAACTAAGGATGGCCCTTTAACACTTTTCAACCTGGAATGTTTGTCAATCTCAAACAGCAGCTGGTCAGACCAGAGGCCAAATACTTTTAGTTTACCTTAATGACAATTAATACTTTAATGACAATTAAATTGACTTTTAAGTCTATACCTCTGTGAAGAGCTAATTAACTTCACTGTCAGATATCCCCAAAGTCTTGGAAATTTCCAATACTTTGCTTTAAATAAATTTATTCACTATTGTGTTATTGGAAATTGGATAGACTTATGAGAAACAGGAAGAACTGTTTTTGAAGAGTTGAAAGAAATAAAATATTTAATGCCCTATCAACAGGCATGGAGGAGATCAGGATTCAGCAACTGCACTGTGAAGGGGTTAGAGGTTAGGAGCACAGAGGGCGTGTGATCTGAAGAATATAGAATAGAATAGAATAGAATCATCAACAAAAGAATAGATAGGATTGGATGATAAATGGAGGAGATTACAGATGAAGAATGAAGTGTGTAGAAAATGAGTCTCGGGGAGCTCCTGAGTAAATGGAAAGAGTCAAAGGATGAGCCATCAGTTATATCACAAATAGAACGGTCAATTTTCCTGTCATCAGACTGAACCCCACCAGCATGATTCAGGTACGTGGAAACCAGGAAACTGGGTGTTCACTGGGGGGTCCAGTAATCTTGCCTGGTCTCCACTAGAAAACTGCCCCGTCATTCATGGCTTTCTGATTAGACTTTACAATTGTATAATTTGCAAGTGCTTTCTTTCATGTGCAAAAATCCAACAAATAAAAGCTATGAGCTTCCTTTCGCATGTACTGTCCATACAAATGAGGGACTTTTGGTGCCCCAAAGTATTTCCCAAACTTCAAGCCAAATTAATGTCAAGGGTTACTTCCACCCACATAAACATTAACACCAGGCATTAAAGGCAACTGTCAAAAGGACACAGACTTTTCAATTAGGTTTTTTGGTTGGATTTTGACGAGTTTCTTGCTGGGCTTTTACTTGCTATATGATAATAGACTGGAAGCTGAGTTATTGGGGATAATTTTGACTTTGTGCGTTAGTGTAAAACGGGCGATAGCGAATTGGCAGCCCGTTTTACATCTCTGCCGAATTTCATTTCCACGGAAATCAAAATTGGGAGAGACAAAATGTTAGTAAAGTAAACCCAATTTATTGCCCTACCTGTGTTCAGTGCATTGGTCCTCAAGCATTTTTTACACTGGTGCTTTCCCTTGGTGATCGTGCAAATGCTTGGGCTTAAGGCCTGTTTCAGGTGCGGGTCCTGGACGCCTATACTGGAGCCTTTACCAATAAGGCAGGTAGTGCACTTCTGGTGTGGAATGCAAGCGCGCACGCTGCCTGCCATATTGGATGTTTAGGCGCCCATTTTACAGCTGTAAAACGGGAGCGGCGTCAATGGATTTCTAGGCCAATCTCCCTTTCCTGAATCTATGCTGAGCGTTCTTTAACAAATTCTGCTTTTCCAAATGTTCACCCACCAGATCTCAAGATTGTTTCAAAGATTTCCCCTACAACGGATGTAAACTTGCTAATCCATAGTTTTCAGGTTACCAGATCCTGTTTTGAATAATGGAGTTATATTAGCTGCTTTCCAACTCTTAGGAATGTCTCCTGAATTTATCAAGCTTACAAAAATGTCAGTGGCAAGGCTTATAGTTGCACATGGCTGTACCTTCTTTGAAAATCAAGCCCAAAGTCCCTATTGGATTAGAAATGTTTGTTTTTACGTCTGTTTCAAATTGTATCTGAAAGCCTAAGTTTCACTTACCCAGAATTTAGCATTAATCGGGTTAAAGTGATATTTTCATCATTCTGTGCTGCTGCTGCCACCACTTTCTCAGAATGAATCCGTTTTTAAGCAGTCTCGGAAGGTTAGTGATTGCGTGACAAAAGTACCGGTTGTAAAACGCTGTGTCCTCTGTGCAGAGATCTCTCAGGATGTTGTAATAATACAGACAAACCAAGTGAACTGAACAGGTGTCCGCCAAAGCTGCCAGAAGCTCTGCAATTCCTATCAAGCCAGATGGAGGAAGAATGTCTTCCTGAATCCTGAATTAGTCTTTGGAGATTGCTTGTGGAAGTTGAGCTAAAGCATGAAGGTAACACATCCCTTAAAATAGAATCTAATTACACAGCTTTACCTGGATGACTCTGTAACTGTATTTATCCAGGCCAAACAGGCCCTCTTCTTCAGTCATGACTTTGTGTTTATGGCAGTGGACCGGAAAATGTTTGCAGGGCTAGGACGAGCAGGAAAGGAGCATGAATACTCTTCCTGGCCCTACAAAAATCTGTAAAAAAAACCCAAAAACTTACCTTTTCCTTAGCAGCCTGCAGTAGTCCCTTTATGGATCAATGGATAGGTCGCTCAACGTCTGGTATGACTGGGCCTAGTGTGCATGGCGCAAGCTCTGCCCATATGTACATGAAAATTGTAATCAGGGGTGCTACAAACGGCCTATTTTGGGTGGGAGTATTGGGCGCCCATTTAAAGGCCGCCTGAAAATTGAATTAGGCATGCTTTGGGCATCAAAGGGGTGTCCGAGGTGCACATCCAATATTCCTCTGCCAGTCGCCTGTTTTTCAGGCAAGAAAAGGGCGGTTGGCAGTTGACAACCTCCCCCTCAATATATCCACCTGTTTGTTTCATTCCAGTGTAGTATCGTGTATAGACTCAATGTTTTGTCTCAGATAGAGGCACAGATTCACATTCAGTTTATTTAAGCATAAAGCTGATTCACCAAGTGGTCACTGAAAGTACAGAAATCAGTGTCATTTTTAGTTCTGAGTGGCAATCTGAAGTAAAGAATAATTCCTTAATCCAATAATAGCTGCTGCTCTCCTCAAATAAATATGATAATTTATACCACAGATCAATATGCTGTGTAAAAGTTTCCCGTGATAAAAAATAAAAGGGCTCCATAGACCAGGAGTGTCCACTTTATGTCCATGGGCCACTTAGGTCTGTAATATGGAGCCTCACAGGCCACATATAAAGCTTAAAATAACGTTCCTATTAATTTGAACATATCTCTAACTGTGGCTACTAATAGTTAGGATATATCCATCAATGAGAGGACAATGCTGAGAATGTACCTTTCCAAACCTTCACTTCTGTGAAATTCAAAGAGGAAGGACCAGTTTACAAAGATATAAATGCAAGATAAACTGAGTAGGCTGGGCTATATATGGCCCGTGGGCTGTAGTTTGCATACCTCAGCCCTAGACCAGGATGCATAAGTACGTCTGAATTGTTGAGCTGCGAGGAAGGTTATCAGCATAACCACTACTTTTAAAATAAGCTAAGATCCGATGAACACAAGTTTTCAGTAAATGGCAATTTATTCATTAAAAGGTTTTTTTTGCTGTTTTGAAAACAAATTAGATCCTGAACCGGGTACTTTTAAGTCACTTTTGATTTGGTGTCTACCAGCTCATGCTACTCATATACATAATGTTTATAAAGATTATAGTGACTTATAATTAATCTAATTCATCATCTTTGTGGCTTTAACTTTGATCAGTTATGAGGTATGCAAGTTATTTATCGATTTACTTAAAAGAGAGAGTATAATAATATTTGATAATTTTGGAGAGGCATATAGTTATTTGAACAGTTCTGATAAGTGGTCCTGGCTGTTTAGCCATACAGGGAATTGAAAGTAGTTCAGGTACTGTTGATATTTCACCCTAAATGACTGTAAACAAATAGCTGCTTGTTGTTGTGACTCCCCCTCCTAACACCGTATTACATTAAGAACAGCTTTTTGTCCCCCCCTGGAATTTATTCCTACACCTGTGGCCGTAGACATTTCTGACTGTGATTACCATCTGTTACTGTCTATCTGTTGCAGTATTGTCAGGTGAGCTGGCTTTCAACAGTTTATTGTACTATTTTCATGCTGTGTTTATATATATGTTGCAAATTTACATTTCCTGTGAATCTGCAGCACAATCACAGCTACTGGTTCAGTGTAAATGGTGGGGAATTATTTGCATTTAAGTAAAATCTCCCATCTCTTCCTATTGGTTTTGTCTGTGAACCGGAGATTTGTACCCATTAAAGTAAACTGTTGATAGGAATCTCCTATGGACAGCACTTGTGGTGTTCAGGTAATTTTATTCAGTATAGTATCTCCCAGCACAAGAATTGATTCAAGCCAGTCTTCCCTGTAATCCCGGTGGGAGGATCACGTCCCGTTCAAGCCATTATGATTTGAAATGAATGTGACCGCCAGGGTTTACAAAGTACAAACAGGCCTTTCATCAGATGCACATTAACTGGGTCAATTCTACCTTCAGTGCAATGTCATAAATCCGGTTAAATTTCATTGAACTACATTAATGGGATACTGCAGCGTACAGTTTGGGGACTGTATGAAGAAAAGAAAGCATGCTCACGGTCTTGGCATTTTGTCCTAAATGCTGAACAATGTAATAATAATGTCTTTCATAAAGCATCTAGTTATTTTATGGAGGGTGTGCAAATTTTTGGGCAGAGATTTGTTGGATTTTATTATTTTTATTCTTTAGAGTTAGTCAGCTCTGGAAGTGGCTTCTGCTGGTACTTGAAGAATGTGATATTTTACATCTGAAGGATGTACTGCCTGGGATAGCCCAATGTTCAGTAACATTCCAAATCATTAGAGTTCATTCCCTGAAAAAAATGGAAAGCTAGAAGGAGCCTGAACACTGGGTATAATGCACATAGAACAGATAAATATATATAATCTATGGGTGTAATAGGAATTCCACTCATAAAATTGTCACTTCACAATTGTAAAAATCCAAAAATATCAGTTCACACAAGTGTGAAAATGCCAAACTGTTAGTTCACGTGTGCAAGAATGGAAAGTATCAGTTCACCAATGTGGACACAGTATTTACATGAACTTGAAGCTTGGACTGTAGCTAGAGCTGTGGATTGTAGACTAAGTTGAGTAACTCACCCATGATAGTGAGTTCCCAGTATCCTTTCACTCATACTAAAGACTGTCACTAGTAGCTGGCTTGTGCTTGTAGCACTTGTGTGATGTGTTGGGATTTTTACATTCATAAAGAACTCCCATAAGCTGACAATCACGGGCAATATATTTTCTACTTAACGCAATGATGGCTTTTAGGAGAAAAAATTCAGCTTCTGCTTTTCATGCGTATGACAGGAACACATATTGCAAAACTGTGCACTTCTAGCTCATGACCTCCTGTCCATTAATTGTAATGGATGGAAAATCACATGCAGGAAGTGCAACATTTTGCAATATGTGCTCGTAGCAGGCATCAGGAGCACAGAAGCAGAATTTTTGCCCCAAGTTGCTATTTCTGGTGTAACAAATTTTTCCCCCAATTCTTATTCCTACCCTGTGACTTTTGCTGAGAAAGGTTTGCACAGGTAATTGTGGCCCTGTGATACCTCATCCGAGTGACCATTCCCTGTGAGCCTAGCAGACAATGGGGGGTTATTTTCACCTTCACCACTTAGGCAGAGAACTGGCAGAGTGGATTCCCCCGCCCACTGTAGAATTTAATTCCATTGCGGTGAAAATTTAAATTACCCCTTGGGGTATCTCAAACGAGCACAATTTTGCCTCACCCGACATGCAAATACACACAGAGTGCATTGGACAGTGGTCAGGAGTGGAAATCCCATTTGATTTTTTCCTCTCCTTAGCTCAGGGACACAGAGGCCAATTGTAGCACCACAAAGCTAAAATCAGATTAAGGATCAGACTTGGAAACTAATGGCTCAGTGCCACACTAAATAATATTAAATGCATCCTACTGTAAAAGCAGGTGAATAGAGACTAAATAAACCAATGCACCACCTACATCAACTGGGTATTTATCAAGTCCTGTTAAAAAAACATTATCTTCAGCTTTAAATATCATTTTTCATTGGATATTGAAAATGAGAGTTCTCCAACCATACCTGTCATAGGCTATTCTATCCAACAGTGGTTCAAGCCAGCCCTTGTGGCACTCGCAATGTGAGTCCATGAAAACCAAGACATCCCCTGTTGCCCGTGCTGCACCAAGCATGCGACCTCCGATCACCCCCAATCTCTTATTGCTTCGAATTAACTTCACACCTGCCAGCTTGGAAATATACTCACTCAAAGCTGCCTTCAGGTGTCCTGTGAAAAGGAGAAATGAATCACAGTTTTACTCAGCATTACTGATAAAACTGCTAAAAGCAGCAAGACAGCAACATTGCTGAATACAGGCTTGGACTTTATACTCCCTAATGAGTTAAACATGGAGTTATTTATACTTATTTGGGATGGGAGTGATTTATTCACAATCAGTGACCCAACTGAATAACAGACACGTAATGAAGTCATGAATGTGTTCAGAACGTTAGACAGCAAAGAGTGAGAAAAGGCTATTTGTTCCCAAAAACTCATTCTTTCCACAGAGCATATACAATCTGCTTTGTTATGGGCTTTGTTGACCTATTTCTGCAATCAGGTGCCTTTCTATAGTAAGGAAGGGAAACTGGAGGGAGCGCTATCACTGCGCTGTTCTTGTGTGCCTCCTATCAGTTGGCTGAGATGTGATACTGGCAGAAGCCTAGGATGTGGTAGCTCACTCTGTCAACCGAAGTAGGTGCATGACCCAAGCAAACCAAAGAGGAAAACAGGGAAAATAAATTGGAGAATAGCATACTCTCTAGAAACAAAACAAAGCAAAAATATTGCCTCTCAGCATGTGTATTTAATTTTCCAAAGGCAGAACAGTACATGGCAGAGTTTGGTCAGCAGGATCCTATGCTTGCTGCTTCTATGGCACATTACACATATTCAAGCCGGTTCATATTACAATTATAAGACCCAGGAGATTAAAATCATTTATTCAAAAATAAATACAATGTGCATTTGTAAAACGCAATTTAATCTCATTATAAGTAATATAATAGGTGAAAATGGAATAAACTAAGTGCTAACAGAATTCCATATAACAGGACTGGTCACAGCAATACTATGTTTATACTGGCACTTTGCCAAAAATGTGTTTGTGCTTGATTTTCATGTACTCTACGGTGTGATTTTCAATATAGATACAGCATTATTAACAACAACTGTTTCTAAAATTGGCTGAGCACAAATTCAATGTTTTGCTTCATACTATCTTTATTTTCTGTTCCCTTTTCTTTTCCAATTACCCAAAAAGGATAAAATAAATAAATAATACTTGTATGTATGTGAAACTTTTCATGTTGAAATGTTTCAAGGCACTTTCGACATATTTTGCAGTGACTGCAGCTATGTAGGCAAATGCGGCAGCCATTCTGTGCCAAAAATGTCACAAGAACAGCCATGAAATAAATGACAAAAAGCAAAATACTGCGGATGCTGGAAATCTGAAAAAAGAAAAGCAGAAAATACTGGAAACACTGTGAAGAGAGAAACAGAGAAACCAGTTCTGAATCATCGACCTGAAACTTTAACTCTGTTCCTCTCTCCACAGATGCTGTCTGACTAAATAAATGACCAATCTGTTTTATGGTGCTATTGGTTAAGAGAGAATGTTGGCCAAGATTGCAAAAGAACTTCCACTCTTCTTCGAATAATGCAATAGGATCCTAAATGCCCTCCTAAACTGATAGTCTGGACCCTGGTTTAATGGCTAATTTGAAGGATGACACCTGTAACATTGCACTACTGCCTCAGTATGTGGGGGAGGTTGCCAGGTG
The DNA here is from genome assembly GCF_035084215.1 of Heptranchias perlo. Taxonomy (NCBI): domain Eukaryota; kingdom Metazoa; phylum Chordata; class Chondrichthyes; order Hexanchiformes; family Hexanchidae; genus Heptranchias; species Heptranchias perlo. Next base: position 113,164,301 of record NC_090326.1, on the reverse strand, counting down.
TATGTAACTGTGTATTTTTTTTGCAGGGGGAAAGGCGCTGATTCTTAAGATCCTGCCAAAAGTTGGCAGGAGGATTGCAAGCACAGCTGTGCATAGTGATATTACTAATTCTTGCAGCAAAATGATGAAAAGTGAAATATGGAAGACTTCAGGCTATCATGTAAATTTTGAAATATTTTATCAATTGATCTTTGGGAGACTTACAGAATTTCAGTGTGTTTTCTCAAAATAAGATAGTCCTTTAAAACAGGATTTGTGGATTTACCTGATTCTCTGAATTTCTGGCTGTGTGGCATGGAGTTACAGATTGCACATGCTGCAACTATGTATCCTGCATTGTATGAACGTGTACATTTTTGAACAGTTTGAGTTTTAATTCTTTTTTGTTTGGTCCCAGCAGACCTCAGTAAAATCTGACTATGATTCCAGTCTATAATATGGACTGAAGATTCATGGCAGGGGTGAACAACCATCATCTCCTGAGCTGCATGCAGCTATCCTGTGACTGATGTGTGGTTGTTTCTACCTACCCACACATTCAAATGGTCATGAGATGCTGAATAACAAAGGATGCATTCAGTCACAATAAAACAGTCTTCATTTCATGAGGGGATGAGAGGCGAGAAGAGAGGGGAAATGAAAGGGAGCAGAAAAAGCTTTTTTTTGTTTTGTCCTTAAAGTATGTAGTTAAAATAATTGTAGCTTCAGTTTCTGTAATTTATTATTGAATTTTTGAATTGCACACTAAACTCAGTCCTTGAATTCACATTAACTATTTGTGGCTATAAAATGTTATGTCCTAGCACATTTTCAGTCAGCTGATGAAAATGCCTTCAGATTTTAAAATCTGATTCAATGTACTGTAGTGACCAATCTCACATAAATTGACAGTTTTAAAAAAATTAAAAATCCAACAACGGTGAAGTAAAAAAAGTGTTCAAAGAGTAACCAGATTACATCATTTTAAGAATAAATTTCAAAATTTTATGGGGAGTGGGAAATGGCCTCAGCCCCCTGGAAACATGTGTTAATGCACACCAGGGGATGGGGGACACCATTTGGAGGGAATACAACTTTAAATTTGCTGCCTATGCCCCCTGCTCCGTATGGCACTGGAATGTCAACCTAGATTTGACTGAGGCTCAAATGAACAACTTTCTTGCCAAATGGAGGTGAGGGCACTACTGACTGAGCCTGTCTCCCCCCTCCCCATTTTCAAATGAAATACAGTTTTTGTGACTGGAAGCCTGTGGCCAGTGGGGTGCGGTGCTGGGTCCCTTGCTGTTTGTGGTCTACATTAATGACTTGGATATGAATGTAAAAGGTATGATCAGTAAGTTCGCTGATGATACAAAAATTGGTAGGGTGGTAAATAGCGAGGAGGATAGCCTCAGTCTGCAGGACGATATAGATGGGTTGGTCAGATGGGCGGAACAGTGGCAAATGGAATTTAACCCGGAAAAGTGCGAGGTGATGCACTTTGGAGGGACTAACAAGGCAAGGGAATACACAATGAATGGGAGGACCCTAGGCAAGACAGAGGGTCAGAGGGATCTTGGTGTGCAAGTTCACAGATCCCTGAAGGCGGCGGAACAGGTAGATAAGGTGGTAAAGAAGGCATATGGGATACTTGCCTTTATTAGCCGAGGCATAGAATATAAGAGCAAGGAGGTTATGATGGAGCTGTATAAAACACTGGTTAGGCCACAGCTGGAGTACTGTGTGCAGTTCTGGTCGCCACACTACAGGAAGGATGTGATCGCTTTGGAGAGGGTGCAGAGGAGATTCACCAGGATGTTACCAGGGCTGGAGCGCTTCAGCTATGAAGAGAGACTGGGAAGATTGGGTTTGTTTTCCTTGGAGCAGAGGAGGCTGAGGGGGGACATGATTGAGGTGTACAAAATTATGAGGGGCACAGATAGGATGGATACTAAGGAGCTTTTTCCCTTCGTTGAGGGTTCTATAACAAGGGGACATAGATTCAAGGTAAAAGGCGGGAGGTTTAGAGGGGATTTGAGAAAGAACTTTTTCACCCAGAGGGTGGTTGGAGTCTGGAACTCACTGCCTGAAAGGGTTGTGGAGGCAGGAACCCTCACAACATTCAAGAAGCATTTGGATGAGCACTTGAAATGCCATAGCATACAAGGCTACGGACCAAATGCTGGAATATGGGATTAGAGTGGACAGGGCTGATGGCCGGCGCGGACACGATGGGCCGAAGGGCCTCTATCCGTGCTGTATAACTCTATGACTCTATGTTATCTAGCTTTATTTCTCTATAAATAATAAATGCTCATTTTTCCCCCTCATGAGCTCTCTCTTTTTCCCTCTCAAGAATTTTGTGATTTATTGTGTTTTTCTATTAAAGATATACCTTGGTTACTTAGGTCATCCACTAAGATGATCTCCTTGAGAAATTTCTTTGGGGCTGTGTCCATAACGCTGTTCACTGTCCTTAGAAGAGTGGACCAGGCTTCATTGTGGAAACAAATGATGATGCTGGCAGTTGGCAGGTTCTGATTGTATTCCTGCTGCAGGCATCTACATACAAAGTAATGAGACACATAGCTCTGCCCAATTACCATACACCAACACAGCACAACAAGTCAGTGACTAGGTACTGATATTGCAACCATATGTGATTAGTAGCTACAAATAGACCTTTTGTTCTCTACCTGTTGAATTAGTTTTAGAATAGTTAAAACAAGCTGGACTGGATAGCAAAGCTTGACTGTAAATTTCATTGACTATTTTTGTCTTCTTTTGCAATATAAAATAATCTTTCTTTACTATACGTACCCTTACTTTTAACTTTTATACCATTTCACTTTTAATTATTTCTCTCCTGACTGCACTTGCAGTCTACAGGCCTCATATCAGCTCGATACCTCAGATATAAACCACTTAAATAATATAACAGCTGCTACTGCTCCCACCATTTCTACAGTATTATTTTATATAAATATTCACTGTTACTCTGAGTTTTAGATATGTTTTAGACGACTAGGAGCTGCTAAAATTAATGACGTTTTATTGTCCATTATACCACCATTAGTTTTCAATGCAATTCCTTACATAAATTGTAAATCCTTAAAAACCATTGCAGACATTGATGCACAGATGGACAGGAACAGCTTAGCAGTGAGCCCATTCAACCTTCTGGTAAAACACACGTAACAGTTCCAACCTGATTTACTGTCTGCAAATTCCATTTAATTCATTTGGGTTGTTGGAAAATGGTGACGACATGAACAAATAGTTCCACTGCATTACTCTGTAGGGGCTGTGACCATAAAGTTAATAGATTTTGTGAGGCTGTAATCATATTACAGAGAATGTTATGTAGACTTTGGAGCATCAATAGAGGAAGAGAACAGCTTCGATAACTCAGAGCACAACTGTGCTAGAGCAGAGTATTGTATTTCCTTTTGATCATTGTCATGGATAATTTTAAGGTTGTATCTGAACTATTTAAGTTACATGGATTTTTGACAGACTCTGTGACTAAGCAAGGATTTTGTAGCATGAAGATTTTGCAACAAATCATTAACCCTTTAGTATCCAAAGTAATCAGATTTTTGAACTTTTCCATCTTATTGTGCCAGTGTGATAGATAGTTGTGTATCTGTTACAATTTAGTACTGCCAAAATGGTGGTTAGCTTCAAAAGAATGTTCAAAGTGGTTAAAGAGAAAGGAAAATTCCATGACTGAAGCTAAAAGAGAAAATTAATATAAAGTCCTAAGCATTACATAGTGTGACAATGTGAACACGTCCAATAGGAAAACCTAGCTAATATATATTGCATACTTTCAATTTTAATAATTAGAAGGGAGAGACAGTCTATGGAGAATAATGTTCCAAATATTTTTCATTTTATAGAAGAAATTAACAGTTAGAGCAGCATTTGCTTGGTACTGGTGGCATTTGACATCAGGAATCACACTCTAGGCTGGGGAAAGCAGATTTCTCAGTCTATTACATGGTTTCACTGGGTTGGGCAGTTGCTCAACAGTTCTCAGGCCAGTCTAAAGTTGTGCCCCTCCCAACCTTATTTGCATTGGAACCACTCCAGGACAGATGAGAGCATTCCCCATTGGTAATATCACCAAGGTGGCCTAACGGGGAGGGAGGTCCTACTCAAGAGTCTCCAAGCTGGTAAGAAACAACAGTTTAACTAAAATGACAAAAAAAATCTGCTCAGACTATTATTTTCTTCTATAATTTGGAGGACTACAATGAATTTAATTCATTTGGGTTGTCACGGAAAATTCTGGCATTCCTAGAAAGGTTAACTCCTCATTCCTCACTTTGCATAATTTCAATTACCCCTCAGTTGAAACCCTATGCAAACTGGACTACCTAAGCTACATCCAGGCACAGTATTGTGCAGTCATGAGTAAATCAGCTCAATTTTACCACAGGAAAACAGAGCTTAACAGGGATATGATCTTATCAGGATAAAATCCATGCAAATAATACAATTCCATCTAAAACTTGGACCTCAAGCAGGATATGATTTGTAAAAGACTAGACAGAGGAATGGGTGTTAGATCATGTTGGAATGAAAAGTTAGAATTATTGTAAAACAATATTTATTTATGATTTAATAAGAAATGTGGTTGATGCCAACTATGCTTTTATTTGTAGTGTGAATAATTTGGATGTGTTGCACATCATGTGGAACATTTCATATGTGTTTATAGCACTTGTGCGGCCTTTCACCACAAGGAATGAAAAGAAATATGTATTTGATAGCCAGCTATAGTAGTGTCATGAATGGATCGATTTTCAGCCCTTCCTTTCCCCACACCCACCAATTTATTCTTTGTAGCCACTTTACCTAAATTCCAGTTGAAAGGATTTTCAATCAATGTTTCCCCAAAGTGCCAGTTTTATTTTTAGTTATAAGGTCATGAAAATCTTTATTACTGTGACGGAAGCTTTTTAAAAAAGATTCAAAATGAGTTATGTGATGAAATCTAAACACTCTAAATGTAACTTTGACTTTGATCGTGGCATGTACAGCATCAGCATTTTACTCCAACCTGTTTTTAATTCACTTTCTATTTTTCCCTTCCAATTCTCACCTGAATCCCTCCTCTCCTGAACGTAGTGACTCATGCAAGAGATGGTTTTATGGAGACTGGCAGCCCTCTGTTACATCATCAAAGTGGCCATCCTTCACGTGGAAATCTAGACATTGATTGTCAGGGTGTGTTCTACCATGAGGTTCTTCCACCAAGGAGCCAACCCAACTGAGTCCAATCTTTTCCTCATCCCTTGCTCGTGCAGACACTTCCAGCATGGGTCATTGGATAGTGATTGGGAACTGAAATCTGGATTAATTTTCCTCCTTCCTAGCCTGGAAACGTTGATCAGGGATGGAACCTATGATCATTCTGGTCTATATGACACAGTTTCCTAGTGAATGCTGCACTACCTGCTAAGCAATTGAGTTTTTTTTTAAATTTACATTTTGCAGCACAGCTAAAAGTTTCCCCCAGCTCCGTGGCTACTACTATTAAGAAAGTATCCTATGTCCCACCTCAATCTCGTAGACAAAGACCTCTGAAGAAAGATAACAGCCATCTCACATGACTGTGGGCAATATTAAAATATCCCGATGCGGATCAATTGTTTGCCAGCCACTAAATTTAAATTGCTTTAAATGCATTTTTGCCGAAAACAATAGTTGGATTACTTAGCGCTAAAATACAACTGTTCTCCCACTGATTGGGAAGAGCTTCCCAACTCAAACTGTGCGTTGCTCAACCATGGGGTTAGACTGGTACTTGTATCCTCTGCACATCTGTATATACATCTATTTATCTGTCTATATATATATATATATATTGTTGGCTATTTGGACTTTCTCCATTACATACATAAATGAGCACATATTTGGACTTCAGCTGTGAGGGGAGTTGCGGACGGGAGGAGGGACCCCCGGGGAGACTTGAGGAGAAGAAGAAGCAGGTTCGGTGCTCCTGTACTTACAAAGGATCGCGTACCTCAGGTAGTCTCCGGTGCAGAGAGATCCTCTCGCTGACAACCTCGTTGAAACCGCGCCTCTCCAGCCCGTGTCGCTCCAGTTGCCTGTCCTCCCCATGTGGGTCCAATAGGACCAGCCTGCCGTCCTGACCCCCTGGGGACCAAGCGGCCGACACCACCGTCCTTTTACCTGTTCTCACCAGTCTGTAAGCGCTTCTCCTCCCCCTCTCCTTCTTCTTTGGCTTCGCGGTTTTCTCTGTCGCCACAATGAACTCATCCTCGCTGAAGGAGTCGAAGGGCATGAGTTCCAGGGGCAAGTGCTGCTGCTGTTGCTGCTGCGGTAAGTGTCTGTTGGCCCGGCTGTCCTCTTGCATGTGGCCGCCGATCCCAGCGGCTGTGTCCTTGCTGGAGTGGCCAGCCGGCGGCTCCAGCAGTGTCACGGTGAGCAGCAGCAAGCCCAGCATCAGCCACACCAGGGCGAAGTGCAGCCGGTACAGTCCGCACCGACACCTCTTCCTCCACATGCTGCGGGAGCAATCTGAGCCAGCAGAGATCAGAAGACGCCACCCGGGGCGGCTTATCCAAAGGCATCTCCCCAAGTATATCTCATCTTTAGTTGCGTTAGTTCCAGGGATTGTTTTACTCTTGAGGTTTTTAATGATGAAGATGGTCCGAAGCTCTGAAGTATTTTTTTTGTTGTTTGTTAAGTAAAAAAAAAATGCTTGTGCTAATAGAAACAAACATAAAACACAGGCTGCGGATTTGTTTGTATGTTTGCCACTTGCCCGCAGATTGTATATGATGCTAGGCTGTCAGTGCTGCTTGTATCCTCTCTGATCTGAGCAGCAGATGCAAACAGACCCACTCACTGACTCGGCCGCTGCTCTCTGACGTTAGGTCCTAGCGCCCCACTTATCACAACAAAACAACAGCCGTCGTAAAACTGTAACGGGGCGTGAAGCGTCTACAACAACAACTTGCATTTATATGGCGCCTTTAACGTAGTAAAACGTCCCAAGGCGCTTCACAGGACCGTTATCAAACAAAATTTGACACCAAGCCACATAAGGAGTATTAGGACAGGTGGCCAAAAGCTTGGTCAAAGAGGTAAGTTTTAAGGAGTGACTTAAAGGAAAAGAGACTGGTAGAGAGGCAGAGAGGTTTCTAGAGCTTAGGTTCTAGGGAGCTGAAGGCACGGTGGTGGAGCGATTAAAATCGGGGATGCACAAGAGGCAAGAATTGGAGGAGCGCAGAGATCTAGGAGTGTTATAGGGCTGTGGAAGTTGCAAAGATAGGGAGGGACGAGGCCATGGAGGGATTTGAAAGCAAGGATGAGAATTTTAAAATCGAGGCATTCCCGGAGCGGAAGCCAATGTAGATCAATGTAACATACAGGTACAGCAAGCAATTAGGAAGGCAAATGGTATGTTGGCCTTAATTGCAATGGGGTTGGAGTATAAGAGTATGAGGAAGTCTTGCTGAAATTGTACAGGGCTTTGGTGAGACCACAGCTGGAGTACTGTGTGCAGTTTTGATCTTACCTAAGGAAGGATATACTTGCCTTAGAGACGGTGCAACGAAGGTTCACTAGATTGATCCCTGGGATGAGAAGGTTGTCCTTTGAGGAAAGATTGAGTAGAATGGGTCTATACTCTCTGAAGTTTAGAAGAACGAGAGGTGATCTCATTGAAACATATAAGATTCTAAGAAGCCATGACAGGGTAGATGCTGAGAAGTTGTTTCCCATGGCTGGAGAGTCTAGAACTAGGGGACATAGTCTCAGGATAAGGGGTCAGACATTTAGGACCGAGATGAGGAGGGATTTCTTCACTCAGAGGGTCGTGAACATTTGGAATTCTCTACCCCAGAGGGCTGTTGATGCTGAATCATTGAGTATATTCAAGACTGAGATAGATAGATTTTTGGACTCTAAGGGAATCAAGGGATATGGGAATCGGGCAGGAACGCAGGAACGTGGAGTTGAGGTTGAAGATCAGCCATGATCTTATTGAATGGCGGAGCAGGCTAGAGGGGCCGGATGGCCTTCTCCTGCTCCTATTTCTTATGTTCTTTTGTTCTTATGCACACAGGGGTGATGGGAGAACAGGACTTGGTGCGAGTTAGGATACAGGCAGCAGAGTTTTGGATGAGCTCAAGTTTATGGGTGGAAGATGGGAGGCCAGTCAGGAGAGCATTGGAATAGTCAAGTCTAGAGGTAACAAAGGCATGGATGGGGGTTTCAGCAGCAGATAAGCTGAGGCAGAGGCAGAGACGGGCAATGTTACATAGGTAGACGGGCTTGGTGATGGAACGGATATGTGGTCGGAAGCTCATCTCAGGGTCAAATAGGACGCTAAGGTTGCGAATGGTCTGGTTCAGCCTCAGGCAGTGATCCGGAAGAGGGATGGAATCAGTGGCTAGACAACGGAGTTTGTGGCAGGGACCAAAGACAACGGCTTCGGTCTTCCCAGTATTTAGTTGGAGGAAATTTTTGCACATTTAGTCGGACAAGCAGTGTGACAAATGAGAGACAGTGGAGGGGTCGAGAGAGGTGGTGGTGAGGTAAAGCTGGGTGTCATCAGCGTACATGTGGAATCTGATGTGTTTTCGGATGATGTCGCCGAGGGGCAGCATATAGATGAGAAATGGGAGGGGGCCAACGGTAAATCCTTGGGGGACTCCAGAGGTAACGCTGCGGGAGTGGGAAGAGAAGCCTTGGCAGATGATTCTCTGGCTACGATTGGATAGATAAGAATGGAACCAGGCGAGCGCAGTCCCACCCAGCTGGACGACGGAGGAGAGGCCTTGGAGGAGGATGGTGTGATCAACCATGTCAAAGGCTGCAGACAGGTCGAGAAGGATGAGGAGGGATAGTTTACCATGGTCACAGTCACATAGGATATCATTTGTGACTTTGATAAGGGCCGTTTCAGTACTGCGGCAGTGGTAGAAACATGATTGGAGGGATTCAAATATGGAGTTGCGGGAAAGATGCTTGGATTAGGGAGGCAACAACACGTTCAAGGACTTTGGAGAGGAAAGGGAGGTTGGAGATGGGGCGGTAGTTTGAAAGGACAGAGGGGTCAAGGTTGGGTTATGGACAAAGCATAATGGTTGGTTCCTAGAGTCATTCATTAAAAGTGAAAATCGCTCAACTTTGTTCACAAAGATGGTCTATTTTATATATTCCATTCTTAAAAATAAAGACAATTCTATTTAAATTAGTTTGCAATCCATTTCACTCATACTATATTCGCTGTCACACCTAACCTTGATAGCTTTGAGCTCAACTGCTGCCTTGAAATACTGACATTGCCTTTTAATATTATCTAACAGTACCTTCTAATATTAGCTAATTTAATTAATGGATCAATGTACAGAATACCAGGACAGTTATGATCAACATTGACCCACAAAGCTTTATTTTTTAGATGTGATGAATTGCTGCACTTATCAAAATGAGAGCAGTCAGCGCTGGGGAATGAAATATTTTTCCACTTTTGCTCTCCAGTGCAAGTACTCCCAGGCTGGGTATAACATAAACCAGATGTAGAACGATGCTCCCTCCATTCTTACTTAACAACATATCTCAAACCCGTCCCCACAGGTGTGACCAGTTGAATTTTTCCAGTTCCACACCATCCAATTCTATGGCAGCTTTAAATGAGGTTACCAATTGTGTTAGACGCTGCCTCTCCAATCTGGGGCAATAATGTAGCCCAGCATCATTCTCAGAAGAGCATCCCGTACCATAATAGTATATATTTTTTCATTTGCCACATCAGCTCCACTATGACTTCTTAGACTGAGGTTACCAATTTAGTTACAATTGCTGCCAAATTATGAATAGGTTTGTGTTGTGCCCACTAGGAATTCAGCTGAGGAGAACCAAACTCATTCCAGAAAGGCACTCACAGGCAAAAGACAGTTTTCCCTTCAGTCTGAAATAAACTCAAGCCCAATTCTAAGCAGTGATGCCAGTAACTAACCCCATGTACCACCCAGTTCCTGTACCTCACAAAGTTTAACATAAAGGGGAAGAAATCAGACCCAGGGAAATATAGACCTGTTAGTTTGACATCAGTTGTAGGGAAACTGTTGAAAAGCATTGTATTAGATGTGACTTAAGATCACTTGGAGAGTTTATGTGGTTATTAGGGATTAACAGCTAGGCTTTACAAAAGGTAGTTGCTGCTTTACTAAACTGATTGAGTTCTTTGAGAAGGTGATTGGAATAGTGAAAGATGGCAGCCCTGTTAATGATATACACCTTGATTTCCAAAAAAAAAGTCTTTAATAAAATATCACAGATCTTCTGGAATTTTCTCGGCGTAACTTTGTCGGAAGTCGGGCAGAAACCCCGTTTACTGCACTTCTGGCAATGGAGCATGAGCAGCTCCATGGAATTTGTGGGCTCCTATGTGACAGCATATTATGCTATGATTGAAATCTCATAGGCAGAGGGTAGTCATTAATGGTGGTGAATCTGTATGGGGCCTGGTCACAATTGGAGTTCCACAATGCTCTGTGTTCAAATCATTGCTGTTTATCATTTTCACTAATGATTTGGATGAAGGCATTAATGGAAACATTTGTAAATTCACAGATGACACGAATGTTTGTACAGGGTTCAGTAATTCAGAACAAACGAATAGATTGCAAGTTGATCTAGATAAGTTAGGGTGTGGCAAATGTCTTTCAATTTGGACAAATACAGTGTGAAGCGTTTGGAGTTGGAAAACTCTAGGCCTGTTTATAACATGCAATATACCTGTTAAAAGTAACGGATCAAGAGACGGACCTTGGTGCAATAGTTAGGGACTCATGAAAAGTGCACAAACAGTGTGTATATAGGTTGAATAGTGAGGACCATCCAGTATAAAACTAAAAACATTATACTTAGGCTATACAAAGCTTTGGTACACCCACACTTGGAGTATTATGTCCAGCTTTGGTTTCTACATATGGCTTGTCTATGGTAAATTACAGAGAAGGGTGACCAGAATGATACCTAGCCTTATGATGCTCAGTTATCAGGGTAGGCTGCAAGAATTATGGCTATTTAGTTTCAAGAAACACAAGCTTAGAGGGGATATAATTGAGGTTTTTGAAATGATGAAAGGATTGGATACAATCAGGTTGGATAGGTCATTTGAGATGAATCAGGATGCTGGGACTAGAGGAAATGCATTATAAAATCCAAGGGCAAGGTTAAATGCCAGAAAGAATCCTCCCCCCCCCCCCGCCCCCCACCACAGGGAGTCTGGAATAGACTATCGAATATGCAGTAGGCGTGGATTTGCTACAGTCTGGGAACTTGATATGTTCCTGACAGAAGGAGATATTTCTAGGTAGAGGGTAAGTTGCTAGTTAGCTGGGATAATGAGAAGTTACGGGCCAGTATAATCTTTTGCAGCCTTGCTTGATTGTCTTAGGAGGTTGGAGAGGAAGTTCCCAGAGTTTTTCCTGAATTGGCTGCAAGTTTTGTTTTGCCTTTCCCAGGAGATTGTGTGGTTAGGAGATGGATCAGTTACATTATGTCTGGATGGAGCAGGTTGATAAGCCTGATGGTCTTTTTTTTAACCCTTATTTTGCTACGTTCACATACCTTCTACATTCTCATTGGATCAGTGATAGAGATTACCTCAGGTTACGGCAGCACAAAACACTCACTTTACCCTTTGCTGAATGAAATGAAATGTCATGCAGACTTTCACAGAGGATTCCTGCAAGTGCATTTTTGATTTAAAGAAAATTATTATTTTTTTAAATCTAGAAGTTGGCATGGTTTCTAAGTAAGCATGACAATTAAAGTAAGTACCCACAGAGTCTTCATCTTTAAAGGCTTCCTTAGGTTCTTTTTCACATGATGATTATAACGATAGATTGAACAAATATGAATAATTGAAATCACCTCAGTGTTGCTGTGATAAGAGAATTTTAATTTGTAACCTTGCAGAAGAGCCAGGAACAGCCTGCTGAAAGTGTTTAGCTGCAGTCATGTTAGATGACATGGTCTGCTCGTCCCTTAGCATATATTGTATTTGCTGAATTAATGTTTATATTTTTATCTTAGTTTTATTAGAAGATTTATAAGATAAGTATGATTTTAGCACCACACAAGATCAGCTTCATGATATCCTCTTGTCACAATTCAGTCTAGAGATTAGAAGAATTACTTCCCCCAAAAAATGGTGTAGAAATGTCACTTTGGCTCTCGCCTTTGGATCAAAGGATTCATAATCTGAGCTGACACTCCAGTGTAGTACTGAGAGGAAGAGTTAAGAGTAGTGATGGGAGTGAGTAAGGATAGTGATGGGAGTGAAGAGATGGTAGGAAGGAGAGAGGATAGTAAGAAGGCAAAGGGTAGGGTATGCAATGGAAGCCAGTGGGTGAAGGGAAGCATGAGTGCAGGCCACACTTTCCCCACAAGCACCACTGGAAAATGCAGTCTGCACCGTTCAGTGGGTTCACCACACCACGCAATGCCACGCAATGGCACCCAGAAAGAAGCAAAGAGGTAACAGCAGGGAAAGAAGCAGAAGTGGATAAAAAGAAACAAAAAGAAGAGCTGAAGAGAGAATCAGAAGAGGAGAAAAAGAGACAAATAAAAGAAGAAGAGAAGGGACAAAGAGAAAAACAGCAACATGAAAACAACACTAAACAAGTGGTTTGAATGTGGAACTTGCTACCACATGGAGTAGTTGAAGCAAATAGCACAATATGCATTTAAGGGGAAGCTAGTTAAGTACATGAAGGAGAAAGGAATAGAAGGATATGATGACGAGGTTAGATGAAGTAAGGTGGGAGAAGGTTCGTGTGGAGCATAAACACCGGCATAGACCTTTTTTTTAGTTCATTCATAGGATGCGGGCATCGCTGGCAAGGCCAGCATTTATTGCCCATCCCTAATTACCCTTGAGAAGGTGGTGGTGAATCGCCTTCTTGAACCGCTGCAGTCCGTGTGGTGAAGGTTCTCCCACAGTGCTGTTAGGAAGGGAGTTCCAGGATTTTGACCCAGCGACGATGAAGGAACAGCGATATATTTCCAAGTCAGGATCATGTGCGACTTGGAGGGGAATGTGCAGGAGGTGGTGTTCCTTTGCACCTACTGCCCTTGTCCTTCTAGGTGGTAGAGGTCGCGGGTATGGGAAGTGCTGTCGAAAAAGCCTTGGTGAGTTGCTGCAGTGCATCTTGTAGATGGGGGTGTTTGCTAGTGCTGTTGGGGAAGGTTTAAACTAGAGTGGCAGGGGGATGGGAACCTGAGCGGGGAGTCAGAAGGGAATAAAGTTGAGAGCAGCAAGAGAGGTGAAGACCCAGGGGAAATCTACAATACAAATAGTACAAACAGTTGTTCAGGAACAAGTGAAAGAGAAAAGCGTAGAGCAGCGGAAAGAAAGTGTACTTTAGACACGACAGATAAAATAAAAACTAGAAGGCGTAAGGCGATTAACCCAGCATCAAAGCTGTGGCAGGGGGTTGGGAACCTGAGCAGGGAGACAGAGGAAAGCGTGTCAGGAAGGGACAGAAGGTATGGAGTAAAAGGTAAAGTGTTAAAAAAGGAAAAAGCAGGAACTAAGTGTCACAAAACATATTTGAAAGTTCTTTATCTGAATGCACGTAGCATTCGTAACAAAATGGACGAGTTAACGGCACAAATAGCTACGTATGGGTATGATCTTGTGGCCATTACAGAAACATGGCTGCAGGGTGACAACGACTGGGAATTAAATATGCCAGGGTATTTAACAATCAGGAAGGACAGGCGGGAAGGAAGGGGAGGTGGGTGGCTATGTTAATAAAGGAAGGAATCACTGTAATACAGAGAAATGATATTGGGACAAAGGATCAAGATAATGAAACTGTTTGGGTAGAGATAAGGAATAATAAGGGGAAAAAAACACTCGTGGGCGTAGTATATAGGCCTCCTAATAGTTGCAACTCTGCTGGAAGAAGTATTAATCAGGAAATAGTCGGGGCATGTAATAAGGGAACAGCTATAATTATGGGGGATTTTAACTATCATATTAACTGGACAAATCAAATTGGGCAGGGCAGCCTTGAGGAAGAGTTTATTGAGTGTATTAGGGATGGATTTCTTGAGCAGTATTTAACTGATCCTACAAGGGGACAAGCAACCTTGGACCTGGTCCTGTGTAATGAGCCAGGATTAATTAATAATGTCCTAGTTAAGGATCCCCTTGGAATGAGTGACCATAACATGGTTACATTCCATATCCAATTAGAGGGTGAGAAGGTTGGTTCTCAAACAAGCGTACTGAGCTTGAGTAAAGGAGACTATGATGGTATGAGAGCGGAATTGATTAAAGTGGACTGGGAAAATAGATTAAAGGGTAAGACGGTACATGAGCAGTGGTGTTCATTTAAGGAGTTATTTTACAACTTTCAAAAAATATATATTCCACTGAGGAAAAAAGGGTGTAAAAGAAATGACAGCCATCCGTGGCTAAGTAAAGAAATTAAGGATAGTATCCGACTAAAAACAAGGACATATAAGGTAGCCAAATTTAGTGGGAGGATAGAAGATTGGGAAGTCTTCAAAAGACAGCAAAAAGTAACTAAAGGATTTATTAAGAAAGGGAAGATAGATTATGAAAATAAATTGGCAAAAAATATAAAAACAGATAGCAAGAGTTTCTATCATTATATAAAAAGAAAAAGGGTGGCTAAGGCAAACGTAGGTCCCTTAGAGGATGAGACTGGGAAATTAATGGTGGGAAACATGGAGATGGCAAAAATGCTGAACAAATATTTTGTTTCAGTCTTTACGGTAGAGGACACTAAGAATATCCCAACACTGGACAAACAGGGGGCTCTAGGGGGGGAGGAGCTAAATACGATTAAAATCACTAAGGAATTGGTACTCAGTAAATTAGTGGGACTCAAGGTGGATAAATCCCCTGGACCTGATGGCGTACATCCTAGGGTCTTGAGGGAAGCGGCAGTGGGGATTGTGGATGCTTTGGTAATAATTTTCCAACATTCTCTGGACTTGGCAAAGGTCCCGGCAGATTGGAAAACTGCTAATGTAACACCCTTATTTAAAAAGGGTAGTAGGCAGAAGGCTGGAAATTATAGACCAGTTAGCCTAACATCTGTGGTGGGTAAAAGTTTGGAGTCTATTATTAAGGAGACAGTAGTGGAACATTTGGATAAACATAATTTAATAGGACAAAGTCAGCATGGCTTTACGAAGGGGAAGTCATGTCTGACAAATTTGCTTGAGTTCTTTGAGGACATAACGTACAGGGTGGATAAAGGGGCACCAGTGGACGGAGTGTATTTAGACTTCCAGAAGGCATTCAACAAAGTGCCACATAAAAGATTATTGCTCAAGATAAAGAATCACTGGATTGGGGGTAATATTCTGGCATGGGTGGAGGATTGGTTATCTAACAGGAAGCAGAGAGTTGGGATAAATGGTTCATTCTCGGACTGGCAACCAGTAGCCAGTGGTGTTCCGCAGGGGTCGGTGCTGGGTCCCCAACTCTTTACAATCTATATTAACGATTTGGAGGAGGGGACCGAGTGTAACATATCAAAGTTTGCAGATGATACAAAGGTGGGAGGGAAAGTAGAGAGTAAGGAGGACATAAAAAACCTACAGGGGGATATAGACAGGCTGGGTGAGTGGGCGGAGATTTGGCAGATGCAATACAATATTGGAAAATGTGAGGTTATGCACTTCGGCAGGAAAAATCAGAGAGCAAGTTATTATCTTAATGGCAAGAAACTGGAAAGTACTGCAGTACAAAGGGGGTCCTAGTGCAAGAAAATCAAAAAGTTAGTATGCAGGTGCAGCAGGTGATCAAGAAGGCCAACGGAATGTTGGCTTTTATTGCTAGGGGGATAGAATATAAAAACAGGGAGGTATTGCTGCAGTTATATAAGGTATTGGTGAGACCGCACCTGGAATATTGCATACAGTTTTGGTGTCCATACTTAAGAAAAGACATACCTGCTCTCGAGGCAGTACAAAGAAGGTTCACTCGGTTAATCCCGGGGATGAGGGGGCGGACATATGAGGAGAGGTTGAGTAGATTGGGACTCTACTCATTGGCGTTCAGAAGAATGAGAGGCGATCTTATTGAAACACATAAGATTGTGAAGGGGCTTGATCGGGTGGATGCGGTAAGGATGTTCCCAAGGATGGGTGAAACTAGAACGAGGGGGCATAATCTTAGAATAAGGGGCTGCTCTTTCAAAACTGAGATGAGGAGAAACTTCTTCACTCAGAGGGTAGTAGGTCTGTGGAATTTGCTGCCCCAGGAAGCTGTGGAAGCTACATCATTAATTAAATTTAAAACAGAAATAGACAGTTTCCTAGAAGTAAAGGGAATTAGGGATTACGGGGAGCGGGCAGGAAATTGGACATGAATTTAGATTTGAGGTTAGGATCAGATGAGCCATGATCTTATTGAATGGCGGAGCAGGCTCGACGGGCCGATTGGCCTACTCCTACTCCTATTTCTTATGTTCTTATGTTCTTAGATGGCACACACTGCAGCCACGGTGCGCCGGTGGTGGAGGGAGTGAATGTTTAGGGTGGTGGGTGGGGTGCCAATCAAGCGAGCTGCTTTGTCCTGGACGGTGTCAAGCTTCGTGAGTGTTGTTAGAGCTGAACTCCTCCAGGCAAGTGGAGAATATTCCATTGCACTCCTTGTGGATGGTAGAAAAGCTTTGGGGATTCAGGAGGTGAGTCACTTACCGCAGAATACCCAGCCTCTGACCTGCTCTTGTAGCCACAGTATTTATATGGCTGGTCCAGCAACGTTTCTGGTCATTGATGACCCCCAGGATGTTGACGGTGGGGGATTTGGCGATGATAATGCCGTTGAATGTCATGGGGAGGTGGTTAGACTTTCTCTTGTTGGAGATGGTCATTGCCTGGCACTTATCTGGCGCGAATATTATTTGCCACTTATCAGCCCAAGTCTGGATATTGTCCAGGTCTTGCTGCATGCGGGCACGGACTGCTGCATTATCTGAGGGGTCGTGAATGGAACTGAACACTGTGCAATCATCAGCAAACATCCCCGTTTCTGACCTTTTGATGGAGGGAAGGTCATTGATGAAGCAGCTGATGATGGTTGGGCCTAGGACACTGCCCTGAGGAACTCCTGCAGCAATGTCCTGGGGCTGAAATGATTGGCCTCCAACAACCACTACCATCTTCCTTTGTGATAGTTATGACTCCAGCCACTGGAGAGTTTTCCCTCTAATTCCCATTGACTTAAATTTTGCTTGGACTCCTTGATGCCACACTCGATCAAATGCTCCTTGATGTCAAGGGCAGTCACTCTCGCCTCATCTCTGGAATTCAACTCTTTTGTCCGTGTTTGGACCAAGGCTGTAATGAGGTCTGGAGCCGAGTGGTCCTGGCGGAACCCAAACTGAGCATCGGTGAGCAGGTTATTGGTGAGTAAGTGCCGCTTGATAGCACTGTCGATGACACCTTCCATCACTTTGCCGATGATTGAGTGTAGACTGATGGGGTGGTAATTGGCCAGATTGTATTTGTCCTGCTTTTTGTGGACAGGACATACCTGGGCACTCCTGCCACTACTGTCATGGACCGATTCATCTGCGACAGGTAGATTTGGCGAGGACGAAGTCAAGTCAGTTTTTCCCTTGTGTCGGTTCTTTCATCACCTGCCGCAGGCCCAGTCTAGCAGCTATATCCTTTAGGACTCAGCCAGCTCAGTCAGTAGTGGTGCTACTGAGCCACTCTTGGTGATGGAAGTTGAAGTCCCCCACCCAGAGTACATTCTGTGCCCTTGCTACTCTCAGTGCTTCTTCCAAGTGGTGTTCAACATGGAGGAGGACTGATTCATCAGCTGAGGGAGGCCGGTAGGTGGTAATCAGCAGGAGATTTCCTTGGCCATGTTTGACCTGATGCCATGAGACTTCATGGGGTCCGGAGTCAATGTTGAGGACTCCCAGGGCCACTCCCTCCTGACTGTATATCACTGTCCTCCACCTCTGGTGGGTCTGTTCTTCACTTCATGAGGACTACATACTTATTTAATTAATTTCCCCAATTGATGCCAAACTACTGACTTCATTCAATAATTTGTTTTGCTGCCAATTTTTATTTGATTCATTTTCCCAACTTTGTGCCCCATTGCTGACTTTATCTGCATAAGGTCTCTTTCAATTCATGCCGTCCGCATATTTATTTACTTCATTTCTCTCGTTTCAGTGTATTTAAATAATTGATTTCTTGCCATTTCTCCCCATCTTTCTAAGGCTGCTTTCCATCATGAAACCCACATATTTATTTCATTATTTCCCCGAGCTACTGCCAAATTGCTGACTTGATGTAATTAATTAATATGCTACATTGTTTTTTTAATTCATTTCCTGACTTTGCACCCTATTGTTGACTTTAATTAATTTATTTCCTGCCCTTTCTCCCCACTCTGTTTAAGGCTCCTTTCTGTTCATGACGCCCACGTATTTATTAATTTAATTTCCATAACTTTGCAACAAATTGCTGACTTTATTCAATAAATTAATTTCCTGTAATTTATCCCCATTCTATACAACACTGCTTTCAACTGCAATATTATTCCTGAATTTCCCATTGTGTCACTTTCTTTCCCCACCGCATGAATCCTCAAGCCTGCACTTCGAAACTTCTGGCAAAACACTTATTTCTTTTTGTATCATCCCCTACTTTGCTTCTCTTTACTTTTTCCTTCATCCTTCTTCTTTCCTGCTTCCCCTCTCAATGAGAGGCCAACAATTGAATGCAAAATTTACGATATACCATTTGTTTAACACTACTTCCTGCTTATATGTGATTCCTTTCACCAAGTATTTATTAAAAGTCTTTTATACAGCTTCCTGGAAATAACATTTGCTTCATCTAATACTTTTGCTACTGCACTTTGTTGATAACAATCCAGAAAATATTTCAGGATTTTTCATCATTTAATGTCTTCACAGAAATAATTTTGGGATTGAGTTTTGTTTAAGTGTTGTGTTTTAATACAGTGAATTTGTATAGACTTTTAAAAATGACACAGATTAAAGACATTGAAGTTATGTATTAGAGCCAGATGAGCTAGTTTGTGCAATGTCACAACTGATAGATGGTGGGTAAATTGTCTGATCCCAGATTGAAAACAGCAGAGATATTCTCTTCAAACTCACAATATGGGATTGAGGAGAGGGCAGGGGAAGGTGAGATAACCATTTTTTATTAAAAGGCCTACTGATGAATCACTGACTGGGGAAGAAGTCAGTATCACAGCCCTTCACCTAGCTGGGAACACAGAGAAGTAAAAAAGATACATGGGCAGTTAAGGTTTAAACAAGAGAGTGCAAGGTTTAGGCCTAACGCCTACAGCTGGAAGCTAAAATGGCAGAGGTCAGTTTTTGCAATTAGAATTAATCTAGAAAGAACAGTAGTGCCAAAAAAACAAGTCGGTCAGCGCATGAAAGGGACAAGGTTTGTGGTTCATTATTTTTTCCCATTTGTTGAGAAAAAAAGAGAGGCTGAGTGAAATAAATGGAATTTGCTTTAACTGTTACTCTGTGAAATAAAGTAGTTTAATGATTTGTATCTGACCTCATCTCACCAAATGTTTCAGTCCACCTTTGGCAAGATTGGAGAAGCGCACATGAGGGCACGTGCAAAAGACACAATATTCAGTTCAAATCACAATCGGGTCCTATAGTTACACCCTTGGGTTAGGCTATTATATAATTCGATATTGGACAGCATGGGCATAAGACAAACAGGCCGCTTATGGGAGTGACCAGCACCACTGGAATAACTAGAATAACTGAGAATAACTAAGGAAAATCCAAAATATTTAACATATCTCTACTGTTTTAAAACAGCATATCCTCTGATTCACCACGAGCAATGTCAAGAGACGTGTCTCACATTCAGGAGCCACACCGTCAAAAGTAAATTTATAGTCACACTCGAAAAAAGTATTTAAAAAATATAAACAAAGCCATTCAGTTGAAATGTACAGAAACATTTTCCTATCCGCAGAAAATACCTTTATCAGTGGCTTCATGAGTAACACTTAAAAAGAGAAAGACAGTCTGATTGCTATCTGACTTGATGATCAGCCTCCAATTCACCCAGTAAAGCACAACACTTACACCTTGTGACCTTAAAAAGACTAATTTACACACAACTGCACTTTAGCATTAGAATAATACATTGTGCCATACATGATTTACAGCAGTGTTGTCCAATGCGTTAACCATTAGCCACATGTGGCTAATTGGGAATCCAGATGTCGCTGATTGCATTTTCAATTAATATATTAAAAAATGAGTAATAGTCATCGTCATTGGGCATGTGATCTCAATATTCATATTCGCACGGAGTATGCATGTGTAATTTAACCTTCCTGAGCATTTATTGGTAAAATGGTAAGACGAGAAACAGAGTGTGTGAGTGTTTTTTGATCATTGTGTGTGCTTTACTTCCTTGGTTACTGCTCATTGGTGATCGGCTAAAATGGGTGTGAACGCCAGACTTCAGCACCATGCAACATTGGATGGAGAGGGGAGCTGTCATCATGGTCAGCTTGACCAACCAGAATAACCACTGCAGGCCAGCAGGAGGAAGCAAGCCCAATCAATAACGAGCAGCTCCAACAGGTTATGTCCTCGCAGCATCCAATCGCGTTCTGAATGGAGAGCAGGGGCAGGTCTGGTGCAACTTGATGTACGAGTCAACATTCTCAACAATCAAAAGCAAAATACTGCGGATGCTGGAAATCTGAAATAAAAACAGAAAATGCTGGAAAAGCTCAGCAAGTGAGGTAGCATCTGTGGAGAAAGAAACAGAGTTAACGTTTCAGGACGAAGACCTTTCGTCAGAACTGGAAGATGTTAAAGAGTTAAAGTTTTTAAGCAAGTATGGAGGCAGAGAATGGGGGAAGGGGAGGGAAGGAAAGAACAAATGGAAGGTCTGTGATAGGGTAGAGGAGAAGAGTGATTCATAGAATCATAGAAAAATTACAGCACAGAAGGAGGCCATTTGGCCCATCGTGTCTGCGCTGGCCGAAAGTGAGCCACCCAGCCTAATCCCACTTTCCAGCACTTGGTCCGTAGTGGTTACGGCACTTCAAGTGCACATCCAGGTACTTTTTAAATGAGTTGAGGGTTTCTGCCTCTACCACCCTTTCATGCAGTGAGTTCCAGACCCCCACCATCCTCTGGGTGAAAACATTTTTCCTCAGCTCCCCTCTAATCCTTCTACCAATCACTTTAAATCTATGCCCCCTGGTTATTGACCTCTCTGCTACGGGAAATAGGTCCTTCCTATCCACTCTATTTAGGCCTCTCATAATTTTGTACACCTCAATTAAATCACCCCTCAGCCTCCTCTATTCCAAGGAAAACAACCCCAGCCTATTCAATCTTTCCTCATAGCTAAAATTCTCCAGTCCTGGCAACATCCTCGTAAATCTCCTCTGCACCCTCTCTAGTGCAATCACATCTTTCCTGTAATGTGGTGACCAGAACTGTATGCAGTACTCTAGCTGTGGCCTTACTAGTGTTTTATACAGTTCCAGCATAACCTCCTTGCTCTTATATTCTATGCCTCAGCTAATAAAGGAAAGTATTCCATATGCCTTGATTAAATGGCAAAAGGGATGATGGTGCAAGGCGAGGAGGGTGGTAATGGGATAAGTCAAGAAACAAAAGATCGATCTAGAGTAGCTGTGAATGGCAACAGCTGAACCATTACCAGCACTTGCTGTCCGAAAAAATGGGAGCAATGGTTATGGTCTGAAGTTATTGAAATCAATGTTGAGTCCAGAAGGTTGTAAAGTGCCTAAACGAAAGATGAGCTACTGTTCCTTGAACTTCCGTTGAGCTTCATTGGAACAGTGTAAGAGGCTGAGGACAGTGAGGTCAGAGTGGGAGTGGGACAGGGAATTAAAATGGCAAGCGACCGGCAGGTCAGGGTCACGCTTGTGGACTGAGCGGAGGTGTTCAGCAAAGCGATCACCCAATCTGCGTTTGACCCCCAGTGTAGAGGAGACCGCATTGTGAGCAGCAAACACAGTATATTAAATTGAAAGAAGTACAAGTAAACCACTGTTTCACCTGGAAGGAGTGTTTGGGGCGCTGGACGGTGGGAAGGGAGGAGGTGAAAGGGCAGGTGTTGCATCTCCTGCGCTCGCACAGGAAGGTGGCGTGGGGAGCAGAGCGGGTGTTGGGGGTGATGGAAGAGTGGACCAGGGTGTCTCGGAGGGATGGTCCCTTCGGATTGCTGAATCCATAATCCACTAGTATCTTATTATGGATAAACAATGTCACTAGATAATGAGGCAGCTATAACAGTATGAAGGCTATGAAGCAACATGACACAGAACCAATTCCAT
Organism: Heptranchias perlo; assembly: GCF_035084215.1. Lineage (NCBI taxonomy): Eukaryota > Metazoa > Chordata > Chondrichthyes > Hexanchiformes > Hexanchidae > Heptranchias > Heptranchias perlo. Next base: position 113,141,920 of record NC_090326.1, on the reverse strand, counting down.
TTAAATCACCCAAACAACACCATTCTTTTTTTATTCTGATGATTCTGCCTGAGCTGGAACCAGAGGGGAAAATAATTCCAAATGACCAACAGCACTTTTTCAGGAAACTAAATTGTGGAATTCTTCCCAAGCTGCAAGATGGAAAATATGTTGAGATGAGAGCAAGAATCAAGTGTATTGCTGTGTCACTGACTGCAGTGCAGAACATCAGCACTATTTATCCACTTTCAGGCCTTGATTTTTAGGTCATACTTGTAATCCTATTTTTCTAGCATGCACCCACTCAACTTTCACTCTATATGCACCCCAATAGACCATTTCTGCTTTTTTATTAATATCATATTATGTATAACTTATATCCACCCTCATAAACCCTGTTAGTCTCTTGAGTATGAGAATATCTGAGGACACTCCTTTGAGTGTCCTCAGCTTGCTACAATAATATATCAAATATTTCTGATTAAACAGAGAGCACTGTTTTGCACAAGTGTTGATTTGCTCTGAAGTTCATTTTAATTAGTTTTGTTTTGGTCCCTTGGGTTCAGTGTTAATTTTGAATTGGTTGATAACCTTCAATCTACCAGAAACTGCTCAATTGTCAGATACAGGTTGTGGCTGTGCTTCCTTTTTAGGGTTTAGCGCAATATTATCTTGGTCCTATCGCCCACATGTTTAACATATGTCTATTCATTTCTTCTCCTGAGCACTTTAAATCAGTAGGGATACATTTACTGACGACAGATGTAGGTAATTAAACATTTCTTATTCAGATAAAGTTGAACCATGATCACAATGGGGGCAATAAATTATATTATTTTATTTTTAATCTCAAAAGTACATGTGCTGGCTATGATGATATGAAGGGCTTTCCCTTTTTATGTTCCAAATGAACCAGTTATTTTTAAAGGAGGCTGGGGCTCTTTTCTCTGGAAAAGATCTGACCGAGAACTTTAAAATTATGAAGGGGTTTGTTAGGATAGATGTGGAGAAATGTTTCCACTTGTGTGTGAGTGCAGAACATGAGGGCATAAATATAAGATAGCTACTAACAGATCAAATAAAGAATTTAGGAGGAATTTCTTTCTGCAGAGAGTGGCGAGAATGTGGAACTTGCTACCACATGGAGTGGTTGAAACAGATTGCACTGATGCATTTAAGGGGAAGCTTGATGCATACATGAGGGAAAAGGGAATAGAAGGATATCAGGGCAGGGTGGGAAGAGGTAATCAGCGTAGGAGGAAGCTCCTAGCACAGACCAGTTGGGCCGAATAGCCTGTGCTTGTGCTGTAGATTCTATGAAATGGCTTATCCAAAAGATGTAAATTTAATGTCTCACCCAAAATTTATAATTCCAGTCCAAAAGGTGTTTGAATAAAGTGCTGTCAATCAATTAAGTTCAAGGATACAATGGTCCATCCTGTCCATAGAATCATTTGTCCGGGCCTCTCATTTAATATTTTTTGTGGCCCTAATGAACCCTTGTGCAAAGTTTGTGTGCAGGCTCCCAGCTCCTTTAATGCTGGCTGGTCACACTGGGCTACACTAAGCCCATTGGATGTGTTGTAGGCCTTAGGCCTCTACCCTTTATAATACGGGTGCCCACCATTGCACTATTGGCCCTGACAAAAAAAACTCCACACAATAACTAAAAAGAAATAAAAGAAGTTGTTTTATCAGGGCTTTGTGCCTGCCACAGGAAATGAAGCTCTAATGGCCTAATTCTACTTTAGTTTCTACGTTTGGCCTGGGGAGACTATGGTGGACTTGAGAGGAAAGAGAGGGTGTCACATTCACTAAGGTAACTGTGGTTAATTACAGCTTAGTTCCTTCAGAAGTGTGAAAGCAAACAAATTGAGAATGTTGCAGATGTGACTGAGCTATGGAAGTCTCACATTACTGAAAAATTTCTTGTAATGTACAGTCAATGAAGAGATGAGTTAACTGTGAAGTGTGTGGTGGGTTAAGTGTAGGCCATTAAGTTGTAATTAACTGCAGTTATCTTTGAGGGTGTGATTCCCTCTATTCCCCTCCTCCCACAAGTTTACCTTTGTCTCCCCAGGTTAGGCATTGTGCGCCAAAGTGCTTAGGCTGAGCTAAGCATGATTTTGGGGGGCTGGGCCGTTAACTTGGCTTGGTCATACCCCATGGCAGGACCTTACCTAGGAATCAAGGCTGGAAAGTGGAGTGGCCCTGCCTGCTGGCCTCAGGCAAACAGCAGCCAGAAGGCTCCTGGGCCCGAGAATTCATCTGAAAATTAGAAAGAAAAGCCAGCTCACCTTCATACCTGCCTTCAACTTGCTACCAGGCTCCCTCTGCCAAATTAACAGGCCATCTCTGTGCCTGGAAATCCTGAGTATGCATTAAAAGGGATGTAGACCCAAGACAACAGGTCTCTGGTCCCTTTTTCTTGACCTTTGCACTTGGGGAATGGACCTACCGCAGTGGGGGCAACGGCCAAGAAAATCGGCCCGAAGGAGGTCTCCAGTTTTTCCTCTGGTGTTTTCCCAGTCAATATCTGGGTAATTGGAATCCCTCATCATTAGTGCCTAGTCCATTTATAGCCCTCTCTGATTTACAAAATATGTCTCCCTGTCTACCCTCTCCTCCTTTAACAACTATAACAACTCCTTTTAATTCTTTCTTTTACTAATCTTGTCTTCAATCCACATCGTCTCTGCTGCAATAGCCATGGCACTTATATAATTTCTTTCTATGGAAGCATGTCCTCTCTTACCCGTATTGCAACTCTTCCACAGCTTTGTTATAGAGTCATAGAGTTATACAGCACGGATAGAAGCACTTCGGCCCATCGTGGCCGCGCCGGCCATCAAGCCCTGTCTAATCTAATCCCATATTCCAGCATTTGGTCCGTAGCCTTGTATGCTATGGCATTTCAAGTGCTCATCCAAATGCTTCTTGAATGTTGTGAGGGTTCCTGCCTCCACAACCCTTTCAGGCAGTGAGTTCCAGACTCCAACCACCCTCTGGGTGAAAAAGTTCTTTCTCAAATCCCCTCTAAACCTCCCGCCTTTTACCTTGAATCTATGCCCCCTTGTTAAAGAACCCTCAACGAAGGGAAAAAGCTCCTTAGTATCCATCCTATCTGTGCCCCTCATAATTTTGTACACCTCAATCATGTCCCCCCTCAGCCTCCTCTGCTCCAAGGAAAACAAACCCAATCTTCCCAGTCTCTCATCAAAGCTGAAGCGCTCCAGCCCTGGTAACATCCTGGTGAATCTCCTCTGCACCCTCTCCAAAGCGATCACATCCTTCCTGTAGTGTGGCGACCAGAACTGCACACAGTACTCCAGCTGTGGCCTAACCAGTGTTTTATACAGCTCCATCATAACCTCCTTGCTCTTATATTCTATGCCTCGGCTAATAAAGGCAAGTATCCCATATGCCTTCTTTACCACCTTATCTACCTGTTCCGCCGCCTTCAGGGATCTGTGAACTTGCACACCAAGATCCCTCTGACCCTCTGTCTTGCCTAGGGTCCTCCCATTCATTGTGTATTCCCTTGCCTTGTTAGTCCCTCCAAAGTGCATCACCTCGCACTTTTCCGGGTTAAATTCCATTTGCCACTGTTCCGCCCATCTGACCAACCCATCTATATCGTCCTGCAGACTGAGGCTATCCTCCTCGCTATTTACCACCCTACTAATTTTTGTATCATCAGCGAACTTACTGATCATACCTTTTACATTCATATCCAAGTCGTTAATGTAGACCACAAACAGCAAGGGACCCAGCACCGATCCCTGTGGTACCCCACTGGCCACAGGCTTCCAGTCACAAAAACAACCTTCGACCATCACCCTCTGCCTTCTGCCACTAAGCCAGTTTTGTATCCAAAGTGCCAAGGCACCCTGGATTCCATGTTGCTAACCCTGGTATTTTAATTTCCCGGTTAATGTCCTCGTTTAACAAGCTCTCTGCTATTCTTGTCATCACACTTTTCCTTCAATACGCATTCCCTAATATGTAAATATGTTTCCTATGCTTCTTGTATTAGTATATATAGCTTTTTCCCTTGTTTTATTGGGGGTAATTTTCTGACTTTGGAAATTAATGGACAGAAAATCATGGGCAGTGTACACCCAATATGCATTGCCTGTGGGCAAGATTCTCCACATGGAATACAAACCTTTTTACTGATAGTATCGTCTCTGCCTCAACAGTCACTTACGTCAAAGTGTTCTAATAACATTGTGAAAAAAAATCTTCTAACTTCCCCTGCTGTTCTACTAAATAGATACAGTTATAATTTGAATTAATCAACATTTGTATTACTGCATCATCTTCTCATATTTAGCCTATTCACAGTGGTGTTTCCTTCATGCTGTGCTTTCTTATGTTCTTATCCCCTTTAATCAGTTTTTTTCAATCCTTATAATTACGAGACTTGTGCTGCATTAAATTATAAACAATTTTGATTCTTTAAAGGTCTGGTGAAAACCATAGCTATTAAGTATAGGGATCACAAAGAAATAAATGTCATCCACTGTATTACTGCAAGATTTCGATGTTACAGTATATGGGAAAGCTATTTTGATTGATAGTGAGCGGTGAAAATGTACAAAAAAACCATTTGAAAGGCTTATTGTCATTAGGTCAGATTACCTAAACAATTGTTCCGCACCTATTCATGTTGTTAAAGTAGAAGTCATTTGAAAACTAAATTTTTTTCCCTAATTGATTTGACATTGGAGAAGGTTGTCTTTGGCGTAAATGAAAGCCTAAGAAATAAGCATTATAACATTAAATATTGAATTGGTAAAAATAAATTAATTTGTTTACCTGCAGTTATTCACCTGACAAGTTGTGTTGAGTATTTTTTTCTCCTTATGACTCTGTAAATCACTTTGGGATGTTTTGCTAAGCTAAAGTTGGTGATTGCCAAAGGTTCTCTTATATTGTCATTTATCATTGGCACGTTCCCATACCTCATTTTGTAAATAAAAAAAGACTTGAATAAAAAACATTTACAATGTTTAATTTCATCACATGAACCTAATCTAAATAATAAATTGTGTCCACGATTTGTTCTAGGTAATTAGAAGTTTGCCAAATTACAGACCTTGCAACTGCGAATAAGAAATAAAAGGAGTAAAATAAAAATCAAAAACTGCAAATGCTGGAAATCTGAAATAAAAACAGAACCATACAGAAAGATCAGTCAACATCTGTAAGGAGAAGAGACATTTTGGGTGTGTTTCCTTCTTCGAGGCTGAAATAAAAGAAAAGAAAGAACTTGCATTTATACAGTGCCTTTCACGACCTCAGGAGGTCCCAAAGCGCTTTACTTTGAAGTGTAGTAACTATTGTCATAGAGTCATAGAGTTATACAGCACGGATAGAGGCCCTTCGGCCCATCGTGTCCGCGCCGTCCATCAAGCCCTGTCTACTCTAATCCCATATTCCAGCATTTGGTCCGTAGCCAACATTTCAAGTGCTCATCCAAATGCTTCTTGAATGTTGTGAGGGTTCCTGCCTCCACAACCCTTTCAGGTAGTGAGTTCCAGACTCCAACCACCCTCTGGGTGAAAAGGTTCTTTCTCAAATCCCCTCTAAACCTCCCGCCTTTTACCTTGAATCTATGTCCCCTTGTTATAGAACCCTCAACGAAGGGAAAAAGCTCCTTAGTATCCATCCTATCTGTGCCCCTCATAATTTTGTACACCTCAATCATGTCCCCCCTCAGCCTCCTCTGCTCCAAGGAAAACAAACCCAATCTTCCCAGTCTCTCTTCATAGCTGAAGCGCTCCAGCCCTGGTAACATCCTGGTGAATCTCCTCTGCACCCTCTCCAAAGCGATCACATCCTTCCTGTAGTGTGACGACCAGAACTGCACACAGTACTCCAGCTGTGGCCTAACCAGTGTTTTATACAGCTCCATCATAACCTCCTTGCTCTTATATTCTATGCCTCGGCTAATAAAGGCAAGTATCCCATATGCCTTCTTTACCACCTTATCTACCTGTTCCGCCGCCTTCAGGGATCTGTGAACTTGCACACAAAGATCCCTCTGACCCTCTGTCTTGCCTAGGGTCCTCCCATTCATTGTGTATTCCCTTGCCTTGTTAGTCCCTCCAAAGTGCATCACCTCACACTTTTCCGGGTTAAATTCCATATGCCACTGTTCCGCCCATCTGACCAACCCATCTATATCGTCCTGCAGACTGAGGCTATCCTCCTCGCTATTTACCACCCTACCAATTTTTGTATCATCAGCGAACTTACTGATCATACCTTTTACATTCATATCCAAGTCATTAATGTAGACCACAAACAGCAAGGGACCCAGCACCGATCCCTGTGGTACCCTACTGGCCACAGGCTTCCAGTCACAAAAACAACCTTCGACCATCACCCTCTGCCTTCTGCCACGAAGCCAGTTTTGTATCCAAAGTGCCAAGGCACCCTGGATTCCATGGGCTCGTACCTTCTTGACCAGTCTCCTGTGGGTGACTTTATCGAAGGCCTTACTGAAATCCATGTATACCACATCCACTGCATTACCCTCATCCACACGCCTAGTCACCCCCTCAAAAAATACAATCAAATTAGTCAGACATGATCTTCCCTTGACAAAGCCATGTTGACGATCCCTGATTAATCCTTGCTTCTCCAAGTGGAGACTAATTTTGTCCTTCAGAATTTTTTCCAATAATTTTCCTACCACTGATGTTAGGCTCACTGGCCTGTAGTTCCCCGGTTTTTCCCTACTCCCCTTCCTGAATAATGGTACTACATTAGCGGTTCTCCAGTCCTCTGGCACATCCCCTGTGGCCAGAGAGGTTCTGAATATATGTGTTAGAGCCCCCGCAATCTCCTCCTTTGCCTCACACAGTAGCCTGGGATACATTTCGTCCGGGCCTGGGGATTTATCCATTTTTAGGCCTGCTAAAACCACCAATACCTCCTCCCGCTCGATGTTAATATGTTCGAGTATATCACAGTCCCCCTGCCGTATTTCTATGTCTACATCGTCCTTCTCCATAGTGAAAACAGATGCAAAAAATTCATTTAGAACCCCTCCTACATCTGCCGGCTCCACACACAGATTGCCATTTTTGTCCCTAATGGGCCCTATTTTTTCCCTAGTCATCCTCTTACCCTTAATATACTTATAAAACATCTTAGGATTTTCCTTTATTTTGCTCGCCAGTGTTATTTCATGGCCCCTCCTTGATCTCCTAATTTCTTTTTTAAGTATCCCCCTGCACTTTTTGTACTCCTCTAGGGCTTCCTCCGTCTTTAGCCTTTTGTATCTGCCAAAAGCCCTCCTTTTTTTCCTAATCCATTCTCGTATATCCCCTGACATCCAAGGTTCCCTGGAGTTCTTGGAACCACCCTTGACCTTTACGGGAACATGTTGCCATTGTATGGTCTCAATCTCCCTTCTGAAAGACTCCCATTGCTCCGATGCGGATTTTCCTACAAGCAGCTGATCCCAGTCCATTTTGGCCAGATCCTGCCTTATCCTATTAAAATCGGCCTTCCCCCAATTTAGAACCTTTATTTCCGGCCCCTCCCTATCCTTTTCCATGACCACCTTAAATCTCACCGAATTATGGTCACTGTCACCAAAGTGCTCACCTACTAGCACTTCTTCCACTTGGCCGGCCACATTCCCTAGAATTAGGTCCAGTACCACCCCCTCTCTTGTAGGACTTTCTACATGCTGGCTCAAAAAGCTCTCCTGGATGCACGTTAAGAATTTTGTACCCTCTAAGCCTTTTACACTCTGAGTATCCCAGTTAATATTGGGGAAGTTGTAATGCCCCACTATTATTACCCTATTATTTGCACAATTTTCTGAGATTTGCCTACATATCTGTTCCTCTATCTCCCCCTGACTGTTTGGGGGCCTATAGTACACTCCCATCAAAGTGCTTGCCCCCTTTTTGTTTTTAAGCTCCACCCATATGGCCTCATTTGAGGAACCTGCTAATATATCATCCCTCCTTATGGCAGTAATTGATTTTTTAATTAATATTGCGACCCCCCCTCCTCTTATACCTCCCCCTCTGTCTCGCCTGAAGATTCTGTACCCCGGAATATTGAGCTGCCAGTCTTGCCCCTCCCTCAACCATGTCTCTGTGACAGCAACAATATCATACTCCCATGTGTTTATCAACACCTTCAGTTCATCCACCTTATTCGCAAGACTCCTTGCATTAAAATAGATGCCATCCAGCCTTGCCCTCACATATTTGCCCTGTCTTCCAAGCTGACTTGTTTTTTTCTCTATATTTGGCTGCACATCACCCCCTATTGTAGCTCCACTCTGTATCCCATCCCCCTGCCAAGTTAGTTTAAACCCCCCCCAACAGTGCTAGCAAACCTCCCCGTAAGGATATTTGTCCCGCTCTGGTTCAGGTGCAACCCGTCCAACTTGTACAAGTCCCACCTTCCCCAGAAGCAGGCCCAGTGATCCAGGAAACTGAAACCCTCCCTCCTGCACCAACTCTTTAGCCACGCATTCATCTGTTCTATCCTCCTATTTCTATACTCACTCGCCCGTGGCACTGGGAGTAATCCAGAGATTACAACCTTTGAGGTCCTGCTCTTCAATCTGCTACCTAGCTCCCTAAATTCTTGATGCAGGACCTCATCTCCCTTCCTACCTATGTCGTTGTAATGTAGGAAACGCGGCAGCCAATTTGCGTACAGCAAAATCCTGCAAACAGCAACGTGATAATGTCAGGATAATCTGTTGGTTGAGGGACAAATACTGGCCAGGACACTGGGGAGAAATCCTCTGCTCTTCTTCGGAATAGTGCCCTGGGATCTTTTACATCCACCTGAGAGGTTTAACACCTCATCCGAAAGATGGATTGTATCAGAAAAAAGGAGTATATCAGTTCAAAATGAGAGCAAGTTTCTATTTTGTAGCTATCACCTTACATATTTGTTGGCACATCTCCACTACCTCACCCATTCTTCTCAAATCTTTAAATATCCCATACATTTGAAATCATTTCCACAGCACTCCTGGTAATTTTGACTATCTGTCTAGCTAGCTATTGTAGGTAATTCCTTGCTGGAGCCTTTTATGCAACACAAGGGCCTGGATTTTAACTGCCAGCAAGTTTCCGAACCATGCCGGCGAGTTAATGTCCCGCCCGCCCGTGGCAGAATGAGACCCAGCAATTATAACAGTCGGGCTTAATTTAAATCTTCCCGGCTGACTTCCCACCCATTCTAACCAATAGCCCCATGAACTCAAGCTCCAGGCTTTTCAGAAACAGGTAGGTTTCTGGTGGAAAATATTGTCAAACATTTCAAACAAATAAAAAGAAACTGTATAAGTAGGTTTAATAATTTTCCTCTGAATTTTATGTTTTTGTTATGATAACTAATATTCTTATGTAATGATGCTCTTATTTTTCTCACCATTCTTGGAAGTTATATGGACTGACTTTCTTTGAGGGCTTCAGATAGAACAAAGAAGATTAAGAGGCAATCTCATTGAGGTGTTCAAGATTATGAGAGGTTTTGATAAAGTAAATAGGGAAAAGGTATTTCCACAGGTCGTTGAGTTGATAACAAAAGGGCATAAATTTAAGGTCAACACCAAAAAAATAAATGGAAAGGTTAGGAGAATCTTTTTAAGCAAAGGGTTCTCAGGAAATGGAATATCTTTCCAGAAACACTGGACAAACAGGGGGCTCTAGGGGGGGAGGAGCTAAATACGATTAAAATCACTAAGGAATTGGTACTCAGTAAATTAATGGGACTCAAGGCGGATAAATCCCCTGGACCTGATAGCTTACATCCTAGGGTCTTGAGGGAAGTGGCAGTAGGGATTGTGGATGCTTTGGTAATAATTTTCCAAAATTCTCTGGACTCGGCAAAGGTCCCGGCAGATTGGAAAACTGCTAATGTAACACTCTTATTTAAAAAGGGTAGTAGGCAGAAGGCTGGAAATTATAGACCAGTTAGCCTAACATCTGTGGTGGGTAAAATTTTGGAGTCTATTATTAAGGAGACAGTAGCGGGACATTTGGATAAACATAATTTAATAGGACAAAGTCAGCATGGCTTTACGAAGAGGAAGTCATGTCTGACAAATTTGCTTGAGTTCTTTGAGGACATAAGTACAGGGTGGATAAAGGGGAACCAGTGGACGTAGTGTATTTGGACTTCCAGAAGGCATTCGACAAGGTGCCACATAAAAGATTATTGCTCAAGATAAAGAATCACTGGATTGGGGGTAATATTCTGGCATGGGTGGAGGATTGGTTATCTAACAGGAAGCAGAGAGTCGGGATAAATGGTTCATTCTCGGACTGGCAACCAGTAGTCAGTGGTGTTCCGCAGGGGTCGGTGCTGGGTCCCCAACTCTTTACAATCTATATTAACGATTTGGAGGAGGGGACCGAGTGCAACATATCAAAGTTTGCAGATGATACAAAGATGGGAGGGAAAGTGGAGAGTGAGGAGGACATAAAAAACCTGCAGGGGGATATAGACAGGCTGGGTGAGTGGGCGGAGATTTGGCAGATGCAATACAATATTGGAAAATGTGAGGTTATGCACTTTGGCAGGAAAAATCGGAGAGCAAGTTATTATCTTAATGGCGAGAAACTGGAAAGTACTGCAGTACAAAGGGATCTGGGGGTCCTAGTGCAAGAAAATCAAAAAGTTAGTATGCAGGTGCAGCAGGTGATCAAGAAGGCCAACGGAATGTTGGCTTTTATTGCTAGGGGGATAGAATATAAAAACAGGGAGGTATTGCTGCAGTTATATAAGGTATTGGTGAGACCGCACCTGGAATACTGCATACAGTTTTGGTCTCCATACTTAAGAAAAGACATACTTGCTCTCGAGGCAGTACAAAGAAGGTTCACTCGGTTAATCCCGGGGATGAGGAGGTGGACATATGTGGAGAGGTTGAGTAGATTGGGACTCTACTCATTGGCGTTCAGAAGAAAGAGAGGCGATCTTATTGAAACATATAAGATTGTGAAGGGGCTTGATCGGGTGGATGCGGTAAGGATGTTCCCAAGGATGGGTGAAACTAGAACGAGGGGGCATAATCTTAGAATAAGGGGCTGCTCTTTCAAAACTAAGATGAGGAGAAACTTCTTCACTCAGAGGGTAGTAGGTCTGTGGAATTTGCTGCTCCAGAAAGCTGTGGAAGCTACATCATTAAATAAATTTAAAACAGAAATAGACAGTTTCCTAGAAGTAAAGGGAATTAGGGGTTACGGGGAGCAGGCAGGAAATTGGACATGAATTTAGATTTGAGGTTAGGATCAGATCAGCCATGATCTTATTGAATGGCGGAGCAGGCTCGAGGGGCCGATTGGCCTACTCCTGCTCCTATTTCTTATGTTCTTATGTTCTAAACAATAATGGAAGCAGAATCCATGATCACTATTGAAAAGTAAGCAGTTAAATATTTAAAAAAGAACATTTTAAAAGTGCCCAGGGGAAGGGCAGGGCAATGGGACTAAGGGATAGCTCTTTCAGAGAAATGGCACAGGTGCGATTGGCCGAATGGCCTTCTTCTGTGCAGTAAAATTCTGTGATTCTATGATTCTTTGACTTGGAAAAGACAAACAGATCAAAAAGTGACTGGGACCAAATGAATTTAAATAACTGACATTTATATTTTCTTTTAAAACTGCCAATGAAACAGATATGAGAACAAATGCCAAAATATGCTTGTCCCAGACAGTATGTAAGTATTCTCTAACAACTGTAACAAATTAAACTGGGACTTATTTCTGAGACTGAAGCTGTTTTTTAATCCCTCATGTATCATGACAGAATTAAAGAGGCCAATACCATGTTACATCTGGGACAAAACTGCGTTATTTTTGTCACAGCCATGGAATATTTTAAACTACAGTAGAGGCCATGCACATCATGAACATGTTATTGATTCAGCTACTTCTCTCTCAGTAACTCCTCTAAACTTGTTCCCAAATGATACACAATGTGCAGTTTAAATAAAAATATTCAAAATAAATAATAAGTAGAAAAAATAATTAAATGTTCATTTTTTTTCCTAAGAGATACTGGTGGTAAAGTTTCAAAAATTCCATAACAACCATTGTCCATATTGATAGTTAATCGCTGTATCAATAGAATTATGATCTAAGTGTTATCAATATCCATTGTTTTCAGTTGAAATGCATGAAGTAGAGTGGTATAAAAGATATTCCAACCTCACTGCTCAATGAAATCAAACACATTAATGTTGCAAATTTTGCATAATACCCACACATAGCAGCTGTGTTCTAGATCAGGAAAAATTTGTCTGACTAAGCTAGTTGGCTACAGTTCTGCTTTAATAACCTTTCGATAATCCATATTTCATTATGACTAAATCTGCAAGTCGTCCAAATTGGATAAGACCAAGACAGACTGTGTGGGATTGAGTCTGCAGTTTCAGCTGAATGAGTAAGAGCGTGGGCCTGTATTGTGGTAGATGTGTTCAACATGTGGTAGGAAATAAAGATTGTATTGTATTTGTCTACAGTGTCAAGTGAGTAATGGTGCCTGCAACTATTCATGAAACATCAGTCTGTGTTAACTGTGGGTGGTGTGGATCTACATGTATTTATCTCAAATGTAGCAGGGTGGGACCTGCTTCTCACCAACCTGGAGGTGTATCTCTAAATTGTGTTTATATTGATCTGACTAAGCTTTTTGACATGTCAAAATGAAGCATTAACAAATAATAATCCAACGTGTTGATTTTTTCCATGTTTTGTTAAACCCAGGTACTTACCATAGCATTTGTTGGGCCAGAGGCATCGAAATTTGTGATCAGCAAGCAGGGTAAGGATGGATGGATGGATTGAGGGGCAACTAGAGGCATGCAACCCGTTAGAGAAAAACTTTGATTGGGAACCGAAGATGAATCTCACAATAGGAATGATATCTCATAATAAAATGATTAGTTTGATATTTATCAGTGTGAAATATTTCAGTGCTGGAGAATGGAATTTTTTTTTCTATCCAGTGTCCGTACGAAGCATTGTGATGTAAGGTACTGCACAGTTAAGGTGCAGTTCCTACCTCCCTCATGACTGCCGGGACACTGTAACAATCTCTTCAAGCTTTGAAACGCCTCTGTTTCAACATTACTTGGCATTCTGTTAACCATCCCACCAACTCTTCTGGTCGTGTGAATGAGAATGGCCATTTAGGGCAAAATCATAGAGAGTTTTGTGCTATGTGCTTACATCCACTGGGCACTGAGTTGAAACTGATCAAATCTGGTTACATATTGAAGCTCACTCAGTCCCTTCACCATCCCCGATTAAAATGCTTTGATGCTGCTCACTAAAATAAGCATTAATAGGAATAGTAATTGTATAGTTACAATTATAGTCTAATTTTCCTTATCCCAAATCAGTTGCAGTATGTAATTTGATTTTGTTGGCTGAATTATTGTTCTGTGGGGAATCAGTCTCAAGAATGTCTTGTTTAATGATTAACATTAATTGAATTAAGTTCCTTCATACAGTAGTAAGATGAAACATAGTTTTGATTACTGGTGCAGGAAACAATTATCTCATAGGCCAGATGTTCTTATTTGCCTTGAATTTGCTATTGCTATTTTGTTATGTGTTAAACTTGTGCACAAACATGCAGCAGTGTATTTTCTACCAGTACATTCACCTCTGAAGATCAATGCCAGGAAGCTCCTCAGGGGATCTCCTGATCGGCTGCCATAACTTTGGCAGAAGATCAATGGAAACGCCATTTAAGCTTTTTTCTGGGGTTTCAACCGATCTTCCGCCAAAGTTATGACAGGAGAACCCCCAAGGAAAATTCCAGCACAGCAGTCTTTTGAAGAGCTAACCAAGCTCTTAATATAAAAAGACAAAAGGGGTCAGTCCAACTGCAATTTTAATGCTAAATTCTAGTATTCTTGCTAAACAAGGCAAGCAAGCAAAGATGTATAAAGTGGTTTGATAGATATTTTAGCATTTGCGTGATTTTCATTTCTGAGAAATGTTCTGAGGATGGTCAGTCTTGATGTCAATCATAAAAAAGTCTACGAGTGGTCGGCACAGATGCATCCTGGGAGTTGTAGGGGAGTGTTTTGTAGTTGCTGTGCTCCAGTGGTGGGACAAGTGTGCAGTGAATTTTGCATCTCCTCGAGTTGCACACAATAGCTCCTGCTGTAACTTCTGGTTTCCCTCCTTTGCTATTTATAGTGAGCACCTGGTGGGGAATCTGCCAGTGACAAGGAGGTTATTGATTTTTGAGGTAAGATATCCAGCATTGCAGCATCTCTTTAAAGGGCTGAAGCAGCTGTTTAAATGGCACGGCCTTTTTTGCAGACAAATGCTATGGAGATGTTGTTGTACCTTGTCCATAGTTATAATGGAGGGCCATTAAGCAAAAGAAATGGGAAAAAGATGGTTTCACTTTTGGCATTCCAAGTCACCCTCCTGATAAGAGAGTAGCCAACAGTTCCTGTCAGGAGTTGGTACATACATCAATTTGGTCTGTACCACCCAGCAAAACTTTTCAGAACTGAAGAAAATAGCTATGGTCTGTCGTAACTTCGGTAGAAGAGCCATGGAAATCCTGGAAAAGTTTATGCCTTCCAACCTTCCAAGCATGCCAAATTATAAAGAGCAAAAAACAAATACATAGAGAAATAGAGATGACAGAAATAGAGAAAAAGGGAGACAGAAAGAGTAGAAGACAAACAGAACTAAAAGAGGCAGGCGCAAAGGGTTTGAAATTACTTTCAGCCATCTTTGTAACAAACCTGTACCGTGTTCATATGAAATTCGTCTATGTGCTAATTTAATGCATGATCAGCTGACTGACTCACACAAATCTTTATATCATCCTGGAACTTGTGAGGACACTTTCCCCAATGCCTTCATCCAAATCATTAATAATGATGATGGCAAGAATAAAGATTATGGACATTATTTAAATTTGGGGAAAAGTGAATGAACATTATGACTGAAATTTTCCATGACTCCGTGCCAGCAGTGGGGTCTTGCATTCAGCAGGCAGCTTATCAGTAAATCAATGGATGGAAAATCATGGACTGTGCACACAAAATTTTATGATAACCCGCTCATTGGGCTCTATTTTAGCACCCACTATCGGGTGCGTTCCTGGTGGGGGGGCTCTGAAAATCGGGGAATCCCAGAGCGGGTCGGGAGCCCGGCTCCAACCCGCCCACTTCCGGGTTCCCTACAGAAGCGCCGACGTGCGCGCGCAGCCCCCGCATGTGGGACTCCCGCAGGCAATTAAAGCCAGCGGGGTGCCACTTGACAGTATTTACTTTGCTATTTCAGGTCATTAACAGACCTGATTAAGGGTATAGGTGAGGAGGGGTGGGATTTTAGAGACAACTGGGACTGTTTCCCATACTGGGGGAAACACTCCCAGTTGAAATGGACGTGTTGCAGCTGTCAGCCTGTGGCAGCTGCAAAGGTCCATTTGACAGGTGGGGGGGGTGGGGGGAGACCCTCACTCATTGCAGGAAACCACTCTGTCACTTGGGACAAAGTTTGGCCTCCACCACCCTCCTCCTGACAAGAAAATTCACCAACTTGGACACTTACCCCGGGGTCCAGAGACATGTACCTACCTTGCGGACCCCCTCAGATGTACATCTTCTGGATGGGGGTGATATGTTGGTGGTGCAGGTGACCTCCTCTGCCACCTCGAGCCAGGCCTTCCTGATGGCAGAGGCAGGCCGCTTCCTCCCGCCCTCCGGGGGGGAAGATCTCTGTCCTCCCCCTCCTCCTCACCCCATCGAATGATACCAGGAGTGAGGCATCATTAAACTAGGAGCAGCCTTCCCCCCGGGCTGCTCCATGCTGTAACTTTTGCTATTTGTTGCAGCATCTGTCAGTGGAGGACTGCCCCTTTAAATAGAGCTCCTCCAGCTGACAGACCTTACTGTGCATGCGCAGTCCGCCCGACGCGCAGCTCAGCAGTGGGGAACCCGGAAGACCAGGTAAGTGGATCCAATTAGGCTGCGATCGCGCGGGGGGCAGACTGATTTCGCCGGGCGCGTTACCCACGCGCCCAATAGCCCCCCCGCCGCGAACCCACAGCCCTGGTAACATCGAGCCCATTGTGTGTGAAAGATCCCGCCAGTGGAGTGTGGGTCTTGTAAAAGTTTGCACCGTATATCAGTGACTTGATGGTAGTTAAATATGATCTACTATCTGGAGAAAACAAGAGCCTTCAGAGTCATGGCACTTCAGATTAGGTCCTGTCCTCTCCCAATATATTCTCCAACTTGAAAAGCTGTGCAACCTTCATCTCAACAGGGGACAGAAAGATTTTATTATTATCACCTTCAGCTGCAAGTCAAGATTTGTGGCTGAAAAAATTACCATTATTTCACTGCTAAAAAAAAAAGAAGTACAAGACAATGTTCCCTATTTTCACTGTTTCCCTCTTCCCCTCACAAAATAGCCCACTCCACTGATTCTATGCTGCTGAGTTATGAAAGTGACATACAGCAAATGCTTTACATTTCCACGGACATCATAAATGCCACTCTTTGGTTAATAAGAAAGTGCACAAGCATTGTGGTAAGAAGGAATTAGGCTCATTAGAGACTACAAAATTACATAAATGATTGCTGGGAGGCCTGATCGCTGATGAACTTCACCACTTAAAGTGAGGTAGCTATATTAGTAAGACTTGCTCTCTGACTAGTGTCTTTGACTTGACTAAATTATTTTTGTGCATTAGAGACTGCTTGTCGCACTTCCATATCTTGGAACATTTTGTGAGGGCTTTCTTAATGGCTTCAATCAAAATAGACCAAATATTGTATAAATAACACATTTTTAAGCATTGAAATCGAATACACTTAATACACCAATTGTATCTCAGTGGAAAACTTTTTACCAATCAAATGATTGAATAATTTTCTTAGATGAACAAACATTACTTGATTACTAAGATGTATTTCCTAACAATTAGCTGACTGATCTACTAATTCAGTTATCTCAGTCAAGAGATGGTAAAATGGAATAGTCATACTGGTGCAGTTCCGAGTGCTTTTTGAGATTAAGTCTGAGTAGCTTGATAAATATTAGATACAGTACTTTCACATTCTTCATCGTGCCACCTTGCAGCATGTTTTCCCTATAACACCCAATCATCAAATGTGGATTTCAAAGATAGATCAAGAAAATGTGGTAGAAATTTTGTTCTACATAGCATTACATAGAATTTTGCAGCACAGAAACAGGCCACTCAGCCCAACAGGTCTATGTTGGTGTTTATGCTCCACACCAGCCTCTTCCCACCTTACTTGAATCTCACCCTATCAACATATCAATATGTCAATGTATGCTTGGCTACATTGAAAATTTTAACTTAATTCCTCAGTCTCCTATGAAAAAACATACCAGTTAAATGTTTCAGCTGGGCTGCATATTATGATGGAACTAAGCACTGTTTTCAATTGATTAGTTTATTAAATTCTGGAACATATGATCAATTGATTGAGTGAGTGGGGGCGTTTGCCAACAGTTAGGTAGTGCAACTGCAGCTTCAAATCTGCCGTCATCACCCCCAACCTCAAAAAACCCACCCTTGACCCCTCTGTCCTTGCAAGCTACCGCCCCATCTCCAACCTCCCTTTTCTCTCCAAAGTCCTTGAATGTGTTGTCGCCTCTCAAATTCATGCCCATCTTTCCCGCAATTCCATTTTTGAATCACTCCAATCAGGTTTCCCGCCACAGTTCTGAAACGGCCGTTATCAAAGTCACAAATGACATCCTATGTGACTGTGATGATGGTAAACTATCCCTCCACATCCTTCTTGGCCTGTTTGCAGCCTTTGACACAGTTGGCCACACCATCCTCCTCCAAGGCCTCTCCTCCATCGCCCATCTGGGTGGGACTGCGCTCGCCTGGTTCCATTCTTATCTATCCAGTCATAGCAAGAGAATCAACTGCAATGGCTTCTCTTCCCGCTCCCGCACCGTTACCTCTGGAGTCCCCCAAGCATCTATGCTTGGCCCCCTCCTATTTGTCATCTATATGCTCCCCCCCGGCAACATCATCTGAAAACGCAACGTTAGATTCCACATGTACGTTGATGACACCCAGCTCTACCTCACAACCATCTCCCTCGACCCCTCTACTGTCTCTCATTTGTCACAATGCTTGTCTGACATCCAGTTCTGGATGAGCAAACATGTCCTCCAACTAAATATTAGAGATCTCTGCACTCCTCCAATTCTTGCCTCTTGCGCATCCCCGATTTTAAACATTCCTCCATTGGCGGCCGTGCCTTCAGCTGTCTAGGCCCTAAGCTCAGGAATTCCCTCCCTAAACTCCTTTGCCTCTCTATGTCTCGCTCCTCCTTTAAGACGCTCCTTAAAAACCTACCTCTTTGTCACCTGTCCTAATACCTCCTTATGTGGCTCGGTGTCAAATTTTGTTTGATAATGTTCTTGTGAAGCGTCTTGGGATGTTTTGCTATGTTAAAGGTGCTATATAAATGCAAGTTGTTGTTGTTGTTGATGAATGTAGCTGCTTTCCGACTACATACTGAAAATGTCAAAATCTATCCCAACTTGTGCTCCTTCTCTGGCTTAGCAGTAACTGTAACACTGAAAAACACAAATTCTCTTTACAAGCAAATATGAGTCAATAAATTTTTACAATAAAAATATTTTTTTTCTAAAATCTTCAGATCTTTATGGTAAAACTCCAATAGGCTCCCATTTCAACCAACATCTTTGATTTTAACAAGCTGATCCTATCATCAACAGCTTAGGCCAACATAGTGTTTCCTCCCACCCTGTGTTGTGGGATGACATAGCACTTTTAGAATCCAAAGAATTATGAAAGTGGTGTAATGTCCCCTCTGCAGAGCATCCTGAGTTTAATTAAGAAATGTTCTTTCACTGTCTTATGCCTCCAAAGCATGGTAGTATTTTATCTTGCTATATAACGATTATGTTTTCATGCTACAACTTGTGAAATGGGAACAATGAACAGTTTTGTTTTCAGCTTCAGAATGGATATGCTGAAGTGGGAAGCTAAGAACCTGCCAGAAGCAAGGAGACCATTGGGAGCACAACAAACCAGATGGGCCAACTACCAGTATACTGGAA
Source organism: Heptranchias perlo (assembly GCF_035084215.1). Classification (NCBI taxonomy): domain Eukaryota; kingdom Metazoa; phylum Chordata; class Chondrichthyes; order Hexanchiformes; family Hexanchidae; genus Heptranchias; species Heptranchias perlo. The sequence goes on along the minus strand of NC_090326.1, from coordinate 113,122,823 downwards.
AGAAACTGGTATGAAAGGATCAAGAAAAACAGCGGATGCAGGCAAAGTTATGTAGTCAAGACTGTTTCAGTTTATATAATGCAGTTTTACCGTGTTACAGAATACATGTTGGTGTTGTATGTGCTGATACGATTATGTTTTTAAAAAATATTTTAGAGAGAACTTGGGTAATGGATACATCTTCTGGGAATCCATGTCAGAATTTGCTTCATCCAGCTGATCAAATTTTTAATTTTTGCAGTAGGACCTTAAAGGTTTAATGACACAGTTTCAAAGGGTGCAAATGTTAACCTAATAAGGGCATCAGAAAACATGAGATGATGTGTGGTCTTAATTGCAAGATACATACCAAACCAAGATTATGAGATTAATCAAATTTAATATAACTAGTTTTTGGAATGTAAATAGAATGTAAATGGTGATTTTAACCCTACCCACCTGGCGGAAACCGGGCAGGCGGGCATTTAAAATAGTCCGTGGGACTTACCCATCAAGGTCCTGTTGTCTTCCCACAGATTCCAAACTCTTTCAAGCAGGTGAGAGGGGCACCTGTCGGAAGCCAGCAGAGTCCATCTTTAAATGTGCAGATTGGGCTCCAAAGACATCATTGGGGCCTGACTGCTAGTTTAACCAAAGGCCTTCGTGGGGAAGCCGTTGTGGCTTTCGCACTAGGTTAACCTAGCAGGAAGAAGAGCAGGGGCCGGAAGAGGTCCAAAAATGTATGTGTTTTTCCTTTTTGTTTACTTTCCTTGTGGGCTAGGAGGAGCAAGTGCTCCTCCAAACTCCACAAGGAAAGTTTAGGTGTCCCCTGCCCTATGCTACCCCATCCCCCGATTGCAAGACTCTCCTGAATGCCTTCCTAACAACTTAGCTGTGTGCTAGGGACCATTCCTTCAGATCCCAGTGGCGGACTCCTGCCGGGCCTCATGCTGCCGATGTCGGGATAGTTTGCCGTCCCTCTCAGCCCCGCCTGCACGGCTGCTGCCCCGGGTTAAAATTGGGGCTCATAAAAGATGTGTTTTTATTGCACTCTCAAGTGGGCTACAAACTGTACAAAATATTGCTGATGCTGAAATTAGGAAACAGCTGCAGTATGCAGCTCCTGTCATCACCTGTTGGCTCCTGATCAGCAAGCATCTGTTTTCCATTGTAATACCCAAATAATAATTTCTCTATGTTTTCACCCGCAGGAAGCTATTTATTTTATACTAACTATACATAAGTATAGATTTCCACACAAATTTCCTACATGTTAACACTGTTAGAAGACACAGCGATAAATCCTTAAAGCAGTAAGTGTCTGTTGTTGGAGAACAATGTATACCTCTAATGGTCCCCAGTGGAGATGGAGGAGTGAAAAGCCTATAAGTTTGGTATAACTTGTTTTTGGAATGTAAATAGAAATGTAAATGGTGATTTTAACCCTGTCCACCTGGTGGAAGCCAGGTGGGCGGGCATTTAAAATAGCCGATGGGACTTAGCATTCCAAAAACAAGTTATATTAAAATCAATGGATCAGATCAAAGCTCTGCAGTCCTGCCACATCCAGTCATGAATGGTGGTGGACAATTAAACAACTAATGGGAGGAGGAGGCTCCGTGAACATCCCCATCCTCAATGAATGGCAGAGTCCAGCATGTGAGTGCAAAAGACAAGGCTGAAGCGTCAGCAACCATCTTCAGCCAGAAGCGTCGAGTGGATGATCCATCTCGGCCTCCTCCTGAGATTCCAACCATCACAGAAGCCAGTCTTCAGCCCACTTGATTCACTCCACATTATATCAAGAAATGGCTGAGTGCACTGGATATAGCAAAGGCTATGGGCCCCGAAAACATCCCGGCTGGGATCCAGAACTAGCCGTGCCTCTAGCAAAGTTGTTCCAGTACAACCACAACTCTGGCATTTACCCAACAAAGTGGAAAATTGCCCAGGTATGTCCTGTCCACAAAAAGCAGAACAAATCCAATTTGGCCAATTAACGCCCCATCAGTCTACTCTCAATCACCAGCAAAGTGAAAGAAGGTGTCGTCGACAGTACTATCAAGTGGCACTTACTCACCAATAACCTGCTCACCGATGCTCAGTTTGTGTTCCGCTAGGACCACTCGGCTCCAGACCTCATTACAGCCTTGGTCCAAACATGGACAAAAGAGCTGAATTCCAGAGGTGACACTTTCCATCAGTAGTAGGGAAAATGCTAGAGTTTATTATAAAGGATGTGATAACAAGTTACTTAGAAAATAATAATTGGATTTGGCAACATGGATTTATGAAAGGGAAATCATGTTTGACAAACCTATTGGAGTTCTTTGAGGATGTAACTAGTAGAATAGATAAGGGGGAACCAGTGGATGTGGTGTATTTGGATTTTCAGAAGGCTTTTGATAAGGTCCCACACAGGAGGTTGGTGAACAAAGTTAGAGCACATGGAATTGTGGGTAATATACAGGCATGGATTGAGAATTGGTTAACAGACAAGTTTTCAGGTCGGCAGACTGTGACTAGTGGGGTACCGCAGGGATCGGTGCTTGGGCCCCAGCTATTCACAATCTATGTCAATGATTTGGATGAGGGGACCAAATGTAATATTTCCAAGTTTGCTGATGATGCAAAACTAGGTGGGAATGTAAGTTTCAGGAGGATGCAAACAGGCTTCAAGGGGATATAGACAGGCTAAGTGAGTGGGCAAGAACATGGCAGATGGAATATAATGTGGAAAAATATGAAGTTATCCACTTTGGTAGGAAAAACAGAAATGCAGTGTATTTTTTAAATGGTAAGAGATTGGGAAATGTTGATGTTCAAAGGGACCTGGGTGTCCTTGTACATGAGTCACTGAAAGCTAACATGCAGGTGCAGCAAGCAATTAGGAAGGCAAATGTCATGTTGGCCTTTATTACAAGCAAATTTGAGGACAGGAGTAAAGATGTCTTACTGCAATTATATAGGGCCTTGGTGAGACCGCACCTGGAGTATTGTGTACAATTTTGGTCTCCTTACCATAGAATCATAGAACCATAGAAAAGATACAGCACAGAAGGGGGCCATTCGGCCCATCATGTCCGCGCCAACTCGAAGAACAACCAGGTGTCCATTCTATTCCCACCTTCCAGCATCCGGTCCGTAGCCTTGCAGCTTACAGCACTTTAGGTGCAGGTCCAGATACTTTTTAAAAGAGTTGAGGGTCCTTGCCTCTACCACCAATTCGGGCAGCGAATTCCGTACACCCACCACCCTCTGGGTAAAAAAGTTTTTCCTCATGCCTCCTCTAATCCTTCTGCCAATCAGCTTAAATCTATGTCCTCTAGTTCTTGAACTCTCCGCTAGGGGAAACAGGTACTTCCCGTCTACTCTATCTAGGCCCCTCATAATTTTGTACACCTCAATCAAGTCGCCCCTCAGCTTCCTCTGCTCCAAGGAAAACAACCCCAACCGATCCAATCTCTCCTCGTAGCTGCAATTTTCAAGCCCTGGCAACATTCTTGTAAATCTTCTCTGCATTCTCTCCAGAGCAATTACGTCCTTCCTGTAATGTGGTGACCAGAACTGCGCACAGTACTCCAGCTGTGGCCTTACCATGGTTTTATACAGTTCCATCATTACATCCCTGCTTTTGTATTCTATACCTCGGCTAATAACAGAGAGCATTCTGTATGCCTTCTTCACAACCTTATCTACCTGTACTGCCACTTCAGGGACCTGTGCACATGCACTCCAAGGTCTCTCACTCCCTCAACCCTCTCAATATATTCCCGTTTACTGTGTATTCCCTTTTACTGTTTGCCCTCCCTAAGTGCATTACCTCACACTTCTCCGGGTTGAACTCCATTTGCCACTTTTCCGCCCACTCCACCAACCCATTGATATCTTCTTGGAGTCTACAGCTATCCTCTTCACTATCAACTACATGGCCAATTTTTGTGTCGTCTGCAAATTTGCCAATCATGCCCCCTACATTCAAGTCCAAATCATTAATATATACCACAAACAGCAAGGGACCCAACACTGAGCCCTGTGGCACACCACTGGAAACAGATTTCCATTCGCAAAGACATCCATCGACTTTTAACCTTTGTTTCCTGTTACTGAGCCAATTTTGGATCCAATTCGCCACATTTCCCTATATCCCATGGGCTTTTACCTTTCCCACCAGTCTGCCATGTGGGACCTTGTCAAATGCCTTACTAAAATCCATGTAGACAACATCCACTGCATTACCCTCATCAATCCTCCTTGTCACTTCCTCAAAGAATTAAATCAGATTTGTAGGGCATGACCTTCCCTGAACAAATCCATGCTGACTATCCCAGATTAAACCATGCCTTTCCAAGTGACAGTTTATCCTATCTCTCAGTATTGATTCTAATAGTTTGCCCACCACCGAGGCAAGACTGACCGGTCTATAATTGTTTGGCCTTTCCCTCGTACCCTTTTTAAACAATGGTACCACGTTAGCAGTCTTCCAGTCCTCCGGTATCGCCCCTGTATCTAGTGAGGAGTGAAAAATGATCCTCAGAGCATCCGCTATTTCCTCCCTAGCTTCCTTCAATAGCCTAGGAAACAATCTATCCGGCCCTGGTGACTTATCAACTTTCAAGGATTCCAGTCCCTCAATTACTTCCTCTCTCGTTATGTTTACCTTATCCAATATTTTACACCTCTCCTCTTTAATTACTACGTCCGGATCATCCCTTTCCTTTGTGAATACGAAGACAAAATATTCATTTAAAACCCTACCCACATCCTCTGCTTCTACACACAAGTTACCCTTATCATCCCTGATAGGTCCCACCTTTTCCTTAGCTATCCTCTTGTTCTTAATGTACTGATAAAACATCTTTGGGTTTTCTTTAATCTTACTAGCTAATATTTTTTCATGCCCTCTCTTTGCTTTCCTTATTTCCTTTTTTACATCATCCCTGTACTTTCTATACTCCTTTAGGCTTTCTGCAGTATTTAGTTTTCTGTGGACAGTCATAAGCTTTCTTTTTCTGCTTTATCTTGCCCCGCATACTTCTAGACAACCAGGGGGCTCTAAATTTGGCAGTGCCACCCTTTTTCTTTGAGGGGATGTGTCTGCATTGTACCTGTAGAATTTCACTTTTTAGTGCCTCCCACTGGCTTGCCCCTGATTTCTCCTCAAGTAGTTGTGTCCAGTCCACTTCTGCCAAATCACCTCTTAATTCTGTAAAATTTGCCTTCCCCCAATTTAAAACGTTTACTCCTGATTTAACTCTGTCCTTTTCCATAATAATGCTAAAACTAACTGAATTGTGGTCACTATCCTCAATATGGTCACCCACTGTCACTTCACCCACTTGCCCATCTTTATTTCCCAGGACTAAATCTAGAATTGCATCCCCTCTTGTTGGGCTTGTCACATACTGGCTAAAAAAGTTCTCCTGGACACCAATCAAGAATTTTGTGCCCTCTGTGCCCCTCACACTGTTTGAATCCCAGTTGATGTTAGGGTAGTTGAAGTCCCCTACTATTATTGCCCTCTTATTTTTGCACTCAGAAATTTGCCTACATATTTGTTCTTCTATCTCCCTTTCGCTATTCGGGGGTCTATAGTACACTCCTAGGAGTGTGACTGCCCCTTTTTTATTTCTTAGCTCAACCCATATGGCCTTGATTGATGATCCATTTAGCATATCATCCCTTCTCACAACTGTAATTGATTCTTTAACCAATAATACTAACCCCCCTCCTTTTTTATCACCTACTCTACCCTGCCTGAAAACTCTATATCCAGGGATATTGAGCTGCCAATTATCCCCCTCTTTAAGCCAGGTTTCCGTTATAGCAATGATATCATGCTGCCATGTGTCCATCTGTGCTTTTAGCTCATCTGCTTTGTTTGTACTACACCTTGCATTGAAGTATATACCCTTTAACCCCGTCAAATTCCTGTGCTGAACATTACTTAACCTTTGCTTCTTTTGCCTTTCTAACTACGTCACTAACTACTTTTCTACTTCCCGTTTCCTGGTCTGAATTTGTCCTATCTGTACCTGCCCTTTGGTTCCCATCCCCCTGCCATACTAGTTTAAACCCTCCCCAACAGAACTAGCAAATGCCCCCGCGAGGATATTGGTCCCGGTTCTGCTTGGGTGCAACCCGTCCAGCTTGTACAGGTCCTGCCTGTCCCAGAATCGGTCCCAATGCCTCAGGAATTTAAACCCCTCCCTCCTACACCATCTCTTAAGCCACACATTCATCTGGTCTATTCTCCTATTTCTGCTCTCGCTAGCACGTGGCGCTGGGAGTAATCCAGAGATTACTACCTTCGGGGTCCTGCTTTTTAATTTATTTCCTAACTCCCTATATTCTGCATGCAGCACCTTATCCCTTTTTTCACCGATGTCATTGGTACCGATATGGACCACGACCTCCGGCTGTTCACCCTCTCCCTTCATAATGTCCTGCAGCCGCTCCGTGACATCCTTGACCCTAGCACCAGGGAGGCAACATATCATCCTGGAATTACGTCTGCGGCCGCAGAAACGCCTATCTGTTCCCCTATCACTATTGCTCTCCCATTCTTTTTCCTCCCTTCCTGTGCAGCTGAGCCACTCGTGGTGCCACGGTCTTGGCTCTTGCTGCAGTCCCCTGATGAGCCATCTCCCCCAACAATATCCAAAGCAGAATATCTGTTTGAGAGGGAGATGGCCCCAGGGGACTCCTGCTCTTCCTGCCTAGTCCTTTTACTCTGCATGGCGGTCACCCATTTCCTTTCTGCCTGCGTAATCTTTACCTGCGGTGTGACCACCTCACTGAACGTGCTATCCATGATAATCTCAGCATCACAGATGCTCCACAGTGAATCCACCCGCAGCTCCAGCTCCGAAATGCGGTTAGCCAGTAGCTGCAGCTGGACACAATTCCTGCACACATGGTCGCTAGGGACACTGATAGTGTTCATGATTCCCACATAGCGCAGGAGGAGCATATCACGGGTGTGAGCTCTGCTGCCATGACTTGCCTTTGATTAAGCTCGTTAGTTACTCCCTTTAAGGTGTTTACTCCTTTAAATTACTCTTAATTTAGAGAATGTTAACTACACTAGGGACCTTGATTCACTAAAAAAAAACGCTACTTGCTATAACTAAATTAAGTTTAGTTTATAAAAAAAAATTTAGTTTTATGCTATAAGTTACTTAGCCCACAGTCCTAAGAAAGAAGAAAACAGAAGAGATACTCACCACCAACCACCTACCTGCCTTACCTAAGAAAGGATATACTTGCCATAGAGGGAGTGCAACAAAGGTTCACCAGACTGATTCCTGGGATGGCGGGATTGTCGTATGAGGAGAGATTGAGTAGAATGGGCCTGTTTTCTCTCGAGTTTAGAAGAATGAGAGGTGATCTCATTGAAATATTCAAAATTCTCACAGGGCTCAATGGGGTAGATGCAAGGAGGTTGTTTCCCCTGGCTGGGGTGTCTGGAACCAAGGGTCACAGCCTCAGAATAAGGGGTAGGCCATTTAGGACTGAGATGAGGAGAAACTTCTTCACTCAGAGGGTGTTGAATCTTTGGAATTTTCTAACCCAGAGGGCTGTGCAGGCTCAGTCATTGAGTACATTCAAAACAGAGATTGGTAGATTTCTAGATATTAAAGGTGTCAAGGGACATGGGGATAGTGCAGGAAAATGGCGATGCAGTAGAAGATCAGCCATGATCTTGTTGAATGGTGAAGCAGGCTCTAGGGGCCGGATGGCCAACTCCTGTTCCTATTTCTTATGTTCTTATGTAGGTGAAGTGAGAGTAACTGCCCTTGACACAAGGCAGGATTTGATCGCGTGTGGCATTAAGGAGCCCTAGTAAAATTGAAGTCAACGGGAATCAGGGGGAAAACTCTCCAGTGGTTGGAGTCATACCAAACACAAAGGAAGATGGCGAGGAGATTTGATAGAGGTATTCAAAATCATGAAGGGTCTAGACAGAGTAGATAGAGAGAAACTGTTCCCATTGGCAGGAGGGTCAAGAACCAGAGGACATAGATTTAAGGTGATTGTCAAAAGAACCAAAGGTGACATGAGGAAAAACATTTTTACACAGCGAGTGGTGTTTTGGAATGCACTGCCCAAGGGGGTGGTGGAGGCAGATTCAATCATAGCCTTCAAAAGGGAACTGGATAAGTACTTGAAAGGAAAAAAATTTGCAGGGCTACGGGGATAGGGGGAGTGGGACTAGCTGGATTGCTCTTGCATGGAGCTGGCATGGACTCGATGGGTCAAAAGGTCTCCTTTCCTGCTGTAACCTTTCTATGATTCTATGATAGTGGTTGTTGGAGGCCAGTCATCTCAGCCCTAGGACATCACTGCAGGAGTTCCTCATGGTAGTGTCCTCAGCCCAACCATCTCCAGCTGCTTCATCAATGACCTTCCCTCCATCATAAGGTCAGAAGTGGGGCTGTTTGCTAATCATTGTACAGTGTTCAGTTCCATTCGCATCCCCTCAGATAATGAAGTAGACCGTGCCTGCATGCAGCAAGACCTGGACAACATCCAGGCTTGGGCTGATATGTGGCAAGTAACATTCGTGCCAGACAAGTGCCAGGCAATGGCCATCTCCAACAAGAGAGAGTCTAACCACCTCCCCTTGACATTCAATGGCATTACCATCGCCGAATCCCCAACCATCAATATCCTGGGGGTCACCATTGACCAGAAACTTAACTGACCAGCCACATAAATACTGTGGCTACAAGAGCAAGTCAGAGGCTGGGTATTCTGTGGTGAGTGAGTCACCTCCTGACTCCCCAAAGCCTTTCCACCATCTACAAGGCACGTGAGTGATGGGATACTCTCCACTTACCTGGATGAGTGCAGCTCCAACAATACTCAAGAAGCTTGACACCATCCAGGACAAAGCAGCCCGCTTGATTGGCACCCCATCCACTACCTTAAACATTCACGCCCTTCACCACTGACGCACCGTAGCTGCAGTGTGTACCATCTACAAGATGCACTGCAGCAACTCGTCAAGGCTTCTTCGACAGCACCTCCCAAACCCGCGACCTCTACCACCTAGAAAGAAAAGGGCAGCACGCGCATGGGAATACCACCACCTGCACATTCCCCTCCAAATCACACACCATCCTGAATTGGAAATATATCGCTGGGTCAAAATCCTGGAACTCCCTACCTAACAGCACTGTGGGAGAACCTTAACCGCATGGACTGCAGCGATTCAAGAATGCGGCTCACCACCACCTTTTCAAGGGCAATTAGGGATAAGCAATAAATTCTGGCCTTGCCAGCAATGCCCACATCCCATGAATGAATAAAAAAAATGTTGAAACACCGATTTCGATCTTCTCTTAGTGTAGTCAGTCCAGATAGCAAAGAAGATTCTGCAGGCTTTCTTCTTTCTTCACCCTTTAACCATATCCTAGAAAATCTTCCCTTTTATAACTTTCTAGCTGAATTGCACAAAACCATCTCAGATGTGAGATAAGTGCAGGCTCACAACAAATGTGCTCGGTGAAATATGACTCAATGTTGCCCCAACACCTAGCATTGATTGCGAGAATAATTCCAAGTTTAAATACCATCAGACAGAAGAACTTGAACAAGCCTTGGCAATTCACCTACGTTTTTCAATAAATAAACATTGCCATTTGCTATTCCAGCAAAGGTTTAAGGCCTGGAAATTCAGAGTACTTCACGTGGAACAATTATACTTTATCACTGGAGAATCCTGCAATGCACGCATGTCTTTTGAGTAATCATTTTCTCTATAGGAACTCCAGTAAACCAAATGATACTAATTTTCCAATATTTATCAAATAAGCTGGTCTATTACTGAAAGGAACAACTATTCTGTTTTCATGCAGTAGAAAGTTGTACATAATTCACGGGAACGATAAGCTACAGGAGGAGAAACAGCAGACATTCCTCCATTAACCAAGCAGGAGGAGGAGACATGGGAGTTCCTGCACCCACAGTTGGTTTGAACAGAATAAGTGCTAATGTTCAAAGATCAGAAAAAGTTTTTAATTTTCTGAAATTCATACTCTGAGGAGACTTTTACATGAGCAGAACAGTAAGGAAATCACTGGCAACCACTATCCTGATCCCATGTCTAGTGGGAGAGCAGGAGATGGCTACGAGGATTTTAACTTCTTTTAGGTCAGCAGCACCAAAAAGTACCCTGCTCAGTCCTTTCAAATGCCTTCATTGGTGGAAAAACTTCAACAGGCCAAGGCTATGGAGATTCCAAGCCCAGAGATGCAGTCTGTTCTGGGTCCATCTCAGGACTCAGTGGCTCCGAGACAAGAACCACCTCCATCCTAAGATGCTTGTAGTTTTATAGAGCAACTGCCCACATCTCAGACTGCAAACCCTCGAGTTGCACTTAGAGGAAGTGTTAGACTAGAAATGGGGAAAAAGTGGACAGTCACAAGGAGATACGCATTTAAAATGACTTCTCACTTATAAAGTTCCAGAAGCCTTATGTTGTTATCAGAAATACTGTTATGATCATGATTTTTCTGTTACACTGAAACTAAAAAAGACATTTGTGGACTTGGAGGCCCTCATGGAACTTCAGGTTTTAATGATGAATGGAATGTCCTGAAGAGTTGTACATGTAAAATATATGGAGCATCTTGGCTATTACAGATGTTGTATAGCTATAATCTAATCATATCAAAATTTGCCAATGACACCAAATTGGGGGTATAGTTAATGAAAAGGAAGAATGCATCAAAATGCAAGAGGACATTAATAAACTTGCAGAATGGGCGTGTAATTGGCAAATGAATTTCAATATAGATAAGTGTGAGGTGGTGCATTTTGGTAGGAAGAATAAGGAGGCCACATATTGCTTGGATAATAAGAGTCTAAATGGGATAGAGGAGCAAAGAAATCTAGGGGTACAGATACACAAATCACTAAAAGTAGTGATGCAGGTTAATAAGGCCAAAAAAAGGCAAATCAAGTACTAGGGTTCATTTCTAGAGGGATAGAATTGAAAAACAAAGAAGTTATGTTGAACTTGTATAGAATCTTGGTTAGACCACACTTGGAGTACTGTGAACAGTTCTGGTCTCCATATTATAAAAAGGATATAGATATATTGGAGATAGTGGAAAAAAGATCTACAAGGATGATACCAGATCTGAGAGGATATACTTATCAGAAAATGCTGAACAGGCTGGGGCTCTTTTCTCTAGAAAAGGGAAGGCCAAGGGGTGACCTGATGGAGGTCTTTAAGATAATGATAAAGTTTGATAGGGTAGACGTAGAAAAAATGTTTCCATTTGTGGGGGACTCCAAATCTAGCGGTCATAAATATAAAATAGTCACTAATAAATCCAATAGGGAATTCAGGAGAAACTTCTTTAGCCAAAGAATGGTAAGAATGTGGAACTCGCTACCACAAGGAATAGTTGAGGCAACTAGCATCGGTGCATTTAAGGGGAAGCTAGATAAGCATATGAGGGAGAAAAGTATAGAATGGTATCCCGATAGGGTTAGATGCAGTAGTGAGGGAGGAGGCTTATTTGGTGTGTAATCGCTGGCATAGACCAGTTGGGCCGAATGGCCTATTTCTGTGCTGTAGTTTCGATGTATCTCCATGTAACTTGATGTAAACACACATCATTGAAAGCCTATCTGATGAGTTTGTTTCACAGCTCTCCTCCAGCAGCTGTCTGTGTCCTTGCTGTGTCCGACTCATGTCTGAATTCCTCTATCTCAGGAATTTCAAATTTCAGGCCTTTCTGAAGAGTGAAATTGTGGAGGCCACTACAATTTGCACTATAATGTTGGTAGCGTTCTGAAGGGAGCCTTTGGACCTATCTAGACAAGTGAATCTTACTTTCAGCATGCCAATGGTCTGTTGAATTTTAATTCAAGTGCGCATTTCTCCACTTCAGTAGTGGTCCTTCTCGACGGTAGTATTCAATAACCCTTGTACCCAAGAAGTCAG